>NW_026652279.1:55711374-56348717 GCF_009828535.3 Hylobates moloch | reverse complement strand
TAGTAGAGACGGGGTTTCACCGTGGTCTCTATCTCCTGACCTCGTGATCCGCCCGCCTCGGCCTCCCAAAGTGCTGGGATTACAAGCGTGAGCCACCGCGCCTGGCCGACTGAAGAGTATTAAAGGGAAAAGTTGAGATCCAAGAACATAAAACCCTGATTTCACAGATGGTAGTAATGGAAGTTCATCCCTGGAGAGTTTTCTGTTGGAGAGTGTTATGCTCAAAATCAATTCATCTCAAATTTAATGTGGATACAAATCATGTGCAAATATTATCAAAATTTGGATTCAGTAGATCTTGGAGGGTGGGGTGCTGAGATTTTTATTTCTAACAAGCTCCCATTTGATATCAGTAAGTACCACTTTGCTTTCATATCCAAGTATATATTATATTCCAATGGCTTACAGTGAAAAAAGCAAATTTATATATACCATAATTGTTCAGTCAAAAGTCAGACTTTTGGCCATGTTGACAATGATAGTTATCCAGAACTAGTTTTGTATGAGCTGATTCATTCTCTTAAATACAGGACAATAGTTATGATCACATATCATCAAAAATAGGATAGATTATATTCAACATATTATCAAGTTTGATGGATAAATCAGTGGAGTGTTCAATGCCTTTTAGAAAAATTGCCATCTAAAACGTCAAAGCATGTTTTGTTAATATAATTATATAATTAAATGGGTATATTTTAGGTATTTTGAAATATTTTTCATCCAGGACATCATATCATCCAGGGAAAAATACATAGCAGAGGTACCAGTGCAAATACACATTTTTATGCTGCCTTTAGGCATAATTCAATATATTTTATTGTATTAAATGTAAGCTACATTGTCTGAATACTGTCCTGACATAGAGAAAAAAATGTATTCCTGTTAAAAATATAAAATTGATCTGGATATTCTTTTTTACATATTACTTGAACCTGTTCATCTATATCACCATTTACTGATTTTCACCTGTGTTATTTTTCACATTCCAGTCATGCCACTAACACTTTAGAAAGTAGAATTAGTGCTGCTCCTATTAGTTCCTACCATTCAGATCTGATTCCAATGTACATTTTAAGATATTTTGTTTACCTAGCAAAGTAACTAAGAAGTTTGGAGAAGTGAGGCTAAAAAATGTATTATGTCTTAGGCTGCAAGTGGCCTCTCTTGCAGAAGTTTTTCTTTGTTGAGAGTTTCTAGGTTGCAAGTGTCTTCCTTATTGAGGCATGGTAGACAAGTTTTTATTATCTCACATTTTCTAAATACCAACTCTTTCAAGTTTCTTCCATTCCTACCCTTTCACAAGCATTCAGTTGATGCCTTGTACTAGAAGAGTGACGTCAAGTGACTGTGCTGAATAAAATAGCTTTAACTGTTAAGGAAAGAAACTGGTGTATAAATAAAGATATCTGTTCAGATTTGCTTTGTACCACTGAATCCTCTTAGCCTGTAGTACTTTTGAAAATAGAAGTAAAAGTATTGTTCTTTCTTAAGTACACACTTGTGTTCTATGATTCTTTATTTTTTGTATATTTCCTGTTCATATTTGAAGCACTGTGTATGTATGTGTGTGTGTGTTCATGTGTGTTGTTTGTGTGCTGTTTGGGAGGAATGGTTGGGAAGAAAGCAGGTTATAGATTAGGATTTAGGATACGGTTTCTGAACATTCTCTTGCCCCATGCAAGTACAAAATCCAGCAAGGTAGTCAAATCTTAAAGCTCCAAAATGATCTCCTTTGACTCCATGTCTCACATCCAGGTCATGCTGATCCAAAAGGTAGGTTCCCATAACCTTGGGCAACTCTGCCCCTGTGGCTTTGCAGGGTACAGCCCCCTCCTAGCTGCTTTCATGGGCTGGCATTGAGCAGCTTTTCTAGGCACACAGTGCAAGCTGTGGGTGGATCTGCAATTCTGAGGACTGCAAGACGGTGGTCCTCTTCTCACAGTGCCCCAATGGAAACTCTGTGTTTTACCTTCTACACTGCCCTAGCAGAGGTTCTCCATGAAGGCCTCACCCTTGCAGTGAACTTCTGCCTGGACATCCAGGCATTTCCATATATCCTCTGAAATCTAGGCAGTGGTTCCCAAACCTCACTTCTCGACTTCTGTGCACCTGCAGGCTGAACACCACATGTAAGCTTCCAAGGCTTGCAGCTTGCACCCTCTAAAGCCACAGCCTGAGCTGTACCTTGGCCCCCTTTAGCCATGGCTGGAGTGGCTGAGATTCAGGACACCAAGTCCAAAGGCTGCACAAAACAGCAAGACCCTGGGACCAACCCACGAAACCATTTTTTCCTCCTAGGTCTCTGGGCCTATGATGAGATCGGCTGACACAAAGGTCTCTGACATGCCATGGAGACATTTTCCCCATTGTCTTGGCAATTAACATTTGGCTCTTCATTACGTAGGCAAATTTCTACAGCTGGCATGAATTTCTCCTCAGAAAATGGGTTTTCCTTTTCTATCACATCATCAGGCTGCAAATTTTTCAAATTTTTATGCTTTGCTTCCGTTTTAAACATAAATTCCATTTCCAAATCATATCTTTGTGAATACATAAAACAATGCTTTTCACAACACCCAAGTCACCTGTTGAAGGCTTTGCTGGTTAGAAATTTCTCCTGCCAGATACCCTAAATCATCTCTCTCAAGTTCAAATTTCCACAGATCTCTAGGGCAGGGGCAAAATGCCACCAGTCTCTTTGCTAAAGCATGACAAGAGTCACCTTAGCTCCAGTTCCCAACAAGTTCCTCATCTCTATTTGAGACCACTAGGCCTGGACTTCATTGTCCATATCACTATCATCATTTTGGTCAAAGCTATTCAACAAGTCTCTACTAAGTTCCAAACTTTCCCACATCTTCCTGTCTTCTTCTGAACCCTCCAAATGGTTCCAACTTCTGCCTGTTATCCAGTTCCAAAGTCGGTTTCACATGTTTCGGCATCTTTACAGCAGCGCCCCACTAGCCGGCACCAATTTGCTGTATTAGTCCATTTTCACTCTTCTATGAAGACATACCCAAGACTGGGCAATTTATAAAGGAAAGAGATTTAATGGACTCACAGTTCAGTAGGGCTGCGGAGGCCTCAGGGAACTTACAATCATGGCAGAAGGGGAAGCAAACATGTCCTTCTTCACATGGTGGCAGCGAGAAGAATAAGAGCTGAGAAAAGGGGAAAGCCCCTTATAAAAGCTTTGGATCTCATGAGAACTCACTCACTATCACAAGAACAGCAGTATGGAGGTAACTGCCCCCACGATTCAATTACTTCCCACTGGGTCCTTCCCATGACACATGGGGATTATGGTAACTACAATTCAAGATGAGAACTGGTTGGGGATACAGTGAAACCATATCACATCTAAACCAGAAATACCACATATGCAAATTTCAAATAGCTAAATTAATTTCTGAACAGATTTTTAGTCAGATACTACCAATTCCTTTGTTCATGAAGGAACCTCTTCCCATGGGGTGCCAAAGTAAAAAGACAGAATGCATAATTGCCAAAAAATATAATGATTAGGAGTGATTTCTTTGACTATTTAAATTTTATTTGCAAGATATCATTAGTCTGTGCTTATTTCCATCTAGCAGGGTATACGGATAGACATTTTCAAACTGTAACCCAACATATGTCAAATAATTTTGGTGGGTAGCTCATTTGAACTAATATGGAAACTCCTCGAAGATAAAAATGTAATAATATGTTAGCAATGTAATGCTATCATAAATTAGAAATGAAAACAGTTGTTCTATTTTTGGGATATTAATTTTTCCGACTGAACATGTATATTCATTCAGAACTGTAGAAACAAAAAAGGGGAAAGAAAAGAAAAAGATAAACATAGAAATATGACATTTGTGCTCTAAAATTTCACTTTTTCCAAACTTAATTCCAACCTGACTTTAATATAGTTTAGCCATTATAAGCATTCTACCTAATGAATTTTTAAGAGCATTTATATGTAAAGTAGAAAAATTATTGTTTTTTTATTTTCTCAGTTATGCAAATTAAGTACTTTAGATATTTTTTAGGTTTGATACAAATTAAATTTCAACTTATATGTAAATATTAGGTGTACATTTTATAGTTCTGTTCTCAGCACTGTAGTATGTATGAGGAAAGCACTGTGTTGTATCAGAAGCTATGAATTATACAAAATCAGAATTAACAGCTTGGATAGCCTTTTGCAAATAATTTCACATCATTTGGTCTCTCAGTCCTCATCAAAGAAATTTTCAGAGGCTCAGTCCCTAAATAATAACTAAGTTATAAGAATCTATAGGGTATGACCATGCTTATGTCAATAAAATAGTAATGATGGTGATAATAATAATAATCACATTTATTGAGCACATTCTGATGTGCCAGGCTCTGGTAAGCAGAATAATGACCTCCCCAAAGATGCCCATATTCCATTCCCCACAACCTGAAATATGTTAATTTACATGGCAAAATGACTTTATGATGTGATTAAGGTTAAGGGCATTGAGATGAGGAGATTATCATGGATTATCCAGTTGGGCTCAAACTAATTACATGAGGCCTTAAAACAGAGCCACTTCCTGGCCGCAGTGAGGAAGAGGTAGATATAGTGTGGCTGGTTTTGAAAAAAAAAGGCAGAAAGCAGGACAAGGAACGCATGCAGCTTCTGGAAAATGGAAAAGGTAAGAAAATGGATTCTCCCATGGAGCCTCCGGAAAGTAACAATCCGCTGACACCTTGATTTTAGCCCAGTGAACCCTATGTCAGACTTCTGACCTCCAGGAACTACATGACAATAAATTTGTATTGTGTAAGCCACTGTGTTTGTGGTAATTTGTTACAACAGCAATGAAAATTTCTGATGTACCAGGCTCTCTGCTAAGTACTTTATATTAGCTTATTTTTGGCCTCACAACAACTCTAAGAAATAAGGGGCATTATTATCCCCATTATTATTAAGGTTTAGGATATTTTAAGTAGCTTTTCAAGCTCATCACTTGTAAATTAAGTAAAGCCAGCATATGATCCCAGGACTGCTTTGGTTGGATAAAGATGATGTGCTTAAAATTATTAGAAAACATATATCTCAAAACAATTTAAGAGTTTCTTATTTTCATTTCCTCTACCATAGAATGAAACTAATTTTTCTTTACTAACTGCATGCTGAAAAGAAGGGTCAATGAGGAAATCTCTGTGAGATGTATGGGCCCAATGGGGGAAAAAAAAAGCTATTATATACTTTGTGTAAAATTAGTCCTTCTTTCTAAAGTCATCAATTTTCTTTTTTTTCTTTAATCCAATATGTTCAGTATAAACTCATCAGTTTTCAACCTTCTTTTAATCAGAGGTATTTCCTGGTATTTTATAAGGGAAAAATAAAATGTGACATCACTAGCCTGTTATATTGTAGAATATAACAATGAATCTTTTGTTTTATAATGGGCCTGCCTTCCTTCTTTCCTTCCTTCCTTCCTTCTTCTTTTCCCTTTCTTCCTTTCTTCTCTTTTTTCGGCCTAAGCAGGAACTCATTCACCTAAGAAGGAAAACATGGTTTGCTCCCTCTTAAGAAAGACATCCTGCTGATTTTGTCAGACAACAATTTCTTTCTTTCTTTCTTTTTCTTTATTTCCTTCTTTCCTTCTCTCTCACTTTGTTTCTCTCTCTTTCCCTCCCTCCCTTCCTTCTTTCCTTCCTTCCTTCCTTTTTTTTTTTCTAGAGACTGGTTCTTTTTCTGTTGCCCAGGCTGGAATGTAATGTCACGATCATAGCCTACTACAGCTTTGAACTCCTGGGCTCAAGTGATCTTCCCACCTCAGCCTCCTGACTAACTGGGAATACAGGCACCCACCACCACACCTGGCTAATATTTTCGTTTTTTGTAGAGATGGAATCTTGCCATGTTGACCAGGCTGGTCTTGAACTCCTGGCCTCGAACTCCTGGCCTCAAGTGATCTTTCTGCCTCAGCTTTCCAAAGCGCTGGGATTATAGGCGTGAGCCACTGCACCTGGCCCAGTGTTTTCCCTTTACTCTTATGATGCCCCCATTTATCTTAATCTTATTCTTATCGCAACTCCCAGATACCTCCTCTCCCCTTGGTGCACTAAAGCCTAACTTTCTCTTTACTCATACAGACTGAGAGAGATCTTTTTGCCTGGAAGCTTTGAACATTTTATAAACTCCTTACCAAAATAACACCACTTAATCTGTGTCATCTGTGGTGATGAGCTTGTGAAAGCTATGTGGACTCTTTGGCACTGCATATGATACCACATTCCACATCAGAAATCTGGAGCATCCAAAAAGTAATTTAGCTCCTTGTTTTCCTCTTTGGTGCTGAAAGCCCTTGAAACCACCTAGGGGCTGCTGGTATCTCAGATTCTCTGTAAGTAGGAAACTTTTTGATAAAAACTACAGTACAAGCAGGACCTTTTAGTGTGATGAGCACTAGAAGAATGAACAGGGTGAAATCTGTTTTGTTCCACAAAGGGACAAAAAAAAAAAAAAAGCATGAAGATGGGTATAGACAGAAAGAGAATCTGTGAAAGATAGAGTCCTGGTTCAGAAAAATGACATATTCAAACTCAGGCAGTGAGATAGTGAGACAGCAAGTTTTAAAATAGATAACAGCAACATAAATAAGAACTTATTTTTATATGAAGAACCTGAGGTTTTACTTAAAGTATGCAAAGCAGGATGGAATAATACATTTTACACAGCATGCACTCAGAATCCGTTTATGTCTAAAATTAGCAAACAAGATCAAAGTGCCATATACTACCTATGGCTGCAAATTAATGATTAAAGAAGAAACAGGTTGATAGTTCTACCTAAAAAGTAAAAGAAAAGTTAAGGGAATTGAAAATCACAGTATTGTAGAATACAATAAATAATACACATGGATGTTTTACAAAAGAAAACTAAATTAGTTCTGCTTTCTCTCTCTTGTTTTTTCTTAACTTTCAACAATTGGCTGTTCTCAAAGCCCAAATAGTTCCATTCATTATAAGTTTCAAGTGCTTAGCAAAAATGCTGATAGCTTCAGTTTAGCTGTTTTTGGAAGTATGTGGATTTTTAAAATACTCACTTTTTTCTGCTATCAGAAAACTTAAGGGACGTATGAGAAAATAAATATGAGCCAAAAAGGCCTTCTTCATATGTGAAACATTGCAGAGCATAACAATACTCAAGTTCCCCAATACATTGTAGTTTCCTATAATTAAATACTTATTTTCACATAGAGGAATATATCTTACATTTTCAAATTAGGCGAATAATTTTATAGCCAAATCTTTTAGTTTATATGGAACTAAAATGCTTAATATATCTTTGTTATATAATAATATTTCATATTGTGGTCTTAAAGCCATTCAGAAAGGACTAAGAGTCATTTCCCCAGAAAAGTCAATTCAGTTACAGGAAGTTACAGAGAGCTTTGCTTCTTATGTTGTAGTGTGCAAAGAAAAGGAGAAAAATGGGATAAGGATGGACAGAAAGAGGAAGGAAAGTTAATACTTTGAATGCTAACACTAAACAGGCTGTTACAAAAGCTTTCTGTCCTCCTCAGTCACTGAAGAGGAAATGCCTATTTTGTATCTCCCTCATTGTCTTCGCTTTTGCTGGACTTGTCGTACCAGTCACCCCAGAAGTCACTCAGCACGCCCCCTCTCATTCACTGGTTCTCTGCAAGGTCTTTTGACATTCTTGGTGTTCGGCACATTAACAGAACAGAGTGACTGAGGTAGATAAGATTATCTTAAAGTAAATTGTGAGGTCATTTTTTATTAATAGAAGAGTTCCATCCTGAAGAAATTACTTCTCATTCTGCTTGGTGCATTGGTGCAGTTAGATATTCTGATAGTCCAATTGAGGTGTCTGTGTGTGTGTGTGCATGCGTGTGTGTCTGTGTGTGTGTGTGTGTGGTGGAACATATAGAAAAGAGACAAAAAAGAGCAATGAAGAAGTGTAATAAAATTAGTCCTCAAATATGGAAATAATTAAATGGACCTTTCCATCTCTTCTTTCACCCTATTATCTCATTCTAACTATTCTTAACAGGGAAAGAAAAAATGTCTTTACTCTATTTTTGAATATAATCAATGCAGAATAGAAAGTTTATGGTACCCTTAAGGAAAAGAGTTCATATAAAGTGTATTCTCACCTAAACCCCCAAAACCGTAAGAATGTTTTCTTCTTAGTTTCTTTAAAAAGCTATGAATCATTTTACTAGGAAAATAGGATTTTTAAAAGGTCACAGAATATACTGAAGACAAGAAATAATTTTTCTTTAAATACTATATAGGAAGAGGAAATAGAGAAGAAAAAGAGAAGACTTCCCTAGCCATTTAGCATGATAAGGAACTTTAAGTTCTTTTGCCTTCATATTTGCATAAATTTCCTAATTGGCCAACACTACAATTCACAATAACATAAATTGTACAATGCATGTAATTTCTTTAGAGAAAATGCCTTACTGAATGTGTATTGTGCACTAGTTAGCCTTGCTTATTATTTTTTTAAGTGAAACTGCATGGGTTGTTAGCAAATCAAATTTCTTTAAAAATAAATGTGCTTGGATACTCTCCTGATGTCTACATTCCTCATGGCATAATAAACGCCCATCATGGTTTTGTGGTGACATTTGTAGTTCCAAATATTTTGTCCTGCTGTCATGGTAAGTGCATTCATACGTGGAAGATTATATCCCAAGTTTGCATTTAGAAGATATAGCCACTGAACCCATATGTTGCCCATCAAAATTTTTTGGCTGTTACTGTTTGAAAGGGGAAATTGGGGGGCTGGGTGAGGTCACTTACGCCTGTAATCCTAGCACTTTGGGAGGCCGAGGCGGGCGGATCACGAGATCAGGAGATTGAGACCATCCTGGCTAACATGGTGAAACCATGTCTCTACTAAAAATACAAAAAATTAGCTGGGCGTGGTGGCAGGTGCCTGTAGTCCCAGCTACTCGGGAGGCTGAGGCAGGAGAATGGCGTGAACCCGAGAGGTGGAGCTTGCAGTGAGCCGAGATCCCGCCACTGCACTCCGGCCTGGGCGACAGAGCGAGACTCCGTCTCAAAGAAAAAAAAAAAAAGAAAGGGGAAATTGGACTATACTTTGTGAAGCACCCACCATGTTCCAGGTTACTGATATCGTACATTCATTATCTACTTAATGCTGAAAGATAGGTATGATTGTCCCTGCTTTACAGTTTGTGAAATAGGGAGGTATAGTGGTTAAATATATTCAAAGTCATATGGCTAGGAAGTCTGGTGTCAGGGTTCAAAACCAGGACGTTTGAGTTTCAAACTGCTGTTTTTTTCCTCCACTCTTTATAGCACTCTGCTTCTGTATTCTGTAGTTTCTGGTCACACAAAACACAATGTGAAATGTCAGCATAAGTGGGAAGTTTTCTAAAAAGTAAACGTGTGAATAATGTGCTAAGAAATTCAGGACCCAGGTCTCAACACTACATAGAGAAGAATAATGACATTTGTCTTGAGTTTGGTATCCTTGACACCACCATGTTTTGTCTGTTAGCCTGCCAAATGTGTGTGTGTGTGTGTGCGCATGTGTGTTTTAATTATCTTTCTCTTTATTAGTATAATATACTTTTACCTGCCTTGGTATCATGTGGGCATAAGGTATTAGTCTTGTTCCATTTGTAAAGATTCCAGGAGTGTTCTGCTTTTTACAACACTTCAAAGTTTTGTGCTTGGAGCTCCACTATCCAAGAGAGGCAAATGGCTGTTAAGGAATCTAGTAAAACATTCCAATATAAAAACCTTTAGGGGCACACGGTGATCCATTAATAAAACAGAAATTCAAATGAAAACTTCAATAATTAAGATGACCCTGACTCCTTGCTAAATTCCCATTGTCTTATGGGATACAAGAATGCAATATGAGATATTGTACAATGTCTTTACTATTTTTTCTAATAGATTTAGTTCCATCACGAACTGCTAAAACAGTGTGAGAAAATTCTTGAAGAAGTTATATAAATATTAATGTATTTCAGAGTTTTGCTTATTGTATTGATATATGTTCAAAATGATGTATTTTTTCAGCAATACAAAGGATATAACTTATCTCACCTTTCTTGAGGCAAATGAATGACAACAAATTACAATAGTACAATATCACTAGATATCTTCTGAGTTCAGTGATTAAAATGTACCTACTAAAGAGAAATAATATTTTAATCACTGTAAAAACCCAAGCATAGTAGAATTTTTCAAAGCCCTGTGGAGTGGCAACCCCATATCTTTAATATCTAAGAACTAGAAAATAATTTTAAATATACATATGCTTTATATTCCTTAAGAGCAAGTGACTTTAGGTGAGAGGAGACCAAAACTTAAGTGAATTACCATTTAAAGCAAAAGATCAAACTAGAATGTTAAATTGTAGCAAAAAGGAAGAAATTATGTGACTCTTTCATACTATAATATTGCCAGTTTAGTAAATAGGCTCAGTAATAAAGTTTGTTTTACTAATTCTTTCCAAATTCCAGGCCAAAAATATCATGTAACTTTAACATGGCTTTCATTTCCAGTCATGTACAGAAGAGTCCTTTAATCTTATCTTGCTAAAGAAATATTTTTTGCCTTAAAACTGTATTCTATAAATCAGTTCATGTCTGTCTTTCTACATACAAATTAATTTCTGTTTGTTGATTAAAATCTGCTGGGGCGGAGAGGTAGTTGTTTGATGTAATTGGTCTATCAAGTTTAAATGCAAATGATTAAGTAGGGTAAACATTAGCAGGGATGGCAAACAGAACCAAAAGCATTTTCTCATGGTACTCTCCTGGAAAGCTGATGTGATTTCTAGACCAAACAGACAGCTTACCCAAAACTATCTAAGTTCAAATATGGCTACCTCTTTCGTCTACATTCTCTCTCACCTGTTCCAATTAACTGTAGGAATCCTCAGGGAGAACTGCTTTTCACAATTAGATTTTAGAATTGCCGTACCCTTAATAAATATGGGAGCCTTTAATGTAATATCTGCTGTCTTTTCTTATTGCAATTTACCTCACCTTGTTTTCAGAGCCTCTTTGTAGAAGTTCAGTGTGCAGTAGATTGGCTTTGTTCACAGACCACTCAGGTCCTCACTGCAGGTTTTGTTTAGAGCTCATATCAGTTACTGTCTCCCAAATTATTTCTTAAGTGTTACACTTGATTTACCACCACAGTTTTCACATTATTTCACAATGCAAACACACAAAAAATTGCCATACTTTCTTCATATTAATATACAAAGAATGATGAACTTTTCCTGTAAGCCTGCCTGCCTTCTTCTTCCTTCCTCTTTTCTCATCTCCTTCCTAGCTTCTTTCACTCACCATCTCTCTTCTTTTTTCCCTTTTCTTTCTTTTTTTCTTAGGATTCTGTATTTACGATGCAAGCTCTGTTTGTGGTGAGTGTTTAGATGACATCGAAAGATCTCTCTTTTAAAATATTTCCTCTCCAACTTCAGCAACTATGGAGAAAATACTGATACAATATTTAAAATTTAATATACGAAAGTTAATTTTCTATTACATGCTCCATTGCATGTTATAGTCATGCACTTGAAATATATTATCTCCATTTCATATCACCATGCAAATTTACAAAAACTCAGTATCTTTAAAATACCAAGACTATTTAGAACAAATACATGATGGGGTGTTCATAAAAACAATATTAGATTAAGAGTCACAAGAGTCATTTCCTTAACTCGGTACTATCTTCAACACTTTAAATTCTCTGGTCCTCAGCTTCTTTAGTTATAGGATGAGTGACTGCAATAAATTATCTCTAAGGTCACTTATCATTTCAAATGTACATCTTGGAATCACTAAACATTTCCTTATAAAAGGGCAATAACAGAAATATTTCCTACAGCTGGAGTCTTCATATCTGCCAACCTCAACCATTCAGAGCCCAGCTCTGCAGGAAACACCCAGGTTTTGAGGAGTCAAAATAAATGCTGATGTCCATGAACCAAACTTTATTCACAAGGAAACTCCTTGGGCCCCTCTCACAGAGACTGTTTACTCTTTACATTGAATCTCTTTTAAAGTTTGATTATGTTGTTTTCAAAGGCCTGGCATGTTAGTGGCAAACTGGAAAGGGACTATGAGACAATCACAGAAGGGAGCAATAAATGGGCGAGTGCTTCGAAGACTCTGAGGTGCTGCGCAAATGCGGGCTGTTATCATTAGCGAGAGTGACTGACAACTGACAGGAATAGTGAGAGAAAAGATAAATCATTGTAAACAAAGCACAGAAATTTCAAAATACTGTTTGTGGTGGGGCTGTTTAGTATATTGGCAAGTAGGCTGAAATAGTTCAGTAATTCCTGAAAGTCTCACTGAATTATAGCATAGTATGTGCTTATAGAAATAACAGTTATCAAGGAGATGTTTATTTACATTCTGAATAATATTTGGTTTAACAGATGATGTAATTGGAAAGTGAAATCTTAAGCACTATATAATGGTATTTTGATATGTAATTTTATTTGACATCAGAAGAGTATGCAAGATGCTCCAAATGTTCCAAATGTTCTCCATCTAAAATAATTTTTTAAAAAATCCATAAGGTATAAGAATCTAGATTTCAAATACCTAGAAAATCATATCTGAGTGATCTTGAATACATAAAACATTACTTTAATTTTGAAATGTAGTTAATTTTTCTTATCCATAATGGTAGTAATTAAGATGAATAATATTAGTTCATTTTGTTCCCTATTTAAATGAAACAGTACTATGCCTGGATCAGAATTTCCTGCATGCAGCATGGCTTCTAAGCTCATAAGCTTATTATAATAGTAGTATTGGAAAGATATAAAGCATAGTGCATGCCAATACTTAAAACATATTACATGCTGAGGCAATGCAATAAAAATGTTTAATAATTCTTGAGTGATAGTGGCAACCAATCTAAAGCAAACTCAAGTTACAGCTAAAAACACTTATCAATTGATATAGAGTTAGAAACCAAAATCAAAGTTTGTTCAATGTCAAGTTACTAAAATATTCATTGAAAACTCCAACAGCAAATTAAATTATAAGATGAAAATAAGAAATCTGACATACTATCTTTTTGCCAGTCCAGGCATAAAAGTAATAGGGCTAGAAATTCCAACTGAAAATTAACTGTATGCTTTTTCTCATATTGGAGAATCTGAATCCTAGAATATTTAAGCCTTGTCTTATATTATGCATAAATAAACTGAAGCCCAAGAAAGCAAGGTCACAATGAGGTTAAGATGAAACAAGAACCTTGTTTTCTCTAGTCTCTTTACACTAGTGTTCTTTCAAGTGTGAGTTATAAAACAGATATTTTATGTTGAATTTTTTTTAAAAATATCTTATCATCTACTACCTAACATTAGTAGCAGACAGCATCATAAGAATGAAGACCTGGGTGGTTATCAGAGTCCATGTTCTTCAGGGCTTGAGGCCATGCTTTTGGAAATCATTTCCCAGAGCCAGGGCATTTGAGGAGAGTACAGAAAAGCAAATGAATGGTGAATAGGAGAAAGGCCATCAGCCAGGCAGCTGCAGGTTAGTCGGATGGATTGACTTCCCGGCAGACCAGGGCACAGTTTGCTCAATTACCCTTTTGTACAGCTGGGAAAGAAAGACAGGAACATCAGAGACTGCTATCTCTCAGTTACCAATAACTTTTGAAAGCGGTATTTGGAAGACATAGAAATGATATTTTCCACTGCCTCCCTGTGTAGGGAAAGCATTGCATGTCAAGTCAAAACTGAAATTCACTAGTAACCAAAGCTAACCAGCCATAGTCTTTGGCAACTATCTCTGGTCACACTACCACCTGGAAATGGCTTTGTACTTTGTATCAGAGCTTTACATGAGGTCCTTGATCTACTCATCAGTGTTTTCAGAAAGACTTCTGGATTCCCAAATAAATTCAGAAACTTCTCTTAAAAAGAAAAATTAGTACTGATTAAAAAACACAATATTACAGGACTTGTTATTAACACTTTATTTTTGCATTTACCCTTTCCAAGCTCAAACTGGTAAGCACAAAGCTTAAGAAAACAAACAACAATATTTCTTTAGGAGAGATTAAGTTCCAGCTTTGGGTTTTTCTCTTTCTGTAGTTTATAGTGTGTGGCAAAAAGGGCTCGCATGTGTTAAAGCCAAAATGCATTTTGCATTAACAATTTGCGTTTAGAAATCCAAGCACCCACCACCACCAGAGTTAATATTTGCTTTGGACTGTTCTACTTATTTAGTCTCAAGCTCTTCCAAAGAGCTAACACAAAAAGACAGCTTTCCTATTTGCCTAGTGAGTGTGTGATTTCACACATAGTGTATGATATGCTTCTACAGAGACTTGGTATTAGCTGTTTTTCATGTGAGCTGTGTACTTAGTTATGTTGGGAAATGTGAACTTTGTAGCTGAAAAATGCAGCAAACTGACTGAGGCTCATATCGATTCTACTTTAGAAATGTCTCCTGTCTCCTTTTCACTGTGCCTCTTTTTCATTCCCACTGCCCTATTTCACTATGAGTACATAACCTAAACACTTTAACACGATTACCTTCCCCGAGTCCCTTCTCCAGCTAGCTTGCCTTCATACTGCTGCCATAGATAATTTTCAATAGCAAAAATCTGACCACTTCACTGCTATCCTTAAAATGAACCAAAAATCCTTTTTTTGACTCCACATTCTTTACAGAATAAAGTCCAAATTCTTTAAGCTATTATTTAAGGCTTTCAAAGTATCACCCCCATTGCTTCTTTCCCAGGTGCCTTTCCTTCCATCACCTCCTACAGCCCCTAAACCTCAGCCACACTGGCTGAACATGATTATACCCTTGCTCCAGCCTTTCTCTTGCAAGGAGTTTCCTTCATCCTTCCTTCCACTTGAAGAAATTCTTATCTGTGATGATTCAGTATAAATGTCCATTCCAGGCAAAGCCTTCTCCAGCCTATTCATCAATCCCTCCTCTGCTCCTGCAACATTTGGCGTATAATCTCCATTATTCCAATAAATAAAAGCCAAAGAGGCATAATAACTTTCAGCACTCATTGTATGAAAAGCCCTTTTTAAAGCAACTTATACTTATTAATTTAGTATATTCATGATAACACTATGAGCATGATACTATTGAAAGGGGAAAAGTTCCCTTGTCCCCCTCACAGGGCGTGCGACAGGGGGAGTGGCTCGCTTCTTCAGTGCCCCACTGCTCAAACCTCTAGGGGAGCACACAGACGGACAGGTTATGGGGCTCCGACCCTATGGCAGTATCTTGTGCTCTTTTAGTTTTGCCGTCTATAGGCGGCTTGTATTAACCAGCTTAATTAGACCTTTTACCTTGTCACAAGGACAGAAGGCTTTCTGTATCTCGGGTTCTCGCCTTGGTGTACCGGAAGAATCAGATCACGTATGGGCTTGGAAAATGAGTGCAAGCTTTTATTTAGTGGAGGTAGCTCTCAGCAGATGGGGGAAGCCAGAAGGGGGATGAAGTGGGAAGGTTTTCTCCTGGAGTCTGGCCACTCAGCGGCCTAGCCTCTCCTTCAGCTGCCCCCGCCAAACTCCGCGTCTTTCTGGTCCTGCAAGTCCACAGCCTGCCGGCCTGCTGGTGCCTGTCAATACATTCTTCTTGGCCGGGCGCAGTGGCTCACGCTTGTAATCCCAGCACTTTGGGAGGCCGAGGCGGGCGGATCACGAGGTCAGGAGATCGAGACCACGGTGAAACCCCGTCTCTACTAAAAATACAACAAAAATTAGCCGGGCGTGGTGACGGGCGCCTGTAGTCCCAGCTACTCGGAGAGGCTGAGGCAGGAAAATGGCGTGAACCCAGGAGGCGGAGCTTGCAATGAGATTGCGCCACTGCACTCCAGCCTGGGCGACAGAGCAAGACGCCGTCTCAAAAAAAAAAAAAAAAAAAAAAAAAAAATTTCTCTTGACGTCCAGCTGCCTGTGCGTTCCCCCCACCCTCCCCCCGCCGATGTGCTGCTCCTCCGGACGACCACCTGTGTGTCTCTGCCTGCTAGGGTCTCAGGGTTTTTATAGGCCCAGGATGGGGGCGTGGCAGGCCAGGGTGGTCTTGGGAAATGCAACATCTGGGCAGGAAAACAAAAATACCTGTCTTCACCTAGGTCTGGGGACACAGGCCTGGGGGTGGAGCCTTAGCCAGGGACCACGCCCCCCCACACCCAGAACTTCCCCTCCCCCTTCTGTATCATTTAAAGGGACCACGCTCTTCCCTTCCCAGCACTTCCCGTCCATATCACTATCATTGTCCTCAGTTTTACAGTTGGGAAACAATAGTGCATATTGGCTAAGTATCTCACTAGAAGTCACCTAGTTTATTAGTAGCAGAGCTGGATTCATCCTTGCCAGGTCTGAGGCCAGAAACAATGCCTTAATTGCTACGCTTTGCTGCTAATTGTGCTTCATTTCTGTCTTCTAGATTTTTATCTCTTGGAAGAGGTAGCTTATTTATATTTACATGTTGTATTAGACCGTCCTATCATTGCTATAAAGAACTACCTGAGACTGAGTAATTTATAAAGAAAAGAGGTTTAATTGACTCAGTTCCACCAGCTGTACAGGGAGCACAGCTGAGGAGGCCTTAGGAAACTTGCAATCATGGCAGAAGGTGAAGAGGAAGCAGGGACATCTTACATGGCCAGAGAAGGAGGAAGAGAGTGAGGGGGAAGCTGCCACAGGCTTTTAAACCACCAGCTCTCATGAGAAGGCACTATCTTGAGAATAACAAGGGGGAAATCCACCCCCATAATCCAGCCACCTCCCACCAGGTCCCTCTTCCAACATTGGGGATTACAATTAGACATGAGAGTTGAGTGGGAACACAAATCCAAACCATACCATACGCCCAGCAGGAGTATAGTATCTGGACATTTTAGCCACTCAATAGCTTTATGTCCAATTTATCTGAATTAATACAAATCAGAGCCTTTTAGATTAAGGAAATTTTATTTTTAAAAATAAAAATATTTTCACAGAAAAACATTCTTAGAAAAAATATTGAGAACTGTTTGGCACAGATCAATAATAAATAACTTATTAAATTCTAATCAGATGTTTAGCATGTATCTTTTACAGTCTTTGGATTATATCAACAATATTAGATAAAGATTTAACCTACACTATTCTTCAGATATATTTAATTTTTTTCATTTTCAAAAGATTTTATTGGCTTTCCCACATAAATCATTATAAGTATTGTCATAGCTACAAAGGCTTTAGAACAAAAAGAAAATTTCCATAACTATATCTTTCTGAAGTATAATTGTATCAAAGTATGATCAGCGATTTTTATTGATCTTATGTGTTTACCTTGGTGACTGTTAAATAAGATTTTGTATTGGAAATTTTCTTTGTAGAACAGCTCCCTGTTTTTAAAATTAGAAACACAAATTTATGGATTTCTACATAACAAACTCTCTAAAATGATACTGTTTACCTAAGAAGTATTTATTATATGCCTGTTAATTAAACATGTACTAATAGTTATATTTGCATGTTGAGGCTTCCTGCGATTCACAAAACATAAAGAAAGTGTTTTAAATTTATTCCAGGGGTGGTGTTCTTGTCACCTGTTGTAAATACACAGAGAGGTAAAATTGTAGCTGAAGAACACACACTTATAGCATATTTTTGTAGGACTCAGGTGGGAGTGAACTTGAAAATTACCACTGGATTTTCAGACAGTAACACAAAGTATTTCAGTCTTTTCCATGTGGTTTGTTTGTTTGGTTCCCAATTAATTACTTCCTAGGGGGGAGCATTGGGAGTTGTTTCAGTTATAGATTCATAACAAAATGAGATTCATAAACTAAATACATGATATAATCTGAAGCCCTGCTAGGACTCTTACAGCTCATCTTTATAACCGGGTATTCCTTTAATGAGTAGGAACAGTGAACTTTTTTTTAAACCCAAATGACACTACTGTCTTTAAAAGCTGTTAAAAATAGCAGAGCCAAAGACGTTATATAATAATATTCAGTTAGGGGAATTTTGAGTGTCATTATCTCCCTAAGCAGTAACCATGAACAAATTATCAAAGCCGTTGTCTCTTTTAAAATGGAAAGATGAACCAAATGTATTAGCACCTCAGTGGGATTGGGAATATGTGAAAAACATAATCATAAAACAGCAATTGCTAAGCCTCAGCACAGCTACTCAAGACACTCTTGTTCATCAGAGGTTTTGGTGCTGTTGGAAAGTCAGCACCTGCTGAAATCTGCCTGGGGATTCAGCTGCCTAGACTGGAATCACCTCTGCTAATGGATGCCAAAGCTTTGCCCTTGAAGATGTTTGTGTCCTTGCCTCTCCCTATACCAGTGGAATTTAGATGAGACTGTCTAAATGTAGAATATATTGCACAGGCTGAAGAAATTGTGTGTATCAATTGTTTTTAATTAATAGACTATTTTTATCTGTTCTTAGTTTATGGAAAAATTTGAGTGGAAAGTAAAGAGCTCCTATATACGCCCACAATTCCCTGCCTCCCCACCCCCTTGCCCCTAGTTTCCCCTATTATTAACATCTTTGCATTAGTGTGGTACATTTGTTGCAATTGGTGAGCCGATGTTGATACATTACTATTAACTATAGTCCCTAGCTTACATTAAATTTTCCTGTTGTGTTGTACATTTTATGGGTTTTGACAAATACTTAATAATGTTTATTCCTTATCATACCAGAATAATTTCACTGCTCTAAAAATGTCCTGTTCTCTGTCTATTCATTCTTTCCTCCCTCCCTTGAGACTCTGGCAACTACTGGTCTCTTTACTATCTCCGTAGTTTTGCCTTTTCCAGAATGGCATATAGTTGGAATCATACAGTATTTAGCCTTTTAAGACTGGCTTCTTTCACTTCGCAGTATGCATTTCAGGTTCCTTCGTGTTTTTTTCATGGCTTGCTCGCTCATTTCTTTTTATTGCTAAATAATATTGTCTGGATTACCACAATTTTTTCATTCATCTATTGAAGGACATCTTGTCCAAGTTTTAGCAGTTATAAGTAAAGCTTGTATGAACATTCTTGTTCAGGTTTTTGTGTGGACATAAATTTGCAACTCATTTGAAAAGTCGTTAATTGTGAAAAGTGTTTTTGATAGAGAGGAAAGACATAGGTCTCTAAGTTAGAAAGATTTTAATCTCAGCCTTGCCGTTTAGTCATTCAGTACGTTTTTATTGGAGGTCTACTGTGCTACCCCTGCTGTTTTTGATGTTAGAAATGCATATAAGGCTCCTCTGCCTGTAGCCTGAGTGCCCACCTACATTAAAAAGCCTCATTAGACTTCTGGTTCCTGATCTGAAAGATGCCTATCTTCTTGAATATTCATGATTTTCTATTTTATTTTGAAAATTAGAACAGCTGCCATGGACAGGACTTGTATTTCCTGGGAGCAAGTGCCAAATTGCTACATAGCATCCCATTGAGAAAGAAGTGATAAAATGTGTTAGTTCATTTTCTTTCTAGTCCTTCTAACGTATATGTTTTTTAAAATATTTGTCTAAATATGAAAAGCATTTTAATACTTTCCAAAACAATATTCTTGAATTATCCACAATATAAAATGAAATAAGGACATGGAATCATTTTTTGTATATCTAATAGTGATGAGAATTGGACTTGAGCTGAGAATTCATTTTGAGCTCTATCTCCATCACATACTGGCTTCATGATATTGGCTTATTCTCCTGACTTTGCAGGGAGAACGGTTTCTTATTGATAAAATGAAGGATAATAATATTTGTTCATCATACAGTTTTCTTTGCTTATCATACAGTACTTTTGTAAAGCCCAAATGCAAAAATGTACAATGTATATAAAAGAATGTTGCAAACTATAAAACACCATAAAAACATTCAGTATTATTACCAATTGCTTTAATGTATCTCTAGGTCTATTTAATCTTTTATTATATATATTTAACCTATACAACATGAGGTTTTGATATAGATATGCCTTGTAAAATGATGACTACAGTTAAGCAAATCAACATATCACTCTCCTCACATAGTTATCATTTTTTGTGTGTGATGAGAGTACCTGAAATCCACTCTCTTAGAAAATTTCTATTATACAATACACTATTATTAACCACAGTCATCATGCTGTACTTTACATTTCTAGACTTGTGTGTCCTATACAATTGTAACTTTGTAGCCTTTGACCAACATCTCCCCACTTCCGACATCTTCCCACCCATGGTAATCACCATCCACTCTCTGTTTCTGTGTATTTGCCTTTTCTAGATTCCACATGTAAGTATGATTATGTAGCATTTGTCTTTCTTTGGCTTATTTCAATTAGCATGATGTTCTCCAGGTTCCTCTGTGTTGTCACAAATGGCAGGGTCTCCTTTGTTGAGGCTGAGTAATATTTTATTGTGTTTGTATCTATGTAGACAATTTCTTTATCCTTTCATCCATAAATGGACACTTTGGTTGTGTCCATATCTTGGCTATTGTGAATAATGCTGCAGTGAACAGGGGAGTACAGGCATCCCCGTATTGATTCCTTTCTTTTGGGCATATACCCAGAAGTGGGATTGCTGGATTATCTGGTAGTTCTATTTTAACTTTTTGAGGAAACTTCACACAGTTTTTCATAATTGCTGTACCAATCTACATTGCCACCAAGGGCGTACAGGGATTTCCTTTTCTCTACACCCTCACCAATACTTGGTATCTCTCGTTTTTTCGGTAAGAACCATCTTAACAGGTATGAGATGATATGTCATTGTGATTTTGATTTAATTTCCCTAATGATGAGTGATGTTGGGTACGTTTTTAAATACCTGTTGGCTAATTATATGTCTTCTTTGGAAAAGTGCCTATTCAGGTCATGTGCCTGTTTTTTTATCTGCTTCTCTGTGGGTTTTGTTTTGTTTGCTACTAAGTTGTATGAATTCCTTACATATTTTGGATATTAACCCTTTATCAGGTATATGGTTTGCGAATATTTTCTCCCTATTCATAGGCTGGCTTTTTATTTTGCTGGTTGTTTCCTCTGCTGTGTAGAAGCTTTTTAGTTTAATATAGTCTTACCTGCATCTTTTAATTTTGTTGCCTGTGCTTTTGGTGTCTTATCCAAAAAAATTATTGCCAAGTCCAATGTCAAAGAGCTTTTCCCCTATGCATTCTTCTAAAAGCCTTAAGGTTTGTCTTACATTTAAGTCTTTAATCAATGTTAAGCTCATTTTTTGTATATTTTTTATTTTTAATTTAACTAACCCCTTACTAAATTAAGGTGGGATTTTTTTCATCACATCAGTACTGAAATCTTTATTTCCTGGAATTTCATAGTCTACTAATGTCAGTGGGTCAATATGGTTATGATCTGCCTAATTTCCCCCAGATGTTAGGATCCTCTGAAAAGCAGATGTCAAAATGGATTTAACATACAAAGAATGTATTAGGAAAAACACCTATGCGAGAAAAAATGAGGAAGAAGATGGGGGTGGTCGGTGTGGAGAATAAGCATACCGCAGAGTAAAGATGGTCCCAAGTGAAAGAGAGAGGATATGAAGGTGGGGTGGAAGCGTTCTAGACTGTCATGCAGTCTAAGGAAGGTTCATCAGGGAATCAGGGTATCCGTGAGCTATAGTCAGCCCTCATAGGAGTCTCTTGTAACCAATAAACTTGCCTGTCTTAGTGTACTTGTTGCATCAATTATTAGCTGGGAACAGCTGGTAAAAGTGTAACCTTAGCACAAATCTGGTAATAGACAGAATGCGGCAGTCTGGTAAGTTATGTTCCCAGCAGTTGGGGATCTATGAGGAAGATTTTCATGTCCACTCGACTTCACAGAGACTTTTTTCCCTAAATAATAAACAAAAGTGATGGACCACTTATTTAATCATGTTTAACTAAGGATGTGAAGAGGAGAAGCAGAGACAGGTGAGACAGAATGCAAATATTACCAAGTGTGGGAAACCAACTGAGAGCAGGCACATTCTCAGAAGAGGGGTTCATGTCAGGATTTAGTAACACTGTCCACATGTTCAAGTTCCTGTGTAATCAGTCTATAGCTGCCCTTGGCCTGCTGTAAGAACTTGTTTTCCTCATCCAGTGTTTTTGTTTATGTTTTACCACCTTGTTTGTGATAGCTAGTCTTCCAAAAGTTCTTCTGGGGGGTGCATTTAACCGTTTCCTAAATTGCAGAATAAATATAAGACACTAAAAAATTACATTTGGCCTCTGGGATATAAAATGAAGTTTTCAAAGAGTTAAAATCTTTGAGAGTACTGGAAAATTTCAAAACTGGAGGCACCTTCAGACGCAGATTTCATACCCTTAGAAATGATAAAACTACCTTTCAATACAACTTCCTATATTTCTCATCTCTACTCATTGCCTTCCTAAATTATCTTGTTCTTTTTCCCATCTTTCCTCCCACTCTTCAATTAAGAAGAATGACTGTCAGGAAAAATGGAACACATGAAAAGTTATTGTTAAAATATTAATAGATGTCAGCATGACTCTCTAAGTTCATGCATTCCAGAGTTACCCCACTGGGCTACCATTGTGGGCAAGCTACAATGGGCGTGACTCTCCATTCCTTGAGGTGACACATCATCTCTTAAGGCAGAAAGATGATTTTATCTTCAGATAGCAGATTATACCGATTTCCCGAGTGTATACAACTATTTGTTTTATTTTTAATTTCCTCTTTCCTGTGCTTTTAGTCTCCTTCAAAAATTTATCTTGGAGAAACATTCCATCTCTCCTTTCTCCTCAAAGCTAGAAAACTAGATCTTATAATAAGCTGACTTCAGTTCTTAAAGAAAGGACAAAATGCCATAGAAAGCCGTAATTTTCTTCCTATGACCTTAACTTATATTGCAACCCCTCCAGGGAGCCGTCAATTAAAAGCATGGAATTTACACAAAGCTAAGTCTCGGAAATCAGCCAGCAAGCTGCACCAAATATGTGGAAAAACCTATTAAATAGCTTTTTAACCTTTATTACTTACCATGTTTGATTGTACAAATCTATATCCTCAGGAGACATAGGCAATGCTAATTGTGATTCATGTGAAGAAAAGAGCAAAAAGGTATTTCAACTGATATAAACATTTTTCAGTATGAGGTTAGATACTCAATGTGGAATATACAAGAAGCCAGCATACTGGACAAGATCACTCAACCAGTTCGGAAGCAGAAATCTACTACTCTGCTCATTTAGTAGTCCTAATAATCCACTTTTTTATCCCTGGTAATTCACTACCTCAATTATAACACAACATTTTCTAAGTCTGTAATTCTAATACTATTGAATATTACTTTAAAAGCTAAAGCAATACAGTTCATGTAAGCTATTATTAACAGACGCTTTCTGTGAAAACAATGATGATCTTATTGGCTAAAAGTCTTTGTGATATATTTTTTCTAAAGCATTTTGAGGGATATTAAAGCAATTAGA
The DNA here is from genome assembly GCF_009828535.3 of Hylobates moloch. Classification (NCBI taxonomy): domain Eukaryota; kingdom Metazoa; phylum Chordata; class Mammalia; order Primates; family Hylobatidae; genus Hylobates; species Hylobates moloch. The sequence continues at coordinate 56,325,282 of NW_026652279.1, read as the reverse complement.
AATTTTTTGTTTTGGAGTTTGGGAGTGTTATCAAAGACAGCTTTGATTTTCTCAAATCAAGAGATCTTTTTGTTGTCATGACATTAAACTATTTGCAGAAAACAAATTTAATAATGTCACAATAACTGTGAGTTCTTTCTGCAGACAGACTTCATTCTAAACTCCAAAATCTTCCATTACTTCAGATGATTCAATTAAGATCCTTTGGGAAGCATTATGCCTGCCTTTCTGTTGATAATGTTCTTACGAATGCAGTACACTCTTCTTCTTACTAAAATAATTGAATTGTATTCACAATTTTAATACAACTTATGTGGTAAAATGCACAGGAAAGTGTAATTTTTCTCTATTTAAGTAGAACTGATACCCTAAAATAGTTAAACTTAGATTTTCATGCTCAGAAAATGTACAGAGCAATAGAATCTAAATGCATTCATCTTTCCTTTACATTACTTAGCCTGAATTAATATAACTAATATTTCAAATATAAGTTTTTACATCTCCAGTTAAGCTAGTTCCCAAATGAAGTCAACAGGATCAGAATCTAGACTAAATTGAAGAAAATTTAGTTATTTAGCAAGAACTAAATTGAGAAAATGAATCAGGGGAGAGGGGAGCAGAAGGAAAATCATAATTTGCTGGTTATTTTTATTGTATTGACTAATTATCTGAGTGAAGGACTCTACTTACATGAGCACCTTAAGGACTCAGCCTCAAATCCTAATCAGAAGTATGATAGTAGGAAATAGTCAACTTTCGGAACTTCAGTTAACACAAATTATTAATTACATAAATGTTTTTGAGCAAAATATATAGTATAAAGAAAAACATACTTAAACATTTCTCCTGTTTAGTCCTCCTTACTATGAAAATCTAGTTTAAAACAAAATAGAGACAATTGTTCTTTTTACATACAAAATCTAGATTTTTTGGTTCATTGTATTCTTTCTGCCTATCCCCCCCAAAGCACCCCCTTCCCACGCATACAGAGCATGAAGTATTTTTAAGTGTTTTTTATTTAAGTTCATCACCACTTAAGGGCCTGTGCCTTAGCATGTTGGCATAGACCTCATAGCCTGGCCAAAAATACTCATCATTTAGGAATGATGACTTGGTAACACAGGGGTTTCATTGTGGACAAGTATGTGGAATCTCAGTCTCCTGCTCAGAACAAAGAATGTGAGGATCATTGCCAAGGAAACCCTAAAGCCCAGTGCTTTTAGTGACATTTCAAATCTAAGTCTAGATCTGTGTACTTTTTTCCATTATAATATGTTCCATTAAGATGTTTTTTAAAGCAAAAATAGCTTTTGGGGAGACAATTTTAAGAGGGGACAATGTTGGGGGAACACTAATCTCAAATCACCACAGCGCTCCTCTCTCACTACCCTGTAGCTGTATTCCCTAAAATTTCAAAGAATAGTATAGTAGATGCCTTAAAGTTCATTCCTGGATCTCAAGTTAAGAAATGCTAATGAGTGCAGTAGAATTGGCACATATTCTGATTTAAAATTCATGAGGCAACTCAAAAAATAAAAATAAGGTTTCACAACTTCAATCAATTCTGTTGCTTTTTGATCATTTCTAAATAAGATTTTTGCTTATAATTTAAAAATGGCCCCAAAAGGAATCCAAATGCTAGTGTTGATGATGAAAGTAAAGAGAAAATAGAGATCTAACATTTTATTGCATTTTATTAGAGAAATTTTATGTGCACTTATGAATTTGGGAAAACTGCCAGTCTTAGGACATGTTCCTTATGAAGATCAAAGATCTACTCTGTAGAAATTGTTATAATAAAAAATGAGTTTGCCCTAAGAGAGAAAACCAAGCGTCACTCAGTGCCTCTCATGCACTGTGCTATTGAGGTAGTTCCTATCTTCCCATCTATAGAAACCTCAATTCAGTGATGAGGTCAAATGAAATTTCCTCCAAGAAGCTTTTACCAATATCCTCAATCTCATTGCTGGGATTCCTTTCTATACGGTCCCACAGCATTTGGTTTACCAACCAAAAACCTCACACTGATTTCATCTTGTTTCTTAAGGAAAAGGCCTTGGTATTTTACTTATACATTTTCTTCGCAAAGCACACCTAAAACTTGCCCTGTAACAGGTATCCAATAAATACTTGATACATGATTGAATGATTGGATGATATTTGAGATAGGCCTTAAAGGAACATAGGAATCTGAACAGAGTGGATGGGGCCAAGGAACCATAAAAATTAGGTAGAGATGGGGTAAAACCTAAACTAATTGGGAGAAACTGTGACTTATCCAGCCTCATAGATCATTTCATGCTTGTAGAATAACAAACTATCAGGATAAGGTAAATTAAGAAGGTAATTTTCTGCACAGCAAAGTAAATATCAATAATGTATTTTTAAAACTTTATTGTTTGTGTAATTCTTTCTATGACATAATATGGATTATTACATTGGCTTATAGTTTAATAAAAAGATAAATATTTAGAGCATTATATTATATCAAACTTGGAAGTAAAATAAAGAGTACCTATCTTAAAACATAATCCTAGGTACTACTAAATTATAAACTACTAGTTTATAATTTAGTAACATGGGCATTTTCCCTCTGAAGATTATTCCACAGTGGCCCAAGTGGTAGAGAGAGGAGGAAGGAATAATTACTATTTGTCTTATTTGTAGGCCTTACTCAATTATATCTACATTATAATGTATAACACTTGAGAAAGGCAATGCAGAAAATGAATTTTGAACAAACATATCCTTACTTCAGATGCAGCCGACCCAAATTGGCCTCCAACTACCCCCATTTGTTGAAGGAAAATTAACAAAGAAAAAGAAACGAGAAAAAGCCCTTCTTCCTATTTCACAAAATGACATTAGATTTCATCAGGTAACTTCTCTCACTCAGCATCCCTTCCAAATTACTTGGCAGTTATAGCCCTTTGTATCTCACACACACGCGCACAAATGCACACACAGAGAACTTACTTTGTATATCTCACGACCTTGATGATAATCTTAAACTCTTGTTTATACAATAAAGTATGGGAGAAGTTGAGAAATAAGATAACTCTATGTGATTGAATCATAAAATCTCAGGTTTGAAAAAACTACTTTTTTCACTCTATCAGTAGAAGTAGAACTATGATATTTTATCAGATTAAATACGATATATGTGAAATGTATGGTTTAGAAAGTACAGTATACATATGTATATAGTATGTATAATTTGTCCTTGATTGTGATACAGTAAATAGACTTGCTAAAACAAAATATCTTTGTCATTTTTGTAAAGAGATTGGGAATCCACTTCCTAAAGTCAGGAATTAATCCCTCATTGTGGTTTAATATGTTTCTGTGAGGCAAACAAATTTGATAATAACCAGATACTATCATGTATCATTCTGCCTCTATCCCTTCACTTTATTCAGTGATTATTTAGTCCTATGCTAAGATTCTATTTTTCTGAAAATTCCTTTATTGGAAACCCAGTTTAATCACATGTGATAAACCAATGGCTGAAGGTTTAAACCAGTGATTCTGAATTGCATAAGGTTTGGTGGGCAATTTTGCCTCCCAATAGATATTTGTCATGCCTGGAGACTTTTTGGCTGTCATAACTGGGGGAAGAGTGGTGCTGTCATCTAATGGGTAGAGGCAAGGCTAGTGCTAAACATCCTGTAATATACACAGCACAGCACTCTCATGATAAAGACTTATTTGGTCCAATAATGACCAGGTTGAGAAACACCGCTATAAACTAGTGTTACAAAATATTTACATTTTCTTTAGAGTTGTACATATTCTAATTCATTAGTGAAACAAATAGGAGCATTAGCATGTCTATCTGTCAAAATTAGTAAAAAAATATGAAAGTAATTTCTAAGGATAAACTTCTCATTTCTACCTCCTCAGGGACAGTTCATTTGTTCAAATAAATCTCTGTAAAATTTTTGTGAAACTGGACTTCAGTTCTTATAATTTCTGAGTCCATTGTAATTGCAGTTAACCCTTTTATGACACTTAGCAGAGCTAGAGCTCAAAACTTCTTTTAAGGATGATGACGCTATTAATGTATTGGTGCAATAAATAATAATTGACCATGCTAAATTACAGCATGTGAAAATAGACTGTGGAATTCTCATTCTATTTTCTATATTATTTGATGTTCTTCTGTTTGAAATGTGGTAGCAGATTCTGAATTTTAATCTACCCCAATTCAAATGTCTATATGTCAGGAATGCAAAGAGAATGATTCCTTTGAATTTGGAAATTAGTTTTATGGAAAAAAGCATTTGTCCCCAAAATGGCCAAAATTACATTTTTATTATTTCAATTAGAGATAAAATGTTTACCTAACTTCAAAACACTACCAGAGTCTGTTTTCAGTGCCTCTATTAAATAATTTTCTATATAAAACATATTACTGTAACTAGCTTATATTTTATGGTCACTTGCCTGAGATTCCATATATCAGAATTACTTCTTTAAGAGATTTTTCTTTTCCTGTGCTCACCGCATTGAATTTCCATTCATACTTCTATGTAACCTGTGTAATTCTATTGTTCTTTACCTTTGGTTAATAACCTTTTATTTAAAAATGCTTAAATAATTACACACTGCTTCTCAAGTATGACACATTTTTATGTCTTATTGTATGTTAAGATATTTTAATACCAACAGTAATAATAAGTCATAAAATGTCTTAAATATATAGAACACATTTAATACAGAAGGTCCTAGTCCAATTTAAAGTTTCTTTTGACCTGTGCTTATACACATAGCCATAACACATACTGAACACACTTATGCATTCCCACATTGGTTTACACTTGACAATTAGCCTCTTTGAAGAAGGACGTCACAGGCATTCTATATTTCCGGTAGTGCCCGATAATCTCTAGGCTACAAAACAATGAATAATTTAACAAACAAATATTACAGGGAGAAAATTGCAAGGGAATTCTAGTAAGCTAAACTCAATTTTTAGACTTGGCAATTCGAAGATAAAAAGCTCTTTCTTCTATGAAAAGTGTAAACAGAATCATTCGAGTTGACAGGTACTTTGGGTCTCACTGACACTTCATCTCAAAGATTAAGATATCACTAGAAATTAGGATGTAATTTATCATCAAATCACAATGGTCTTTGTAGTGACTTTATCTCTAGGGGGCATGAGATGTTAGCTCTCCCACAGATGCAAGCCTTCAGTCCTTCTATCAGATGAACTTGGGAGTCAGTATACTCTTACAAGAAGAGAGAAGTTGATTATTATAGCAAGCTTGAAAATTGATTCTAAAATAAGCACGATTATGGCTCCTAACATGCCATCCAACTTACTGCCACTCATTCTGCCCCAGGCCTGCGGAAGGTGCTTATGTCTATAATTGTTGACTTTTTACCTACTGCCCTCTGTCTAGTGTGGTATCTTATTTCTTCGTGTTTGTTCTGCTCTTCAAAGTTCTTTCCTGGCTGAAGATTTGGATTTGGATTTGGAGCTGTCATTAAAAGACGCCATTCATGAATTTCCAATACTTGAATAAACAACTTTTACTTTATGGTTATCACAAGTGAGGAAAGAGACATTTCATGGTATCATTTGCAAATTAGGGAGCACAAGTAATCAATCTTTAATTTCTCTTTAAAGGGAAGGGAGAATGTTCTCTGTTGTCATTCCATCCATGAATTCCTATAAAATGTGTTTGCTGTTTGTTTCTCCTCAAGACAGAGATTGCCACCCAAAATCAAAATCCGAGTTCTCTACGCATCCAAGATAGGATATGAATGGCTTTAGAATATGTGGCAGAAATGAGAATTCTCAAAATTCCAGTGTTGTCAACTGCTCTCTGATTTTCCGAAATGTTAATTTGATAACCAAAATGGAAAGAACTCCAGAGTCATTTCAGTAGGTGCCCATTAGGTGCTACCTGTTGTTTTTGGAGACACAAAGCTTAAATATACATGATCTCTTCCCTGTTCTGATTGTGCTTTCATCATGCCAATACACTATGTACTTGAAATTCATACAGTTTTAAGACTTATTATAAAATATTATGTATGTGCAGCACATTAAAGTTCTATAGAGAAGAGAAAAGAAAAATGGTCTGTGAGAAAGGGCAAAGCATTAATTTCTTGGGAAAGGAATTTTCTTATTTTCCTTTACCTGGCAAAGGATTCACTTCATTGGTACCTAAGCTCTGTAAACTGTTTTCACTCCTTGGCCAATCATGAAAACACTGTTAGTTGCCAAACGATGGTATGATTTCAAATAACAGGAGACAATTACAGATGCATGCCCTGACATAAATTAAGGTATAGAGATGGATCCTCTCAAAATTATTACATATTCAAGTGCCTTGTTATAAGCTGATGAAAAAACAAAATATGAAATTACAAAATGGTTTCCTTGGCTTTGCAGACTTCTACCTGTGAAGTGTATGAACAAGTCTTAATACACACAGCAGAAATTCCACAATTAGGAGCCAAATATCACAGAGAACAAGTAATGTAATGTGCAATAAAGCAATTTCCTAAATGTTATTAGTCTGCATGTCTGCAGCCACATGTCTAAACCTCCTTTATTTTTATTTTAACAAAGTTGAATAAAAAAAAATTCTTCATTTACAGTCTTATGCTTGGTTTGATGTTAAAAGGGATTATAATTGCAGTGTGGAGAACACAAAACAATTTTAAAATTATTGAGATAATTTTTATTATGAGACTGAACATATGATAAGCAATTTGAAGTAAACCTCATGTCTCAAGTAGTAAATGAAAATGCATTCTCACTTTGCATATTTTGTATTCTGTCTTAACAATGTTAAAAATGCTGAAAACTAGTTGTTATGTCGCATATTTACATGAAATGTGTGTTCTTTGTTATGTTTCTGTTCACTAGGGCAAAATTCTTCACCTTAAGTGAAATTTTGGTATACGTGGTGATTGATAGATAACAATCGAAACATGGTATCCTCCCAGTCCTGTTTCTTCAGAAAGTCAGAAGATGGTTTTATTTATGTTGCAGATTGCCGTCGCTTTGCATTTTAGCACCACCTGGTGGACAAAATATCATTTGTTTGTTTTTTCTCTGCTGTTTAAAATAGCCCCTTCACACTCTATACCCAGTTATGATACACCTTAATAGATATTCAGTTGTGAAAGTTCTAAATTTTAAAGATTGTTGTAAATAAAATAAGGTTAAAAAATTGAAATGTTTCCCAAGTACTATTACCAATTTAAATACCTGAGTTTTTTTAACCTTCGTAAATATATCCAGATTTGAATAGTACTTTTCATTCATATGCAATAATTGCTTCTTTCCACATTTTAATTATTTATTATTTATATTTTTTCTTAATATAGAATTAAATAAGATGAGGCAGTTTTCTGTATGTACAAAATTGTGGTTTAAATTATATTGTCTTCCAAAAATTCGCATAATCACTTTGTAAATAGCACTTTATGAAGCATGTTCATACTGTAAATTCTTACTATGCTAATATTTTATACAAAATTAAATTAGTATTTTAATTTATACTACTACAAAATAAGCCACTTTCCCCTTATAAATAAAATTCAGTTGTGGTCTTATGTGTATTAATTCTCAGTTTCTAATAGTTTTTTGAATTTTACAGAAGAAAAATTTGATAATATTTTCAAATGAAAAACACAAATATAGTTAAAGCTAGTTTTGAGAATTTTAATCATGTTAGTCTTTGTGTAGTCCCACATTTCTATAAAATATGGTGGAAATTATTTCTATGAAATACAGTAAAGAAGATAATTCATCTACAGATTCCACTACGTTCCTTTGGAATATACCACTTTTCTGCTCTCTGGTAAAATTGGAGATCTACACATTTTGATTGTGTGATATTTGAGGATTCAAAGATTCAGTAGCTAAATAGAAAGGTGGTAATTTTTGAATGGAAAATATATTCTAGTCTCATACCTTTTGTATACCATTTAAAATAAAACTATAGCAGATGACAACCCTCATCGACATGCATCTTGAAGTTATTTGTCATTTCAAGAAAGCATTTAAAATTTTGTTCTCTCTCTCTTTCTCTCTTCTCCCCCCGCCCCCCCCCTTCAAAGGCCTTGGATGGTATACTGTAAATTCAGCATATGGAGATACCATTATCATGCCTTGCCGACTTGATGTACCTCAGAATCTCATGTTTGGCAAATGGAAATATGTAAGTGCGACCTACCTGGGACTTGGTTAATTGCCCTTGTCCTTTTAAATAAAATTCTTTCTGTGAGTAACTGTGAATTTCAAATTAACCTAAGTGCAATATTGAACTGTGAGTACAAATGTAGGAAGGTAAAATTAATGTGTGGAATATGGCAAAAAATAATTCCTATCTTACATAACAAATGATATTTTAAAATAAAGCCAATAAACACATAGTTCTTAGAACGTATTAGTCTGAAAGATTCCACCTTAAGTGTTAGAGGCAAGGAAAAAGGCAGAGTTCCAGAATAAAATCAGTGGATTATAGGACTGACCTCAGTGGAGGATGGCAACCTTTCTTCATTTGCTCATGTTCTATTTGATGTGGTTACTGCAAAGACAAGACATATCAGTAGATAGAGCCTTAGACAGTCTTTCGGAATTAATCATCAGTATTACAAGCTTGATTCTGGCATTTAGCCTTAAAAACGTGTTGATGCTATAGGTCCTTTTTATATTTAACAATGTTGATTTTTTCCCATATTTCTTGCATATAGTAAAATCAAATTTTCTCAGGTATGAAGGTACAAATGGGTCTGGAAATGGAGGGTGGAGATCCTGGTAGGGAGATGTGGAATGGCTATGTAACTTTGACTAATAAAATGTCTCAATTTAATTAATCAATATTTATGCAAAGTGTTTGTGTGGTACAATTTCCCACTGCTGGACCACAGGAGACTCATGACAGTCTGCAACCTTCAAGTAGATATGTTTCCCTGGACACAATATCAAAATTTCCCTAGCTCCCTGAAATGTTAAAAGGTATTTGCAAAGGAAAAGAATTTGATGGTCAAATACTTTACAAAAAGTTTATTGCATCACTTCTCAGAGTCTTTCATATGTAAAATGCATTAAGAATTGTCTGAGGGTCATAGTTTGATTCATTGCTTAGATTTATTTGACCACACAACTTTTTTCCTCAGACATCTCCAAGAACAAACATTCTGCAGAACACACTGTAAGAAATTGCTTAAACTTGCACTCAAGGGGTGATTTAACACAGTCTTTTAAAATATAGGTTCTGAAATCAACAGGTTCCACACTGTGCTCACTGTGAGATTCTGGGCAGAGGAATTAATCCCTATTTTTTCATCCATAAAATGAGATAAAAATATCTTCCTCATAGTGTTTTGAGAGTACCCGAATAAATTGATATCAAAATACTTACCTAGTACTTGTCGTGTAGTAATCGTTCAACAAAGTGAACTCGTATCTGTGATGCAGCAGAATCCTAACCATAGTATGCTCATGTGAGTGGGAAATGAAAGGAAAGGAAAGGAAGGTGGTAAGGCAGCACAGCATTTCTCTGTAGCTTCCTTCTATTTAGTATCCAGTTCACTCGAGGTAACTTTGAATTATTTCCAGTTTCCTATAAATGTGGAAATTTGAAGTTAAGGCGTCTGAGGACAGAGTCTATTAGCGCCATCAAAATTCCAAGTGCCTGGGGGCTACCACATAATGCACTTGTTCAATCAAATTTGCTGCCAAAATAAATGGAGTCAGGTGATGGCAAACTTTTATGATCATAGAAAATTCTAACTATAACCCAGGGAGTAGCATTCACCCAGGGAGTAGGGTTCACCTAAACTGAACTGGCACAGTGGCACTGGAAATCAAACAATAATGGCAATTTTCAAATTTTTAGTTAAGCAAAAGGGCTTCAGCAATAAACTGAGATATATTTGAGGCATTTATGCTCTAAAGTCAATCTTGATTTGCAGAAATAGCATATATGCTCTAATTTAATGTAACCACCTAAAAGACAAAGGAAAGTTTTGGAAAAATGAGCCGAAGTAAACATAGAGAAGAAATGGCCTGATTTCTCCCGGATCATATTGTAAACTCCCTATGAATGGAGATTATAGCTCCCTGTTTACTCTTCCCAACCCTACTCCTGACACCGCCTCACCATTATCTGCCATAGTTGCCTGATGCAGAAGAGGGATTGAAGGCTCTCAAGAGTGGTACAGTGTAACCATAATGAGGCCAAGCTCTAAGCTCAAATTTTTGCTCTGCTAAGATTTCCCAGACAAGACCTTGGGAAGTTATTTAACCAAACTCAACCTCCATGGTCTAGTCTGTAGATGAGGCTAATATTGAAGTTTAACTTATAAGGCTGTTATGAATATTAAACCAATTACTGCATAGAAAGCCCAAAGAAAACACCTGCCATATAGTTAAGTGCTCAAAAATTAGTAACTATTATTTATTGCATAAGGGGATGAATAAGGTAGTAGTCTAACATACTTTGCATAATGAAGGAATGACTTAAGACGAGGATTTGCATTGTAAACCTGTGATTAAAAGAGTTAAGAAGAATATTATTGATGTATTCAGATATTTAAGCAAATAAAACTTTTGGACTCCAATATTAACTTAGTAATTGATATTATTAATTCTTAAAACAGAATCCTCCATGGAATCTTAAAATTTGTCACGGACTATAACATATATCACATTTAATTTTCTCAGAGGTCTTGTAGGGTACATAAAGGAGGGACTGCCCCTGATTTTAGATTAAATTGCTTATTAGGTGAGAGAATTTTTGTGGGACCAGAGGAAGAAATGCATTTTATGTCTCAGTGCTCTTGGCATAATTGTGTATGCAAAGTACATCTTATTTTGGTGATGTTTTTGTATGAAAGCCTTTTGAGCTCATTGTTATGACTCAGCAAAACTATGGGTTGTATTACTTAATCTGATTCATTCCTTAATGGACATAATTATTCTACAAGGGTAAATACTGTTTCTCCATCAAGACTGGTTGAACTATTCTATGTATAAAGGTCAGCTACATCAGTTTTGGTTAGAGGTATGGACATTTAAAATAGGTGGATTAAAGTAAAGAATATTCCAAAGATAATTGCCCAAAATATCCAAACCAGTATTTGCAGCTCAAGTGTATACCTGCCGTGATGGTTATCTGAACATCATTTTGTACCTTTGTTTGCATTTATCTATGTTTTATTTTATATTAAACACATACAGCCCATGTAAGTTTCAAAACAGTTAATAATTCTATCTTCTCAATGAAAAAAAAAAAAATCTGATTCCTAGAGATCTGCCCTTTCATTTTTACTCATTTAAATTGATATCTGTAAAAGATCATATGGCTTCTCTCTTATGAAGGATTTTCTGTAATCAAATATTTATGAGACTTGTATAAAAATTATTCTTCATAGACAAAAAATATAGATATTGGTAGAATATGGCCAAGGAAATGTTATTTTGAATGTAATCCTAAAACATCTGAATATGCTTGTGTTTAAATGTATTATTATTTTAATTTTTAGGAAAAGCCCGATGGCTCCCCAGTATTTATTGCCTTCAGGTCCTCTACAAAGAAAAGTGTGCAGTACGACGATGTACCAGAATACAAAGACAGATTGAGCCTCTCAGAAAACTACACTTTGTCTATCAGTAATGCAAGGATCAGTGATGAAAAGAGATTTGTGTGCATGCTAGTAACTGAGGACAACGTGTTTGAGGCACCTACAATAGTCAAGGTGTTCAGTAAGTAGTCTGCAGCAGTGTCACTGCTAAGTGGGATCGATGGCCAGTACCAGACCATGTTCTTTAGAAAGAAGACTGAACTCTCTGTAGTGTCTCTACAGCAGATATCTATATAAGGGGACTTAAAGAGATCTTCATTCTGCTCATATATACTATCAGCAAAGAAAACAAAGAGCATGAAATTCAAATAGGAGATTTGCAGTGAGGAACTAAAATGATATTCTCTGTTACTTTGTCATGTAAAAATGTCATGAGCTATGAAGTACTGCTACTGATAACTAGCAGGCGATCTTAATTTTTACTGACATGTACAAATAAGTGTTGTGTGATACATACATAGATATATGATACATATGTAATCATGTATATCATGCTTACATATACATGTATTTGGCTGAACCCAATGAAATTGCCATTTTGATACATAAGAATAAAATATAAGCAAATTCAAACTATATTTTAACAGAGATACAAATTTTCCATTTATACATATCCACATATATAAATATCCCATATGTATCCACATATAAACATTTTATATATTATATATATTAGAGATATAGATACATTTCCATCCTGACCTTATTGATTGGTTATTGATTTAGATTTCAAAAAGTATTCACTTGGTTTAGAAAAATTGTCCTAAAATTAAAAAAACTCACCACACCCTGAATGCTTATGTGGGATACACCAAGGAGAGAAAGTAGAGTAGGGATGGAAGAAGAGAAAATTGTAGAAGAAACTTGGAATAATTATAGTCACTATGACAAAATTACTTTGCCTAATGATAGCATATAGTTAATGTTACTGTGCAAACAGCTGTGCAAATGAATGACTTGAGAAGTTATAATTAAAGTATTTCATCTTTTAAAACTGAAATAAAAAGTCCCACCTCTGTTACTTCACAATATTTTAGACACTACAGGGAATGAAACAGGTCTCAAAAGTTTCAGAATGCCAGTCTTTCAGTCTTTTTTAATTAGGGAAGAAGGTTTCACTTTACAACTTTTCCCCCTCTGCTTTCTGATAACTTGACAGCGCCTAGAAATTATTAAAATAAATAGAGAAGAAAGAAACCCAGAGGGCCTTCCAACTACAGCAAGTAACTATGGATTTTTCCTGTTTCTCTTGTGCAACTAAGTAGGTCTGTCCCTCAAATATTTATACGGACTTCAAAGCTCCTATGGGCTCATGATGCAGATTCAAAGCATGCTTATACTATCAAAGGAAACCTTTGTTCCCCAGAAGAACCTTGTAAAAGCATATTACATGTTTCAGTTGATTACCTTTCAGCTTAGAAGGCACTTTCCAGAAACCATCCACACTTCTCGATCATTTTATGAATCAGACCAACTACCAAGTGTTTGCATTCATGCCTGTTTCCATAAAACATCCCAAATAGTCTGCATCCTGCATTTGCCAGTGGCCCATGTATTTTTTTTCTTTTCTTCTATTTCACTTTCATGTTATTAGAAAGATGAATAGTGCACTGCTCAGGACACTTTTCTAAAGTGAGTAATCAAAGCTTTTGGTGATAGTTATAATGTCATAATATAACCAGACATCAGAAATGGACCACAGTAGCTACAGAGGTTAAGTCACAGTACTCTAATGGTTATGTGTATTAATTTGTCATTGTCAGGTTTCATTTTTAAGGTGTTAAAATTTTCCTACACTGAGATGGTAATATACAAGGGAGTTGTGAAAATTCAGTTTGTTTCATTTGGAAGAATTATTTGTGACAGTTTTCAAAACATTTTTTGTAAAAAAAAAAAAAAAAATTAAGCTATTCCTCATATGCAAGAAATCATACCTGTAAATCAGCCCAAATCTGATTTTTCAGAAATCTGAAAAAAATTCAGTTGGCCTAATTCAATAAAATTTATAAGCTGATTTGGAATACAGGGAATTTCTATTATTGTGAAAACAAACTCACACCCCACCTACCGCCAACACCCCCCTACTTCCTTCTCTTTTTGATGTTGTTGAAAACAAAGTGATTCTCAGAAACAGAATTTGCATTCCAGGCTGTGGGCCAGGGAGAATTTACATAGACAAGTTACACACTCTTGAAAATGGTGTTTTATACTAGAAATCGTGAGACCCTCCAAATCCAGTAAAATGAACAGCAAAGCTTACGATAAAGACAATGTTTACTAAAAGCATATAGGGGCTTTGGTTTGTTTTTTTTGTTTTGTTTTGTTTTCAATGAATTTACTTTGGGTCACTTTCTGTGAAGCAAAAAGCAGCTGTGACAGGGAGACTTTCATTCTCTGCATATATATATATTGCAGTCACTTAAGAGTTACTAAGCCCATCAATCAGTCCTCTGTTTCCCTCTGTTGAATCACTTAGCAACGTGTACTGTGTACCATAGAATCAAGTGTGGTTAATGGGAGCCAGTCTCAGATCAGGCTGCTGCTGATTGCCATCCTCATGAGCTAAGTCAAATTGTTTTTATTCAAAGTAGAGCCCCTGGCAAATGACCTTGCTATCTTTAATGTAGGTTTGCTTATTTAATTTTAAGCTATTCCTCATATGCAAGAAATCATACCTATAAATCAGCCCAAATCCAAATAAGTGGCATTCTTAGTCACCACTAATCAGCTTTTTTCTTTTAGTTGAATGGCATCAAAATCAAAGTGTGTTTTTATTTAGTGCATATTTGAGGTTAATAAAACCATTCAGAAGCAAGTGTCGACCTTTAAAGGTGCCCAAAGATTCATTCTAGTGATTGTGAAAAAGGTCTAGAAGTCAAATGGATACCCAGAGAGCCAGAAGGCTGTTGGTGGTGAGATGGAGCAGTCACTGAGCGGGTCACCAGGAGACCTTACTTTGTGAGATCTGCTGCTAATTTCTGACTTTGGGCAAGTCACCTCACCAGTCTGGGGCTAGGATTCAGTCCTCATCAGTAAAATGAATACTTTGGATGAGACGGGAGGTTTTCCCATTCTGATGCTAGGATCTTCTTCAGGAGTTAATGAAGACAGTTGAGGAAGGTGAGGAGCTATTTCTGCTTGATTAGTGAGACTTCAGTCTATTTCAACATTTCAAAGTTTTTCATGATAATTTGTTCATGGAAAAAAAAAAAATGGAGGAGTGGCTCCAGCTCTAAAAAAAATTTGAAAACCACACCCTGTGCTAATTACAAGTCTAGTCTACTCTGGTGGTGCTCTGTGGTATTGCAGACATGGAATCTGCTCTGTGGTACATATGGACCAGGTCTTATGATGATGATGGGCTGTGTTTAGTGGCTTCACACAGAGGTACTTCAGAGCTTTTATTTGGATTCCTCCCATTTGGATACTGTTCTGACTGCTTTATCAAAATTAAATGTCTTTGCTTTCACCCTCCTCCTAAAAGTCATTCAACTTAAAAGTAAAATTTTGGGGGGTGTTGAGGGGGGAAGAAGCAGAAAATGATCTGTTCAACAATGAGATCTACACCAGATATTTCATTTTGATTATTTAAATATAAAAGATACCTTTTGCCCACAGTAGTTTGCTTAAAATACTTCATGATTTATGAGGGGTGATTGCTGACAAAGTACTGGGAAGAGCAGTTTTGAGTCAACACGACCATTTGCATCTGCCTTCACTTGCTCTCCCCTCTTACTAAATTGAGCTATCCTATGTGTGGGTTTTTATAGTAATACTAGAACACTGTGGGTAATACAGAGCAGTTGTGCCTTCTTCAATACATTCTCACCTTGCTGTGAGCTGGCTAGATGCCAAAAAATATACATTTTAGAAGGTTGCTGATTTTTAGATTATTTGAAGGCTAATGTTCATAGCTCTTACTAGCAACAGTCTGCGTATTAGAACAAAAGAAGCTGTCTATTTCAGTATATTTCTTTCTGACCACTCCCCAGCCCCTTACCACAATTTCTTCTCCAGCTATAAAATCTCCCGTATAACTGCAGATGATATAAAACACAAAGAAAAGTAGAGGGAAAAGTAAGGGCACTATTTATGAAATGTTTTAATTGGCACTAAATATTACATGTAGCTTAACTTTTCACTATATATGATCAGCCCTTAATGGGTATTAGTGAAAGCCCTACAATTTATTTGATTGAAAGCCACTATCCATAGCAAGCTAACACAGGAACAGAAACCAAATATTGCATGTTCTCACTTATAAGTGGGAGCTAAATGATGACAACACACAGACACATAGAGGAGAACAACACACACTGGGGCCTTTCAGAGGGAGGAGGGTAGGAAGAGGGAGAGAATCAGGAAAAATAACTAATAGGTACTGGGCTTAATGCCTAAGTGATGAAATAATCTGTACAAAAACTCCCATGACATAACTTTACCTATGTAACAAACCTGCATTTGTACCCCTGAGCTTAAAACAAAAGTATTAAAAACCGAAACCATTTGAGTCTTAGCATTATATATCATTGTTCAAGATATTGGCACATACTACATGTTGCCATGAATATCAGCTGCCCCCGTCTCCAACACACACATGCGTGCACACACACACACACACACACACACCTTGTAAACTACTATCGGATTTAGAATAAACACTGTAAGATATTTTTAATCTCCCTATTCTGTGATTTTAAGCTACCATAGTGTGGCCCTATTATAATATAGCTTCTAACTACTTAAGATAGCCAGGTCAGCAAAAAAGAAAATAAACAAAGGCATGATTTTTCCATTTGATAAATATTCAGTTGAGTGATTTAGAGAAACTTAGTCAAGAAGATTCAGAAGCAAAATTTGGCTTAAATCATTGCCCTTGACTAAATTACTTTAATGATGCAAGTAAATGAGTAGCATTGCTTTTCCTTTCAATTCTATACTTGCTTATGAATCTTTGAATCATGTTAAGATATAATTCACATAGACTATTTTTTTAACACCTTGGAATCAATATGCAATTTTGCTAAAATAGTACATGTCCTCTTTTATGGTCCTCCAACTAATACTCATCAATTGTTAGAACCTAATGTAAAAGAAAATTACATTCAAGATACATAGTTAATATAGAGGGCTCGAAACAAACACTTAAGGAGAAAATAACTCAGGAAAATGAAATAAGTATTACCATTACATTCACAATACTCGCTGTGACCCTCTTTTCCAAACAGACGAATCATAAAGTAAACATGATTAAACTTTAAACATCCTTTCATCAGGTTTCCTTAGGTTTGCTACAGTTTCATTTCATTGAAAAAATAAGGAATTTTATAAAGCATTTATGGCAACAAAACACACATGACCATGAGTAAAGGACCAAACATTGAAATACAAAGTGTTTGTGATTATGGGTGCATTGATAAAACATTACAGGGTTTACAAAGCAAAGGTATACATTTTCTATTAGAGAAAGAGTATGTGCACAACAGTCTTGATATTTTACTT
The DNA here is from genome assembly GCF_009828535.3 of Hylobates moloch. Classification (NCBI taxonomy): domain Eukaryota; kingdom Metazoa; phylum Chordata; class Mammalia; order Primates; family Hylobatidae; genus Hylobates; species Hylobates moloch. The sequence goes on along the minus strand of NW_026652279.1, from coordinate 56,308,164 downwards.
TGGTGAACTGGAAAGTAGTGAAACTTGGCAAAGCGACCCACCAAATCTGTCTATTTAGAACCTAAATTTATGGGGAGAATTGTCAACTATCACCACATATTCCAGGCATAATACTCTTGAAGGAGAAACTAAGAATGTTTTGACCTTTTTTTCTGTTCATTTTGACTCTTCATTGGCCACATAAATTAACTGCATATATTACATCTATTGGGCTCTCAGAGAGGGTGTCACTAAATAACTGATTTCAGTTTCCAGAAAACTTTGACTTACTTACACCCCAAGAATTTTCTTTTTGTTTAAATATTTCAGATGCATTCCTCTCTCAAATGTATTAGATATTTGCCTTTTTAAAACATGGATTCCAAATAAGATTCAGTGTTTCATCAATAACTCAGAGTTGCAATTATGAATATTAATAACATTCTATTAAAATAGCGATAATGTCAAGGTTTACTCTTATGTGAAAGGCTTTAACCCCCACACAATATGTTTCCCAGAAACTGTTGTCTATTTTGAGAAGCTTTTTTTCTTGGTCAACTTTTTATCATTTTATAGTCACTATCCTACCAATCAGGTAGTCAAGTGTCACTTCTAGTTTGTGTTAATGTTCATTTTCTCTGTTGTGTCTTCCTATTTTTCTATATTTATTTTTTCTATTGTTCTATCTTGCTTATGCTTTGTTCCCAATCAGCGTATTTGGAAACTAGAAATCATTGTGAAAATTGTATTTGTGGAATTATATTTGAGAATTATATTTCTAGAATTATATTTCTAGAATTAATAGTTAAGTAGGCCCTCTTATAATTAAAGTGCATGAGTTCAACACATGGGAGAATTTATTATTTTTGTTCATTATTCTAATATCCAATGTAAAACATGTTTATGAGGGGAAATTAACTCTAGATATTAACCAAAAGAAGGTTACATTTGTTTCTCATACAGTTTAAAGATATCCATTTTGCTACCCCAGAGACATTTTGTCGTTTTCCTTGTTTTCTATAATGATCTGGGGAGGTAACATGTCTAATAACTGAATTCCAAACTGAGTAATAATTATACAAAAGCCAATTTAGTTTAGTTTGGTAATCAAAATTAAAAGTATTAGGTGGTAAACAATATAAAAGAAAAATTAGCTGATTGTTTAAATACATTTGTTTATAAGAAAATAGAATAATTTTGGTCCATGAGACTCACAAAAATCAGTGACAATGAGGCAATATACTTTTTGTATAAACTAATTGTTGGAGCTATTTAAAAAGCGTAAAATCCATCACTGATAGGAAATAGCAGCTAAGAATAAAATAACTTAAAATCAGTTTGAATAATAAATTGCTGCTGCAACTTTTAATCAATTGCTCTTGAAGTCTTTATTAAAATGTATGTTTCTTAGAACTTCCTATATTTAAAATGTTTTTGTCCATCATCTCAGGTTCCACACTTGAAAGGTTTTCTCACATTTACAGTTTCATGTTGTGACTTGGCTTAAGAGGTAAAGTTAGAGATATTTCGGAAATTTGGGTTTATAAATTCCTTAACTTGCTTTCTATTTCCCATGATTTTAGAACAGTGTTTCTCAAACTTTATGATGACTGAGAATCCCCTAGAAACTTGTTTAAAATGTAGAGTTATGGGATTTTTTTTTTTCAGGAATTCTGATTCAGTAGGCCAAATAGGGCTCAGAAATCTGAATTTTAAACAAGAACCTTTGTGATTCTGGTTCGTGTAAATTAATGTCTTCACTTAATGAGCTGGAAGTTACTGATAAGTAAGAAGTGCTCATGGTAATCAATTAGAGACAATATATCCTATGTAGGACATTGGCCCTTGTTTCACTATCAAATCCATATTCACTACTTATAAAGCATTCAGAAAGCATTATTGATATTTTATTCAAAGGAATTACAAGCACTGAAAATAATATTTAAGATAACAAATATTTGAAGGGGTAGATCTATAGATTCCCTAAATCCAGATTGTATAATGAAATCTATTTTTATTCTGTTGCTTATTCTTCTGTATTGAGTAAATAAATTGTTTTTGGTGTAAACCAAATCACAGAAGTCCCATTTTTCTTACATGTGTACTTAAAATCTTTCTCTGCTTAACTTTAGAACAACCATCTAAACCTGAAATTGTAAGCAAAGCACTCTTTCTCGAAACAGAGCAGCTAAAAAAGGTAAGAATTGTTTTTGATTAATACCTTTATTTAGCCAGTGTTGTAAGTGCCTTCTTCTGACCTTACATTCCAAGACAAGTAAGATAGGCTTTGCTCTTGTGGAGATGACAGTGTTGCAGCTACCAATCAGAAATTATGCACAAGGTACAGAGGATACAACATGCTCACAGTGTCAGGTGACCATGGGGACATCAAGGAAGGTGGGGTCATTTCTGGAAAGAGGAGTCTTTCTTATTTGAATTAATGGATTGTTTAATAGAAGGACAAAGCCAATTAGCATGATTCATGCCTGTAAGCCCAGCAGTTTGGGAGGTTACGGTGGGAGGATCACTTGAGCCCAGGAATTCAAGACCAGCCTGGGCAGCATGGCAAGACCTTGTTTATAAAAAATATTTAAAAGTTAGCTGGGCATAGTGGTACATGCCTGTGGTCCCAGCTGCTTGATAGGCTGATGCCTGGTAGGGAGGATTGCTTGAGCCTAGGAGGTCAAAGCTGCAGTGAGCCATGTTTGTGCCATTGCATTCCATTGTGGGCAACAGAGCAAGACCCTGTGTAAAAAAAAATAGAGAGAGAGAATGATGAAAGATGAATAGATTTTCACCAAGCCAAAGGTAGAAATGGCTTTCCAACAATATGAAATAATAGGATGTGAAAGAGAACGGTGTGTTTGGGAAACAGCAGATTTTGGCATTGATGAAACTGGGTGCCAAGACATAAAACAAGAAAGGATAGAAAGAGATGAATCTGGAGAGGCAAAGAAAAGCTGGATCATGACAAATCTTACATACTAAATAGGGAGTTTGGACTTTATTCTGTTGGCAAATTATGCTACTGAAAGATTGAAGTAAAGAGGTGAGATCAGATTCGAACAACGCATTAGCAGATATGTGAAGGGAAGCTGTATTAAAGTGGGGGACAAAGTTGGAGTTCCATATTGAATAATAATGTAACTAAAATATGAAAGTTTTCCTTTGTTGGGAGGTGGAAACCCAAGTTCTACATTCTTTGCATCATGTTAAATTTTACTGCATAAAATTATTTGATGAATATGAAATATTAAAGTTAAAATACATTTAAAGAAAGTGAAGGGAATTACAGAGTATGATAATATATATCATCTTGAAATATATGTAGTATGAAACTGGAGAGGCAGCCCCATTTTAACACCAAATTATTCTTCCGTATGAAGATCTATGATTAATGGTAATAGTCAGTAATAGTCAGTGTTAATAGAGTAATGTTATTCGGTTAATGTTAAAAATGAATAGTGTCAAAATGAATTTGGCAGTGCTTTCAAATGAATGTGATTCTATAATAGTGACACCATCCATTGCACATTTAAAAATGGTCAAAGTATATTTTCAAATAAATTGTTAAAAAACGTCTTAGAAAGACATTGTTTTTATACCAGAGAGCATACATTCAGTCTTTTGTCAGTGCTGGAAAATAAACTTGTCAAGAAACCTTTGGAATAACTCTGCATTGCCTGAGTTTCTGGAGTTTCCAAATTGACAGCCCCTGATTGAACCAAGGTAATAACATTGCCTTTTTATTTTGAAGTTGGGTGACTGCATTTCGGAAGACAGTTATCCAGATGGCAACATCACATGGTACAGGAATGGAAAAGTGCTACATCCCCTTGAAGGAGGTGGGTATGAGGGCAGGGGCACAGGGAGTACATTCAGAGGACCTGTTCTGACTTTCTTTTTTCTAGGTGTTCTTTAAGCCAGTGGTCTCCAACCTTTTTGGCAGCAGGAACTGGTTTCATGGAAGACAATTTTTCTTTGGATCGGGGTGGGGGGATGGTTTCAGGGTGATTTACAGGCATTATGTTTATTGTGTACTTTATTTCTATTATTATTACATCGTGATATATAACGAAATAATTATGCAACTCACCATAATGTAGAATCAGTGAGAGCCCTGAGCTTGTTTTTCTGGAACTAGACAGTCCCATCTAGGGGTGATGGGAGACAGTGATAGGTCATCAGACATCAGATTCTCATAACAAGTATGCAACCTACATCCCTCATATGCACAGTTCACAACAGGATTTGCATTCCTATAAGAACCTAATTCCACAGCTGATCTGACAGGAGGAGGAGCTCAGTCAGTAATGTGAGCCATGGGGAGTGGCTGTAAATACAAAAGAAGCTTCTTGTGGTTGCCCACTGCTCACCTCCTGCTGTGTGGACCAGTACGAGTCCTGGGGATTAGAGACCTGCGCTTTAAACTATTCAGGATCTAAATACGTTGCCCTCTTTTGAGCTATGACTCTTACGCTCTGTTACTTTAAGTATGTACTAAATTAATATGTGATTTTTTAAACATCATTTTCAGCCCTTGTACAGAAGAATCAAGAGCAGAGAAAATAATTTCTGTATATGGCATGATCTAGAAGTTAATTAAGTGAGTGGGAAAAGGGATTCCAGGATTCTGTTTCTATGTCTCTGATTCACGGTTTTGAGACGACATCTAACCTCACTACATGTCAATTTTCTCTCCTGCTAAATACAGTTAGAAGGAAAAAACCACTTCTCAAAGGTGTGGTGCTGTTTCGTTAAGGATTGTGATTGTCAGATGAAAGACCCTATCATCAGTGTTCTTTATTTTCTTCAGCGGTGGTCATAATTTTTAAAAAGGAAATGGACCCAGTGACTCAGCTCTATACCATGACTTCCACCCTGGAGTACAAGACAACCAAGGCTGACATACAAATGCCATTCACCTGCTCTGTGACATATTATGGGCCATCTGGCCAGAAAACAATTCATTCTGAACAGGCAGTATTTGATATTTACTGTAAGTAATTCAATATATAATTATGTTATTTAATGTATTAGAAATAATATTCAAATGCTATTAATCTTTGAAGTCCCAATCCAATTATTCTTTGAATTCTGCTTCCAATCTGCACCCCAAATTGACGGCACCCAAATAATCTCTTCCTCTTTAGGAGACCATAGCATGAATAAACATTTATCCATCCTGTAATATCTTTCACTCTCTACTTTTTATCTATGAGTGTCTCTTCTGAATTCCACTACACACTAAGTTCCTTAAAGATAAGATCTATAACTGATCATTTTCTGGATGAATGACAGACAAATATAGACTTATGACTGACTGGCTTTCTAAATAAGAGATTACCATTTTAATGAAGAAATTTATTTTAATAATGAGATCAATTGCATAAGTTTGATAGGATGTTGTATTACAAGACATTTTACGTAACTAAATTGTGTATCTGAAATGGAGTATTTGTCTACAAAGGAATCTTCATGGTCATCTGTTCTAACGTCATTATTTTAGTTAGTAAAGTGAGGCACAGAGTCTTGCCCTAAATTAGCTGTAGATATTAGAATAGAATCTTTTTCTCCATTGCTGTGCTTTCCTTGTAAGACAGGTGCCAAGATAATCTAATGATTAGGAGCAAAAATGCTGGAATTCTAGTCCCAGCATTATCAGCTACCATTTCTTGAAAAGCAGCTTAATTACTCTACATCTGTTTTCTTACTTTGAAATGGGAAAAAATGTAATACCTAACTGATAGTGTTGTTATAGAGAGTAAGTGAAATCACAAATCAAAAATAGCATGCTACATCACACATTAAATTGTCATTATTAAGTACTTTATTATTATTACTATATGGTCATTATCACAATATAAACATAGAGCTGAAGATATTGGGGGGGAATGCAATAAAGGATTTTCTTATTATTATTAATTTATCTAAAATTTTTGTGATACTGGCATGTGTTCTACAGTAACCTAGCACTTCTACATCTATTTTAGAGAAAAGCCAGGAATGTGTGCTGAGCCTTTCGAGAGAATCACCTCACCTACATTTCTCTTTTTGGTTCCCTAGGGCACGATATCTTATATGGGAACAAAAGTGAAATTCTTCCAAAGTTGCCCTAATATTAAAAGGTAGTTTTGCCTTAAACTTGGGAAATAAGTTTCAACTTGATTTAAGCCCCCAAAATTAATATTTCATTATGTATAGCTTATCTAAAATCAAACTTTTTTTTTTAGGTGAAGGCAGAATTCTTTCTTTTCTTTTTTTTTTTTTTTTTTTTTTTGTGAGACGTAGTCTCACTCTGTTGCCCAGGCCAGAGTGCGGTGGCATAATCTCAGCTTACTGCAACCTCCACTTCTTGAATTCAAGTGATTCTCCTGCCTCATCCTCCCAAGTAGCTGGGATTAGAAGCACGTGCCACCACACCCTGCTGATTTTTGTATTTTTAGTAGAGGTGACGTTCCACCGTGTTGGCCAGGTTGGTCTCGAACTCCTGACCTCAGGTGATCTGCCCACCTCAGCCTCCCAAAGTACTGGGATTACAGGTGTGAGCCACCAAGCCCGGCCCAGAATTCTTTCTGTTAGAAATATTCAGTTAGAAATAAACCATATTGGTGTAAGTGTAGGTATACAAGACAGGAGAGAACATCAAGATAAGTAATAAGAATTGGGAAATTGGCTTCAGAAAGAACAGAAACATCTGTGAGTGTGAGGCATGCACAGTTGGGTAGACAGAGAAGTTCTTGAATGGATGCGAAGAAAATGATTTTATCATGCTGGCTGTGTAAGGTGCACTTGGCATGGCTTTTAAGAAGCACAGTGGGCTTCATTGTGAAAACACGAAGCACAAAGAAGCAGTTTAAGACAGTCCTCACGTTCAAGGAGTGTACTACTCCAATAGAGAAACAAGACATCTACATCAGAAGGAAATTGCCAATGCAAGGTTGTAAGGGTAAAAGCCTCAGGAACTCAGTATTAAGAGTCTTGAGGGCTCAGGTGCGCAAGGACAGTGGTTCTCAAACTGTAGTGTGCATCAGAAGAACATGAAGGACTTGTTAGAGCACAGATTACTGCACCCTGGCCTTGAGTTTCTGATTTAGTGGGTGTAGGAAGGTGCTTGACACTCTGCATTTGTAACAAATTCCCTGATGGTGCTAATGCTGCTGATCTGAGGACTACTAGTGGAGAACCACTGCTCTAGGAAGACTTCAGAGAACAGAAGGAGAGTGCTAAATGGAAAAGAGAGACGAGTCCATTTCAAGAAAAAAAAAATTGGCCAATTCATCTTGAGAAAGCTAGAGACAAATGTACCAGTCCACTCCTTTCTTACCCTATTCAATCAGTAATGAGGTTTTAGAGAATCTAGCTCTTTAATCTTTGTTTTGATCTGATTTCTGCCTTCTGACACTGCCTACATTTATGCCACCATTCCTCATTGCCTGTATTTCTGCAATGGATTTCAAAGTAGTATTTTTCAAATAATTGCAAAATAGTATTTCTCTTGTCTGCCCACCATTCTCTGTTCACCCCCAAATAAACCGCCATCCAAACTGCTGTCAGAAATATTTTTCTAAAACACAAATGTGATAAAAACTTCTCAGTGACTCCCTAGAGCTCTCAGATTAATATCCTTCCCCCTCCCCCAATTGCAGTATGCCTTGAGTTCATTTCAGCCATGGTCCTACAGTATGTCTCAGCCCTCATCACTGCCTGTATCCATTGTGGTCTGTTCTACTTTCCAGATTCCTTCTGTAGGGTAATACTTACATGCCTATGCATATGCTGCCATTTTCCCACCTTTATCATTTAGCAAACACCCATTTATGTGTCAAAACCCAGCTCCAGGGTCAGTTCCTCCAGGAAGCTTCCTAGTCTCATGTATTGATGGCTACCAGGATCCCTATGCTTGTGTCATATGCAGGTTTTATGTGGTCATACTCTTAATTATTAAGTTTGGTGTCTTTACAAATAGAGGAAACGTTCATTGAGGCAGGGTTTTCAACTTTATAATTCCAGCACTTAAGGCCTGCACAATATAGATGCCAAACAAATGAATAAATGAAGAAGGACTGTAGGATAAATAAATACATGAAAAGAAAATTTCAGTAGACAGTTTTAGTTATTTTGTAGGGGTTTATGTAGCAGAGTAAGAAAGAAGACTCTCACTTGAGCTGGGTTCAAGCCAAATTGTGGATACCAGGCTAAGGAGTTTTTATTTTTAATCTTCATATGTTGGGAATGCGTAACAGATTTTGAGTATCATTGTAATATTCAAAGCGCTACTTCAGAAAACTGATTCAGAGGAAATATATATGAAAGGATCAAAAGGAAGGAGACTCAAGATGAGGAACCAAGTGAAATTTGATGGCATTGCTTCAGGTATAGGTTAATTAGGACATGGACTAAGGAAGTGTTAGTGAGAATAGAAAGGGAGAATCAGACCCAAAATATATTGTAAAGTATTAATCATCAAGACATGGTGACTGAATGGATAAGAGAGGGCAAAGGAGAAAGCCAGGGTAATGGGCAAAAAGATGATTTACTAATGGGCAGAGTAAAATTCAAAGTCAGGGGCAAACACAGAGCAAGGGATCATTAATTTTGAGGTAAGCATGTTAGTGGACATGCAGAGAGTTACTGTCAAAACGCAAATGTGTTACATTAACCCTTTGATGACTCTCTAATACAAAGCGGAGCCTATTGAAAAGGGAATACAGAGAAGGGGAGTTTTAAAATAGAGAAAGAAGTCAGAGATTGCCATCCCTGGCTGTTCTGTTGTGTCAGCCTTGATCAGAGATGTGCCACAGTGACATGCCACAGGCCAAACATGAGCACTAGTCAGAGAAGGGCCAAGTAAGAAAAGCAAGAGAGGCCCAGAAACGGAAGGTCAGCAGGGCACCAAAACCAGATTTTATTTATTTTTCAACCTCACCGGGAATTGCTGGTTAGGAAACTACTTCAGGCAAATCCAGAAAAACAAATAAGAAGTGTATTAAATCAATCACCGTTTAACCTCAGAATATACTGGACAAATATTCAGAGATGCCCAAGCATAGAGAAAAGGCAAAGAAACAATCTATAACAACCTTCTATAAAGTTTTTTTATCTGCACTTTATCTATAGAAAGGTAAATAAATGACTGCAAGAGATAGAACAAAACCTCCAAAAGTATAACTTACTCATTTCACTTGTTAGCTAATAAAAAAAATAGGTTTTCATAGATAATTTTTAGTGTCACCAGTTTGGAAATATATACACATGCCTCAATAATTATTAAGTCCTGTGGAAAACATTCTATAAAGCATACCTTTGCATTATATGATTTCAAAATTTATTATTCATTGTATTATCTAGCAATATAACAAATGGATACGTTAGTGGATCATTTCTAATTGCCAGCACCGCTTCATTTTATTTCCTGTTTGCTAGATATGGTTCACTGTATCCAGCATTTAATTTCGTTAGCATTCTACCATTGAGTGCTGAAGCATACCCTTTAGCCCTATTTTCTCCATAAATATCACCAAAATGGAATGAAAGTTGCATCTTGGCTCCAATGAACAGGACAAAATTACAATACATTTACAGTCAGTCCTGTTGATCGTGTCAAGGATCTCCCTCAGTTCATAGGATTCATCTTTTTTTAAGCAGATCTTCTCTCCTGCATGCAGAAATCCTTGCTGGTATTGTTTAGCTCATGTCTCCTCTTTTTTTTTTCATATGAAGTATTATTATGCAATATGAGTACAGTGGTATCTAATAGCTTTAGCTATTTGCTAGCTGATTTTTGTCCTTCCAAACTATAAGATTCATATAATATGTAATTAAATTTCCCTATAATAAAGCCATGCAGTTTGATTGTTCCTGTGGTCTTTTATACATAAAATAATTACCACCATTCCTACCTCAGTTAAAGACATTTTGCTAAAAAGAAATTGATTTTTATGTAACAGAGTTTCTTTGTAGTTTGCCCTAACTAAGATTAGTACTTGTATAGCAAGTAGCTATTAGCTTCAATCCTTCTATAAAAAGGTATATTTAAGCAATTACCATTACTAGCTTCTTGAGAAAATTATGTATAATTTAGTCATTTACATTGTATGCACAGAGTAATTTGGTACTTGACAAAAATGGTTAACTTGTGTCTGTAACTCTTACAGATCCTACAGAGCAGGTGACAATACAAGTGCTGCCACCAAAAAATGCCATCAAAGAAGGGGATAACATCACTCTTAAATGCTTAGGGAATGGCAACCCTCCCCCAGAGGAATTTTTGTTTTACTTACCCGTAAGTGCTTAAGTATTACTTCAGCTGGATGACTATCATTTTATCCTGTTGTTTGACTTCTGGCTGCCATGAAGAATTGTACTTACATGGAAAGATTAAGTGAGAAAAAATGTTATTGCTGGCGACAAGAGACACCACCTATAAAATGTCATGTGGAAGCTTTTTCTGCACCTGCCAGTGTTCTTGCCTTTTTTCTCAATGCTGAGAGATTTCAAGGACAAAGAGAAAAAAAAAAAGCCAACCACAGGAAACCATAATTGCAAAAACTTAAAGTTTAATTATCCAAATAAACTGTAAGAATCTGCTCCTCAGAAGCAGATAACTCCAAAATGAAAACTGATGACAGTGGATGAACTGATGTGGATTCTAAATTGCCCACAACATTGCCCCGAACACACCTCTAACCCTCTGAAGTAGGGATAGTTCTGTTGCACGTTATATTTAGGATATGCTATGGCTCTTTTTTTGTTATTATGTATAATCTTGAAATGCCATTTCCTCAACTTTTCTCCATATCATAGCTGAAGGAAATGATATGCATAGAGGATACTTTGGAAAATTCCTCTCGGATGTGCTCTGCATGTCATAAGGATCTGGAAGCAGACAAGGAGAGAGCTCTCTCTGAGGACGCCTGTTTGCTCTCCCGTGTCTTTGTGTTTGACATCACTTTCACATTGAGGGAAGCCATAATGCAACTCAATACTGCATTTACTGCAGGGATGTGCTTACAAATTTCATCTACCACAGTACTCATTAGTATTTAAGAATGTCATTCACTACGTTATTCAGAAGACTAGTATAAGTAATTTCTTTATGCTGACAGAAAACTTTGTTTCTCCTAATAAATTAATTGCTGTTTTTGTTTCCTTTGCAAAGGAAAATTTAAAACTAATTAGGTTTCCGCTTTGGCTATCAGGGACGACAGAGCCAAATTTGTGTCTCAGTTTTAGCAATAATATCTGCCGAATATCCTTCTTTGTTAACATATATTATTCCTATATCATCTATATTTTTCCTAGTCTTAATTTCTTAATTTCTTTTCTTTTTCTTTCATCATTTTCTTTTTTTTCCTCTCCTCTCTTCCTTTCCCCTCTTTCTTTCTCATTCTTCTCATTTCATCTTTTCTTCCTTTTTACTTTCCTTCCTTCCTTTTTTCTTTCTTTCCTTTTATGTTTTTTCTTTTAATCTGGATATATAGCGTATTTCCTTTTAAGCTGCCTCAAATATTTTTGTCAAATTACATAAGGCATAAATATGAAAATAAAACATTGGACTTTTTAAAAATGCCCTTGAAACTTGAGCAAAAGCCATGCTGTCAATAAAATAAAAGTAATCAATAGAAAATAAATCAGCTCTCAAATTCCTACGATCCAAAATATTAATTATTTGCCCAGGAATCAGATGTTGGTAACACAAACTGTACTCTTTTTGTGTGATCAATGAAACACATTCCCTTTTTTATCTTACTTGATAAAATGCTATCTTCATCAAGAAATACAACTGTTCTCATTGTAGCGACCAAGTATAATCATCTGACATTTTGCCTCTATCAAAAGGGACAGCCCGAAGGAATAAGAAGCTCAAATACTTACACACTGACAGATGTGAGGCGCAATGCAACAGGAGACTACAAGTGTTCCCTGATAGACAAAAAAAGCATGATTGCTTCAACAGCCATCACAGTTCACTGTAAGTCACCTACTTCCTCATCAGCAGCTTCACCTCAAAGGCTTCTAATAGCTTAATGTAGCTATCTTTTCAAATGAACTGCAGGTATATCTTTCTTAAATAACTTGGTTGTAATAGATGCAGTAGAGAGAGAGCATCAGGATAAGCTCACCTTTGTCCAGATTTGCACTGCAATATTGAAACCTTGCATGGCTCTGATAACTGCAACTTTTGGCAGTGGTACATCTCTATCTTCTTTCTAAGTGTCTTCAATTTGTGGCGTCAATGAACAATACTCATATGGACCTTAAAGAAACAACTCTGTATATTTTAAGAAAACATTTCCATGTTCTTGAAGTGCACCAGCTTTGCAGTTGGCCCAGCATTATCATTTGTGTTACAGAATAAATTTAACACTCAAACTCAGGCAATACAAAGTTACTACAGACTCAGTTTTGGGAACAGGAAGTAGAGATCGTTAGACGTTATTTATTAGCTGAATGTACTCTATATAGAGGGGTAGGAAATTTCTGGAAACAGAACCTCTTGAAAATCACTGTGGACATAACTGTTTAACTTTTAATTTGCTTTTGATCTCCAAATACTCCAAAAGTTATATTTGCCTCGGTGTGACAGAAAAAGACACACATAAATACCAGACACTTAACTTGAGTTCTTTATGTTCTAATTCATGACAGTCCATATTATTGATGTACCCGATGAATCATGAAAACGGTAAACTAATTCATACCACACCCTGGTGACACTAGAATTCAGAGTGCTTTGAGCAAATGTCAGTCTTGCTTGGAGGTGTAGTACAAACTTCCTAATAAGTCCTTTGCACTCAACAGTACCATTAATAAGGTTTCCTCCAGACATCATCCACTACAATCCCACTGAGTATAAAGAGACTTTAGAAATTTTCTTGAGTACATAGTTCTAACTCTTTCATTTGACTCATAATACTTTAAAAACATGTGGGATATGAGCTAAAATTTTGAGAGAGATACAGGGGGGTGCATTGGGGAATAAAGCAACCAGATGGTTGCTTCTGATTGTCTGATGTTTGGAGTGCTCCCTTGAGAGCCCTGTAAAAATAGTGGACTGTTATGTTCACAGCTGGGCCATTTCTCCATTTACTCCTTGCTTATGTTGCTTGGGTTTGAATGTGTCTACCATCAGGGGCTAGTTACAGAGAAAGCAGTAGCTTCCAGTATAACAATATTATCCAGTCCTGTTCCATGAAAATAAAATAAAATAATGAAGAGAGAGAATATAGCCAGCAGATAGAAGCATAGGTGGAATAGCTCTCTATTATCATTGCTCATGATGTCTTTGGGCCACTAATCAATAATCTAGTGCCTTAGAGATGGTGTGATGTGCTTATTTTTAAGAGATGCAAGGTACACAGGTCTCTAAAAGAAGAGGACTCTTATTTACTTTACTTGTAGATAAGGCAGGGAAGGATAGATGGCAGACTGACAAAGCAAAAGACTTGGTTGCAGCCACGTAGTGCCTACATGTTTAGCTGTGATGGGGGAAAATTAAACAAAAGTGTGTAAAAGTTTAATTGGATTTTAGTGCATTTAATTAGATTTAAATGCATCTTGGTTTTGACAGGTACACTCTAACACAGGGTTTTAACTCTATTGCTGACTCTGTTCCTCCTCAAAAGCTGAAAAAAAGTATTTCAAGTAAATCAACATCTGATTCTAAATTATATGGAAACATAAAAATCCTATTTTTACCCACTTATCTTTGATTGCCTGCTTATTTTCCAAAAACAAGATTTGTTTCCTTTTCAAACATGTCTAAAGGAAGTGTGGGTAGAGAAGCACCAACCCATTCTTGCACATGTTTGCAGAATAGACTGCTCATCAAGTCTCACAGCCTACAAATTCCTAGTTGCTGATGAAAGTCACTGTTTCCCTGCCAATATATGCACACATAGAGTCTTCATCAGAGCTTTCAAAGTCCATCATTGTCCTGTAAAATTGTTTATCTCCTCTCTGGAAAATTAACTATCCAGCTAACAAAAACTTCTAACTCATCCAGAATAAAATTTTCATCTAAATACAATTCACCCAAATATTCCAAGGAAACTCCACTTTTCTACATGATGGTACATGGTTTAATATTAATGAGAAACTGAGAAAGCATGCTCCTTCCCTTCATTCATTCAATAGTAATGTTTGAGAGTCTACTAGGTGTCAGCCACTGTGGATATATCAGTGACAAACCAAGTCACAATCACTACCCTCATGGTGCTTTCAGTCTGATAGGAGAGACGAGCTTTAAAAATGATGTTGCAGTCAACAAGTTGCAGTTATGACATATTAAACCAAGGAGAAACTCGGAGTGTAATGGCAAGTCTTCATACTGTAGAACAAAGACACAACTCCTAGTGTGGCAAGCATGGTCCTCTTCAGTCTGGTCTCAATGAATTGTGTGAGTTTAACTTCCATGAGTTGTCACCACTTATACCCAATTACTCACCATTACAAAATCTGCCAAGCTTTCTCATGTCTTTGCCTTTGCTTATGTGACCAAAGTTTTCCTTGCATCTTCCCCTATCAAAGTCCTTCTCAACCATCAGAGGCCATGAAAATATAGTGTTCCCTTTACAAAGCCTTTATTACTGCTTTGAAACCCAGTTTGGCTCTGTTCTCTATACTTCCATTAAGTCTTCATTTGTACCTCTGTTTCTAGCCTGCCTTTCATCTTTCAACAAATATTTATTGAACTCCAAATCAGTGTCAGGTTTGCTTCTAGGTGCTGATTTTATGGGCTGTGTGTTATAGTCAGCATAGTACCTCTACCTCATTGACTTATAAGGTCATTATTTATCTCTGCATCTCTCATCAGTGCTTGAGACGTAGTAGCTGTACAATAAATACTTGTTCAATTGAGTTGGAATTTTCTCATACAGATCAGACTATGACAGTAAGATTTTTATAAAAATTGTTTTCCATCAACTGGATGAGAAATGGAATAGCACTTTTTTTTATTATACTTTAGGTTTTAGGGTACATGTGCACAATGTGCAGGTTTGTTACATATGTATCCATGTGCCATGTTGTTTTGCTGCACCCACTAACTCGTCATTTAGCATTAGGTATATCTCCTAATGCTGTCCCTCCCCCCTCCCCCCACCCCACAACAGTCCCCGGAGTGTGATGTTCCCCTTCCTGTGTCCATGAGTTCTCACTGTTCAATTCCCACCTATGAGTGAGAACATGCGGTGTTTGGTTTTTTGTCCTTGCGATAGCACTTTTTAAAAATATCTGCTGCTATAGTAAATTCTCTCTGAAGAAACACAACTACTATCTCATGGTTTTTCAATTTATCACTTGCTGTCTAAAGATGCTTGATTTTCCAACATTTATGCCTTACTGTCTCTTTATATAATATTTACCTAGTCATCATCTTTATTTTCTTCCAGAAGTGACTTGATTTTTTTTTCTTAAGGTGATAGACCCTAGGGGAATATTTATATCCCCTCAAAATATCAATCATGTTAACTGCAAATAAATGGATAATCAATTAGATTGACCATTCTCTTGTCTAAACTAGTCTCAAGGCTGGCTTGAAAAACTAGGCTAATCATGCTATAGTCCAGTTATTTTAGTCATATAAATCAGTTCTGAATGTTCAAATGCAGTTAGAAGAAATTTATTTTCTTTCATCTTTTCTTCTCCAAAATATTTTGACTATCTTACATTTCAGAGTTAGCATTTTGAACAGATTTTCTGCTTCACAGATTTGGATTTGTCCTTAAACCCAAGTGGAGAAGTGACCAGACAGATTGGTGATGCCCTACCCGTGTCATGCACAATATCCGCTAGCAGGAATGCAACTGTGGTATGGATGAAAGTAAGCAATATTTTGGTACTACTCTGCTGTTTGGATTGATTTCTTTTTAGGTTTCTTATGCCCTTTATATTGTATTCAAGTAGATATATTCATGGATGTGTTTATATACCAGCTCTCTGTCTCTCTGTGTTTCTGATAAGAGAAATAAAATAACAATAAAATTTTAGAGGTGCTCAACAGGTTGACATCCATAATTGGTGTTCTGAAACTTAGTTTGGGGTGTTATGTCAATTATGTGTATATACTAATTATACACACACCACACACATGTGTGCACATACGAACATAGTTATATACCACAGGGCTTAACAGTTTAGTGTGTTTTTGCCCACATTATCCTTACATGATATTTACAACAACCCTGTGAAATATAAAGATTATTATTTTCCCCACATCCTTCATATAAAGAAATTGAAGGGAAAGAAATCAGAAAGCTCGTAACTGACAGAGTAAAGACTCAAGGCCAGACCTTACTGAGTATAAATACTATGCTTTGATAAGACACCTTTTGTCTCTCTGCTGCTGAGACCACTCTTAAGTTTCTGAAAACAGGTTCCACTGGATCAAGAGCTCCTAGAAAGCAATCCCTTTTATCCCTGAGCTATAGTAGAATACCTGGAACATAGTAGGAGTTAATTCAGTATTTCCTGAACAAGTACTTATACTCTTGTAATTGTCTGAAATGTAGGCCATTGGCTATCCTTTTAGAGTAAGGAAGTGTGACTGATAATTGGCGATTTGAGACAAGGTTATCACCAAAGGAAAAGGTTGTGATTGTGATCCCTTCACTTAAACACTTGGCTGGTATATCCAAACTCCCAGTGCATTTGTTACCAGAGCATAACATGTGACAAGAACCCTTAACCCATGGTGGGTTTAGAAAACACACATACCATTTGAAATAGGAGTTGACAAGAATTATCTTTATAAGAAACTGTGGAGAAATATTTTTTTCTAGAGATTCTTTTTGATGGAAATATATTGATGAAATTATTTTGTATTGCTTTACTGCCTGCTTTTTGATCCTTTTTAACACTCAATCCTCTGTTACTTGTTGTCTTACTCTGTGAGCTCAGTTTCTTATTCTACCCTCTTTCAGCCACAGCCTCATCATAACTTGTTCACTAAAATAAATTGCCACTTCCTGTGCTGCAATCTAGCATGATACGTTTGTAGTAATCAGTGATCACAAGGCTAGATAAGTTCTAGGCAACTAGACTAATTCATAATCATTTGAACACTCATTGCATGTTTTACTATAGGACTAGAGAAACTAAGTTTACTGTGGTTTAAACTGTTTTTACATCAACTGCAATCACTGTTATGAATGAACTGTCATGAACAGCTCATGTATTCAAAATAGTGATGATCAGTATTCCCTGATTATTGGTTAGTTAATGGAGAATGGGAAAAAATATCCTAATGGACAAAGACCACATAATCTTAGGATTGTGTCTAGTTGCCTGCTTATGATCATTTCAATTCCTGACGTAATAGGATTATTTTCTGTATATCAGGCGATTTTTTAAAATTAAATGTTACATTTTCTTTGTTCATAGAAATTGGAATAGAACACTTTCCAAATTATAAATTCAGTAAATGAAAGAGCCTGAAATAAGAATCTGACATGTCTGACTCTAAAACCACAAAAGAAAAAGGAAATCTATTTTGAAAGCATCTGAAGTTAAGAAAAAGAAGTTTGCAGTTATATTATTCCCAGAGGAATAGTTTTAGGCTTAATTATTATCTAATAAATACACTGAGAATTTTAATTCTGCCACATGAGATAATTTACTTTTTATTTAATCAGGATAACATCAGGCTTCGATCTAGCCCGTCATTTTCTAGTCTTCATTATCAGGATGCTGGAAACTATGTCTGTGAAACTGCTCTGCAGGAGGTTGAAGGACTAAAGAAAAGAGAGTCGTTGACTCTCATTGTAGAAGGTAATAAAATACTTGGGCACTAATTCAAATTATTCTTTGAGAATTTTATACCTGGTTCCTTTTATGATCTCAGTTCAACATCTTATTTTAATTGTAATGATATTTCAGGCAAACCTCAAATAAAAATGACAAAGAAAACTGATCCCAGTGGACTATCTAAAACAATAATCTGCCATGTGGAAGGTTTTCCAAAGCCAGCCATTCAATGGACAATTACTGGCAGTGGAAGCGTCATAAACCAAGCAAGTATTTGTCTTCTTGTTCTATGCTGCACTTTGTCCAATGTGTTTTTTGTTTCTTCACGAGCCTACGCTATAGGTTGGTTTATTACCACATAAAATTTGCAGTGTATAGATTGGTTTGTTACCACATAGAGTTTGCAGTACATGCTCAGAGGAAGCTTTTGCTAACTTCTTAATTTTCCCAGAGGAAGAACATGGCTCAAAGAGAAATTTTATCCCAGGGCCATGGAGAAGGGAAGAATCATTGTGTCATGGTCAGTATCTGTTTTTAAAAGAATATAAATTGGGTATTACTTCATGATCATTCATTCCTGAAATTTGAGTGATTAAAACATTAAGATATACACTTTTCTGCAAAATAAGCTCATGCATCTCAGTATAAGTGGACTCTAATACTGTTCTCAACTAATGCACATTAAGGGTTATTTCTTCTTAAAACTATGTCTTCATGTAGGGATGGTGGAGAAGAACACAGTTACTGCTTATGAATGTGTGGTCTGACATGCCTATGCAGTGCTAGGGCCAGAATAAGGCAAGCTACATATATAGTGTCTAGGATGTGCCCTTCTAAACAAAAGGGTCATAAACCAGACCTCAGTATTTGTACCTTTTTATTTTAGTAATAGTAAAGGGTTAAGGATTTGTTAACACTACCTGTTATTTTCTCTTACTATTAAGTCTTTGACCCTCCCCCTAAAGGAAAGATGAGAATCTGGTCTACCACTAGGGATTCAGAACTGTAATCCCAGTAAATTGCCAGTCTGCTTGGGTTGCTGACATACTTGTTAATTCCATTGTTCTCTACAACAGTCTTCATGTCTCCCTCTTAGTATAATCTGTAAAGGCTTCTCAGGAGCACCCAGAGGTACCAATGGATTATTTGAATCTTCTGTGCTTCTCAGATTTTGACCCAGATGAAATTTGAGAAGACATATATAAAGCAAAGAGCTGCAAATTAATTTTAAGTTAAAATCTCCACTCTTCCTCTGTCCAGGGAAGTTGGGCTACTGAGCCACCTTACGCCATGCAGTTTTGCAGTGCAAAGTGGATTTTGGCTCTTTCAACTATAGATGATGCATGTGTAGCTGCATAACTCTAGATATAGAAAGCCATCAAAAGAGTAGGCACACTTGAAGTGAATGACTTCTGATTTGGTTAAGTGTGATGGGGACACACAGTAAGAAAGCATATAAGAGGAGGCAAAGAAGCTCTGGGCTCCTTAAACCTAGGAAAATACAGTTTTCTTGATTTGGAATAAAGACTTGAACCATCTAAATTGCCGACAATGTGCAGATCTATTTTTAGCATCAAAAATGGTTGTTTCTTTTCGACTCTATAGTTTTTGCTCTCTAGTTCAATTAAGTGATAAGTGCAGCAAAGAAGAACCTTCAGGTACTGGTAATACAGACATAGAAAACAGAAACATAAGCACACAGTAAATTTTTGATTAATGAAAAGATATGAAGATTTAAAAGACCAACCTAGAAATGAGAAAATATATTTTGTAGAGTTTAAAGTAACAAAAACAAAGATTCAGTGAGAAAGTCAGATGAAAAATGCTAGTACGAAGTGAAAAAATAGCAGGTAAATTTAGTATGAGGATAAAAATAATAATGCCATCTTTCACTGTCAAGGAGAAAGATTGATTCTGGCCCACTGGGTGATATGTTATTTTTCTTGTTCTGGGTTTGTGCTGATGCATCCATAATCTTTTATTTGTTCCCTTCTCAGATACATGGTGAATCTGTTATTTAACAACTACAAGATATCTCTGCCCCTCCTCCACCCCCAGCAACTAGAAGATACCCAAAACAGAAGAATAGCTCTTGTCCTCAAGGCACTTACCGTGTAGTTGAGGAGAAAGCAAACAATATAGAAAGAGAAAAATGTAGGGAATTAGTTCATAAGATGACCGAGAAAAGAGTGCAAGTACATTATTTGTCTCAACCTTGTTGGGTTTAGGAGTCAAATCCTAGGGATGAGATTAAAGTAAATTGTATTTTATATTTGAAGGAATTAAATGCAGTGATTACCCTCATTAACACCTCACACACATCAGAGGGACAGCAATCACTGAAAAACCACCCATCCTCTGTATTTACAACAGAAAACTTTAGAAAAAAATGGTTTCACGTACCCATGAGCAAATTATACATACATACATACTTTGATATAATGGTTTAAGATAAAGGAATTAATTCCCACAGTGAAGAACAGTGACTAAATTTATAAATAATTAAATTCATATATTTATTGGTGGAAAGTTGGTGGTTATCACCAATTAATTATTTTGAAACAAGTATCATCAGGCCAAAATATTGACTAAACCTGAGATTCTATTTAAAAAGAAGAGTTTAATTAACTTTATTATTAGAATTCACAAAAGAAACATAAACAGAAATTTCATTATGGATTTACTAATCTTTGTAGATATTGGCATACATGGGTCTTGATCTATGATCTTACATAGCTTTTGAACATGGGAATACTCTATAGAGCACCACACCTATCCAATTACAGTCATAATTACTCTTTCCTATGCTTTTTAATCCATTTTGATTTCTAAACCCACCTTTTTTCTTCTTTTTTCAGACAGAGGAATCTCCTTATATCAATGGCAGGTATTATAGTAAAATTATCATTTCCCCTGAAGAGAATGTTACATTAACTTGCACAGCAGAAAACCAACTGGAGAGAACAGTAAACTCCTTGAATGTCTCTGCTAGTGAGTATTTTATTTCTGGCATTACAAAAGTAAGAAAATTTGAAGTTATTCTTCATTAGTTTAAAATCTTCAATTCCATCTTCCTGTACTGCATTATGGTAAGTTTTATTTATTTATTTTGCATTTGATATCATCATCATAAGGTTATTTTTTCTTTTTTCCTGTCCATTCTTGTACTATCCTTGTCTTGACAGTTAAATCATTTCATGTTTTATGGGTCAGAGGCCTTATCCTGTACAGGAATAGTTCCCAAAAGCAACAGAGAACAAAAGATAAGTTTCTCTTATTTAATTCATGCTTTATGTTCAGAGTGGAGATAATTCAAAGATCATCTTAAAACATTTTTGTGACAGTTTTAAATTTGGTAAATTTTTAATTCCCTTTGATCTATTATTTTGCCTTCTAATTCTTTGTGGTATTTATCCTACCCTTATGTTGTACTAGAATGCCACAAGCTTAATGTCATTTAGCAAACTCGCAAGAGTGATTTTAGAATTCATGAATCTAGTTTACAAAATTGTTCCTTTTGTCATATCATATTTAAATTATAGCCAAAAATCAGATAAGTGAAACAATCTCAGAGAATGTGGAAAAATCTGTCGATGTTGAAATCAGGGTAATACATACATACCAACAGCAGCTTCTTCAGAAAACAATTGTCATTTAATGTGGAATTGTCCATAATCTTCAATTCTATAGTTGTTCCTATTGCTTTGTCAACCTTAAATCAGGACTGGCCTAGAAGGAGGCTCAGTTCTGGACAGGATGCTAACTGACCTGCCAAACTTTTATTCTTCATTCAGTTGGAAACCTGTGTATGACATTAGCAGGCTAGGACTACACTAGCTGGGAATTAGCAAGAGCTAGGAGAAAATAATCGTCAAAATATAATGGTCCCTCACAGATTACGACTGGAATATAAAGGCCTAATGGATTGACAGGAGAAAAGAATCAAGCAAATTTAACTCTAAAATAGGAGCATTGACTTCTCAGAATGCAATTCAGTGAATATGGATTTGTCCCACCTAGGAAGAGAACCTACCCTTTCTTCCTGAACACAAGTTTCTCTTTTTATGTTAACCCATTGAATGGTATGCTTCAGTTTTCTAGGCCTTGCAGTGACTTTATCAACATTTAATACAGTCGTTTTCAAATTCAGGGAGCACCTCCTGAGATGCCAATTTAACATGTATGAGGAGAGGTCCAGGAATCCGCATTTTATCAAATGTCACTGGCAGTTCTGATGCATGCCCATGCACTTTGAAGATTATTTATAGAGTTTAATATTAGATAATAGTTCAACACAGTGGTAATTCTTAAAATGGACTAAGAACATGGCACTATCAGAGTCATTTGGAGGGCTTTGCAAACATCATATATGTTGCTTCTTAATCTCGGAGGTATCCCCAGTTTTAACCTCTACTCCTACTACTTTGAGAACATCTCTAGTGGTAAGTCCTTGACACTAGAGGATGACAATGAATTCTCATATATCGAGCAGGAAAGTTGAGAAAAGTTGATAAACACCACACTGTAGACTTCCTAGGTGCCAACTTGTTTCCCTAAAAAAAGAATGACTATTAAAAGGTGGTGGATAGTGGGAAAATCAGTATGGATTTCAGATTAATTCTATAGGTCATCAGTTATGAAATTTTCTATGGTAGGTTAATATCTTTGCAGTTGTAGCTCCTCTCCTTTCCTTAAAACAAGATTAATTTCTTTGTAGGCAAGGTCATACTTTATTAAGTGTGATTTTTTTTTTTACTCTTAGCTATAGAATAGACATTTTATCTTTGAGTATTATTACATCATACTATAATGGTAAAGGTGACTTTCATATATCAACAAATTTTGTTTTTAATTTCATATTAACATTTTTCATTTCAGTAAGTATTCCAGAACACGATGAGGCAGACGAGATAAGTGGTAGGTACTATGCTGCCGACTCTTCTTCCTTGACTATCAGCTCAAGATTTATGAAGTGTCATGGTATAAGTAATTTTCTTAGCTGTCCACAATTTTGACTTGAATTAAAATACCAAATCAGACAAGATAGTAAGAATGCTAAAATTTTACCCTTTAAAAATCACAAGTTTGCATGTTAATTACTGTAGTGAGCTTTAGTCATTTTTAATACAAAGTAATAGCTAGATTGACTTTCTGAAAATCGTTGGCATTGTCTGTAATTGCATGGACTTTTCTTCTTTGTTGCAGATGAAAACAGAGAAAAGGTGAATGACCAGGCAAAACTAATTGTGGGAATCGTTGTTGGTCTCCTCCTTGCTGCCCTTGTTGCTGGTGTCGTCTACTGGCTGTACATGAAGAAGTCAAAGTGAGTTGTGGAAAAAAGATCTTCATCGTTCATTGACTTTCACTGAGAGAAAATACAATGTGCTAATTTTGCTCACTCCAGTCGTGCATATAATTTATACAATAAGGAAGATGTATCCCCCAAATCAGGTTGATTATATATTTTGTTTCAACTAATTTTGACTACACTGCCTTTGTCAGGGACATGGCATGGGATACTGTTTCACATGTATCCCTTTATTTGTCTCAATCAATAGTCTGAATTCAATTATTTGATTTTTTCAGTGCTTGAGTGAATTTTTTAAAGCATATACTTCCTAAAGGTCAACCACCATAGACCTTTTGGTTGAGGTTGGAGAAGATTCATTAAAAGTACCTAGTACATCTTGTAGGGACTGCCAGGTGTCTTTGCAGTGACACATCTGGCCAGCAACGAAGCTGCTACTGAATATCTTGTTGTTATTACTCCCATATTCTGGTTAGTTGACTTTGATCCATATAAGAGTCTATATCAGAGAAAAACATGTCATTATGTTAACTTGAGTTTTTAAAAATGGATTAGTCAAAGTACCAAGACTACTTTAGAAATGCTTTAGAGATGTTAAACGTTATTAGTTATATGATATTACAGATAGTATGAACCTTACAAATTATCTAACAGTGGTTTATAAGGAAAATCCGATGAACCAACGAAGATTCTTAACATACACACATGCCTTATACTTCTCATCATCTCACTGCCAACACTAGATTCAGGTACCATTGATAGGGGTGGGATTCCAGCATTTGCACTTTTTAAAAGTTTCACTGGTGATTCTGCAGCATGCTGCTATTTTCAAACATGGGTTTTAAACCACCTTATCTTATAAATGTGTAAATTAATTTTTGCAATGGGATGTCTATAGCTAGTGGAACTTCGGACTTAATTTTATATTTTCCTTATGTCTGATATGTCCCCTTTAAAAAACGTAAGAAAGTTGACTTAAAAGAAAATCAAAAGAAAAATCAGATTTAAATCAGGACCCATGATCTCACCCTGTAAAGATGCCAATTCCAATGAAGCTATATTCAAATGGAGCTGCCATCCAAGGGAGGCAGAAGCTCTGAAATTTTGAAGTCACATAGCAGCATGAGCATGTATTGAGCTCATGTTCTCACAGCACATCTATAAAGTACATACCATTATTATTCATATTTTACATTTGAAAAATCTGAGGCAGAGAATGGTTAAATGACTTGCCTAAGGTTACATAGTTTGTAAGGCACAGAATTGTTGTTTGATTTAAGGCAGTGATGTTTTAGAATCTTTGTGTTTAAGGAGTAGACCATACTTTCTCTCACTTGCTTTATTTTGTGCCACATTAGGCAGAAACATTTCTCCTGTTGTGTGTTGTCACTGATGCACACGATGTCCACTCTCACATTATGGCACAACTGCTCCTCATCTTGGCCTTTCTCTCCTTAGTCTTAAGCAGCCCACACCAATACTTGGTATACGAGTCAGGATTCTCCAGAGAATCAAACCAGTAGAGGGTGTGTGTGTGTGTGTGTGTGTGTGTGTGTGTGTGTGTACAAAGAAAGTTTTATTATAAGAAATTGACTGACATGATTATGGAGGCTGAGAAGTACCAAAATCTGCAGTCAGGAAGCTGGAGACACAGTAGAGTTAATGTGTAGTTCCAGTCTATGTCCAAAAGCCTGAGAACCAGGAAGGTGTAAGTTCCAGTCTGAAACCCAGATGGGCTAAAACCCAGGAAGAACTAATGTTTCCGTCCCAGACTGGAAGCAAGAAAAAATGTCCCAGCTCAAGTGGTCAGGTACGAAGTTCCCTCTTACTAAGCCTTTTTTGTTCCATTCATATCTTCATTGACTAAATGAGGCCCACCCACATAGACGAGGGCAATCTGCTTTACTTAGCCTACTGATTCGATTCAAATGTTCATCTCACCCGGAAACACCCTCACAGACACAGCCAGAATAATGTTTGACCAAATGTCTGTGTACCACACGACCCAGTCAAGTTGACACATAAAATTAACCATTACAACTTGGTAACAAATATGTTCTTTTTCTCAATGAACATTTTACCTATAAACACTTCACATGGGTTTGTGTCCATGGCATCTATAGAAAATTCGGAAGACCTGTGCTATGTAAGTGAAAGGAAAAGCAAACAGTTGCCCAGAGGCAACATCCATTTTATAGAAGTTCTCCTTCTATGTGTACAGGTTTCCTGATATTCAAACCTTATCCTCCCTTTATAATCCATGATAATTTACTCACAAATCCAACAGCTTGCGTTCTGGGGTATTTTCATTTTATTATTACTTCTGAATACTCCACAGTAATTTTATTTCTTAAAATAGTGAAAATAAAATTTCCCTGTATCTTGAAAATTAGCTGGAAAAAAAACTATAATTCTCTACATTAGGGTCAAATAAATGTTAAATTCTTGGAGCACCCCCAACATCCAGTATCTCATCAGACACCACTTGTCCCTCTATGAATAAAATAAATTTGTGTGTGTATGTGTTCTTTCGTTTGTTTCTTCATGTGGTAACCCCAAATTAAAATGACGGATAAATATATGCTGGACACTGACTTCATGGTGTCTTTAGGTGAAAGCCTCAAGCATTTCCTTTAAAGTATTTCATTAAATTAAGCTCAACTTCTACCACCTGACCTGAACATTCATCTAAATAACTGTTACCTAATCGAAAAGTTCACCAACTCTGACAGAGTTGATATTATTGGTAATCAAAGTAATAAATTGCAATTCTCATCTGAAGCATCAAGGCTTTTTATTAAGAATTTGTGGAATACTTCAGATTTGCTAAGTGCTTTGCATTCCTGATTAGTTATTCCTTGCTTGTGCCTTCTGAAATAAGCCAGCATTTTTGGAATATGAATTAGTCTTCTTAACCCTTCAAGCTGCTCATGCAGAGGAAGTTCAGATTCATAATAAGATCTTTCAAGTTAACAATGTCTAAGACCATTTTTGTGATACAGCTAGCAAAGCAGTGAAATTTTAGCAACATTTAGCGAAGTTCTTTGCATTGATAATTTTAAAAGTCATTGGAGAAAGATAAGAGAAACAATCTTTTATTTCTAGTAGAATTTAAGAGTACATTTGCTAATATACCTAGTGGCTATTTAGCCAGCATTCACTCTTTATTCCACTAATAGAAGCTAAATATTTTTATTATAATTTTCCAAAATGGAAAACTGGAGCAAGAAAGACTTAGCAATTGTGTTCTTTTCCCATTGTGAAATGACATATTCATTTAGGAGTAAGGACTCATGGCTCTTTTGCTGTTTTAATCCATATAACTTCCCAATGGAAATTTCTTGTTAAAAAAAAAACTGAAGATGTTTTGATGACGAGAATAGATGACTCTGATTTTTTTTCCATGTATGTAGGGTATTAACTATCAGAGTCAGGAAGAGGCATTAATTAGTCCACCCTATATCTAGTTGTTTAACAGGTAGAAAAACACTGAAGAACTAGAGATATTTCAGTCGTTACTTTCTACTATGTTTTCCATTTCTCTCATCCCTGTCCTCCAAACATGGTTTTTAGTTCTACAGGAAGTTAAGTGTTGCTATTTAAGATCCATTCCTATCTTGCATATCTCATAGTACAAGAACTAATGAAAAATTAAAAGAGCTGAAGTTAAAGGAAAAAGGTAAAGGCAGAGTGATGTAGCCACAAACTTCTTCACAAATATATTAGGACCATAATTTCAAGGTTGGTTGTATTTAAGAGACTCTGACCTCCATACTTCTTAAAACTAAACTGGAAGCAAGTGTTAACCAAACATTTGTAATCTCAAAATAGTCATTGCGTAAATCTTGGAAATTTACTGAGAGATTTACCTTTTGCAACTATGGAACTCAAGACTATTTTCATGAAAATTAGTGTGTAATATATAAATAACCCAGAAATCTAAAAGTCAGAAATACCCTTTGTTTGTTCTGCCTTATACGATGCTTTATTATTCCAGTACTTACTTGGAAGAAAACAGAGACAATCCTAAATTGGCTGAAGGGCTAAAGAGGACTTGCCTGCAACACCGAAACCTCAATAAACAATGTTATGTTAACATTGTTAAAATTAACAATGTTAATTAAGCCTTTCTAGAATCCTCCCTGTTGGTGTCTCTTAATATATGGAACAGGATCTTGCAAGAAAGTTGATTTTAACCGAATTCTATTTCCCAGTCAATACTCAGCTAAAAGCAAATATATGTTCTCATAAGGGAAGAGGGACTCCTCACTGAATAAATTGAAAAGATAGTGCTGGAGGACCACTTACAGCACATTTTAAGTGACTTTTCTCATTTATCACTACATGAGAACCTACCGTTTTTTCTCTTTTTTTGGTATTTTTTACTGAAATCCTCAACAATTTAATGAGGTACATACAATTAACCCCATTTTGTAGTATCTAAGTCTCAGGGGGATTAACCTGCTCAAGATATCATAAGTAGTGTCTTATTCCAAATTCCATATAGTATTTTCAAATCTATTGTGCTGCCTTACCAGGACATTTTTGGAATTAAAATTTTAGCTCTGACTTTGATTGGCTGCTGGCATTTAATTGGTACTATGGAGGAAAGGGTATGATCTTAAGGGCAGGCTGACACAGCCTCTCTCTCCACTTGTATGAGAAGTTAGACTAATCCAAACGTTGACTTCTCTTTCTCTACCCATGACCTAGCAGGCTGCCAGAAGGAAGAAAAGAAAATACCTCACTATCTTATCAAACCATAAATAATAGAGGGGACTTGACAGGAAATAAAATAATGTGGAAATGCCGGAGTCTCCATCTAGTCAATCACAGGGTCACCGGCTGCTCACACGGCAGCACCATCCATGGTCCTCTCCTCTTCTACTGCATGTGACCTGAAAGTTTCCACAAGGAAGAAAGGGCTTGCATCAAAATATAATGTGTTCATATTTCAAAATTTCCTCTCTATATATTCATTTCATTTTTTTTAAAAAAAGATCACACTTGTTTTAAATATGTTTTCCATATTTGTTCCATGTTTGAAGGAACAAAAAAGTCCCATTCTCTGGCAAGAGACAGGCTGTATGTGTCCCCTCATCTACCCTAAAGAAACATTTTGAGTTGTGATGCTGAGTGTATGCAGGTGGCTTCCTCTTTTCATGCACATTCAGTATAGTTGCGTTTTTTTGATCCCCCAGCCTTTTACCTAATGGTTGTCATATTCACTATTGACCAAGATGGAAAAGCCATTTTCTGTTTTCACTGAGGACACAAGCATTACCTATTTCTTTGTAGAGTCTTAGAAATTCTAAAGATATATAATTTTAGTGAGGAATTTCTTTGTAGAGTCTTAGAAATTCTAAGATTATAAAATTGTAAGTTGTATTAATAAGACCAACTATTTATTCTTCTCTATTTCCTTCTTCAATCAAGAAATTGCTTACAACTCTCAGTGGGGATTAGTGTCCTGCTCTCCTCCTCTAGTTTTTCATTAAACTTGGCCCAAAGGGACACTCCTTCTACTGAGCTGTGACCAAAGAAGGAGAAAAAATAACCATACTGCTGGGCATGACCCTAACTACCTGTACAGGTGTCAATGGCCAGTTTGCCGGAAGTGGTAATGCTACACTTCAAGATGCCAGTCCTAAATACCAACAGCTGTGGTACCTTCTGTGGTGTGAGGCAGGGATGCTCATGGAAAACACTCCTCTAACTAGCAAGAAATAAGGATTCCTCACACCCCCTCTAAGAGAGTTTTCAATTTGTTATACAAACCGAAAGCCTGCTTGGAAAACCTAAAATCTCATGTACTCTTTTATGTGTGAATTATTTTAAGTGAGTATTGCTTTGGTTTTCTATATATAAAATTCTATTATAGTATTTTATTGGAGTTTTCCAAATGATACTAGCCAGATTGTGATTTACTGGTTGCAACTACCACTGTCATCCCCTTCACTTGTCCTGCCTCCTCCATCCTCTCACTACACTATTGTTCAATTAAAGGCATACTTAGGGGATACCCCCAAAGCAGTCCCCTACCCCTTTCAAGATCTCAAAACAAGTATAGAATATTGGGAAAATCTCACCAAAAAAGGTTTTAAATCTTCTGAAAAGTTATTTGAAAGTAACTTTAGCCCCTTAAAGGCACTGCGCTTAAGGGAATTACACAGAATGAGGAGTTAAGACTTGGATTTAAACTCTCTTCTGCTGCTCAGTAGCTTTATGGCCTTGGCCTAAGCTCCCTGACTCACCTTCAATTTGGTGAGTCCCTGCATGTAACCTGCCAGCTGCTTTCACATACACTGTCACATTTATCCTCACACCAGCTCTACGAGGAAACCCTGTTGTTTCCCCTATTTATAGATGAACAAGCATGCTTAAGAGGAGGGGTTGTCTAAGATCTTGGAGCTCAGACTTAACACATGAGGATAAAAATTCAGGCTTGCAGACCTTAAGGCCGAGACCCCTCTCTGCCTTGCAGCTTAGACTAGAGGGTCACCTTTAGTGCTTCTTCCCACATTAACTTACTATGATCCTATAATTTAAATTTTCTCTCATATTTGAGGTTATTAAAAGAGGCACTGATGAGGAAAATTTAAAATAACCATCATAATTTATATTTTATAAATTATAAAATACATGTATATATAATATATACACATATATACATATATGACATATATACATGTATACATATATACATATAACATATATACTTATTTATATACATATATAATATATACATATATTACATACACATATGTATATATTATATATATAATATATAATATATACATATATACACATATATATATGCTATTATAACAAAATACCATAAACTGGGTAGCTTTAAAAAAAACCAGAAATTTATTTTTCACTGTTGTGGAGACTAGGAATTTCAAGATCAAGGCACCAGCAGATCTAGTGTCTGGTAAGGACCCACTTTCTAGCTCATAGAGGCATCTTCTTGCTATAACTTCATGCGATGGCAGGAGGCAAGAGAGCTCTCCAAAGTCCCTTTTATGAGGGCACTAATCTCATTCATAAGGGCTCCACCTTTACAATTTATTCATGTGATGTTCATATCATCTATTTCAGGGGGACACAAACATTCAGTATATAGCAGTGACTACTACTCCTGTCAAGATATAGAGCATTACATCACCCTAGAAAGTTCCCTTAGACTCCTTTTTTGTCCAGCCCCATCATCCCTGTCTCCTTAGGAAACCACTGTGCTAACTGTTATGACGAGAGATTGTTTGGCTAATCTTGAACTTCATACAAATGGAATTATAGAGAAGGTACTCCTTTACATTGAGCTTCTTCCCCTTAACATGTTTTTGAGATTTATTCATGTTGTCACATATATGAATGGCTTCTTTTTTTATATTGCTGATAGTGTTTAACCATTAGAATATGCCGCATCTTTAAAATCCATTCTCTTCTTGGACTTTTGGATAGTTTCCAGTTTGGGCTACTCAGAATACTATAGCTAAAATAAACATTTTTATACAAGTGTTTTTTGTGGCCATATGTTTCTGTTCTCTTGGGTAAAAATCTAGGGGTGGAATTGCTTGATCTTCCAGCAGACATTTGTTTATGGGAAACCGCCATGCAGATTCCAAAATAGTCATCCTGCTTACAACGCCCACCAGTCACATATGAGAGTTTTAGTGCCTTCACATCCTTGCCTACATCTGATGTTATTCTGTTAAATTTTAGCCATTCTATGAGGTGTGAATTAATAACTAGTTTTGGTTTTAACTTGCATTTCCTTGAGATCTAATAATTTTAAGGTCCATAAGTGTATAGGCTATCTTATATCTTCCTTTGCGAAGTGACTATTCAAATCTTGTGCCTATGATTTTTATTGGTATTTGTCTTTCTGTAATTGATTTGTAAGAGTTATTAACGTATTTTGTATTAAAATCCTTTGACATATGTAGATATATTTGAACATTTTTTCCCAGTCTGTAGCCTGGTTTTCCTGTTCTTACTGCTGTCTTTTAATAAGCAGAAATTATTCCTTTTGATGAAGAACAGCATATCAATTTTTCCTATTATGTTAGTGCTTTTTGTGTCTACTATATGAAATCTTTGCTTATCCCAAAGTGGCAAAGGTATTTTCCTATGTTATTTCCTAGAAACTTTTAAACTTTGACATTGAAGGGTATGATCTATCTAAAATTTGGTGTCTAGTGTGAGATAAAGGTGGGATTTTGTTTGGTTTTTGGGTTTGCTATATCTATTTATCAAGCCATTCCAGCACTTTGTTAAAAGGACTTTCTTTCAGCCTTAACACATTTGTCAAAACTTAATTTATCATAATAGTATGAGACTTTCAACTGTGATAATCTTCTGGTTGTTTCAGAGATCTTATTTCTTTGCATGTTCATATAAATTTTAGCAACTTGCTAATTTCTGTGCCACAAAAAAAGTTTTGTGGAATTAGCATTGCTTTTAATGTACAAATGAATTTGGGTAGATTTGACAACTTACTAATATTTGGTCTTCAAATCCATGATCATATATCTCCTCATTTACTTGGCTCTTTTCAATTTTTTTCTGAGTAATATTTCAAATTTTAAATGTAGACATTTGATATGTCCTTAAAAGTTTATTCCTGAATGTTTATACATATTGCAGCTATTATAAATACAATTAATTTTGTAATGTTTCCAATTGTTCCTAGTAGTATGTGAAAATGTGATTAATTTTTCATGTGGAAATGTATACTGCCATCTTACTAAATTACCTTGTTAGTAGTTATATTAGTTGTTTTGTGGATTCCTATGTAAACAATGATTGCATCTGCAAATGGAGATAATTTTACTCCTTCCCTTCTACTTTATATACCATATATTTCTTTTGCTTGCTTTGTTTGCACTCATAGGCACCTCCAATACAAAGCTGAATAGAAATGTTCAGAATGGACACCGCGTGTTTCCAGTCTTACAGGGCAAATTGCTCAACAGTTAACCATTATGTATGATGTTAGCTGTATATCCCTACCCAGAGTTAGTTAAACTGCAGAGTTAAGAGTATAGTCCTCCAGATTACCTAGTCTGCCCAAGAATTCTGACTCCAACTGCAAGGAGTTAGGGTCCAACCACAAAGTAAGAGGGAAGAGTACACACAAGATCACCCTTACTTCTGACACCAAATGCAAGTTTTGGTGTTTCCCAAAACAATCCTCAGGTTTGATAATTCATTAGAAAGATTCACAGAACTTACTAAAATTTTTATATTCCTGATTATATTTATTACAAGACAATGTTACATTAAAAATCAGCCAAGGGAAAAACAAGTAGGGCAGAGTCTGAGAGGATTCCAAATGTGAAGTTTCCATTGTCCTCAGGAATACATTATTCTACCAGCATCGATGTGTAACAAAAGCATGGAGTATAGCCAACCTGAAAGGCTCACCCAAACTTTAGTGTCCAGAGTTTTCACTAGACATTATTACATAGGCATGGTTAATTGGTTGAACTTAACCTCCAGCCTCTCTCCTCCTCAGGTCAGGCTGATATCACATAGCTCAAAGTTCCCTCCCTAAACTATGATTGGTCTTTCTAATGTCATTATACCCCACCCTAAGACTGATTAGTGTAGAAGGCCCTGCTCTGAGACATCTCATTAGCATAAGCTATCAGGTGTAATTTAAGGGAGCAGCATAGATAAGAAAACCTGTATAACTCATAAAATTCCAACTGTTTAGATGTTGCCTTCCAGCAACCGAAAACAAAGGTCAGATATCTCTTTGGATGAAGCAAATTCTTTACTACAAAGTATCCTTTATCAGGTTGAATAACTTTTTTACTATTCCTAGATTACCGGTAGCTTTTATCACAAATCGTCAAGTTTTCTCAAATGTTCTTCTATATCTATTAAAATAATCATATTGTTTTCTCTGTTAATATGGTAAATTACATTCTTTGATTGTTGAATGGTAAGCCAGTCTTGCATTCTTGAAATACATCTCAGTCTATTATGATGTATCATAATTTTTATATATTGATGGATACTATTTACTAACGTTTTATTAACAATTCTTTTGTCTATGTTCGTGAGGAATATTGGTCTGTAATTTTCTTTTCTTATAACATTCCCATCAAGTTTTGGTACTAGAATAATGTGGATCTTATAAAATGGATCGATAAAAGGGCCCCATCCTCTTCTTTTTCCGAGTTTGTTAATTCATTAAATATTTGATACTATTCAATAATGAAACTTGAGTTTCCTTCATGAGAACTTGCTTCAAAACAAAATGTAATTTTGTTTTGTTTTGTTTTGTTTTTTCTGTTTAAGACAAGAGTTTCACTCTTGTTGCCCAGGCTGGAGCGCAATGTCACGATCTCAGCTCACTGCAACCTCCGCCTCCCAGGCTCAAATGATTTTCCTGCCTCAGCCTCCCGAGTAGCTGGGATTACAGGCATGCGCCTCCATGCCTGGCTAATTTTTGTATTTTTAGTAGAGATGGGGTTTCTCCCTGCTGGTCAGGCTGGTCTCGAACTCCTGACCTCAGGTGATCCTCCCTCCTCGGCCTCCTAAAGTGCTGGGATTACAGGCATGAGTCACGGCACCCGGCTGAATTTCAATTTATAGATATAGGGTTGATTCTTTTTGAATAAATTTTGGCAGGTTGCTCAATAATTTATCCATTTCATTTAAATTATTGGCATTTTTGCAAAAAAAAAAAAAAGTCGGTAGAACTTTTTATCCCTTTTATTCCTATGGGTTCTATAGTGATAACCCTTTTATGTTATCTGATATTGCTAATTTATTTTTTCTTTTATCTTTCTTAGTCTTTATAGGGTGTTATCGATTTTCAAAATGACCTCAAATAACTTTTTGCTTTTTTTATCTCTGTTGCTTATTTTTTATTATTTTGCTCTTATCATTA
This sequence comes from Hylobates moloch, assembly GCF_009828535.3. Classification (NCBI taxonomy): domain Eukaryota; kingdom Metazoa; phylum Chordata; class Mammalia; order Primates; family Hylobatidae; genus Hylobates; species Hylobates moloch. The sequence continues at coordinate 56,274,223 of NW_026652279.1, read as the reverse complement.
TTCCTTTTTTCTTATTTAGGTTTCCACTTTCTCTCCTTTCTCTAATTTCTTGAAATAAAAATTTTGATTCTTAGTATTAGCCTTTCTTCTTTTATTAAGACAAGCATTGAAATTATAAATTCCTCTCAGCACTGTTACCTGTATTCCATAAACATCGGTATGTTGTGTTTTCTTATTCATTCAGTTAATGTTTCCCTGTGGTTTTTTCCTTGAAGTCAAGTGACTAGACTTGTATTAAATTCCAAACATTTCTCATTTAATTCTTTTTTGTCAACACAACCTACTACATAATCTTTTAGTCGTTCGAAGTACATTGAGATTTATTTTTTGGCCTAGCATGCAGTTTTTCCTTGTGAATACTCCATGGACACTTGAAAAAAAAACTTGTTGGGGGCTTATGGGTGTAGTGTTGTATAATTGTCATTTAGGATTAGGTTAAGGTGAATAATAGTTTGTTTAAATCTTCTTACCCTTACTTACTTTTTTTAAATTATACAAAATCACTTCACATGTAAGAAGGTAACAAGCATACACTTCTATTTCCCCTTCATGTATTGTGTGCCATTGTTGTTATTTATCTTACTTCTAAGTACTAAGCCTCACAACACAGTCATTATTTTATGCTCTGCAGTCTATTATCTGTTTTAAAAATTAAAAATTATGAGAAAACTTTCTTTTGTATCTACTTATTTACTCCTTCCAGCACTCTACTTATTTTTAGTGGATCTGAGCCTTTGTCTGTCACTTTTATTCTGAAAAACTTCCTTTGACATTACTGGGAGTGCATGTCTACCGCCAGTAAATTCTGAGTTTTCATTTTTATGATAATGTTCGTATTTCATTTTTAATTTTGTTTGCTAATTTCATGGGTACAGCTTTCTAGGTTGATACTTCTTAGAATATTGAGCACCTTAAAGATGTGCCATTGCCTTCTGGCTTGTATTGTTTTTAATGAGGAGTAGTTGGATTTTGGCCAGGTGTGGTAATGCACACCTGTAGTCCTAGCTACACAAGGAGATCAGCCAGGTGGGTGGCTCACACTTGTAATCCCACCACTTTGGGAGGCCGAGGCAGGCAGATTGCTTGATGCCAGGAGTTTGAAATCAGCCTGGCCAACATGGCAAAACCCTGTCCCTACTAAAAATACAAAAATTAGCCAGGCATAGTGCCACACGCTTGTGATCCCAGCTATGCAGGAGGCTGACACATGGGAATCACTTGAACCTGGGAGACAGAGGTTGCAGTGAGCCAAGATTACACCACTCCACTCCAGCCTGGGCAATAGAGCAAGACTGTGTCTGGAAAGAAAAAAAAATAGAGGCTAAGGTGGGAGGATCGCTTGAGTCCAGGAGTCCAAGGCTGCAATGAGCTATAATTGTACCACTGAACTCCAGCCTGGGCAACAGAGCAAGACCCCATCTCTGGAGAAAAAAAGAAGTAATTGGATATTATTTTTCACTGCTTTTGAAAATTTGGAAAAAATTTCAGCAATTTTTTTACATATATGTTTACCCTCCTTCTTTCTTCATAAAACTCATAGTATACATATATTAGACTGCTTGAAATTGTCCCACAGATCCTGTCTCAATTTTTAATGCCTTTACTTTTTTGAAAAGATTCATATTGCGTAATTTCTATGTCTATAACCTAATAGTCACTGATTTTATTTCAGTTGCAGTATCTGATCTTCTAGTAACCCCATACATGAAATTATCACTTCTGATCTGTGTTTCTCAGTTCTAAATATTCAACTTTATTTTCAATCTTCTCTTTCTCTTATTATTATACTAATGTTTTCCTCTAAATTCTTATACACTTCTGTAATTCCTATTCTACAATCCTTGCCTACTAATTTAATTATTTGTAGGGTTTTATTAATTCATTTTTTTCTCCTAATTATAGGTCACATTGTTCTATTTCTTTGTATCTTTAGTAATTTTTGTTTGGATGTTGGAAATTTGGATGTTACATTGTTTTGAATTTTGTTTGGCAGGTAGCCAAGTTACTTACGGATCAGCTTAACTTTTTTTGGAGCTTGGTTTTAAACTAGATTACGACGGATGTATCCAAATTAGTACTTGGAGAAGGAATCAAAGGAATGCTTACATAAATTTATCATGCTCTTTTCTTTGCATAACTCTACGCCTTTCCTGCAATTTTCATCATCTTCTTCCAGCCAAGTATGATTTCTGCCTCCTCAACTCAGTGAAGACTCTGTTTTCTGCTTGGGTCCTCATTTTTGGCACCACCAGAAAATACTTCCAGGCACAAAGCCTGGATTGTCATCGAGTGCAACTAGTGGCTTTTCTCTTAGAAATCACGCAGATCACAGTATTTTGCTACCTGTTGTCCAGTGACAGAAAGTACTTGTTCTTTTATTCTTTTTCTTAAAAATACATGTTTATGGCAAGAGAGCTAGCCCAGTGAAGCAACTGGAACACACGTGGATTTTGGTATTCAAAAGAGGTCCTGGAACCAGTTCCCTGCAGACACCAAGGGACAACTGTATTATTTACTTCATCAGGATCATACATATTAAATGTTGGTATAACTGTCTTATCAATTATTGAGAAAGTGATAACAAATCATTCAATAAAGATTGTATATTTGTTTATTTCTCCCTTCAGTTCTGTCAGTTGTTACTTTATACTTTTATTAGGTACATATACTTACAATTGTTATAACTTCCTTATATATGAAACCTTTGTAATTATGAAATATCTGTCATTATCTCTGATAATTATCAATTATATGTAAGACCACCTCCCTATCTGTTTTCTAGGTATCTTCTGTCTTTCCATCCTGCCTTCTTTTGAATTACTTAATTGAGCTTTAGTATTACATTTTGATACCTCTACCGGCCTTTTAACTGTACCTCTTTGTGTTCGTTTATTGTGGTTGCTATAAGGATTACAATAAGAACTCAAAACAATCTACTCATGTTAAAAATCTAAGATTTTTGAAGCATAATCCCATTTAACTTCCTCTGTCTTTGTTGCTATTATTGTCACATCAATTTTATCTTCATATATTATAAAGATCAACTATGTTTTACATATATATGCATATAAAGCATATATATTAAACTGTTAGTTGTCTTTTAAAATATTTTACATATCTACAATCTATATTTTTTTATTCTTTCTTACATATCTGAGTTCCCATCTGGTGTTACTTCGCTTCGAAGAACCTCCTTTAATGCTTCCTTTGGGAAAGTTCTGCTGGTGATACTTTTTTCTACTTTCTTTTCATTTAATTTAATGTCTTTCTTTTGCCTTTAAGTGAAGGATCTTTTCACTGATATAAAATTTTGAGTTTAAAACTTTTCCTTTCAGCATTGTAAAGATGTTTAGTTATCTCTGGTGTGCATTTTTTTCTGATGAGACATCACCTGTTATTTATGTTACTGTTCTCCTGAACAAGTTTTCCATGGCACTTTCAAATATTTTTTTATATTTGCTTTTGGTTAGTATGTCTATGATTAACTTGAGTGTGTTTTTCCTTTTGCATTTCCTCTTTCCGGACTTCTGAGCATTTTGGATCTTCAAGTTAATGGACTTCATCAAATCTGGGAAATTTTCTCATTGTTTCTTCAAATATATTTTTGCCTCATTCTCTTTCTCTTCTATTTGACTTCAAATACAGCTCACTATCATCTCACAGGCCACTGAAGATCTGCTCAATTTTTTTTTTTCCACTGCCTTGGACTCCACCATCTCCTCACTTTTTTACTGTTTTCTTTCTCTCTGTTTTCCAGAATCTGTAACTTACAATTTTGTCCTTAGGTTCACTGACGCTTTCTTGTGCCACCTCTAATCTGATGTTAAGAGCAGTTAGTGAATCGTTCAATATCAATATTCTAGTTTTCAGTCATAGAATTTTTTTTGTTCACATTTTTTGCTGCTGCTATTTCCATCTGCTCTCTCATTGTTACCAAATTTTCCTTTAAGCCATTGAGTGAGTATTATATAATTGACTTAAAATTCTTGCCTGCTGATTCCAAAGTCTGTAAATCTGCGTCACCTAAGGACATTCCCTGGACTTTGTTTTACATTTTTCTATTCTGTGTATGTATTGTAACTTTTTTATCATATAATAGATTTTGTGGGTGATATGTTTTAGATTATAATTTCCGTTATATTTTTCTAAAAGGATATGAGTTGTTTTTCCTAGCAGACAATTAGATTACTGGCTAATTACTCTACTGTCACCTTGCCCTTGTGATGGTTAATTTTACGGTTTGTATTCCATGTCTGTCTTAGGATGAATGTCTAGTTTTTTTTTGTTTTTTTTTTTTTTTGAGGTGGAGTCTTGCTCTGTCACCTAGGCTGGAGTGCAATGGTGCGATATCTCGTCTCACTGCAACCTCCGCCTCCTGGGTTCAAGAGATTTTCCTGCTTCAGCCTCCCAAGTAGCTGGGATTACAGGCACACGCTACCATACCAGGCTAATTTTTGTATTTTTAGTAGAGACAAAAATTTTAGACAAAAAAAATTTTAGTAGGGGTTTTACCATGTTGGTCAGGCTGGTCTCGAACTCCTGACCTCAAGTGATCCACCCACCTTTGCCTCCCAAAATGTTGGGATTACAGGTGTGAGCCACTGAGCCCAGCCTGTGTCTAGTTTTGACACATAGTCTTTCTTGGTTATTCTGGGGTTTCAATACAAAGACTGATGTGTTTCAAAAGCACTTCTGGCTTGGTGGAGTTCAACTCCAAACTGTGTGGGTAGTACCTAAAAATCTATCAGGCTTCTAAGCCTTCTGGTATTGCTTTCCACTAAGCTCTTTGAAATTTCTCCCACATATTCTATTCAGGGGATCATCCAAGGAGCTTATCATAGTGTATACACAAATTTGGAATTCTTGCCACCCTGTGGCTGTCTCCTTTCTAAGATTTTTCTTCCTTGATTTCCAGCTTTTGGTCTACTTAGTCCATGCCTTCCAAGCTGAGAAGTGCCCTCAGAGGAAAAGCCATGTAAAATTTTCTTTCAATTTCTACTTTACTTTTATCATTCTCAAATACATTCACATACTTCATTCTGTACTTTTCTGAGGGTTTATAATTGTTATAAACATAAGAGTTAACAAAGTACACTTGGTTTTTTTTTTTTCAGTATTACTCAAAACAGAACTCCCTGTAGTCCATGCTTTATTTTAAGGTTGAAATCATTTGCACACTCAATGAGAATATGGCTTTATTCTTACCACACAGGTCAAGGCAGGTTAAAAAAATTAAAATTGCAATTTATATTATAGTAGTCACTGTCCTGATGTATTACAGTGTTGATTTTTTTAATTTTATTTTTTAGGATTTACCAACTGAATGTTGACTTTTTTATCTATCACTCTCTAGTTGCTCCAAACAAGTTATGATTCTTACTTTAGATGAAAGGAGTGGCAGTTAATGAAGTGAGTTTAAAAGAAAACAGACAAAAAGAGAAAGCAAAAGGAGAAGTAGAAAGAAAAAGAAAGGAGGAATGGGATGGGGAAAAAAATTAGAGGGGTGAGAGAAGACAAGGGGAAGAAAAAAGAGAGGAGAGAAGAGATTTTGGGGATTATGTGGCTTTTTTAAATTGCCACAATTTCTTACTGATTTACAGAAATTATAGTTATTAGGATACATAGTTAGTAGCTATTAGAATAATCAAAGACCTGTTTATGAATATAATTTTGTGCAGAACTATCTGGAAATGTTGGATTAAGAATCACTCAAGTTCTGTCATTTCAATGTAGTATTTTGTCAACTTGCTTATAAAAAAGGCAGCTGGGTATGTATGGACCTCATACTGGTGAACACTAATATATTAAGGAACAGTGGAAGGAAATAGACATAAAGGATCACGTCAGTTCAACTTAGTAGAATAATGATCTTTTGGATGCCTACCATGTTCTAGTCACTGTATTATGTGCTATGGATAAAATATAAATAAAACATGGCTATTATTCTCAAAGAGTTTATGGTCAAGTCAAGGAAACTAAAGAGATTTCTCACATCTCACTGTTTCCTTGGGGCAGATGGATGGAGAACTGAGCTAAGAGCTTGAAGGGAAAAGCTGGATTTCTTTGCATTTTTTGAGCTAAAGAAATGGATACTTTCTAGGATGTCAACTAGAAGCCTGAAAGAACCATGCCTTAGGAATAGGAGCAAGCCAAAGGTAGACCAAATTTTACTAAAATTGCAGTGGGGCTCCAACACAGGTCAATAACCTGATAGAATTGTGTAATCAGCCCCTTAGCCTAACAAAGGAAAGGGGGAGCCATAGCTGATAGAAAATAACATTCTGTAGGGTCTCTACAGTTCTTTTGTTCATAGGGTCAGCAAAACTTAAAAGGACACAATATGCAAAGAGTCAAGAAAATACAATCAATAATCTAGAGAAAAAGTAGATAAGATAAGCAAACAACAACTGAATTATTTGAATATTGTAGTTAATAGATAAGGCAATGAAAATAACTATAAATATATAAGAAAATGTGTAAGAAAAGATACTCAAAAGAGACAAAAGGAGTAGAGAATTGAAATGCAATGATTGAAAAGAGAAAAGAATTATATCTTTCAGTTCCAAAATGTCAATTTGATTTTAAAGGATCAAATTGACATTTGAGAACTGAAAGACATAATATTAAACACTATGTTTTCAGTGGATGAATTTAACACAGATGGGCCACAGCAGAGCACAGGAGAAGGAAACTGGAATAAACATCAATAGAAGACACCCAGACTGAAGCACAGAGAGGAAAAAGAACAGCCAAGACCAACAAGAGCATAAGAAACATGTGGACACACACATGTCTAAGCTATGTATAAAACTGAAATTCCAGAAGAATGAAAGAGCAAGAATAGCAATCACCAGTAAAATAAATAAATACATTATGGTTTATTCACCCTATGACATCCTATAGACCAATGAGAATGAACAATCTATAATCATATGCACCATTATACATGAATGTCACAAACTTAAGGTTGAGTTTAAATAAAAGGCAAACACAAATGAATAAATGTGAGATGATTCCATTTATGAACAAATTACAATAGCAGGTAAAACTATTATGTGAGAATTCAGATTGTAGTAGTCTTTGGGCAGGAAGTAGACTGCAAGGGCATGTAATGGTCTGCAATTGTCTCTTATTCTGGATGCTGGGAGGAAAGGAAGGAAGGGAGGGAGGGAAGGTGAAGGGGTGTACTCTTGGACATACAGCTACCATTTGTTCTGGTTTCTCCTAGTTAGCCACAAAACCTTAATTGTGTAATTAAGAAAACCTGATTTCATGTCTTAACGAATAAGAGTCTAGGCATGGGTAATCAAAGTAGCCGCTAAGGCATTGGTTTTCAAACTGTGGCAGGCAGTGGAATCACCTGAGGAGTTGTTTAACAGAGATCGCAGGTCCCATGCGCATGGTTTCTGTTTCTGTTTCTGTCTCTGTTTCTGTTTCTGTAGTTCTGGTGTAGGGCCCGAGAATTTGCATTTCTCGCAAGTTCACAGTGGATGCTGAAACTGCTGGTCTGGGGACCATAACTTGAGAACCAGCCATGTTAGAGTTGCTATAGCTTCTGTTGCCAATGTTCTATCATAAAGTTGTTCTCAATAATCTGGTTGTTGATGTATTCAGTAAAACAGAATTCATAAAGATAGACATAGGGCATTAGCTCAACTGGGATACATGATAGGGAACACCAGAAGGGAAAACGCCTTCATGAAATGTCCTTAAGAAAAATTTTTTGGAGAAAATTCGCTTAGAACAAAAATTTACACTATCAAATGAGTTACTTCCCAGAAAGTAGAGAGAAAAATAACCTAGCTAAAAACATGATGCACAAAGTGTTGTATAGTCTGTTTTCAAAATAATTGATTTTTTTTTCTCTTAGCATACATTTACTGGAACCCCATCACCAAGCTAATTTCAGTAGAATGTGCTCCATTATCAGTCAACGCTCACAGATGTGGAAATTTTTGCCTAGCAGTTTGCTGTAAAACATTTGCTTTTCAAAGACACATTAATTCAAATCTTAAAATTAAATATAAAAGTTGAACATGTATGTGTCAATATGATGAAGTTTATTTAATTCTCTTACAGGACTGCATCAAAACATGTAAACAAGGACCTTGGTAATATGGAAGAAAACAAAAAGTTAGAAGAAAACAATCACAAAACTGAAGCCTAAGAGAGAAACTGTCCTAGTTGTCCAGGTGAGTAGTCTGTACAAGGTTCATAGAAATAATTCCCTAGCAAGTAGGAAACATCCTTAAAGACGAAATCCTTTATGTTAAGATGCTCCATAATTACAGCTTTCAAAACAGGAAGAGATGGGTTTTTTCTTTTTATTATACTTTAAGTTCTCGGATACATGTGCAGAACGTGAAGGTATGTTACGTTGGTATAAACGTGCCATGGTAGTTTGCACCCATCAACCCGTCATCTACATTAGGTATTTCTCCTAATGCTATCCCTCCCCTAACCCCCCACCCCCTGACAGGCCCCATTGTGTGGTGGTCCCCTCCCTGTGTCCATGTGTTCTCACTGTTCAACTCCCACTTATGAGTGAAAACATGCAATGTTGAGTTTTCTGTTCTTGCGTTAGTTTGCTGAGAATAATGGTTTCCAGCTTCATCCATGTCCCTAAAAAGGACATGAACTCATCCTTTTTTATGGCTGCATAGTATTCCATGGTGTATATGTGCCACATTTTCTTAATCCAGTCAATCATTGATGGGCATTTGGGTTGGTTCCAAGTCTTTGCTATTGTGAACAGTGCTGCAATAAACATACATGTGGATGTATGTTTATAGTAGAATGATTTATAATTCTTTGGGTATATACCCAGTAATGGGATTGCTGAGTCAAATGGTATTTCTGGTTCTATATCCTTCAGGAATCGCCACACTGTCTTCCACAATGGTTGAACTAATTTACACTCCCACCAACAGTGTAAAAGCGTTCCTATTTTTCCACATTCTTTCAAAACAGGAAGAGAGTTTTTCGAAAGGAAACTTTCGTGACTCAGAAAGTGTTTTCGGAAGAGTGGAAACTTACCAGTTTCCCCCACTCCCTCCTCAAAATAATCATTATCCTCTGAATAATAAAAACCAACTATGAGATGTTAACATTCAATTAGCATTTTATACTTTAATGCAAAAACTTTAAGTGCAAAGAAGCTTTGTTTTTTGAATTGGTGTTTGGGTTCAGTAAGAACAGATTCTAATACCTTAGATTTATTTTAAATAAATGATTATGAAAATAATTTTAAAATATGAAAATTTTAGGCCAGGTGCAGTGGCTCACACCTGTAATCCCAGCACTTTGGGAGGCTGAGGCGGGTGGATCACTGGAGACTAGGAGTTCCAGACCAGCCTGGCCAACGTGGTGAAACCCTGCGTCTCTGCTAAAAATACAAAAATTAGCCAGTCCTGGTGGCAAGCACCTATAATCCCAACTACTCTGGTGGCTGAGGCAGGGGAATCACTTGAACCCAAGAGGTGGGGGTTGCAGTGAGCCGAGATGGTGCCACTGCACTCCAATCTGGGTGACAGAATGAGATTCTGTCTTAAAATATAAAAATAAAAAAAAAAATTTTAATCTAGGTGTTTGATAAAAGTGTGAGTGTATTTATACAGTCAATATCCCAAATCATTTTAACGAAAAGTCTAACAAACTCGTGAATGTGTGTATACATACACGCATATGCTTTTATAGGTAGTATATGTATGTGTATGTGTATATATGTATCCATGTATCTATATGCACATATGTAGAGGCATATGTCTGTTACATATGTTATATACATTTAACATATAAAATCTCTGTGTGTGGTTTTTAAGACAATCTCAAAAGAGGTATGTTTCCATGGCATTGCCACCTGCAATTTGAGGTTTTTCTTTTTATTTGTGTTCCCTTAAACCAAGCAAATAGAAGAGCCATTTGGACTATTTAATGTCTTTTAGAATAACTGTTACTATAGCTTACCAATATGACATGAAAAGCCCCAACCACCACAGTAAACCTCAGGTTCATTATGAATAAACCACAAGTCACAATTTGAGTGGGTCATCCAAGTTAATCCCATGATAAGGATGGGGCGTGGGAAAGTACTGAATTTAAAAGGATGCACACAGGGGAGAACAACAGAATAATTGAAATAAGACTTGTTTTTTTAAAATCTGAAAGCCAGGATTTTAAACTGATGGGGTGAAAGAAATCAGAACTGGATTGCTTCTCTATCTCGCCTTTCACTGGAGGTCAAGTATGCAGCATTCCCACATGACTTTTTGTTGTTTTTTCCACTTTTCTAGGGTTCTTTTCCTCAGTCCTTTGTAAACATGGATTTTAACTACTGTTTTCTTCAAAATTGTATAGAGTAACTTCTCAGTGAAAAACTGTACTTGAAGACAAATCCCACAAAATAGTGTGATTTGAAGAAATGAGTGTATTTTTAACCTAAAGAGAAATGCAATGAAATATTTTCTTGAAAAAAAAACTTGTAATATTAGTATTAATTTTACAAAAAAAGAAAACTGAATAATTCCAAAAATTATTTGTAGAAAGCATGCAGCAATGCCTGAGATTATAGATGGGCTCGGGGACAATGGAGTTTTATAAAAGGCCCTCCTGTAAAGTAATTTACTAAATTACTTTTAGCACAAAGTATCTGTTGATGTTAAAAAATTATTGCTTTGGCAGCTTATCTAAATTATGCTTTTTTTCATTTCAGAGATAAAAATCATATAGACCAATTGAAGCATGAACGTGGATTGTATTTAAGACATAAACAAAGACATTGACAGCAATTCATGGTTCAAGTATTAAGCAGTTCATTCTACCAAGCTGTCACAGGTTTTTAGAGAATTATCTCAAGTAAAACAAATGAAATTTAATTACAAACAATAAGAACAAGTTTTGGCAGCCATGATAATAGGTCATATGTTGTGTTTGGTTCAATTTTTTTTCCGTAAATGTCTGCACTGAGGATTTCTTTTTGGTTTGCCTTTTATGTAAATTTTTTACGTAGCTATTTTTATACACTGTAAGCTTTGTTCTGGGAGTTGCTGTTAATCTGATGTATAATGTAATGTTTTTATTTCAATTGTTTATATGGATAATCTGAGCAGGTACATTTCTGATTCTGATTGCTATCAGTAATGCCCCAAACTTTCTCACAAGCACCTAAAACCCAAAGGTGGCAGCTTGTGAAGATTGGGGACACTCACATTGCCCTAATAAAAAACTGTGATTTTTATCACAAGGGAGGGGAGGCCGAGAGTCAGACTGATAGACACCATAGGAGCCGACTCTTTGATATGCCACCAGCGGACTCTCAGAAGTAAATCACAGATGCATATAGACACACATACATAACGGTACTCCCAAACTGACAATTTTACCTATTCTGAAAAAGACATAAAACAGAATTTGGTAGCACTTACCTCTACAGACACCTGCTAATAAATTATTATCTGTCAAAAGAAAAAACACAAGCGTGTGTGAGAGACAGTTTGGAAAAATCATGGTCAACATTCCCATTTTCACAGATCACAATGTAAATCACTGTAATTACAAATTGGTGTTAAATCCTTTGGGTTATCCACTGCCTTAAAATTATACCTATTTCATGTTTAAAAAGATATCAATCAGAATTGGAGTTTTTAACAGTGGTCATTATCAAAGCTGTGTTATTTTCCACAGAATATAGAATATATATTTTTTTCGTGTGTGTTTTTGTTAACTACCCTACAGATATTGAATGCACCTTGAGATAATTTAGTGTTTTTAACTGATACATAATTTATCAAGCAGTACATGAAAGTGTAATAATAAAACGTCTATGTATCTTTAGTTACATTCAAATTTGTAACTTTATAAACATGTTTTATGCTTGAGGAAATTTTTAGGGTGGTAGTAAAAATGGAAACTTTTTGAAGTAGACTGGATATGGGCTACTTGTGACTAGACTTTTAAACTTTGCTCTTTCAAGCAGAAGCCTGGTTTCTGGGAAAACACTGCACAGCGATTTCTTTCCCAGGATTTACACAACTTTAAAGGGAAGATAAATGAACATCAGATTTCTAGGTATAGAACTATGTTATTGAAAGGAAAAGGAAAACTGGTGTTTGTTTCTTAGACTCATGAAATAAAAAATTATGAAGGCAATGAAAAATAAATTGAAAATTAAAGTCAGATGAGAATGGGAATAATATTTTGCCACTTCTGCATTATTTAGAAACATATGTTATTGTACATTTGTAAACCATTTATTGTCTGGGCAATAGTGACTCCGTTTAATAAAAGCTTCCTGTAGTGCATTGGTATGGATTAAATGCATAAAATATTCTTAGATTCGATGCTGTATAAAATATTATGGGATAAAAAGAAAATATGTTATTTTGCCTCTAAACTTTTATTGAAGTTTTATTTGGCAGGAAAGAAAATTGAATCTTGGTCAATATTTAAACCAAAGTAAAAGGGGAAAAACCAAAGTTACTTGTTTTGCATGGCTAAGCCATTCTGTTATCTCTGTAAATACTGTGATTTCTTTTTTATTTTCTCTTTAGAATTTTGTTAAAGAAATTCTAAAATTTTTAAACACCTGCTCTCCACAATAAATCACAAACACTAAAATAAAATTACTTCCATATAAATATTATTTTTTCTTTTGGTGTGAGAGATCAAAGGTTTAAAGTCTAACTTCTAAGATATATTTGCAGAAAGAAGCAACATGACAATAGAAAGAGGGTTATGCTACAATTATTTCTTGGTTTCCACTTGCAACGGTTAATTAAGTCCAAAAACAGCTGTCAGAACCTCGAGAGCAGAACATGAGAAACTCAGAGCTCTGGACCGAAAGCAGAAAGTTTGCCGGGAAAAAAGAGACAACATTATTGCCATCGAATCAGTGCCTGGATAAAGAAGAAAGCTTACTTGTTTAATGGCAGCCACATGCACGAAGATGCTGAGAAGAAAAAGAATTCCAAATCCTCGACTTTTGAGGTTTCGGCTCTCCAATTTAACTCTTTGGCAACAGGAAACAGGTTTTGCAGGTTCAAGATTCACTCCCTATATGTGATTATAGGAATTGTTTGTGGAAATGGATTAACATACCCGTCTATGCCTAAAAGATAATAAAACTGAAATATGTCTTCACAGGTCTCTCACAGCTGTCTGACTCTTGTCTAAAGTAGAATGTTCATGTGTGGAAAGTGATTGTCTTTATCAAATAGTGGAAAACTCACTGTGACTCTCCATCTTTCCGGAGAAGGAGTGCAGAAAAGTAAAATTCCCCATGCCTTCCTACTAGGTCAGGAGGGCTACCTTAGCTAGTCCCTAGATTTCACCAGTGATTGATGCTATAATGCATCTGTCTTCAATGATAGGATCATATTTACTCTTGGGTGTCCCATGTAACTGTCCTAGTACCTTAATTAAGAGAACAGTTTCATATTTGTTCACTTCTGCCAATAACATTCTATTCAGATGGTCATTTGGAATTACCCAGGCCTGAACTTTCAAAAAATATATTCCCTCCAAAATAAGGTAAAGCCAGTTGTGTACATAAGAGAAAGAAATTAACATTTATTGAGCCCATACTATGTGCTAGGGTCATTCATACATTAACGGTTAACAGTTAACAGTTGTAAATAGTACTAAATATCCCCCTCATTTAACAGCTGAAAACCTGAGGTTTAGAGAAACTTCATAATTCCCAAATGCCCTTAGCTTCAAAGTAGATAAGTTGGGTATCAAAGTAGATCTGAATCCTTGCCCCAGCCTACGTACTTCCCTAAGCTCCTCTAAACAATGTTCCTTTTCATAATATGTAAAATTGGAAAGCATTAATTGACACGTGGACTGGTTATACCATTGATAAAAGAATTATTCTGAGATATTTAAATCATTCAGAAGGGCAAAATTGCATAATTTTTCTACAGTATTTGGATTAAACATATTAGACGTTATCAGAATGTATAATATATTCCACATCATATTTTTAAACATCACATATGCTATTACATACTAAGTGCCTGTTATGAGACAGATACTGTATTGGTGCATGTTTTAAATAATGTTTCATTGAATTTCTCTGAGAGGAGAGGTGTGATGCCTATTTTAAAGATGAAGACTCAATGCAAATAACTTTGTCACAATTCCAGATACAGAGTAGTTGAGCCAGGACCCATTCTCAAGTTGCTGAAGTTCAGGGTCGATTCATTATATTGTTTATCATCCCATTATAAGAATATACATCCGTCTACACTTGGAGAGACTAACAAAAAGAGTAGCATTAAATAACCTATTTGTTTTTCTAGTAACTAGTGCCATTGATATTCAAGGTAATATGATTAAAATAAGACATTAAAACTGCTTTGAAAACAATAAATGACGGTATAAATGTTAGCTGGATTTTAATCTTATATCTAAAGAATTAAATGGAACTAACTACTATTTGAAAAGTCAGTGCAGTATATTTGGCTGTATAAACATTATACTTTCACAGTAGGAAAGACTTCAGTTAAACACTGAATATATATTTCTTATGTAAGCTTCTTCATTAAAACTTTCTTGAAAATACTCTGTATTTTTACATGAAGCCAGAAAACTGGGCCTCATTTTTTTCTTAGCACTCTATCTTCACCTGTTCATCCTCATTCTAATCTAATTTCTTTTTATCCTAATTCTGCTTCTCATATTTTTTCCTGATAAATGATTTTCACATGCACAAATATTCACTGGAAAATGAATACCTGGGCACATGACTCCAAAAGCAGATCTCATTCTCAAGTTATTTGTCTTATCCCTTTATATTGGCTATCTCTGGGAAAGGTTTTACCCTGTAATGATCAAGCCTCTAAATGAGAGAAAAGATCTTCAATTGGGTATATAGATGCATGCACATGCACACAAATACACAGAGGCAGACGACACACACACACACAGACACACACACTATGGGCTATTTTATCCCCCTTTTTTTTTGAAGAGAGAACAAGGATTTGCTCATCAGAAAAGAAACTGAAGGACAACAAAATATTTGTCAAAAATAGAAAGCAGCTAAGAGGTGGAAAGATTCATGATGCTTTGATGGGGGACATTCATAAGTCAAAGGTCCAATAGTGTATTAGACCTCATAGTTGCAACAAAATTTGTTTGAGTAAACCTAATCATATCATCTCTATACTACCAAGAAACAAGTGAGAGCCTCAATATCACAGAGGCTCAAAATAATGTTTTACATTCTTTGAAAGACCATGTATTATCAGAGAGCAAAGGCTACAGTCTCCAGAAAGTACAGTATTTGATCAAAAAAAGAAAAATCTGGGGCTTGGCACGGTGGCTCATGCCTGTATCTCCAACACTTTAGGAGGCCAAGGTGAGAGGACTGCTTGAGCCCAGCCTGGGCAATATGGTGAAACCCTATCTCTCCATCTCTACAAAAGACACAAACAATTAGCCAGGTGTGGTGGCACAAGCCTGTAGTTCCAGCTACTTGGGAGGCTGAAGTGGGTAGATCACTTGAACCCAGAAAGTGGATGCTGCAGTAATCGCTCCACTGCACTCCAGCTTAGGCAACTGAGCAAGACTCTGTCTTAGGGGGAAAAAAAAAAAAAGGTACCTTTGGATGCTGTCAGCAACTCAGTTTGCACTATTTTGGAGTTAATAACCAAAATAAAATTTTAAGATTTCCCAAAAATATCTTTCTTTGGATTCTACTTTCTCAGGTCGGCCATAATAATTTTAGCTTCAATTAGCAGTTTAAATTCACGGCTTGATTCACATGACATCTGAGATTCACTTGCACAGAGATAGCAGTTTGGGACAGCTCTGTGTGATTCTTTGAATTCTCATCAGTAAGGAAGCCACATTTTTAGTTAAATAAGATGTGGTTACTGCTTGAAAACTGATTCACAACTCTCCCTGGAATGACTTATTAAGGAAATGGAATATTTCTGTTACAAAAAGGTTTATATCTAAGCAGAGTCATTCCTTGTATGCTAAACCATTTCTAAAAACCAAGTTTGCTCTGAAATTTTGGGCTTCTACATTGTTGGTAATCACTAAATTTCTTTTTCTTAGCTTGATTATAATTGTCTACGAATATCCTTAAAATAGTCTCTAACTGAAAGCAAATAATCATAACCTATTGCTGAATCTGATTCCAAGAAGGACTATTTGAAATATTTGTAGGTTTATTTGCTACAAATATTTTAAATTACTACAAAAAGTAGTAATCTTTTTATAATATTTCTTAATTTAGAGAGCTTTTTTTTTAATCTAATAGCTGCATACAAGCTGTGTAAAAGATGATGGGTTTTTGGTCACATTAGCAACAACACCACATAAACAACAGATCAATCTGCCCCCATGTTCCTAACTGATGAATCTGTTTACAGAGAAATGTCATTAAAAGATTGCCTGTAGTGGCTTTGTTACTCTTCTGTTAATTTGAGTTTAACCTTTCTTGAATGTAATAAAATAAACTCATTCAAATATCAAATATGTACTTCACAGTTATCACCACAGCATTTAACTATATGTTTTGTTGTCCTGATAATAATAGTAATGTATGTAATCAGGGTCCATTTCAAAGGTTTACATTGATTGAGAAATACAGTTGATTTCATGAAGTTTCTATAATGTTGATGGAGTGAACTTTACATTGGTCTCTTCAGCATCGTTGCCCAGTAGTACCTGGCATTGCACCAAAGAAAACCCAGTGCAGAGGCGGGGCAGCTTTTGTTGGTTCAGCCTCATCATTCCTCACTCTTATTACTGGATATCACATATGAATGTGTGTGTAAGTTGTGAATGGGAAACCTGCTTCTCAGTTTCTCCTTTAAAAGATTTTTCCAAGCTTTTGATCCAATGGGGAAATCGTGTGGTTGGGAGCAAAATGAAGTGGGCTTTACCAAAATAGTTCGCATTCCATTTTAAAAATTCAAGTCCAGAATGGAGCAGCTGAGGTTTGGAGACTTGGCTGAGTATGGGGAGCGGTTCAGTTATGATTTGGGTCTCCAAATCAGCTTGAATTTCCAGATTTAAATCACATGTATTTTAATAGCAATTAACCGAGCATTTGCTGAAAGATGCCTTTGTGTAATGAAGCATGTGACTCACTATCAGCACCAGTCAACACAGTTGGTTTTATCCCTGGTTCACATTTTCTTCTTAGAGAAGAAAATTTTCTTCTCTCCGTTTCCCTCCCAGGGCTTCGACAAAAGTGGGAAGTTTGTGTTCAGTTTTAAGGTGAGTCCCATGCGGGCAGGGATGGCTCTCTGGACTGAGGAGGCAGCAGCTTCTTAGAGGAAGCTACCACAGTGTAAGTCTTTTCCCTCCATCCCTGTTTGTGCAGGTACCAGAAGATGCCTCCTTAAGTTAAAAGCTTTTGCAGAAAGCATACTGTTGTTTCTTTGATGATCCATTTGTTGCATTAGTTGCCCTAATTCTTTACCCTTACTTATATCCATATCCTTTGCCATGTGACTTTGCAGCTCCTCCCACAAAAGTGCCAGAACATCATTTCCCATCTCTTGATCCTACATTGGGCCATATGATTTGCTTTGGCCAACAAAATCATATGGAAGTGACAGTCCACTAGTTCTGAGCCTCAGCCTGAAACTGCCTACTGTGTTTCCTCTTGCCCTTTTGTATTTTTCACTGCCATGAGAAAAACAGAAGCAAATAACCCTGCTAATGCCAAGAGGAGGTTGAGAGACACACAGAGCACATCCGTACCACATAAGGTGCCTCACTCAAGGCCAGCCTGGAGCAGAGCTCCTAGCCAATCCGCAGGTACATGAGCAAGTCCAGCCAATGTCACTAAAGCCCAATCTGTATCAGCTGTCTCTCAGACAATCCACAGACATGTGGGCCACAATAATAAATAATTGTCATTTTTAAGCCATTGCACTTTTACATTGTTATTATGCAACAATAACTAGTACACCTTTTCACAGGCAACTGAGTTCCTGATTGACTTATTGGTTATGATAATATCAAGAACAGTCATTCCATAAAAATTCAGAGACATTTTATTAAAACTCCACTGATAAGTCTTTTGTGCTATCAAAATTCTTCCTTCCTCGAGCTTTCTGGGACCAACATTCACGACCCAAAACCCTCAACATATAGAAATATGCTATTGAATATACTTTAGTATCAATAAATAAAAATCTATTGTAGTAATGCCAGGTAGCAAGTTAGAGATCATT
The DNA here is from genome assembly GCF_009828535.3 of Hylobates moloch. Taxonomy (NCBI): domain Eukaryota; kingdom Metazoa; phylum Chordata; class Mammalia; order Primates; family Hylobatidae; genus Hylobates; species Hylobates moloch. The sequence goes on along the minus strand of NW_026652279.1, from coordinate 56,256,023 downwards.
GTTAAGTATATAAATCTCACATAAGTCTCTTGACAGACCGGGCATGTGATGTGTTTTGCCTGGGCTGGGCCACATTTGCCCTTTTCCATTGTTCCAAAAGTTCATTGTTCAAGATGGGTTCGTACAATTGCTCTTTCTTTGTGCCCACATAATTACATGCCAATACCTTTCCTCAAATTAGAAATTATATTCAGGCAAGAGATTCTGCTGACACCACATTCCTCACCAAATGTCAGAGTCTCTTAAAAAATACTGTAAGCTCAAAAGGCCTAATTAGGTTTTCAGTAATTCATGTCATTGGTCATTAGGACAATCATACAAATCAGCAAGCACTCAGGTGTCCAGACACTAAATGGAGACATGAATCTAAAAGATCACTGGCAACAGTCCTAAAAGAAATCAAAAAAGTTTTCTCACTGCTTTCATTAACCTTTTCCTTATGTTTCCACATTTCAGGCACTTATTCTCTAGACCTATAAAACTGCTCAGCAACAAGGTTCAGGGAAAGGAGGTGGAAATAATGTGGATGGTTTATTTAAATGACATGTACTTGGGAAGTAGTTATTAAACACATGTACAGATGCATACATCCTCACCCATTTTCCTGCAAGCTTTTGGATTCTGACTATCCACCATATCCTGGATGAAGCAACAGTAACAACGAGAGGGGAGACAGGCATACTTTGTTCTTGTGTTCCCAAAGGGCACAAGGCATTATTGAGGGACAGATGGACTTAATGATTTAATAGAAATACCATGACCTTTAGAAATAAGCAGACTCTGACTGGACTTCTAAATGAATACTATGGATCTACAATTTATTAGAAGTGAGGCCTTGAGCATAATACCTAAACCCCTGAGCCTGAATTACATCATCTGTAGGATGGCAGCAATACTAATTGTATCAGAGCTTGTTGCTCTTTAAAGGATAAAATGCACACATTAAAGAGAAAAGGGGGACTGGGCATGGTGGCTCATACCTGCAATCCCAGTATTTTGGGAGGCTGAGGTGGCAGGATTTCTTGATGCCAGGTGTTGAAGACCAGCCTGAGAAACACAGCTAGACACTGTATCTACCCCAAAAAAAAAGAAAGTAGGTATCATGGTGTACATCTGTAATCCCAGCAACTCAGGAGGCTGAGGCAGGAGGATCACTTGAGCCTAGGAGTTTGAGGCTGCAGTGAGCTATGATCACACCAATGTACTCCAACCTGGGCAACAGAGCAAAACTCTATTATATAGTTTGGCTGTGTTGCTACCCAAATCTCACCTTGAATTGTAACAATTAATCCTCATGTGTCAAGGGCAGGGCCAGGTGGAGATAATTGAATCATGAGGGCAGTTTCCCCCATACTCTTCCATGGTAGTAAATGAGCCTCACGAGATCTGATGGTTTTACAAATGGGAGTTCTGCTGCACCAACTCTCTTGCCTGCTGCCATGTAAGACATGCCTTTGCTTCTCCTTTGCCTTCCGCCATGATTGTGAGGCCTCCCCAGCCATGTGGAACTGTTAAGCCTATTTCCTTTATAAATTACCCAGTCTCAGTTATGTCTTCATGAGCAGCATAAGAAGAGACTAATACACACTGTTTAAAATTATAAAAAAGGGAAATAACTGTGGGACCCACTATTAAGTACAGATTAGATTACTGCATAGCAGAGAAACCCAATTCAACAGAAAGGGTATGTTCCAAATTAGAGACGGTAAATAAAAAAATTGTTTTCTGTTTGTTTGGTTTTTTGTTTTTTAATGACAGTCACAAGCAGTATCTTCTCCCATCTTGGGAAAGCAGTTTCTGAGACCTGCTTACTTGCTGGTGGTATTTGGTCTAATAAATTAATCTTTATGCAAATACTGGCCTGGCTGTTTGTAGTTACTCCTGGAAATTATCTCCACATATATGAATCATTTCTCATTTTAGCTAAAGTCAAATCTGTGCTTCTGTCAGCAGGGTAGATTGCAATGTCAAAGTTTATCATAGGCTAAAGGATCACAGTGATACAGAATGGTTGGACTCCTGGCTAAACACTACCCTTAATCCTGGAACTGCAGCCATAAGTGAAAACAGCTGACCTCATTTTTCAGCCCAAATGTTTTTTTTTTTTTTGGCCTGCCACAACCCTATCCTGTGCCCACAAAAAGACTTCAGCTAGCAGAGCAATACAAGCTCTGAGCATTGGGGATACAAGCTGCTGAGTGGTGAGCAGAGAAGCAGCATCAGAGCATCAGAGACTATGGATAGACATGGCTACCTTCAGACAGTGAGGCTTCAGGGAAGGATCACCTTCTTCCCACACCATCCACTTTCCAACTCCGCATTCCACTGAGAGCCACATCCAATGTACAATAAATTCCTCAGCATACACTACCCTTCAATCCATTCACATGACCTGATTCTTCCTGGATGAACAAGAACTCAGGTGCCAAGAGGGTGCGGGCTTGGACACTGCTGCAGGGCTCGCACGGAGCCTGCTCCCACCAGAGAGGAGCCACCAGCAGGTTCCCGCGTACATTCCCTCCGGTTCCCACACTTGCTGTGCAATCGCATGCTCCCTCTCTCAAGGAGTAGCAAGTGGCAGGCTGAGTAAAACAAGCCATCCCAGTTCCCACCCACAAAGGGGGTCAAGGGAACTATCCCGTCTCAACAGTTACCACCTACACAGTAGGCACTCAATGTATATGAGTTCATCTTACTTTATGCTTGTCTACAGCAGTTAAAAACAATGTGGACACAGGTGGCTCAGTACAGCTAAGATTGACAGTGTGACATTTAGGTGACATCATCTCTTTCAATTTTCAATTCAGTTTAGTTATTTGCTTTCTTTGTATCCTAGTCTATTTTGACTATATAACCTGGCATTCTATGTTGGGAGAAAAAAATTAAATAATTTAACGAAAGAGCTTTAAAGATCCTCACTGATGAGAGATCTTGAGGGCGTCATCAAACAAGAATCTTCCTACCTCCCTACTATTTTCCCTTCTCCTTCCTTATGCTTCAAGTTGAGAGAATCAAAGCTGCAGATGCAAAGCAAGCACTGGGCGGGAATGGAGAAAAAGAGCAGTCAGATCTCACTTCTGTCTCCAAGCCTTAGTTATAAGAAATTAAAAAAAAAAAAAAAGCCACACCTTACATTGAAGATTGAATTGTTGATTAATAGCTCAGACACCCTTATTGAGTTGAGTCCATGTTTTGTGATTTTAAGTGACTATAGAACTGTTTATTATCTATGAGTGGGCCAGAAACTTAGGAACTCTGCCCCAGTTCCCATCCAGGGGCAGGGAACTTAAAAGTAAGGCCCTTTTTGCTTGGGGATCTGGTTCTTTAGATTGAAAGTCGTTGAGTGAACAATACAGCAACAAATTTAGCAATTGCTAATTTTTGCCACATTATTACCTTTATGCCTACGCTTAACAAAGGAAAAATCATCACCTGCAATATGGAGCCATAAGTAACATCCGTTAGAATGCCAAAAGAAATTAGGCAATTGTGGAGAAGAACTGTTAGTGGTAATTTCTTTCTTACCTTTCCTCCTGTTTTTCTTCTCTTATGCAAGTCTTACACACAAACCAAGTAGTGGATGGCACAAATTATCCAATTGCCATTACAACTAATGAGATGAGCTTTCTATTGTATTCAATTACAATTTTGTAAACAAATCCATCTTCCACTGTGTCCTGATACAAAACTTAGTAAATGGCCTTATAGAGTCCTTTTAATTATTGCCAGTGATAGTGGATTTAAAGGACTTGGGGTCATCTAGCTAAATTAATTCATGGGCTGATTACAAAGTACATCACAATGCAATTCATTTCTTAAAGGATCTTTCCTGAAATTAAAACAACACATGGTTAGACTATCATTTTCTTGAAATTCCTCTGCATCCCAGCCAGCTTATAATTAATATGCAAGGACAATCATTCCAAATGCAACTTTTAATATCACTGACATGTTCCTCTCTTAGAAGCTAGCAATTTCTAATCCCTTTATTATTAATTTGATTAATGCAAACTACTATATGTGGCTGTGAAGGAACAGAGGCAAATCAAAGTTAGCACACTAACTCATTTAAATTTAAATTGCTGAGAAATGATATGCTCTTTAGCCTGTGATCTCAAGCAAAAGAAAAAAATATCTCTCATACCAAATAATAGATTTTTGTCATATATGAAGAATCCAAAGAAATACTTCAAGTTCGAAATGCCTCTGAATTCTGGAATGACATATTCATATTCTCTGTGGATTTAAGGAGGAAAAAGAAAATTCAGAACACACCTGAATGACGGTAAAGTAACTGCAAAAGCAACTTGGTTAAACAAGAACTCATGTGCTAAATGAGAGGGTCATCCAGGCTACAAACAACACCTTAGAGAAATATAACCAAGATAATTTTATAAACCTCATTTAAATTTCATTTTCCATGCTACTTTCCTTTTTGCATTTCACTGATCATCATTTTAGGCAGTTTTTCTTGTTCACCTTGAAGAATACATGATATTCTATAGAAGGTAGTTTCATCTGCATTTAGGTTTTTTGGGTGTGTGTGTGTGTGTGTGTGTATGTGTGTGTATTGTTGTTTTTCTTTTTTTTTTTTTTTTTTTTTTGAGATGGAATCTCATTTTGTTGCCCAGACAGGAGTGCAGTGGCACCATCTCAGCTCACAGCATCCTCTGCCTCCTGGGTTCAAGAGATTCTCCTGCCTCAGCCTCCCAAGTAGCTGGGATTACAGGCATGCACCAGGACACCCGCACCGGGCTAATTTTTTTGTTTGTTTGTTTATATTTTTAATAGAGACCGGATTTCCCATGTTGGCCAGGCTGGTCTCAAACTCCTGACCTCAGGTAATCCACCTGCCTCAGCCTCCCCAAGTGCTGGGATTACAGGCGTGAGCCACTGTGCTCAGCCCGTATTTAGATTTTAAAGTGTAATGCACACATAGAAACACACACAATCTATTCATATAAATAAGGAATGTGAAGCTCAGAAAGGTACTTTCTGAAGAGTCTATATTCCATAGTATGAAAAAATATTTTTTATTTCAACATTGTTGACTTACTTGCAATAGCCCATTCACCTAAAATGCCTTTGTTTTTCCCTATAATTATCCAAATACTTCTCTTTGAGACTAAAATTCAGCTGAATAAAGTTGTAATCTTTATTTTATTTTCTAATGACTTCCATGCACCTATACTTAGAAATATCTGGTTCATGGCTGGGCGCGGTGGCCCACGCCTGTAATTCCAGCACTTTGGGAGGCTGAGGCAGGCGGATCACGAGGTCAGGAGATCGAGACCATCCTGGCTAATGCGGTGAAACCCCATCTCTACTAAAAATACAAAAAATTAGCCGGGCATGGTGGCGGGCGCCTGTAGTCCCAGCTACTCGGGAGGCTGAGGCAGGAGAATGGTGTGAACCCGGGAGGCAGAGCTTGCAGTGAGCCGAGATAGTGCCACTGGACTCCAGCCTGGGCAACAGAGCGAGACTCCATCTCAGAAAAAAACGAAAAAAAAAAAAAAAAGAAATATCTGGTCATGATAGACCCTCAGTAAATAAGTATAGGAAAGAAGTAAAGCAAAAAGGGGAGAAGGCCGGGGAAGAGAGGAAGAAATATCATAGAACACGTAGTAATTGAGGAGACCACGTAACTCAACAATCTACTCATTACGCTAATGAGTTTCTTCCACATGCTTATGATGTTTAAGCAAATTGTTTTTTTAACTATCATATTTCAGCAATGCTAAGGTCTGCCTTTTTCTTTCTCATATTTTACCCTCTCTATAACTGAGATGCAAGTTATGCTGACGAACCCTTACTTTGCCTGGCAGCAATCATAATATGGTTATTATTTTGTTAAAAAAGAATCAAAAGCTCCAGCATCAAAACTTGCAAAATTAAGTTTCAGAATGTTGGAGGAAAATTAAGGACACTCTTTTAATCTATAAGATACAAATGTTGTGGGTGGAGATGAGAAGGGCATGGATCAAGCTGGTTGAGCAAGTTCCAAATGAAATTCTAAGGTAGAATCTCTCAAAATCATTGTAAAAGCGACTTAAGGGCCCAGCACTCATTGTCTTTAGTTACAGGTTGGCCCTTAACTGGACAAAGAAAAATGTGTGGAGAAGCATAGAACTTGGTGACTGTCAACTGAAAAGCAATGTGGAAGAGTCATACTCAGAATTGTGAGAAATTCTAGGAATTGTTGATCAACATAGTTTACTAATATTGTCGATTATTTGTATGGCAAGAGTAATATATACAATTAAAAACTAATGTCTAAATAATACGAAACGGTAGAGTTCCCTGATTCTCCTAGCAGGACGTGCGACAGGGGTGTGGCTCGCCTGTTCTGTTGCCCAGCAGCTCAAACCCCCAGGGAGAGCACGCAGACTGGCAGGTGCAGAGGCCTGGCCAGGCTTTCGGCTCCAGCTCCGAGGTAGTGTCTAGGGGTGGGTGCCTGCAACCCCAGTGTTACAAAGCTCTTTCAGCTTTGCTGTCCACAGGTGGCTTGAGTGTTAATCAGCTCAATGGTCCCTCTGCCTTTTCACAAGAGCAGAGGGCTAGTATGACAGTTTTCTGTATCCTGCGCTCTTGTCCAGTGTTCCAGAAAAATCGGGTCACCCACAGACTCGAAGGATGAATGTGAGGTTTTATTGAATGGTGGAGGTGGCTTTCAGTAGGATGGACGGGGAGCCAGAAGGGGTGGATAGAGTGGGAAGGTGACCCTCTCCTGGAGCTGGGCTGCGCAGCGGCCGGATTCCTCTCTGACCACCCCTAGCTGAACTCCTCTTAGTGTTCAGATGTTCCTCCTTTTCTCCCTTTCTCTGCCTCATCGTTCTGCTGTCCATCTGCTGCTCGGCTGGCTTGCTGGTCTGCTTCTGGAGCTTAGAGTTTGGGGTTTATATGGATGCAGGAAAGGGGGCATGGTGGACCAAAAGGCAACTTTCGGGCATGAAAACAAGAATGCCTGTTCTCATTTAGGGCCACAGGTCTTCAGGCTTGAGGGTGGAGCCTTTACCGGGAACTGCCCTCTTTTCCCCAGAATTTCCATCTCTCGTCCGTATTAATACCATCAGAGCTCTTTCAAGAGGCAGAAAACAAAAATTATAAGTGATAAATAAAAGAATGTGTTATAGCTTGATTAATAACATTTTTCTTTCCTACTACATAAAACAATTGTGAGTCTTACAATTGGCATTCTGAGTCAATGAAATATAGTATATAATAACTAAGCCAAGGATAAATCACAAAGAATGATTCACATTAGCTAGAAAAGTATAAGCAATACAGTTGACTCATGAACAGTGGGTGGATTAAGGGCATCAATCCCCACCATTGATGGAAAAAGTGAAATTCTGTAAAACATTTGAAGAGATTTATTCTGAGCCAAATGTGAGGACTGTGACCTGTGACACAGCCCCAGGAGGTTCTGAGAACATGTGACAATAGTGGTGAGGTTACAGCTTGGTTTCATAGTTTTAGGGAGACATAAGACATCAATTGACACATGTAAGGTACACATTGGTTTGGTCCAGAAAGGTGGGACAACTTGAAACAAGGGAGGCTGATAGGTCATTAATGGATTCACAGATTTTCTGATTGGCAGTTGGTTGAAGGAGTTAAGTTATTATCTAAAGACCTGGAATCAACAGAAAGGAGTGTCTGGGATAAGATGAGGGCTCTGGAGGCCAAGGTTCTTATTAAGTAAATGAAGTCTCATTAGGGACTGCCCTTAGAGGCAATAGATGGCGAATGTTTCCTATTCAGACTTTCAATAGGTACTAGATTCGCAGCTAACCTCTTCAGGATCAGGAAAAGACCTGAAAAGGGAAGGGGATTCTCTTCAGAATGTAAATTTCTCCCACGAGAGACAGCTTTACAGGGCCATTTCAAAATATATAAAAGAAATATATTTTGGGTTAAAATATTTTATTTCTTTCAGGGCTTGCTATCTGTCCTGTGATGCCATACTAGAGTCAGTTTGGAATTTGGTATCTTACTGCTATAAAGAGTTTCTTCTGTCAGTCTTAAGATCTCTGTTTTAATGTTATTGTTGGTCAGCTGTGCCTGAATTCCAAAGGGAGGAGAGTGTGAGGCATGTCCACCCCACCTTCCCATAATGGCCTGAACTAGCTTTTCAGGTTTCTTTTGGACTCGCCTTGGCTGAGAAAAGGGGTCCATTCCATCAGTTGGGGGGCTTAGAGTCCAAAATCTACCAATAACTTTTGATTCCCCAAACACTTAACTACTAATGGCCTACTGTTGACTGCAAGCCTTACTGATAACAGTAAGAGTTGATTAACACAGATTTTGTACACTATGTTTATTGTGTACAGTATTCTGACAATAAATAAGATACAGAAAAGAAAGTATTACTATGAAAATAGTAAGAAAGAGAAAATATACTTACTATTTATTGAGTAGAAGTGGATCATGATATAAAGGTCCTCATCTTCGTCAACTTCAGGTTGAGTAGGCAGAGCAGATGAGGGTCTTGCTGTCTCAGGGGAGGCAGAGGCAGAGAAAGTCAGTGTGTAAGTGGACCCGTGCAGTTCAAACATGTATTGTTTGAGAGTCTACTCTTCTCTCTTCAGTGAATTTGCAGTTCTACGGTAGAGAAAGCAATGACATTGAACCTTTGAAACCGTCTCTGTGTTTAAGTGTTGGGTACCCAAGGCTAAGCTATTTTACTTTTCTTAGGCCTCAGGTTGTCCATTTGTAAAACAATTAAAATAATGCCTCCCACAAAGGATTGTTGTAAGTAAATCAGTACAACAAACCCAACTCCTGGTTCACAGAAAGCATTTAAAAGTGGTTACTGTTAATTTTATTTATTTGTGTTACACATTTCTCAGCCAGGCATTCAGGGACTTCCGGAATACAGCCTCAATGCCTGTTACTTGCCACAGAAACTATTTGCTTCTTCTTTGCCTCTGTGGTTTGGTTCCTACTTCTAATGCCTTCCCCATCAACCCTCCCTCCTCATGTCAAGCTTCAAATACTGCTTCTCATTCCATATTCAACTCATTTGTTACCCTGTATTCCCTGTTAACTTATAGTTTTGGATGCTTAAGTTGATTTAGTTTCAATTACTTAGGTAAAGATCCTCCATAGGTGGTGGTACCTAGTTTCCTTTGTATCATATCAGAAGGCATATGATGTTTGATTGTCCCACTTTTAGTGACAACTAGATTCGGGGTTTGAGATGCTGTCAGACCGATCATTCCATGATGAAGATTTCCATTAACCTTTTAACTAACGGTTTAGCATACACTGATGACTTCCACTGATAATTCAGTGGTTGAAATATGCCATTTTCTAATTCCATCATTCTTTCTGCACATATTAAAGGAGATTCTTCCATAACGAAGAGCATGCACAAGTTAATTACTTGGTTACCTGAAACACAGCTTGCATAGGAACAGGAAATGGATGTTTGGTTCTTCCTCTATTAATTTTTAGAGTAAAGAGATTGGATCTAGAGAACCCGAAATGGAGACCAAGGGTAGTTTTTTCTTGAGATTCTTACTAAACAAATGGAATCTTATATATTTTTTGTGTTATATGATTTGTAATCATTATTGTTGTTGATGCTCAGTTGTCCTATTGTAGGCCAATGGGAGGGAGCCCTTCCCATTTGGTTTCTGTTTTTTTTTTGTTCTATGAGACCACTGGTCTAGATAAATTCCTTATTTCCTATTGCAATAAGATGTCCCAGGTTTATCTTCCCATTTTTTGCCCTAGGCCTAGTTAAGATCAGCTACTTCACCAAAATTCCTAGAATATTTTAGTGGAAATCATATTTAGAAAACGTAAGAATTCTCCTTGCTACTGGGCACTTTCTGTCAATAGAATAAGCAAACAAAAGTTTTTAAGAGAAAAAAATGAATTTGTCATTCAAATTCAAGACTGAAGATTTTTATTTAATCTAGTTTCCTTTATATAGGTATCTCTTTTCAATTTTCTCATGCTGAAAATCTCCTTCCTTAAATACATCAATGTAATTACTTATTCATTTTATCTTAAACATACCTATAATAGTTTTAAAGTAACAATATATGTACTACTAAAACTTGACACTTGAAATTTTTTAACCTGATAGAACTTTTTTCTATGTTATTATCCAATGGTTGAGTTTATATTTGTTTGTTTTTAATTTTTCTTTCTATTTATTTTTTCTTTCTATTCATTTCTATGTTTTTTAATAAATTTTTTAAATTTATTAAATTTTTTCTATTTATTTTTTCTTATATAAAACATTTACATGGTTTCAATGTCAAAATTAAAACACAAGTTTATACTGCAATCTGTCTCCTGCTTCCTTCGCTGATATGTAACCATTATATTGGATGTTTTGGGTTGTTCTTCAATTGTTTCTATTTGAAAATATAACAAATAACATGTTTACCTATATAACAAACCTTCACATGTACCCTCAAACATAAAAGTTTAAAAAGAAGAAAATATAACAAATACATGTGAGATGTGTGTGTATGCATGTATCTGCATGTGATTACATATGTATACACATGCGTATACATATATATGTATATATACACACATGCAGATACATACATATACACGTATTTTTGTATGTTCTTGTTTCCATATTTCCTCCTCTTTTATATAAAGGATAGCATATTCTTAATATTATTCTGCCCCTTGTCTTTTTTCACCTAATAATATATCCTAGCAATCACTTCATATAAGTATGTAGAGATCAGCCTCCTTCATTTTTACAGCTGCATGGTGCCCCATTCTGCACTCATGTTATAGCCCAGTGGGTTCTTCTTGCTCACTTTCCAGAAAAGCCAATGCAATGACACTAGCAAGAGTGTTGCAGCAGAGAAAAGAGTTCATTTATTGCAGGGCCAGCCAAGCGGAAGGATGAAAAATGTTTCTCAAACCTGCCTCTCTAAGAATTCAGAGGCTAGGGTTTTTCAAGGATAGTTTGGCAGGCAAAGGGCTAGGGAATGAGGACTACTGTGATTGGTTGGGCAGGGGAATAAAATCACAGGGGGTCAATGTTGTCTTCTTCTCTGAGTCAGTTCCTGGGTGGGGAAAACAGGACTGGTTGAGTCAGTTTCTTGGTATGTGTTACTTGTCAGAGTGGTACCGGCTGGTCCATCAGAATGCAAGGTCTGAAAAATACCTCAAACATGAGTCCTAGATTTTACCATAATGATGTTATCTGTAGGAACAACTGGGGAGGTTACAAATCTTGGGACCTCTGGCTACATGACTGCTTAACTGTAATGCTAACCTTGTAGCCAATTTGTTAGTTTCACAAACGCGGTGTTGGTCCCCAAGCAAGGCAAGGGTTATTTTCAGAAGAGACTATTGTCATATTTTAAAGCTAAAATATAAACTAAATTCCTCTAATAGTTAGCTTGGCCTATGCCCAGGAATGAGTGAAGACAGTTAGCCTGTGAGGTTAGAGGCAAGATGGAGTCAGCTATGTCAGATTTCTCACGTTGTCATAATTTTTGCAAAGGTAGTTTCAATTACACCATGACTGAGTTAATCAGTTCCCTATTGGTTGTTTTGGTTGTTTCTAAAAAAGAAAATAACTTTTATCTGAGAAATGTAGGTCCTTTTAAATTATCAGGCCCAGAGAAACATGAAAATGAGACAGCAATCATGTCCTATTACCTTACTGAACCATGTATCCATCTCTTGAAACAGCTTGCTTTTGCCACAACTTAATAATGCCATACCAGAGACTATACCACACACCCTATAACCTAATAATGTATGTAGTCAATCACTAAGAGATGTTATTTCTGTAAACCTGTAAGAATTCCTAACAAACAACTTTGTATCAACCCACTTTCTCTCTCTTTGTTTTTAACCTTTAAAAGCTTGGTTGTAACAAAGGAGAAATAAAGTTCATATCCAAGATTATTGGCTCTGAGTTTTCTGGGAAGCTGTCTTTGCTTTGGCTTAAGTAAACTCTTTGAATTATATTTTGTGCCTTAGCCTTTTTCTTTTAGGTCAACGTGGGGCCCATAGGCTCTGGGTCTCCTAAAGGTTTGCTGAAAAATCATTGAAGCAAAGCAGATTGATTAATAGGAAAAAAGCCATACATACTTATTTAATGTTCATACATGGGAGCCTTTATTCTGAAGGCCCAACTTCCCAATGAGGTACAGAAGCTTCTACACAATCTTGAGTTTACAGAAAGAATGGGGACGTGGATCCTGATAAAGTAGGTTGTGGGACGGGAAGAAGAAGAATTCTACGGAAGGGTAATAAATTGCTAGGGAGAAAGATTGAATCCAGGAACAGACATGAACTTGTAAGTAGTCTTCTTTAGAATTTAAATAACCCTTGGAGACAGTCAGATGCTCATAAAAGAATCTACTCGGGCGTGGTCACATCTTGCTTTTTTCTGCAGTAGACAATGAGATAATAGGGAGGGGAAGAAAAAACAGTTGTTCTCCTTGGTGAGTCTGGATCTTACACAGATAAAGGAACTTCAGCTTCTTTCAGAGAAATGGTGTGGGGCTGGGGGAAGGTTATAGAGATTTTGGGGCTTCTTCTGTTCAGCACGTCAAAATGTTACTGGTGACAGGTATCTGAGTTACCAGCTGTGGATCTGCATGGGTCTGCAGCAACCTCAGTTCTTGCCTCCCGAGAAGAAAGAATTCGACTGAAGAAAAAGAGACCACGGCAACTTTCAGATGAGGAGTGGAGATGTATTTTAAAAGGCTTTAGAACAGGAAAGAGAGGAAAAGAACATACTCTTGGAAGAGACCCAAGTGGGCAACTTGAAGAACAGGTGCAATGTTTAACCTTGATCCTAGCACTTTGTAGGCCAACCCCTTTCCCATGATTCTTCCCTTAGGGTGGGCTGCCAGCATGCACAGTGCCCTCTTACGCCTGGGAAGTGAGCACGTGCAGCATGTCCAGGAAGTGGTACACAAGCCCATCTGAAGCTTTCTTCCCTTTTCCTGTGGGGTGTCCCCAGAAGGTCATACTCCACCATTTTGTCTCTTAATGCACATGGTCAGGAAGTTGCTTCCCCCTGGCATCTGCAATCAATTAACATTTTAGTGCAGCAGGTGTGGACCACCAGGAAATGGCCTCTCCCTGGTGCTGGCTTCCAATTTATCACTTTTAGAAAGGCAATGTGATCATTGCTAAACCATCACCTGACATTGCTAGTGAGTTGGGGAGATGCCTCTCCTGCCCTGTTCATGCCTGTCTACCTGAAAAAAAACCACCATATTGTGGCGTATTGGTTTCTGAGCCCCAACCTGACGTGTCCAATTTTTTGATATTACAAATAGAGCTTCAGTGAATAGTCTTGTGCACATTTTAAGTCTTTTTTATTTAACCAGTGTATGTTTGAGATGTATACCTAAAGTGAAATTGTTGTGTCAAAGGGTAAATGTGGCTCATGCCTGTAATCCCAGCACTTTGGGGGGCTAAATTACGAGGTCAGGAGTTTGAGACCAGCCTGGTCAACATAGTGAAACCCTGTCTCTACTAAAAATACAAAAAATTAGCTGGGCTTTGTGGCAGGCACCTATAATCCCAGCTACTTGGGAGGCTGAGGCAGGAGAACTGCTTGAGCCTGGGCGGTGGAGGTTGCAGTGAGTGGAGATCACACCACTGCACTCCAGCCCCAGGTAACAGCACAAGACTCCGTCTCAAAAAAAAAAAGGGTAAATGTGTAAGCAATTTGCCTGGAGATTACCAAGTACTACATCAAAGAGTTGTATCACTTTTTATTCTCAGCAGTGTAGGGGAAGAAAAATTAATTTTTTCCCTGCCTTTTCTGCAATCTTGTTTGGAAGAAATCCCTGTAGCAAAAGTCAGATTAACAAGAGAAAAACAAACAGAAATGTATTAACATGCTTACCTCATGACTGCATGAAAGATACCCACGTGTATTAGTTAGGGTTCTGTAGAGGGACAGAACTATAGGATACATACATACACACACACACACACACACACACACACACACACACACACATATAAAGGGAGGTTTATTGAGTATGAGCTCACACTATCACAAGGCGCTACAATAGGCCATCTGCAAGCTAAGGAGCAAAGAAAGACAGTCCAAGTCCCAAAACTGAGGAACTTGGAGTCCGATGTTTGAGGGCAGGAAGGGTCCAGCATGGGAGAAAGATGTAGGCTGGGAGGCTAGGCCAGTCCAGTCTTTTCACATTTTTCTGCCTGCTTTATATTCTAGCCACGCTGGCAGCTGATGAGATGGTGTCCACCCAGATTAAGGGTGGGTCTGCCTTTCTCAGCCCACTGACTCAAATGTTAAAAATGTTAATCTCCTTTGGCAACACCCTTGCAGACACACCCAGGGTCAAGCTGACACTCAGTATTAAACATTAAACTGGGGAAAATGAGTAAATCCCAAGAAGACAATTTTTGAGTTCAGACTAAAATATAATCATCCCCTTAAACTAATTAAAGAGGAAGGGGGAGGCTGTTTATGGGGAGGTGACCAGGAAAAGTACAGTAAGCAAGGATAAGTTTGTTATGCAGATTTAATTCTGTGCCTTCTTTATTGATAAGAAACTCTAGTGAATTTTAAATCATCCTTCTCTCACTGATACAGACAAGGAGACACCCTTCCAAATGCAGATTTCTCTTATAAATCTAAATTTCCCTTACAAAATGGTAACCTCACTTTTCAGAGCATTTCTGTCTTCGGTGTCTTTATATAATCTGCTCAAAATAATCCTTATGCCTAAAAGGCATATTTTGGAGTGACGTATTCTGGTCTCCTATACCAGCAATGTGTGAGAGTCCTGTTTTCCCCCAACCAATGAGTATGATTGGGCAGTTCTTTCTTTTTTTTTTTTTTTTTGCCATACTGACGTGTAAGAAACACATCTTAATTTAGTTTTAATGTGATTTCTCTTATCTTAAGCAAAATTAAATATATTTTGCATTTCTTTTTATGTTAATCAATTTAATAACTTTTGCTCATTTCTTCTCGAGTTATTGGCTTTTTCTTCTTAATTTTATATACTGTTTATATTTTATGTATTTTGCATTAGGGTTCTCCAGAGAAACAGAAACAGAACCAATAGGACATATATATACACATATGTATATATGTGTATATATGTATACATAAATATGGATATATATGTATATATATATGTCCTATTTGTTTTCCCATATATTATATATGTGTATGTCTGATACAGAACAGCTGGGTTCCCAGCTTAACCCCACCCTTACGCCTGGAATCACAGCCCTAAGTGAAAACAGCTGACCCCATTTTTCTACCCAAATGTTACCTTTTTGGCCTGCCACACCCCTAACCTGTGCCCATAAAATATTCCAGCTGGCAGGGCAACACAAGCTGCTGAGCAGCGGGAATGCAAGTTGCTGAATGTTGGGAATACAAGCGGCTGAGCGTCGGAGACTAGGGATAGAGCTAACTTCAGACGGTGCGACTTCAGGGAAAAGCACCTTTTCCCCCGCACCATCCCCTTTCTTACTCCCATCCCGCGGAGAACTATCACCCAATAAAATCCTCCGCATACACTCCCTTCAGTCCGTTCCTGTGACCCGATTCTTCCCGGATGCCAGACAAGAATCTGGGTGTTGAGAGAGCAAGGCGCCTGGACATTGCTGCGGGGGCCTGCGCAAAGGCAGCTCTTGCCAGAGAGGATCAACCAGCTGGTTCCAGCGCTCATTCGCTCTGGTTCCCGTACTCACCTGCCCGCAGGCTCCCTCTCACGTGAAGTGGCCAGTGGCAGGCTGAGTAAAATGAGCCACTGCAGTTTGCTTGCCCATGAAGAGGATCAAAGTCAAGGGAATAACCCTGTATCATGTTCACCAGAAAAGCGTGTGTGTGTTTGTGTGTGTGTGCGTGTGTGTGTAGAAGGCATTATATACAATGCCGTGTGTGTGTGTGTGTGTGTGTGTGTGTACATATCTCATGTGTACATGAAAGATACTCAGGGAAAATGAGTATACATTTACAATTATGACAATTACGGTAGCTTGTAAGTTCTAGGTCTAAAATTTGTAGAGCAGGCTAGCATCCTGGAGATTCAGGAAGGAATTGATGTTACAGTCTCAAGTCTAAAATTCACAGATTGGAAACTCAGTCAGTGTTTCTATGCTGCAGTCTTGAGGCAGAATTGCTTCTTGTTCAGGAAACCTCAATCTTTACTCTTAGGACTTTCAAACAGATGGGCCCCAGTCACTTTATGGAAGCCACTCTGCTGCTTTACTCAGTGTATTGATTTTTAAAAAGTTAATCACATCTAAAAATTTCCTTCAAGGAAACGTAGAGACTGATACATGACCAAACAACAGGGCACCATAGCCTAGACAGACTGACACACAAAATTAACCATCCCAAATTACAAGGATGTTTTCAGCAAGCTGTCAACTGTTTTTCTGACAGTGTCTAGCTCAAATTTGTATATGGTGATCAGATGCAATGGCTCACACTTGTAATCCCAGCACTTTGGGTGGCCCAGGCAGGTGGATTACCTGAGGTCAGGAATTTGAGATCAGCCTGGCCAACATGAGAAACTCCGTCTCTACTAAAAATACAAAAATTATCCGGGCATGGTGCCATGTGTCCGTAATCCCAACTACTCAGGAGGCTGAGGCAGGAGAATCACTTGAACCTGGGAGGCAGAGGTTGCAGTGAGCCGATATCATGCCACTGCACTCCAGCCTGGGCGACAGAGCAAGACTCTGTCTCAAAACAAATAATAATAAATAATAAAGAAATTTCTATACAGTATTTAAATATTTATTACTATTTAATATTGACATCTATTTACAGATATTAACCTTCTTTACAGAGCTTAGGATGCCCACTAAGAGCTATTAAAGCTTTATTAGCATTTTATACAATTCAATTACAATATTATTTGTTAAATATTAATAATTTGTTTAATGATTGGATGAAGGTTATTAATAAATAATACTTTGCATGAATTTTATGATCATAGGACTGAGGTAAATGAATAATTTTTACATAATCACAGAAACATTGCATTTCTTTAACAAATATCTGCCACAATGGAACAGGGAACACTCTTTTAATTCTCAGATCAATAAATATGTGGTCCTTCTATGATAAGTCAAAACATTTGAAAATCAAAGAAAGAATTCCCACAAAATAATTTTTTACCTCAGGACCAGACCCAGGCACCTTTTTCTTTCTCAGAATCTTTTTTTTTCTTATTTAATTATATCTTGCATCTGATCACCACTACGATCTTAAATACCTTGCCTCCTGGTCACAGTGGTTGGTTCTGATCAAGACATGACAAGTGGTGTCTTATCCTGGAATTTTAACTTGGGAAATGAGAAAATCAGTTTCAGTCTCTCACTCCTGTGAGTGATGTGATCATCTGAATTTATGTTTCCTAGCATATATTAGTAGGTCAGCTGTGAATAATGCCTACTGAAGGAGGAAAGCAAGCCACTAAGCTGAAGTGGCAACCTGGCTATATTCCAGGCCCTGGTTCCACCTGTTCTCAATACCCAGGCTTCCCATTGTACTTTTGTTAAGCTCCTTTTTGTTTTGTTTTGTTTTGTTTGAGACAGAGTCTCGCTCTGTCACCCAGGCTGGAGGGCAGTGACACAATCTCGGCTCATCGCAACCTCCATCTCCTGGGTTCCAGTGATTCTTGTGCCTCAGCCTCCTGAGTAGCGGAGATTACAGACACCCGGAACTACATCCAGTTAATTTTTCTATTTTTAGTAGAAACAGGGTTTCACCATGTTGGCCAGGCTGGTCTCGAACTCCGGACCTCAAGTGTTCCACCCTCCTCAGCTTCCCAATGTGCTGGGATTACAGGCGTGAACCATTGTGCCTGGCCTAAGCTCTCTTTCGGATAAGTTACTAAGATTTCAGTTTCTGTCACTTGCAATACAGAGAGTCAACATACACTTGTGCACAGTTTTACACATCATTTTAGGGAACTAATGGACTTCCTGAAGAAGTTCATGTTTGAATTCTTATCCATAGATCTCAAATACGAACCTCTGTTCGAAGCTATCCTGTGAACATTAGTTTCCATATGTTCTTTATCCAGGAAAAAAAAAAACTATTATAAACTCTTTAACTTGGTAGTTTTCATGCACTTGATCACTTTCAATCCTTATAACCACAATTAAGTCAAGTATATGTCATCCTTGTTTTATATTTAAAGACACAAGGCTGTGAAAGTTAAATAATATTTTATTAACCAGCACATCTAAACTAAATCCGATATTTTTGTATAAAATCTGAATTTCTTTCTCCTACGATAAGTAATCACCCAGCTGGATTCTTCTTGCCTGCTGCACAGATAAAGTCAATTCACTAAGACAGTGGTGTTGGAGCAGAGAAAGAGTTTAATAACTGCAGGACCAGACAAGCAGTAGCACAGGATACATTTCTCAAATCCACCTCCCTGAAAACTCAGAGACTAGGGTTTTTAAGGATAATTCGGTGGGCAGAAGGCTAGGGAATAGGTGCTGTTAATTGGTTGGGGATGAAATCACAGGAATGTTCATATTATTTTGGCGTGCTGGGTCTATTTCTAGATAAGCGTTACAGGACTGGTTGAGCCAGTTCCTTGGTATGAGTTATCGGTCTGAGTAGAGTCAGTTGGTTGCCAGAATGCAAAAGTCTGAAAAATATCTCAAAGACCAATCTTAGGTTGTGACAATGTAATGTTATCTATCTGAACGATAGGGGAAGTTACAAATCATATGACCTCTGGTGTAGCAAACAGTTATAGAAAGGCAAGCTAGGGAACAATGGCTGGTTATCATTGAACTATACACACATCTTAGCAGAATTCAGGCCCCTCCCGTAACCCTAACCTCATGGCCTTTTATAACTCTTCCAAAGTTGGTTTTGGTCCCCAAGCAAAGAGGGGGTTAGTTTTGGGAAGGGAGTGTTATCCTCTTTGTTTTAAAGTTAACAAATGCAGTTAGCTTGTGAGGTTAGAAGCAAGAATCTAAACCAGTTTAGATTTGCCGCACTGTTACAATTTTTGCAAAGAGAGTTTCAACTAAAGTTGCTTCTAAGCATTACTGAATCTGTTGGTTGTCTTCAATTATTATTTTAAGTTACAACTTTGAAATTTGCTTTTGAAAGAATAAATATAATTCAACTGTAAAAGAAAATATGCAGTATTGGCAAATAAAAATGTAATAATAGAAACATAAAATATAATTCTATAAGAAGTTTCAGCTTGCTTATTTGCATACATCTCACTTCAATTTTTAAATAAATGTGCTGTGATGAATAGCAGCAACCTTCTAAAGTACTCTGAAATCAGAAAATCCTTAGGAGAAAAGAGCCATAGTAATAAAAGTGTCATTATAAATAATTAGATATGCTTGTCACACATCCACCTTCAAAGGCTTCTATAAAGTGATTGACATGTAAGCCACCTGGATTAATCTTCCAGCTTCAATTTAGTTGTTACAAGAATCTAGTTATCCTTTGGAGAGTGAAACTCTCAGAAGAAAACCAGAAGAACAAAGCCCATGACTGTTTGGGAGGGCTCAGGTTTTCCTAAACACAAGTACGTGAATTGGTCTTTGCAAGTTTGCATTTCAGAAATAATTGAGACGGCAGGGGAAATCATGCCCCACATTATCTCCAAGTGGAACAGCCTGCTCTTCAGAGTTCTTCTCTGGCCAGGCAGAGGAATGATTCGACGACAGCGGTACCCAAGAGCATGCTCAGCCTCCACAGACTACATGCTTCCCCTGTCTACTCCCAGCCCCATCTCTGGAGAAACAGATTTTCCTTTTGATCAGGCAATATTCACAAATGACAGTGACAAATCAGGAAATTCTAAAGGAAGGGCTGAATAAATAAAGACAACAGGAGAACTGTAGCTGTGGCTTTATGGTAACCGCTGTCCTAGATTTTGTCCTCTCTGTGGACCGATTGCACAGCATCTACCTTCACTTGGCTTACAAAAGGCTTCTGTGCTCCTTAGTGACTGGAATATACACTCTCACTGTTCTCAATGGAGTTTCCAGGTTGTTCAGCAGCTCTGTGATTTACAAGGCCCCTGGGTGCCCTGGATCTGGTTAACTCCCAATTCCTTTACTCCAGGAATGAATATTTTCTGTGCTAACAGATAGGACAACTTGCCAGCTTAAAATTAGCTCCTCTTGAGTATAACGCATTGTGGTGTGACAACATCCAGCCAGCCCTGACTCCCCTGCTTCTCTCAGGCTTCTAAGCAGCTCGTTGGCGGAGCAGCCAGGCAGAAGGCCCATCTTCTCCTCCCTTTGTAATCTCTCACCGGGCCTAATCAGGTGCTTTGAGCCCAGTGGGTGCCCAGGAAATGTTCTTGTTTGTCAAGCTGCCTATGTTCTTACACAAGGTGGGAACATAGTGTGGCCCCTTCCTCCCCAGGAAGGCTCCATTCTTCCCAAGTCCCATTACCACGCACAGAGACACACCTGGAGAAGTGTCCACTGTCGCTTGCTCACCATTTGCCTTTCTCTATTTATGACAGAGCTAGTTGAGGATAGAATCTAGCAATTAAAAAAAAAAAGGTAGCAATTAAAAAAAATAGGAAAATGTGTAAAAAGTTCAGAGTAAGAGTTTTTAATAGAAGGTGTATCCAGAAGACAGATGAAGCAAGTCTATACGTGTAAAAGTATTCTGAGTATTACAAAGTATTGAGCATCAAGCATGTGCTAGCCATTTTCTATTATGCATTCAATTAAGCTTCAATACTTCTTTCTACCAGTGTGCTTTACAATCTCCATTTCACAGTTGAGACAATTGAGGCTAAACTGATGTAGGTCCCATGGAGATAGACAATAAGGACCATAATGTACTGTAAAACCCATGCCCATGCTCCCAAGGTTATTCTGCCTCTTTGAAGGACTAGCAAAGGACTCACATTAGTATTCACTTACAATCTCATGAAACACCTGGGTGGGAGATAGAATATGAAGGAATTGTGGGAAGAGATTAAAAGACATGCAACAGCTTAAATCCAGAACGACTGGAAACATCCTGGAAGAAATTCTGCAAAACAAATTTAAGAATATAATTGGCTTTAAAGATAAACATAAACATTAGGACATTTTGGGTGTGCAGTGATAATGACCGGACTTTGCAGGGCTGTGTAAGCATATAAAATTGCTGGAAATGGTGTAGTCAGGGAGTGATTACATTTGTATCCATCTAGGACCATATTCTGAATTGGCTGACAGCATTGGTTCACCCACTTTATTCGGGTTTCCTCATTCCTCCAGAGAAATGGTCAGCTGACTGTGGGCAATAAAGCATCACTATCTGCTAACAGCACATTCCAGGGAACACTTGTGTGGCAGTCAACAGTAACTGCTGCTTGGAAAGAGATAAGATGTTTCCATCAATCACTCAGAGGAGGAAACGATGTCTGGGGCTACAGCCCACTTACTCAAGTGTGGCATCCTCTTGTCTAGAGTGGAGACTCTCATAGTGGAGGTTTAGAAGGAAATGGCAAAAGTATTGACATTTGTTAATCACCTAGTACTTCCTAGACACATTGCATTAATTACTTACAGCAATCCTATGAGGTAAATATTACTGTCCCATTTTACAGATAAAGAAATGGACATTCAGGGAGGTTAAGTAAGTTAGCCAAACTCTTGTTGTGGTCAGTAAGTGGCTTTCGAACCCATGCTGGTCTAATTCCAAGATCAGCTCCTTTCAGTATACTATAGCTGACTCATTATACATACTTGTTAATACCTAATTATATAATACTTTGGAGCCAGACACAGTAGTATTAGTAGTAAAAAGAGAAGGACAAGAAGGATGAGGAGGATGATAGGGACTACGATGAGGAGGAGCAGCAGCAGCAGGCATTTTTGTGAGATTTCCATGTGCTAGGCACTTTATAAAGATTGGCTCATTTAATAATCAACACAACAAAATGAGGTAAATATTTTTACTCTGATTCAAGATGTGAAAAACTTTGTCTTTCTTTTCCTTGGGACTAGAGAGAGAGAGAGTGTGTGCGTGTGTTTCAGGTGGGAGGAATACTGATGACTGCTTGGACAGTCGTCTGGTATTGATAGTGATGAAATAAATCTTATGAGCTCTGGTCTCCATCTTTGAAACTAAACAACAGGAGGGCATATTTTTAACGAAACTTTGGGGTGACAGTGAAGCCATGGATCTTTTTCAACTTGGCGTATCTTGCTTGAGCATTTTTCCACTCCATTGGGTAAAGCCGTCATATGGGACATTGATAGCCAGTTGAGTCTACTCACATCATGATCCTGATCATCTTCTCCTACATAATGAGCTACATCCATTAATCTAATACTATTATTTATTACCACAGACTATTTCTTATTTATTACTATAGATCATTATTTAGTTATATTAGTCTTATATATATACTTTAAAATGCATATATTCTTGAGGGCCATTTTGCAAATAAACAGTACTCACGAAGGATATCCCTACAAGTATTGGTATAGACAAGTATATATTACAAAACCCAGGGAAATATGTAAAGCTATTACTTAGTTTTGAAGAGGAAAACGAGTCCTGTCAATGAAGATTCTCTCTCTTCCGTTCCTATCACAGCTCAGCTCATTCCCCATAGTGACAGTGTTACATCCTGTATGTATTAAACAGTTAGGGTCCTGGCTTGCTTTCTCTTCCAGGTGTGTAACACTAATTAGATATCACTCTTCTTAGGTCACTGTGTATTTCTCAACTAATTTAGCATTAGATTTGCATTCAGTTATGTCCATTGTTACCAGCTGAAAACTCTACCGCAGGTCCTATACTGAACTTAAACACATATCTGTCACTTTTGCCCTAACTCTGGCAGTTGCCTTGTGCTCAGAGATGGGAAAGTTCCTGAAGGGAAAAAGCCAGTGCCCCTCTGAGACTCATCCGGGAGACTGATTTTTACTTTCATTCTCAACTTGCCCTCAAAACACAGATGCTGTGCTTAAAAGACTAATTGATCATTTTATTTCAATTGCACAGAAATGATGTTGAAAAAGTGAGCAGACCTTGGACCATGAGAGCTCAATACTGGGGGAAAGGCCATTGAGTTATCAATTAAAATTAGAAACTGAAATCCCCACTGTTTTCAATTGTCATGGTAATAAAGAAAAATGTACCCCCAAGTGGTACTGTATTGATCACTAAATTCATTCATATGAAACTATGCCTAGTGCAATGTTTATAATATTAGTAATGTCAATTGCAATGGAACTCTGCTGGTTCTAATAGCTGATAGTTTATATATATTTTCCTTTACCACAAGCCATAAGTGAAATATGATAGTTTTTATAGGCAATAGATTTGATTCCCTTTTCTACCACGTACTTTACATAAAACCATATACTGTTTTTATCATTTGTATCAGTTAATAACTTCTTCCACAATGTTCTTTATAGTTTACAAATAAAACGCCATTTGAGTCATTAGCAGTGAAGAAAGATCAGAAAATCCAAACTACTTAGACTTTTTGTCTAAGGCAAAATTCAAGACTTCCATGGTTGTTACCACATCGTTTCTAAATGTAATTGCTAGTTCCAGTCAACATTCAGTCAGTTCCAATTACGTGTCTTGCACTGTGCTCAGCATTATAGTTGAATCAAAATTAAGACAAGGGACTGGCGCTAAAGGAGAATAGATAGAAACAGATGTGAAAACTGAGTATAATAAAAGGCCAGCCAGGATAAATAATACAGCACTGGTAGGACATTGTCAGAATGCAGAGGAAGAAGGAATTATTTTAGACTACAGGGTGCTGACAGGATTCATGGAAAAAGTAATGGAGTCTGGAGAAGAAATGAAAAGAAGTTTAATATATGAAAAAGAAGATGTTGAAGTCTCCCAGCTAAGGGAAGAAGACACAACAGGGCATAGAAATTCAACTGTATTCAGGGAATGGGTTGGGGTTTCTAGGTCTCTGGACCAAGTGGCAAGGGGAGATGGCTAGGAGATGAATCTGGAGAATTAGGTTTGGTAAATTTTGAATGATTTTAGGTGCTGTGATAGAATGCAAAAGTAGTCAGAAATTATTCTCATCCCTTTATGCACACAACCTCCCCATCCCCTTTTCAAATAAACTTTATTTTTCCTAAAAGCATTTTAGATTTATAAAAAATTGTGCAGAAAGTACAGAGATTTATCAGGTACTCCCTCTCCTCCCCCTACACTCTGAAAACACGTGGTTTCTCTTATTATGATTTTGTATTAGTGTCATACAATTGTCACAACCCATGAACCAGTATTGGCACATTATTACTAACTAAAGTTCATAGTTTGCATTAAGGCTTATGCTGTGTCATGCACCCTATGGGTGTTGACAAATGTATAATGTCATGCCTCCACCATCAAAGTATCATAAGGAACAGCTTCACTGCCCTAAAAATTCCCTGTGTTTCACCTATTCATCCCTCCCTCCTTCCCTCAAACCTCTGGCCTTCATTCATCTTTTACTGTCTTATAGTTTTGTCTTTTCAAGAATGTGACATAATTGGCCTGGTGCAGTGGCTCATGCCTGTAATCCCAGCACTTTGGGAGGCCAAGGCGGGCAGATCATGAGGTCAGGAGATCAAGACCATCCTGGCCAACATGGTGAAACCCCGTCTCTACTAAATATACAAAAAAATTAACTGGGTGTGGTGGTGCGGCTGTAATCTCAGCTATTTGGGAGGCTGAGGCAGGAGAATTGCTTGAACCTGGGAGGCAGAGATTGCAGTGAGCCGAGATTGTGCCATCGCACTCCAGCCTGGCAACAGAGCGAGACTCTGTCTCAAAAAAAAAAAAAAAAAAAGAATGTGACATAATCGAAATCACACAACATATGAGGCCTTTTCAGACTGGCTTATTTTACTTAGTGAAATGCATTTAAGAGTCTTCCATGTTGGCCGGGCGCAGTGGCTCACGCCTAAAATCCCAGCACTTTGGGAGGCCGAGGCAGTGGGAACGCTTGAGGCCAGGTGTTCGAGATCAGCCTTGCCAGAATGGTAAAACCCTGTCTCTACTAAAAATACAAAAATTAGCCAGGCGTGGTGACATACGCCTGTAATCTCAGCTACTCGGGAGGCTGAGGCACAAGAATCTCTTGAACCCAAGACAAGGAAGTTGCAGTGATCCAAGATTGTGCCACTACACTCCAGCATGGGTGACAGAGTAAGACTCCATCTCAAAAAAAAAAAAAAAGAGTCCTCCATGTCTTTTCATGGTGTGATAGCTCATTTCTTTTTATTGTTACATACTATTCCATTGGCTGGATGTATCACAGTTTGTTTATATATCCATCTATTGAGGAATATCTTGGTTGCTTCAAATTTTTGGTAATTATGAATAAAACTTCTATCAGTGTTCATGCACACCTCTTTTTAATGTGACTTTGCAGCTCTCCTCAGCAACATACGATATCTGTTTGTCTACCCCTTGAAGCCAGGCTTCACCGTTTGATTAGTTTGGGCCTATGGCTCACTAGGAAGCACGAAGAATGAACACTGGGACTTTGCCTGCTTGCTGCTCTTGGAACCTTGCCACCACTATGCAAAGAAGCCTGGGCTAATATGCTGGTTGATGAGACACAAGACCCAACTATTCCTGGTAGTCCTGGCTGACAGCCAATGAGACCACCCTGAGTTATTCAGCCACAGACTGATCTGCCAGTCGACTTCAAACACATGAAAGACTGATAGAAATCAGCAAAGCGGGCTCAGACCAGAAGAACCACCCAGCTGACCCAAGATTCTCTCATCTAAACAAATGATTGTTATTTTAAATCACTGAGTTTTGGGGTAGTTGGTCATCCAGTGAAAGCTGACATACCAATGCTGTACTAAATATGAAGTAGTCTGTATTTTATGATGAGACGTCAGAAACTGGAAACAGGAAGTTTAAAAGGCTATTGTCATTAATCTATGGAACAGATCATGAGGATAAAAACTTTTGAATGATTACTAGATAAATTGGGTTTTGCATATATTGTAGCAGAGAAAACTGTAAAAAAGAATATCCATTTCTTCATGGAGTTTAAAATAATACATCATTCTTAAATTTAAAAATCAATAAATATTAATGAACTATATAAATATCAATCTCATTTTATTCAAGAATAAACATAGACCTATAATAAGAACATTTCCACAGTATTTCTGTAATCATACTGACCAATTTTTGGAATACTGTGGACTCCCTGCAATAGAGGATTTCTGCCTCTGGAAATCAATGCTTCAAGGCAAGCACAAACTATTATCTATCAAAGTGCAGACACAAAAAGCTTGAAATGCCTACTATCCTTTATCCGAGATGCCAACCTTGGACTGGAATCAGGAGATCAGAGTAGGAAAGGTAGTATAAAGAGGTTTGTTTCTCAAATTTTTTTTTTTTTTTTTTTTTTTTTTTGAGACAGGGCCTCACTGTGTTGCCCAGGCTGGAATACAGTGGCAACCATTATAGCTCACTGTAGCCTTGAACTCTTGGGCTCAAGTGATCCTTCTGCCTCAGACTTCTGAATAACTGGAGATATAGGCATGCACCACTAAACCCAGCTAATGTTTACATTTTTTGTAGAGATGAGGTCTCACTCTTTTCCTAAGGCTGATTCAGAAATTCTGGCCTCAAGAGATCCTCCCACTTTGGCCTCCCTAAGTGCTGGGATAACAGGTGTGAGCCACCATGCCCAGCTGTAAAAAGATATTTATAATTAGAAACTCAGCAGACACTTTGGGCAGGGACAGACCCTTGGGGGCACAATCAGTCACAGGAAGAGGGAGACTAATAAGGCAAGTGGAACACGTAGCAGGAGAGCATAGTGAAAGACAGCAGTTGACAAATTCATGTTCTAGAAACGTGGCTTTTGAATACCCGGTAAGAGCAATTGTATTTTGGCGAGTGGACTGAGCCTGGCTACAGAGAAATTTGTAGATGTTTAAGAGGCCGATAAATAAAATCGTGTTGGTAATAAGGTGACCTAATTAAAGAAAACTCACTCACTGGCCACTGGATCAGACCTTGGAAATAAGAGAGTAGCTTAATACTAATTTCCATGCTATCAGGAATGTCCTTCCTCCATGTAGGTACAGAGGTCACTCTCAATTAAGTAACTACTCAAATGTCACCTATCACAAAGACCTTCTTTGACTCTAGATTCTAAAAGGCCCCCCACCTCCCATGGACATGCTACTTGTCTCATAACTTGCTCTACTTTTCTTTACACTTATCGATTCTGATATATTTTTTATATAATTTATTTATTTTCTCTGTTGCATTGTCCCCACAAGAATGCAAGATCCATGACAACCTGACCTGTTAAGATATTCCAATATCATTCTCCAAGAACTATCTATTG
The DNA here is from genome assembly GCF_009828535.3 of Hylobates moloch. Taxonomy (NCBI): domain Eukaryota; kingdom Metazoa; phylum Chordata; class Mammalia; order Primates; family Hylobatidae; genus Hylobates; species Hylobates moloch. Next base: position 56,228,709 of record NW_026652279.1, on the reverse strand, counting down.
TTTTCAGGAGTAAAACAGAAAAGTTAAACGAAGATGTGAAAGAATAGAACTTGTCTTAGTTTCCTAGGGCTGCTGTAACAAAATACCCTCAAACTTGTCTAAAACTGGAAATTTATTGTCTTAGAGTTTTTGAGGCTAGAAGTCCAAAATAAATGTGTTGGCAGGGCCATTCTTTCTCTGAAACCTGTAGGAGAGAGGATTCCTTGCCTCTTCCTAGCTTCTGGTGGTGGCCGTGAATTCTTGGTTTTCCTTAGTTGCAGGTGCACCACCTCAATCTCTGCTTAGCACATCACATGGCATTCTTCCTCTGTGCACACCTCTGTGTCTTAACATTCTTCTCTCTTTGTCTCTCTCCTCTTCTTATAGGAACACTAGTCATATTGAATTAAGAGCCCGCTGTACCCTAGTATGACCTCATCATAATTTAACTAATTACATTGGCAATGACCCTATTTCCAAATAAAGTCCCATACTGGGGCTTAGGACATCAGCATATGTCTTGGAAGACACAATTTAAACCATAACATCACCCCTGTATCTTTTCAAAACTTTGACGTTGGTACTCATTTCTGCAATTTCCCCGAAAATTCAGTATTGGATCTGAGAAGAACAATTGTTTTAGGGGCTTCAAATATGCCCCTTTTCTTTTAATAACCTTTACTTCATTGGTCAGGGAGCATTTATTAGGATTCTGCTGATTATAGTTTATGTGTACACCAACTATGCATTCAGAAACAAGGAAAATAATCTCAGGGTGTACTTGTAAACTCATGAGGCCTATTCTGACATGGACTCAGGCTGTTCCATTTATCTCCTGACCCTATGCCCTAACCCCCTGGTATGACTTGTCTAGTGATGGTGTTCTGGCTTCCCAGGGCCTGACTATCGCTCTTTCTTAGTTGACAGTAACTTTGACAAACAGCCGCAGGACAATTTGGGAAAGACCACAAAGAAACTTCACATTACATACGTGTGGCAATGTCAAGGGGACACATTATCTCTTCATTCAAATGTCTGTAGAAAAAGTGGTCTGGAATTACTACAGGTCTGGAAAGTGGGAAGAAGTGCTAATCATTATAGTGATAGCAATTCAAGTGAGGTGTACACAGGCCAAACCTATAGTTTCCTGTTTTTGTTTTTGTCTTAATTTTACATAAATCTGTAGGGCAACAATCTTCTGCCCAATTATTTTAATCCATTGCCAGTGATTTCTAATTACAAAAGCATTTTGATTATCACTCTGGACTTGATTTCTACTATAGCAGAAAGAGGGGCCAGGAGAGATGGAGAGATTTCAAAGAATTGACTTACGTGATTGTGGTTGCTGGCCAGTCTGAAATCTGTAGGGCAGGAATGCTGGCTGGAAATTCTCAGGCAGGAGCCAACTTTGCCCTCCACACGTGGAATTTCTTCTTCCTCAGGGACATCTTAGTTATGTTTTTAAGGCTTTGGATGAAGCTCACCCAGATTTCAAAGGATAATCTTCTTCACTTAAAGTCAACTAATATTGGATGTTAACCCGTCTACAAAATACCTTCACAGCAACACCAAGATCAGTGTTTAATTAAGTAACAGGGTAGTAAACCCTAGCCAACTTGACACACGGAACTATTACAGTCATATTTCTAAGATACATTAACTCAATGAAATAAGTCAGACCATTTATATGGCAGCATTTCCCACCTTAATGCTGGCCTGCAGGGAACAGTGTCTACAGAGCTTTATGATAATCTGGAATATCTCTCACTTTGCGTTTCTGAGTGCTTTGGTGAAGAGTGTGTTCTCTGGGTCCCATAACAGACATAATTACAGGCTGAATGGGTAACATAGAAAATAAATCAATTCCATCATTCCCACCTTCCTAAATATTTGTATTCCTCTTACTACAGTATACTAAAACCTTCCTTGAATGTTTACATCATTCCATATGAGACAACCTTGAGTCAGAAGCACTCTCACGTGCTTAAGCTCACCCACTGATTTACGAATCTCTGGAAAATGCAGGCACATTATAAATTTCACCTAATCTAATATTTTTGGTTCTTTTCCCCTAATTTACAACCTCAGGGATCCATTGTGACACATATTCCTCATGTTGTTGCAAGGAAATTAGCAAAATCTTGAAAATTCTTGCTGTAAAACTATCCCATACCATTGAAGACTTTGTTTGGCACCCCCTGGGCATGCTGGGGTCTGATTGTAAGTCAAAAAGCAATAACATTGAGGGTAGGGTCACAAGAAAAGTTGTTTTTTGTTTTTTTCAAGGAAACTACCCCAAGTGAGGACTTACAGAATCTACAAACAGAGTAGAATCAGCCTCATAAGACAAGGAAGAGGACTTGCTACTGCTAACATGGGAGGACCACAGATTTGGAGGGCCAGATAACTCAGATTCTTTAGAATCTGTCTATGGATTCCCACCTGTATCTAAAAAAATGCTCTAAATTACATAGGAGAGCTGCTTCAGCAGCCTACATGATCAGACTTTGCCTTTGATTTTTAGCTACAACATCCTGATAAGACATCATTTTAGGGTAGTCACAAAGTCTCCTGGTCCTTATCAATTCCTGAAGCTAAGAATTTAAAACCTTGATTTAATTATTTTCTTCCTCTTTTTCTCCCTCCATCTTTCCCTCCCTTCTTCATTCCCTCTCTCCCCTCCTTCCTATCTCTCACTCCTTCCTTCCCTCCCTTCCTTTTCTTTCTTCCTTAATTCCTTTTCCATTCCTTCCTTCTTTCCTTGCTCTCCTCCTCCTATATAGATTGCAATCACAAGTTTTCAGACCAATTTACACTTTGTATTCCTCTTTGTCTCCAAACAAGCCTACTTTAAAAACCTGTTGTTCTAACAAAGCCTGACCTTTATACCAGGTGACAGTGGACAATAATTAAAGTAACTTTATTTGGTCATGTGTACCCCATCTATTTTGTGTATCCCATTTTTTAATGGTATTACATCCTTACTTCCTTTAATCCAAATCAGGTCAGATAATCCCAGATGCTTACTCCTAAGTGTCAACTTCTTGCTCCAAATATCTTATCAGTATTGAAAACAGAAACCACTCTAGTTATATTCAGAAGAAAAATCTTGAAACGGATAATTAAATGATTAAAAAAAAAAAAACCATCAGAAGGGCTTAGCCAGAATGCTCTAGGCTTAGTCTGTAGGAATGATTTCCAGATATATATAGGACTGACTCACAAAAGTCTATTTCACTGGAGGCCATTACTAGAGCTGAGTTTAAGAACAACCCTGAGGTTTTGATTCAAGCTTTGAATCTTAACACCAAAAAAAAAAAAAAAAAAGAGAGAGAGATTGGACATGGGAACATTGCTTCAGGAAAATCTCACTTTTCCACAAACTCTGCCTCTCTTAAAACTTCCAAAACTTAAACTAGTCCATTTCATGGGCAGAATCTAATTAACATAAATAATCTAAGTTGCAAGGAAGTCTGGGAAATAGAGATTTCAGCTTTCTAATCTCACAAATAGGAGGGTGGATTGACGGTTGAGCAAGCCCTTCCACAATTTTTATCAAAAGTAGAAATCGTGCTGGGTGTGGTGATGTGTACCTGTGGTCTCAGCTGCTGGAGAAGCTGAGGCAGGAGGAGAGTCTAAGCTCAAGAGTTTGAGTTTGAAGTGCAGGGTGATCATGCCTGTGACCAGCTACTGCACTCCAGCCCGGGCAACATAGTGAGACATCATCTGCAAAAAAGAAATTTAAAAAGTCTATGAGATGGAGACCTGCCCTTATAAAGTTGTTTTGCTAAGGACTTACCCTGCTTGTTTTGACACGTATGTGGGAGTTTTGTGTTTCCAGTGTCCTATAATTTCCATTATAAATGACAGAATCCCTTGCCATCTCATAGTCTTCCTAATTCAGCCTTCACCCAGGAAGTATGAGGTCAGAAGACTGGGAAAGGACTGCTTTGAAGGGCACTGAGTTCATTTTCAAAGACTGTGTTGGTATATCCAGCACTCAAAATTGGTCGGCCAGGGCAGGCTTCCCTATTCCATAAGTAGAAATGCTACCTATAGACCTGTTGTATTAATCAACCTGTCTACACCTCATAGATGATATTCCTTCTTGTAGAACCCTAAGACACTTATAAGGTTTTGGGAACCCTGCCGTGGTGGGTGTAGCAGCTCTCTGGGGGGCAAAACTATTTTTCAATGGTATAACATCAATTACTTCCTTTAATCCAAACCAGGTCAGACAATCCCAGATGCAGTGTTTATTGTTTGATTTGTAGTGCTTATTGTTTTTGGAGTTTAAATTCTCCCTGCATGTCTGATTTCAGGGTACCAACATGATGCCATTGAACATGGGACATGATGTGCATAATCAGCTCTTGGGAACCTTCAGGAGTAGGCTCCAACACCTCACTGGACCTCTGGGTTCCTAGTAGAGTGGAGGAAGTAAGTGTTCACTTAGCCACAACTTTGCCTCACCCTGGAGGCTGACTGAGGCATGTTAGTATACCCTCTCCCTGTAGTTCTGGAGTGAGGACATTGGAAAGCTAAACAGTGGTGCTTGATTCAAGTTGCTTGATCCAATTTCTGTGGCCTTTGTCTGAAGAGGGAGGAATAAGAATGTGTCAACCTGGAATTCCCAGACTGGCTGATTGGGTCACATTTGGAAAGTCACAGTGTGCACATATGATTATCCTGAACCTAGGACTATGACTCATTCTTTCTTTCTCAGAAAGTGCATCAGTTTGTTATACTGATTAGCATGATTATCTGAATAGGGTCTTTCCATGTCAAATCTATGAAAGTTTGAACCCTATATGCTTTTGCTCAATACTGTATTTCCTATACCTAGTAATTGTACCTAGACTGACACATAGTGGGAATTGTAAAATAAATATTTTTTGAGTTAGTGAATGAACAAAGGAAACTGCATCCCAACTCCTTGACTCACCTATATGCCCATGAATGGCCCCTAGATCTTCCTGGGTTATATTATAATGAAATAACTAATTTATCCTTCTTTCTTCTTTGTGAGCAATATTCAAATACAGATGTACTTTTCATTTACTTTGCTAAATAGACCTATATGTGCCTTTTAAACCTTCCTTATAAGTCAGGTGCCTTTATTTCACTCAGATTTAGATATCGTGCAGTCAAATACTAAATACAAAGAAATCCATCCTGGGTCTCAATAAAGTGATGCTTCTATCTTTCATTTACGATAAAGGCCTTCATATTATTCACATCTAAGAACATAGTGAAACCCCCAAAGAATGGGGCAGATGAATTATACTGGGTTTATTATTAAGATAAATGAGAAGTATTTTGGATAATTCTTCAATTTTGCAAAGAATTAGGGATGCCTCCCAGTGAGACACTGCACTTGGGAAGATGAGATCCTCTACCTCAATGATTTTCTGCCCCCATTTCTAAGTTAACCTGCCAGTTTCACGCCTACAACTGAGATCATTCATTCATTCAAAAATGTATTATACAACCGTATTCTCTGATGTCCTCTTTGCCCACATTAAATTGCTGTTATGTATAGAGCGGCTGTTAATTTCTTCAAGGGAGATCGAAAATAAACCTAATAAATGATACCTGAACATTAATTTCAAAAATATTTAGTGCAAAGAGCCAAAAGTAATAGAAAACACAGGAACAGCTGGCGACAATACCTTTTCGATTTTCAATTTCATCAGTTCATTACAATTTAAGGATTGTAGGTAAAATTTAAAGCACTCTTAGAAAAAGAAATTCGCCATAAAAATGAAATCCAAGGAACTCATTTTGTGGCTCCACCATCTCTCTCTTGTGCTGATGTTGCCTACCAAGGACAATAGTGATTGACTGAGACACTTTCAGATTATGGAAAACCTATGTCAAAAACAGGGAAAATTTAAGAAAAGGACTGGCCTAAAATGGAAGGCCAAGCTAAACTAGGTTGGATCTCCATCGGCTGGGGTTACTGGGGAGAATGTTTCAGCATTAGATGAGGGGTTGAAAGACATATAAAGCCCCCTTTAACCCTAAAATCCGTGCACACATATGCACATACACACACATAAATGATGAATGTTTCAGTCAATGAACTGTATAATAGTATCCACCTAAGTGCATCGTAATATTACCTGATTGTCTACAAATATTAATGTCAGTTTACAAGCTTCATAAAGTCATGAAATGTCCAACACTCTCACTGTACATATGAGAAAACTGTGCTTGCTCCTGCCTTATATCACCATATTGATGGTGTCTCAGAATACTGACGTGATTTGCTCAGGACTATAAAACTGTAGGCAGTTACAGGAGTGGAGCTATAGACCAGATCTCCCGATGCTAACATGATAGGTGCAATTTTTCCACTACCCTGCCTTGCATCTTAAGTTGCAGTCCCCTACAGGAAAGAGGCCAGGCTTATTTCTTTCCATGCTTTCAGAAAATAAATACATTCACAATATATTTTTGCCACTCTTCTCACTGAAGAAAACATTAGCGTTTTTAAATTGTGGAATAAGGAATTTAGAATGAGGCAAAGACATATTCCCTCTACCTTACATTGAGCTGAAAGGTTGTTTCACAACATAGCAATTGGGAGGAGAGAGGGATGGCTAAGAAGTTTAAAGCACTGATCACAAATAAGGCCAGAGATAAGAAATAGTTATTTGTGAAATTTTCTGTAGAAGTTACCTTTTGTTTTGGAAACTTCTGAAAGAGCAATTTAGAAAGTCTTCCGCTGGTAAAAGATGCTCTTAAATATACTTTTAAAAATACAGTGCAGTGAGAATTAAATCACCAGGCAGCTGTAAACTGTAGGACAAATAAAACTACAAATTACATTTATAGGACACATTTCATCCAGAGGAATCTCAGAGCACTTTATAAATGGATTAGAAAGCATACATCTAGGAATCAGCTCACCCACAACTGAAATACTCTGCCTCTGGGGCCTGTCCAGGCAGCTTGTTAGCAAAAGACAGCCATCATGCTGCACTCCAACACGGGCAAAGAGAGCCGGGTCCTAACCGACCCACATGTCAGCTTCTGATTCAATGCCACCGAGCTGTGCATTACAAAGCATGGTCCTGAAATGAAAATTTTTAAGAAATTTCATTAGGACCAGTCATCCAGGAAATTATGGTGTTTCTCTCTCATAGCACAGCGAATAGGACATGGGCTTTGAAATCAGACAATCCTGGGAGAAAAATCAATTTGGCCATTTATTACTTGTGTGATCAGGGGCAAGTTATTTAACTGCTCAAAGTGTTAGCTTCCTTCTATGCATTTGTTTCTATGGTAAATGAGATGATATAAGACCTTAGCCCTCTGCTTGGGAAATAGCAAACATTCAATAAATGTTTGTTTTATTCTTTTGCTATGGAGTAGAGAAATTATCCCTTCTTTTTAAACATTACTAAAAACCAATTTAAATTTGCTTTCTTATTCATGTTTGTGTCTTCTTCACCACTATTATATAGGCACATACATATATACATATAATATATAATATATGACATTTATCAAGACAACTATTTTACTATATGTGAATATATATATATACATATATGTATATCATATGATGTACACATACGTACTTGGTCGGGGGGAATATTACATTTTCACCCTTTTCCTACACCCCACCATTGTTAGGAAAAGGCCTGGAAGGAGAATGAAATCTAGCACACATATAGAGGGAATAACTTACACCAGAGCAAAAAGAGCTCTTTTGTGGTGTCAGGTGGGGAGGCTGAGTCTATGAGAGCAGAGGCTCATAGGTGGGCAGATGTGGTAGTGCCAGTCTTAGGAAGGTTTTACTGATTGCTTCAATGTTCTCGTATCCTCAGTGCCATGGAAGTAAAACAATCAGCTAGAGTGAAGGTGGAGCAGGAGATTAGGGAGATTTAAGGAAAGAGAAAGGATATAAAACACTCATCTAAGAAACAGTGAGAATAAATAGTCTGGGTAGATAGGTAGGATTTCTGGCTGCATTAAAGGCCTTCTTGAAGTCTGGGATCATATTTTTAAAGTAAGACTAGTCAGCATGTTGAAATCTTTCTTTTGCCATGTGTAGCTGCATGGCTGTAAACACGGAGTAGGCAGAGAATTTGATTTAACCAGTGTTTAAATTTGATTTAATGAGGACTTAGTTGTGCCAAGAAAATCTAATGACAAGAGAGGGGCAAGAGAATGGAGAGGATATGCAATGAAGGGATTATAATGGTTGGCCTAGAATTTAAGCTGTGAAAGGAGAGAAAGAGAACATCAAGGATGTGAGGGAGAATGACAAGGTGGTAGAATTAATAAACTGGAGTTACTGAGAAGACTGAGGAATCAGGACCCAGTATATTAGAGGAGGTGAATTAGAAAGATAGGAGCTAGTGATCAGATAACTTGCTGCATGAAATTGAGACTACAGAAGGTTGTTGTTACTAGCATCGACAAGGTCTAGAGTGTGACCCTAGGTGTGAGTGGCCAAGGTAGAATGGAAGACAAGATAATTGGAGTAGAGAGGGTCAAAGAGCTAGGAGGCCACGGTGTTGGAAGAATCATCTACTTATATACTAAAATCACTAATTTTTATAAAAGCAATAGTGTGAGAGAGACCTTTATTCACCCAAGTTTTAGCATAGCAAGGCTGAAAGCCAAATGCCCCAGGAGTTGGTTAAGGCCTGTAACAATACAAGGTAGTTAATAATTCAATCTAATTCCATGAGATTCAGAGCCAGTGGGACTTGAGGGTCTTTGTGACCTGTGATGATAGAAACAAACAGATTTAGGGGGAAATTAAGAGTAAACCATTATCCTACCACTATACCATGATAGTATTTTGGAATGCATTCTTGCAGAGTTTTACTTATCCATAATGAATAGAAAGAGTGTAGTCAGTAATAATAGAGATCTGTAAGTCAGCTGCTCTCTTTACCGCCCTGGAGAAATCAAAGCACCTACCAGTGATTGAGGAAAACCACTTTCATTGGATGATGAAAGAGAAATTGGGAAGAAAGCATAGATTACTGTCTCACTCAAGGAGTCAGTCAAGCAAGGAACAACCAGAAAAGCTCAGCCACATGCTTACTCCAGGCACGAGAAATATAAAATCCAAAGTCACTTACAGCCCACATGTTGTGGGAATTTAGGAGTAGTACCACCAGTCATAATCATTGAAGGTATTTTTCCCTGTCTGTGGTTGTTTATCTTTATTCTAGGTAATCAGATGTATGAACTTTATCTGTTGGGGAGATCTTCTATTCCTCTTGGCCCAAGTTTTCCCCGCAGGTACATCCAGACCAGTATATCACATTGTGAAAACAAACTCGCAGAGGAACAAAGAAGTCACCTTCTCCAGTGAACTCAATCAGTAACGAAACTGTTCTGATCTACAGCTTGTGAGCCTTATTTCTAAAATTGTTCTGAAGGTGGGGAGAGAAAATAGGGGAGTTATGTATTTGTCCATCTATCCCACCCATATATATACTTTACCCTTCATGTTTTCTGGCTTTTTAATGTCCTGTTTCAAAAGGTCTTGGCCAAAACAAGACAATGTATTTTTTCCATATTGTATTCTAGCACATTTATGGTATCATCTTTCATGTTTAAGTTTCTGCTCCAGCTCAGATTTGCTTTGTATGAAATAGTGATTTAATTTTATTTTTTCAAAACAATGTTAGTTGTTCTAAAACCATGTATTAAATAGCCCAGATTTCCCCCACTGACTTGAAATGATAATGTGTATAGCCAAGATATCAGATAACATCATCTTGTCTTTTGTGCATCAAATGAAATGGTCTCCAACTATAAATCTACAATTTCTTACCCTCTCTGGATATTCTTGTGGAAGTGTCATCTCGGGCTTAAATTGAATTATCTCAGCCTTCGTTTGTCTGAAAGACTTTGTTTAGTCATCTCTCTCTCTCTTTTTTTTTTTTAGATATACATTTTCTAGATTGAAGTTTTGCTTATTTCATCGCTTAAAAAATGTCCTGTATATGTTGTTTCTTTTTCTTGGTGTGGCGGCAGGAAGTTGCCTGTAAGATATTCTCTTAATATTTCTTTTTCAGAATTAAAAATTGCATGCCTTTGTGTGGTTTTCCTAGCATTTCTCTTACACAAATTTGTTGAGCCTCTTAGATCAGGGTCTATAGTTGTTACCAAATTTCAAATTTTTGCAAAGACTATTTCTGCAGTATTTTGTTTTGTTTGTTTTTAGAGACAGAGTCTCAGTTTGTCACCCAGGCTGGAGTGCAGTGGAGCGATCTCGGCTCACTGCAACCTCCACCTCCTGGGTTCTTGCAATTCTCCTGCCTCAGCCTTCCAAGTACCTGGGACTATTAGAGGTCCACGCTGCCAGGCCTGGCTAATATATATATATTATATTATATTATATATATTATATATTTATATATTTATATTATAATTACACTTGTAATACTGGTTCATATTCAGGACATCCACTTGGCCTCCAAATGTTTGAGTGAACGGATTTCGGTTTACTTTTTATGTTCCTTCCTCCTCTCCCCTTACGTCTCTAATTCTGTGCATATATATATTCATATTATATGTACATATATAACTTTATCCTCAGGCTAGGCTTTGTCCCTTATCCTAGGCTATATACATATATATAATATATATATAATCATCGAATATATATTGAATCACATATATGTATATGATTATGTATATATAATACATAATATATATCCTAGGATATACACATATATAAATAGCTTAATTATGCACATAATTATATGTAATTATGTGTATATATAAATATATAACATATATATTAGAACACTTGATATTAAACTAAGGTCACTAATATTTCTTTTTCAGTTTCTCTCTCTGCTTCATTTGGATATATGTTATTGATATATCTTCAAATACTGTGTTCAATTTGCTTTTAAACTAATCCAGTGAAATTTTTACTTTCATTTGATTTTTTTAAAATGTCTAACATTTATCTAATTTTATTCATATTTTTCTTTCTATATAGTTATGATAGCTATTATAATATATGCTTGTTCCATTATCTCTGGTATTTCTGTATCCGTTTCTATTAATTGAATTTTCCCCTGGCTATGAGTTGCATTTTTTGCTTCTGGCATATCTAGTAACTATGACAGGATGCTGGACGCTATGATGATTACTTGGTTGAAGGTCTGGATTTTATTGTCTAATTTTAAAGAGGGCTGAGCATTCTTTTATCAGGGAATCAAGCTACTTACAGATGAGTTTGATCACTTTGAATCCTGCTTTAACTTTGTTCTAGTGGGCCTATATAGTTCAGGCCTACTACTAAGGCATGATGCCTCTGGGTTCCACTGAATGACCTGATGACCACTGGGGACATTCCACTGTGCCTGACTGGAGCTCAGTAACCCTGTGCCCACGGTGAGCTCTGGAAATTGCTCTTTATACAATTCCCTGGTCATCCTTCATTGTGCTTTGTGGAGTTTTACTCTATGCATGTGTGGCATAGTCCTTAGCAAACACTCAAGGAGAAGCGAATGCAGGTATCTGGGATATATTTTCTGCATATCTCTTTCCTTTTCTGGACCTCTGCCCACAGATTTCACCTGCATTGGTCTCTTAGCACTGATTGCCAACTTAACTTCATAAGACTGCCACACTCTCTTTTTTGCCTATAGTCTGGAAACTGTTGCTTAATATCTGAACATGGTTATTTTTCAAACTTTTTCAATACTTTTCAAACATTTTTCAAAATTTTTTCCACACTCAGGCCTAGTTTTCTGGTTATTTATATCAGGAGGCTAAGTCTTGCTTTTGTTGTCTTCATCACTGGAAGCAGAAGTCAAATCTTTAGAAATTTTCTATCGATCTACTTATCTGTTTGTATGTGATCTTTTTGGTACATATTATTTCAACCCCTTTTTCATGTTTTTTGTGAATTTTACTATAATGTATCCAGATATGAGCTTGCTTTTATTTATCCTGATTTGGCATTTTCGTGCTTCTCAAATGTAGGATTTCACTTAGTTCACTGTTTCTATCACATTCTCACACACTTAATGTTTTCAGCAGTGGCTTTCCACAAATCTCTCCATTTTCTCCATCTGGAATTCTTTTCAGCTTATGTTGGGCCTTTTAATTATGTCTTCCAGGTCTCTTATTCTATCAATTTTGTTGTATTCTGGTTACTTTCCTATAATCTGTCTTCCCATTATTAAATCTCTATTTCTAGATATTCTATTTTATCTTTATTCAAATCTTTTTTATTGTTCCTTTTCACATTGATAGATTTCATTTTTCTTTGCCTCAGTAATTATATACCCACATTTATTCTGTGTTATTTTCAGACTATATCCTATCAATTAAATTCTTGCTTACATAACCCTCATGGTTGCTGGGACTCTGACTCCTCTTCTTGGTATTTTCTCATTGTATGTTGTATTAGTCCATTTTCACACTGCTGATAAAGACATACCTGAGACTGGGCAATTTCGAAAAAAAGAGGTTTATTGGACTTATAATTCCACATGCCTGGGGAGGCATCACAATCATGGAGGAAGACAAGGAGGAGCAAGTCACATCTTACATAGATGGCAGCAGGCAAAGAGAGAGAGAACTTGTGCAGGGGAACGCCTCTTTTTAAAACCATCAGATCTCATGAGATTTCTTCACTGTCATGAGAACAGCATGGGAAAGACTTGCCCCAATGATTCAGTTACCTCCCACCAGGCCCTTCCCACAACACATGGGAATTCAAGCTGAGGTTTGGGTGTGGACACATCCAAACCATATAATTCTGTCCCTAGCCACTCGCAAATCTCATGTCCTCACATTTCAAAACCAATCATGCTTTCCCAACAGTCCCCCAAAGTCTTAACTCATTTCAGCATTAACTCAAAAGTTCACAGTCCAAAGTCTCATCCTAGACAAGGCAAGTCCCTTCCACTCATGAGCCTGTAAAATCAAAAGCAAGTTAGCTACTTCCTAGCCACAATGAGGGTACAGGCATTAGGTAAATGCAGCCATTCTAAATGAGAGAAATTGGTCAAAATGATGGGGCTACAGGCCCTATGCAAGTCCAAACTCCAGCGGGGCAGTCAAATCTTAAAGCTCAAAATTATCTCCTTTAACTCCATGTTTCACATCCAGGTCATGCTGATGCAAGAGATGGATTCACATGGTCTTGGGTAGCTCTGCTCCTGTCACTTTGCAGTATACAGCCTCCTTCCTGGCTGCTTTCATGGGCTGGTATTGAGTGTCTGCAGCTTTTCCAAGCACACGGTGCAAGCTGTCAGTGGATCTACCATTCTGGGGTCTGGAGGATATTGGCCCTCTTCTCACAGCTCCACTAGGCACTGCCCCAGTAGGGACTCTATGTGGGGGCCCCGATCCCACATTTCCATTCTGCAATGCCCTAGCAGAGGTTCTCCATGAGAGCCCCACCCATGCAGCAAACACCTGCCTGGACAACCAGGTGTTTCTATACATCCTCTGAAATCTAGGTTGAGGTTCCCAAACCCCAATTCTTGACTTCCATGCACTCGCAGACTCAACACCATGTGGAAGCTGCTGAGGCTTGGGGGCTTGCACCCTGTACAGCCACAGCCCGAGCTGTACCTTGACTCCCTTTAGCCATGGCTGGAGTGGCTGGGATGCAGGGCACCAAGTCCTTAGGCTGCACACAGCAGGGAGGCCCTCGGCCCAGCCTACGAAATCATCTTTTCCTCCTAGGCCTCTGGCCTGTGATGGGAGGAGCTGCTGTGAAGACCTCTGACATGCCCTGGAGACATTTTCCCCGCTGTCTTGGGGATTAACATTCTGCTTCTCATTACTTATGCAAAATTCTGCAGCTAGCTTGAATTTCTTCTCAGAAAACGGAATTTTCTGGAATTGTCAGGCTTCAAATTTTCCAAACTTGTATGCTCTGCTTCCTTTATACAACTGAATTCCTTTAGCAGCACCCAAGTCACCTCTCAAATGCTTTGCTGCTTAGAAATTTCTTCCACCAGATACCCTAAATCATCTCTCTCAAGTTCAAAGTTCCACAAATCTCTAGGGCAGGGGCAAAATGCCACCAGTCTCTTTGCTAAAACATAACAAGAGTCACCTTTGCTCCAGTTCCCAACACGTTTCTCATCTCCATCTCAAGCCACTTCAGCCTGGATTTCATTGTCCATGTCATTATCAGCATTTTTGTCAAAGCCATTCAACAAGCCTCCAGGGAGTTCCAAACTTTCTCACCTTTTCTTGTCTTCTTCTGAGCCCTCCAAACTGTTCCAGCCTCTGCCTGTTTCCCCATTCCAAAGTTGCTTCCACATTTTTGGGTATCTTTTCAGTAGCACCCCACTACTAGTACCCATTTACTGTATTAGTCCATTTATATGCTGTTGATAAAGACATACCTGAGACTGGGAAATTTTCAAAAAAAGAGGTTTATTGGACTTACAGGTCCACATGGCTAGGGAGGCCTCACAATCACAGTGCAAGGCAAGGAGGAGCAAGTTGCATCTTACATAGATGGCAGCAGGCAAAGAGAGAGAGAACTTGTGCAGGGGAATCCCTTTTTAAAACCATCGGATCTCGAGAGAATTATTCACTGTCATGAGAACAGCATGGGGAAATCCTTGCCTACATGATTCAATAATCTCACACCAGGTCCCTCCCATAATACATGAGAATTCAAGATGAGATTTGGGTGGGGACACAGCCAAACCATATCATGTGTTTTGTAGCACTTTTATACAAAGTGGGGCTTTGTTTCTGTACGAAGAGTGGATGATCTGGATTGCGGAATTCAACGTTTCTCTTAGGAATTTTGGGGGTATTACTGGTCACGAACCATTTTTGAATAATTGATTGACTTAAAGGTCCTGGAACTCTAGGGTGTTATAATTTCAATATCTAAATAGGCAAAATTTTCATAACTTAGCTTTTCAAGGGATACTTATTGTCTCTCTAGAGTCTAGGTAGAGACAGGTATGCTCCCCTTCAACTCCCTGTGTTTATGCACAGGCTTTTCCCTAATTTGCCTTTTGCTGAAATTTTAGCGCTTTGAGATTGTAGTTTTATACAGGAATCTCAATTTTAGCTTTTACTTGGCATGGGCCCATGGCCTACCTACTGTCCATGTAGGCATGAGATTTATGAAACAAGCTCTTCCATGATTCGGAATAATGGACCCTTGGGCAGCCACAACATATGTTCTCACGTTTTTTATTCTAGTTTTTAGTTCACTATTTGTTTCCTGCATCTTGAGATTTCCTTTTCTTTCTTGAAAAGTTCTATTATAAACTGAAAATTACTTTTGTTTTATTGTATTCAGCATCTTTACTTACTTTTAAGAGGAAATGTTTCAGTTTCATAAACAATAATCTGACCAGAAATTGTATATTTTTAAAAGAATCAAAAATGAAAATTGCTTCTTATATGAACATAATATAGATATGAGATTCAAAATGGTCACAGTTTCCTAACCCTTTCCTATCTTTAGAGTTATCGATTTAATTTAATTTTTGGCAGAATATATTTACTACATATTTTGATTAATAAAATATCTTACTGATGATGTCAATCAGGCAGAGGTGTTTTGTATCCAGTCCTTGAATGTCACTGTGTAAATTAAGGAGTTATAATTTAATTCCTGTATAAAACAGTGGATTGTAAACCTGGCTCTATATCAGAAACCTTTTTAGAGCTTGGTGAACATAATTTGAGGTTGTGATTGAGTAAACCTTGGGTGCAGCCATGCATAAATGGAATTAAACCTTAATCCTACTTCAAATAACATGTCCTGAAGCCTTCATGCCCTAAAAATCTTGTGCCCCACCAAGTCTAAAACATTGCTAACCAATATCCTGCTAGCCATAGAATTTGAAATTTAAAGAAAGGGAAAAACAGAACACTCTCATTTGAACAATACACCTTTATTTAGGGTGTGCAAACTAGTGTTTTCTTTCCTAGTACCCAGTGTGGTAAAGTGCCAGTTGACCTCATTTCGTTTTTAGAATGTGCAGAAATTTTAAATTTTTATCCTTCTGATAATTAGAATTAAACATCCTGCTTATTTGTTTTATTAACTTTGCTTTGTTTTAAATGTAGATAGGATTAAGCTCAATATATACTTGCTGAGCTCTACTTTGTATCTCTTTCAGAAATCTTTTTATTGCCACTCTAAACTGCTATATAGCACCTGAAATTTTATTCTCAATTTTCCATTTAATCTTTTTTCTGAATAGTATTATAAATTTCTTGGGGTCAACCATCCCCAAATAAGTACCCTTATCATTTTACCACTGTGCCTAGTATAGGCACTTAATATAAGGGTACTCCATAAATGTCTAATTGATCTCCTGGCCTTTATTTGACATGCATTTTCCACGTAATTACCCACTCTCTACTCTTTTCCCAGTTTATTTATTCATCCTTTCTCTCACTCTACACTCTCTTGAAACCATAGATATATGATAATCAAGAGGCTATTTCATGAATGCATCACCTGAATACTATAATTATGGTCATATCTATCTATAATATTCCTAGAAGCACTAAGAATTTCCCTGAGGACTGCCATAATACCAGAAATCTACACTCATGAACACTATTTGACCTGGGCAGTAAAGCCTAGTATTTTACTACCTACTATTACATTTCAAGTCTATTCTTGGGGGAAACACATTAATATATTAAAAACCTTAACCCAGAGTACTTGCTCTGTTCATGATAGAGTAGCTGGTATTTGATCAACCCACTGGCCAATAGAAAACAACTAAGAGAAGGAGTAGGGGTGGGAGAGAGAGACAGTGTGTGTGTGTAATGATACTGCAGAGCAGCTAGGCAGGAGACTAGAGCTCAAACAACAACAAAACACATCAATTTAACTGGACTGAGGATGTAGACATCATGGCAGCCAGAAGTGTAAAATCCCAGACAGAAAGCAGCCATAAAGAAGGGAGGAAGCCGGGCGCAGTGGCTTATGCCTGTAATCCCAGGACTTTGGGAGGCCGAGGTGGGTAGATCACGAGGTCAGAGGTTCGAGACTAGCCTGACCAACATGGGGAAACCCCATCTCTACTAAAAATACAAAAAAAAATTAGCTGGGCGTGGTGGCATGCGCCCGTAATCCCAGCTACTCAGGAGGCTGAGGCAGAAGAATTGGTTGAACTCGGGAGGCGGAGATTGCAATTTCTTATCCACAGTGTTTGGCATCCAATCAGAAGCTATAAGCTAAACCAAAAAAAAAAAAAGTGTAGAAAGGGACATATGGTATGGATGATTCAGATATTCATATTTTCAGAAAACTTTTAAAATGAATACAATTAATTTGTTCAAGAAAACATAGGATTGTATTTGTAGTTTCAAAAGATACCTGGAATCTATAAAAGCAATTCAAAGAAAAATTCAATTTTAAAATGGAAAAACATGTTTTAATTATTTGATAGTTGTAAAGAATGTGTATTGTAATCTCTAAATTAGGAGAGTAACTATCAAGAAAATTGTTAAAGACTGTATCATTAAAAAACTGATAATGGTGGCTCACTCCTGTAATCCCAGCACTTGGAGAGGCCAAGGAGGACAGATCACCTGAGGTCAGGAGTTTGAGACAAGCCTGGCCAACATGGTGAAACCCCATCTCTACTAAAAATACAAAATTAGCTGGGTGTGGTGGCGGGTGCCTGTAATCCCAGCTACTCGGAAGGATGAGGCAGAAGCATCACTTGAACCCAGGAGGCAGAGTTTGCAGTAAGCTGAGATCACGCCATTGCACTCCAACCTGGGTGACAAGAGTGAAACTCCATCTCAAAAAAATAAAATAAAATAAAATAAAATAAAATAAAATAAGATAACAAAACAAAAAACTGATGATGGAGGAAAAAATGGAATAATAAAAAAAGCCTGAATTATACAAAGGAAATCAAGGAAAAAAGAAACGCATGAATGAAAACAAATAGAAAGACAATAGAATTAAACCCAAGTATGTAGTTAATTAACTGGCATTTATCTGAACTAAATATTCCAAATAAAAGGCAAAGATCATCATACTGGCTGATAAGATAATTATATATATAATACATATATATACATATATACATACATACACATATATACA
Organism: Hylobates moloch; assembly: GCF_009828535.3. Lineage (NCBI taxonomy): Eukaryota > Metazoa > Chordata > Mammalia > Primates > Hylobatidae > Hylobates > Hylobates moloch. Next base: position 56,210,660 of record NW_026652279.1, on the reverse strand, counting down.
TATATACACATATATATACACACACACATGAAACACACTTTAAACATGTGGAGAAAATAATTGAAAGTTAAAATATTGAACAGTTGTACATAAATACATTAATAAAAAGAAAATAAATATGGTTTTATTAATATAGAAAAAGCAAACTTTAAGAAAGAATATTTCATAATGACTAAGGTCAACTCAATAGGAAATGAAACAGCCCAAATTTGTATATATCTTATATCATAAATTCAAAATATATAAATCAGGTGAAAACAAAAAAGGGAATAGAGAAAAGCATAATTAACTGGAGATTTTAACTGTCCACCAAAGGGTAAAGACATATAAGACAAAAAAGGAAATAGAGAAAAGCACAATTAATTAGAGATTTTAACAGTCCACCAAAGAGTAAAGACATATAAGTCTTAAAAAAAAAAAAAAGAAGTCTAGTGCAGTGGCTCATGCCTGTACTCCCAGCACTTTGGGAGGCTGAAACAGGAAGACTGCTTGAGCTCAGGCAGACGAGGCTGTAGTGAGTCATAATTGCATCACTGCACTCCAGCCTGGGAGACAGAGCAAGACCCTGTCTCAAAAGGGGAAAAAAAATGAACTAACTTGACTTAATTGGCACCAATTACATTTATTGAACATTGTGCTATATAGTTGCAGAATAGACTTTTTCCCAGTGTACATGGAATATTTACCAAAAAAGACCATACATTGTCACAAAGCAAATCTCAAAAAATTTTAAAGGACTGAAATAATTCAGAGTATGTTTTTTGACTACATTAAAATTAAACTAGAAAAAATAAAAGAAACCTAGAAAATTTAATTTGTTTGCAAATTAACCAATATATCTCTAGATGAGCACTACCATTCAAGAGAAATGAATGCATATGTTCCATAAAACACATATATGAGAGCATTTGTAGCATTTAATACTCTTAAAAAGGAAATAGCCCAAATGCCCTTCACTGGGTGAATGAATAAACAAATTATGGTATATTCATACATACATAGCAATTAAAAAGAGCAAACTGCTGCTACATGGAACCATGTGGATAAATTCTATAGAAATGTTATTGATTCAAAGAATCCAGACAACAAAATATATACACTGTATGATTTCATTATATAAAGTTCAAGGATGGGTAAAATTTCTCTCTCATGATAGAAATCAAAAAAATACTTCTGGAAGGGAAGATGGTATTGATTGGGAAGGTACATGATGGAGTATTTGGAGTGTAGAAAAAAACTGCAAAATCATCTTACAGGACACAGTCATGCAAGTATGAGTGTGTGTTTCTGTGGGTGTATGCATACAATTTACTGTAAGCATGTTATACTCTCTGTTATGAGCTGAACTGTGTCCCTTCAAAATTCATATGCTAAAGACCTAACCCCTAGTACACCAGAATGTGATGGCATTTGGAAATAGGGGCTTGAAAGAAAAATTAAGGTTAAATGAGGACATATAGGTAGGTCCTAATCCAATCTGAAAAACTAGGTGGGCATAGTGGCACACTCCTGGAGTCCCAGCTACTTGGGAGGCTGAGGCTGGAGGATCACTTGAGCCCAGGAGGTCAAGACTTCAGTGAGCTATGATTGTGACACTGCACTCCAGCCCAGGAAACAGAGCAAGACCTTATAACAAGGGGAATCTGGACACACAGAGAGACACAGGCTCATGCTTTAACAGGAAGAGGACCTTCTGATGAGGCAGCAAGAAAGCGGCCATTAGCAAGCCAAGGAGAGGGGCCTCAGGAGAAACGAAGGCTGCTAGTGCCTTGACCTTGGACTTCCGTGCTCCAGAACTGGGAGAAAATAAATTTCTGATGTTTAAGCCTCCCAGTCTGTGATATTTTCTTATGGTAGCCCTGGTAAACCAACAGAACTCCCAAAATAGAAAACAGTAACTAATATTTTAAGTGCTTAATATATTCATTTAATCCTTTCTACCACCTTATGTAGTAAATGCAATAATTATGCGTTTTACAGAGAAGAAACTTGTCAAAGATCATGAAGATAATCAGATGCAGTCCAGTAATATATTGTTCGACTCTAAAGTCCCTATGTTAATTCCTACGTTACATTCCTTACACAGTTTCTTTTAGCTAGTAGTTGGCTAGCAGAGGGCAATGGTTCTGCAGACATGGCCAGGAAAGTTTTTGGATATGAACACTGAGAAAAAGAAAACTCCAGAGCGTAGCACATTGTCAAAAGAGTAGGACTAAAAGGACCTCTAGCATAAAGGGTGTGGGTGAGGGTAGGTACCCGTAGAGCACTTATCCTCTGGGTAAAGTGTCATCAATAGGGAAGATGTTGTCCGTGCTTCACACTTGACTCCTAACACTCTAGTTATGAATGTTTCCCACTATACCCCCAGATCCTAAACTCCTGCAGCAAGGACTATGTCTCATTTTCATTATCCTGTATGGTATGGGACACTGAAGAGACCATGAATGTGTGTTGAGTTAAATGGAAAGGAGAATGGCCTTGTCCTACTTTACATTGTTTTCCTTAAAACTAGTCCCGCTCTCATTTTGCACCTCTAATGGTGGAAAATAAATCGCAGTCTCACATACTAATTCCGAAGCTCCCTGTAAGTTTTATTGATTAACGCTAATCAAATATGCTAAATATGCCAAATGTGCCTGTTGCACATAAAATGTGATCCAGCAGTGCATTTTTGGTACCATATTTTCTCTGTCCCTTTAATATCTTTATACTCCTGCAGAGCGTTATCTCCTGTGTTTTGCATTTTCCTGCTCCCTTTTGCTCTGTGCAGTTGTCTCTCTGTCTTTTTCTTCCATTTTCTCTGACTTACTCCCTTTTGAGGGGGTTGCCACTGGTTCAGCATCTAGTGATTGATAATTATGTCTTGTTCTCACACAGTAATTGCTGTGTCAAGACGGCAGGCGCAGCAGGCTGCCACGATTTTACCACTGACTAAAGAGCAGATTTGCTGCACGCTGATTAATTGAAGGGGTGCCTCAAATGAGGAAGTAACTGTCTCACCCCAAATGCCTTCTTTCTTCACGTAAAGACGGAATCACTAACCATACACTAGAGCACTCATCCACAGTGGTCAAAGCAATATATCTTTCAATAGATTATTAATTGGTTTTCAGGACTTTTCAAGATAATGCTCATTTAGCTTTTCCCAAGTTCTTTTAAATAATTGCAAGGCAGTACTTCTATTTTTCCTTATAGATAAGGAAACTAGGTCACAAAGACTTCAATTATCTTTCCTGTCCTCACTGTGAGGAGTCATCAGTGACGACAGAACTATAGAATTGCAGAGTAGTTTTCCTTTAAACTAATTTCAGATTATACAGCCCAACCCCAACCACACACAAACACAGAGTTAATCTAAAAACAAAGAGATAGCAATAATGTAAAATGATGTGTCTCTAATAACATTAAAGTTTGTCAATAAAGATTCTTCGTGTGAAGTTTTGTTGGGCTAATGCATACATTCCACTCCATTAGACAGTAAGTCCGTCAGAGAGATATTTTTGAGTGAAGCAATTGCCTTTGCAGCACTCAACAGTGGATGCTGCACTTGTGAAAATGAAACATGGGATTGTAACTGGCATCATGTTTTACTTATAGTTTGAGCTAAAGTTTGAACATTCTCTGATATAATTTGAATTATTGGTAGGCAAACTATATATATATATGTGTTTCTCGTGTGTGTGTGTGTAAACAGAGAGAGGGAGAGATTAGATAGATAGATAGATAGATAGATAGATAGATAGATAGATAGATAGATAGGAGAGAGAGAGTCTTGCTCTATTGCCAGGCTGGACTGCAGTGATGTGATCATAGCTCACTGCAGCCTCAAACTCCTCGGCTCAAGCCACTCTTCCACCTCAGGCTACCAAGTATCTGAGATTACAGGCATGCACCTCCACGCCAGGCTAATTTAAAATAAAAATTTTGTTTCTGAGACAGTGTCTTGTTATGTGGCCCAGGATGGTCTCAAACTAGTGGCCTTCTGCGATCCTCCTGCCTCAGCCTCCCAAGTAGCTGGGATTATAGATGCAACCACTGCACCCAGCCAGACTATATATTTTTAAATAAACTTAATTGTTTCTAACTATACATAAAAATATGAACAGGAACAGAATGTTGGGTAGTCTTGCCATTGACAAGGAAGATAATAGTAGAACGAAATCATGGACTAATGACCTCTGAAGTTATGGGTAAACAATGTTGAGGCCAGAAACTCATTCTGAAGGCTTTTCCCATAGAGACAACCAAGTTTCTAGAACTTCCCTCTAAGAACCTGGATGAGTTGGAATTATATGTAGAAGCAGTATATTAAATGATGCTGTATGTTTATTGCAGCACTATTCACAATAGCAAAGACTTGGAACCAACCCAAATGTCCAACAACGATAGACTGGATTAAGAAAATGTGGCACATATACACCATGGAATACTATGCAGCCATAAAAAATGATGAGTTCATGTCCTTTGTAGGGACATGGATGAAACTGGAAACCATCATTCTCAGTAAACTATCGTAACGACAAAAAACCAAACACCGCATGTTCTCACTCATAGGTGGGAATTGAACAATGAGAACTCATGGACACAGGAAGGGGAACATCACACACTGGGGACTGTTGTGGGGTGGGGGGAGGGGGGAGGGACAGCATTAGGAGATATACCTAATGATAAATGACGAGTTAATGGGTGCAGCAAACCAACATGGCACATGGATACGTATGTAACAAACCTGCACATTGTGCACATGTACCCTAAAACCTAAAGTATAATAATTAAAAAAATAAATAAATAAATAAATAAATAAATAAATAAATAAATAATGCTGGGAAACAACCATTGAAAGGGAGTTCTGGTTCCTAATCTTTGTAAAAAGTGCAATGGATTTAAGAATGCATACTTTAAAATGTGGATAGCATCAGTGAAGCCATTTAAAGTCTTTTAAACTCACCTGTGGATTTTCACAACATGCTGACGCATATATTAACTTTCTAGGTTAAGAGATTTGAGCATAAAGTAAAATCTGAGGACACTAGAGTTTAACTTAGCTAACAAACACACAATTAACCACAACACTGCTAGATCTAGTCTGTGAGTTAGCATTCTCCCTTTAATGTTTTATCAAATAGGCTGGCCATTTTCCTGAGGAAAATGGAGCTTGAATCTGATTTTAATCAACAGTGAAGGGTTTGAATACTTCTAAATTTTCCAGGTGGAATGAAAGTGTGTGATCTTTAAAGGGAACTAAGGGCTCTTGTTGTCACTTCAACTTCAAGAGAGTTTAATTTTAGGGGTTAGTATCACAAAGAATTGACAAGTCACACATTGAAGGGGTAACGGTCCTTTGAGAGGAGAACAAGAACATTGGTCTTCTCAAGGTGCTAAAGTGATGATGAGAGGCTTAAGTGTCCTTATATGTCATTAATGTGAAAAGCAAAGCATATTCAAGTTGAATTTGCAGTGTCCTTACTATGACAAGTTTATGGCCTCTTACAGATTAATAGCATGGCTGCCAAAATTGCTTCTGTGCCTACACATTAAAGGTTCACAAATGAAACAGGTGTTTTTTTGATTTAACCTCTGAGAATATTTGTTTGTTCTCCTTCCCTATTTAATAGCCTTTTTACTGAATCGAGCAATTAGAACACTTTTCTTTTGCTGAAAAATGGCAAGCAGTAAGGTAATTTTTCCTTTCCTCTTCGTAGTAAACAGTAAATTAATTTTAAAAATAGGTACTTACACACATTAAAAATGGCACTAGAAAGACCCATAGCGCTAAGCCACTTTAGAATGCAGATTGCTTAACTCATCCACACTTTCAAATTGCTGATCTCTTTGCAAAATTTGCAGTGCATATGTAGTTCAGCTTCAACTATGTGATTTTGTTTACATGATTAGTGCTGAAAAACACCCCAACTAGTCAATAAGTAACATGTTTACATGTATTAGTCATGTTTAACATGTAGTAGTCAGTTCTCACACTAATAAAGACATACCTGAGACTGGGTATTCATAAAAGAAAGAGTTTTAATTGACACACAGTCCAGCATGGCTGGAGAGGCCTCAGGAAACTTACTATCATGGCATAAGGAGAAGCAAACATGTCCTCTTATACATGGCGGCAACAAAGAGAAGTGCCCAGCCAAAGCGGGAAAAGCCCCTTATAAAACCATCAGACCTCGTGAGACTTACTCACTATCACGAGAACAGCATGAGGGTAACTGCCCCTGTGATTCAATTACCTCCCACTGGGTCCCTCTCACAACATGTGGGGATTACATGAACCACATTTCAAGATGAGATTTGGGTGGGGAACAGCCAAATCATGTCAACATGTACTTGTCTTTCTGGCTGATACCTCCTGCAATATGTGATAATAGTAGGAGGTGAAAGTCACATACTCATTTTAAATTCTCTTTCTTGCCCACAGGATTGCTTAGATCTTCCCTAATTGTTTTTAGGTCTATTGTTAATATCTAACGCATGAGGAGGGACTAAGTGATACGATCATAATTCTAGTGCTTGTCAATTGTTGACTGACTCAGGGAAAGTCATGTTCTCTGATTTATAAATTCTATGTGCAAAGAGAAGTTATCAAGTGTAATGGACCTACTTTACAAGAATTTTAAGAAATGCAACTTTGAAAATCAAACAGAAAACGTTCCCAAACCCAAAGTGCTATATAAATATTTAATTATGTTAGCACTGATTAAAATGCCCAGGAGAGATATATTACTCTTGTTTTAGACCATCTATCCTCCCTTTTTTTGCAAGAAATTCCAGATAGACATTAAGCATCACTCTTGATTAAATATTTATACAAATAAGTGCCTTGGTACTGCTGTTTTTGATTCATGTCTAAATAGCCTAGGGCCTAGGCACTTGTGGTTAAGTTTAATTTTCTGCAAGGATACTTTGCATCTTACATTGGAATGGTTCTTTAGGGAAACGTACAGCTCCTTTTGAGAGTAGTTTCAGGACAGTCACCGATGTCCTAGGGAAGTTGCTGCCAGACTTTTTATTTCATGTCGCTGATATTTACTTCATAAACAAGCTAACAAATGAGGTTTGGATAGTTTACTGAGGGGGAAGCAATGCTTGCAGTGAAGGGAGAACCGGGTGAGATTGGGCCCTGCACTGCTAAGGGACAGAGGAGAGGGTCTCTGCTCAAAAGACTGGGAGGGGTTAGGCAGAATTTGCATCTGCAGGGGTAAGCCCTCTGAGCTTGCCAGGCAGGAAGTATTTCCAGAGAAATAAAATGCATCTATCCACCCCACACCATCTCCCCAGATAAGGACCGTCTAATGATGGCTATCTGACTATAAATACTTTTTGTTAAGCTAAGAAAACCACTAAAGTTCATTTGAAATGAAATGTCTGTGTTTTTTCTCGTAATTTACTAAACACCTTGAACCTGGTGGGCTGCCAACATGGTATGTTGAGATTTTTTTCTGTAATAACTTCTTTTGACTATTAATTATCTATTAAACAACTATTGTTTAATCACCTGCATTCTAATTCAGTCTAGCCTCTCCACTGTCTCCCAGTGTTGGGCAGCCCTTAACCTCAGGGACTAGGAGCAGAGAAGGGGCAAGATGTACCCTTTTTTACTACTCCTCTTCATTCTTACATTTCTGCTTCTTTGGGATTGGGGTACGGGAAGAAGAGTTAAGGGAAGGAGTAAAATTCTTTTTACAAGTGCTATTGCAGGGCATGTTTGATTTTGTATTTTGCCCATGTAGTAAGTTCTCAAATGTGGACTTTGTTGCCAAGCTCAAGTGGGAGGCCACTCGGTTAGTGTCTGACACATCAGATACATCAGATATCCACTGGCTTGATTTCCTCGTGCCTGGTCCAGCAGTGTATACCCCAAAGTCTCTTGCTGCTTGGGTTACTGTGGCTGGCAGGTGGCCTTCTTGGGTCCTGCCAAGGCAACTCCAGCTCAGCTGCCTTGACAGGGCTCTGTCTGTCCCAGGGGCGTATGATGTATCCTTGTTCTCCCAATGGTGGGGATGCTTATCACCTGATTCACTGTTGACTCCTCTCTAGTTTTGTTCTGCTCTGCTCTAGTAACCACAGATGGCAGATCAGAAAGTCCACTGTGTGGACTCTAATAGAATAAAATGCCAGTTCCCTAATATCTATAATTGGTGTTCTCTGGGAGCTATCATTAGTTGGATTGGGAGAGGTGGACCAAATCCAGAACATTTTCACTCATCACTCACTTTTCCCAGGTAACCCTCCAGTCCATCCTCTTTTGCTTATGATGACTCTTAGGACACAGGAATGGAAGTTCTGCCACCAGCCTTTTAATGAGTCCCACAGAGGTTTCCGGGGGGGGGCGGGCTTTTAGGAGAGGAGAACGTCTTCTCAAAGCACTGAAGTGATGATGAGCGGCATCTCGCCTTTGCTTAAATAACAATATTTTATCATGTGTGCTCTTCCTATTTGAAAAGCTTTAACTCTGAATTTCTTTCTTAATACCAACAAATCCTTGCTCCTTTTAGGCTTACAAGACTACTTAGTCTTATGGGTTGTCAAACTTTCTATTAGAAACGTAATTCCCAACTTTCCTTCCACAGTCCTAAAAGAGGCAGGGTTGTCGAAAGCATTAAATGCTTTGACACTAAGCTCCTTACACATAGTAAGGGTTCAATAATTAGTTCTCAAGCACTTATCATACAGACGTAATTCTAGTACGATGTGGCACATTGTACACACATTTTTGTATTGGAATTACTTGCTTATGTGTATCTTCCATTTCATGGTATGTGCTTCCAGGAAGTAACTGTTATTACTATGCACGGAACTTTGCATGTAACAATTAGTTTCACAATATTCTGCCATGATTCTTGATATAAAAGCAATTACTAATATTGTTATCTCTGTTGTTCTCTCCCCACTATATACTGATCAGTGAAAAAATTATTTAAGAAATGAGGAATTTAAAGACCAGATGGTACTGTTGATCAGGAATTATAAGTATATATTATAGTACATCATCCTGAAGACTTTCAGCATTTCCCAGATATGATATTTCTTACTTGGAACCTTGATACACCTTTGACATTCAGATCTATGACATAGGAGCAATTTTATCTATTATCTATCTTAAAATTATGATTTTGGTATTTAATAACTAAATTACCTAGGATGGGTACACCTTGCACACCTTGTTCAATTAGACATGAAGAAGAAAAATTACAACATAGAAATCCTCTAAAATTTTTGTGTTCATTTGAAAAATAAAGTACCAACTCTGCATTTAGTTAACGTTCATTTTATAAAATACTTTAAAAGAACAGATAAAGTACTTGAGGTTACATAATAACCAGAATTGAAAAGGAATGAATAAAATATAAATTAATTGAACATATGACTATTTTGCCACATTACACAAGTTTTAAAAAGGCATTTTAAAAAACAATAAAATAGTAATTGGGGAAAAAACCCTTCACTCTATTGGTGTCTTTGTCTGGAAAACTTTCCCAGAATCACTAAAATTCCAGGTCAACAGGTAGTACCTGAATTATTCAAATACACTGTAATTTGCTTCCAAATCTGTTAGCTGAAGAGAGAAACTAAAATTTTATCCAAGTTAATTCAGTGCAAATCAAAGCTTCAGGTTGAAAATCTGAGAGAAAAAATAACGTTCGAACTGTAGGAAATGCTTCTGGAACTGAAGAATTAAAAAATCACATTATGAAGAAATCTTTGCAAGTGTTCTTGGTATATGAAATGCTGAGTTAACAAATGGGACCCTTTTAAGTTGCAGTGAGGGCTCTATTATGAAGACTATTTGCGATGTGGGCAAAAGAGAAACGGAGAAGGAAGAGCTGAAGGTCGTATTTGTGGAAGGAAATTCAAGTTAAGCAAAAACTGCTTTTATTCAATTCTAGAAAAATTTGGTGAGGATATATCATACATTAGGGGAAAAAACAGATTATGGAGATAAATTTACTGGAATATAATTGAGGATAAGTCCTTCTACCTCCAGAACATGTTTGGGTTGGGTGAAAAGGGTTGATATTGGCCACATATCAATAAATTAATTTGTCTTAATTTTATGAATTATATGAAATGCTGCCTTAAAAAAGTATTTGTTACCAAATCTTGACAAATGGAAGGAATGTTTAAGTTTCTGGATCACAGTGAAACAAAGTCTGGATCACTTCCAAACATCAACAAGCAGTCGCTTTTACAATAAAAAACAAATTTAATTATTTTCTCAAAAAAAATTTTTTTAGGTTTAATTTCATAGGTGATAGATAGCAATGGGTCTTTCTTGACAGTGTTTAATAGAAAGTTTTCCTCTTTTCATTCCATTCTGTATGAATTTTTGATTCATTCTTTTTAAATGACAATACTAATGGTTGCTATTGAGTACAAGATGCAGAGATTTTGCTGGAGGCTGGTAAATTTTCTCTGCAAAATAGATATCCCTCCACTCCCCCCAGATTTCAGGTCCAGGTTTGCTGTATCATCGCCAGTCCTTCTTTTTTAATTCTCACTGGAAATTTTCAAATATTATTTATAAACTGAATGAGAATGTGCTATGTTCTCTAACATTCTTATTTTACATCATTCTCTAATCTATTAGGAATGTTATAACAATGTTATCACAATGAAGTGGCAACTTTTGGCCTTTAGACTGTACCTATCATCAGCAATCATAAAAAGGCCAAAATAAACAGTGCTATTCCAAGGTGACATCTGAAACTGTTAAAACAAGTGAAAAATCATAATGACAAAACAGGGGTTCATAAAGCAAAAGAAAATTTGCCAATGCAATTTTAAAAGTGTAAGAAACTTCACTCATATACCTACTCATGGGAAGAACATCTAAGGCAAATGAAAAATTCCCCTCCAGGGACATAATCAGCTCAGAACCATCTGAAAAAATTCATACAAAAGCAGAAATTACCCAAGGCCTGTGAGTCCTCATCTCATACCATGAAAGTCAGACTGTCAAAAAAAGGGCACATGTCACTTTGCAAAGGAATGTATTAACTCCTCTCCCAGGGTCAACTTAGTCTACGTGACGTGTCTTTTGTATAACATTAATTTTCACCAGATCTACTAGATGTTCAGTCATGTCCTTTCAGGTCCTGAAGGCAGGCTCACTCTCTGATCCATCTTTGTATATCGTGGTGCATGTGAAGTGAAAAGAGGAGACACAGAAATATGCACAAACCCACAATTAGTCCATATTTAGAAAACTTTCTGTGGGTTCAAGCATTTACACAGAGATGATTTTATCTCATTTCTCCATTAATTTCTCATTTGAAATGAAAACCAGCTAATTCTAAATTCTAAAGCTCTGGGGGAAACCTTCCAGGCTTTGTCTATCAGACAGACTTTGTCATAAAAAATACAGAAAAACAAAAATAAAACATTACGCTGGAATCAGCTTTCGAGAGTTTGCGCTTTAAAAACACAGTGCCTAACAGCACCAAGCACATCATAGATGCTCAATAAATATTTGTAGATTTATTAAGAGTAATAACATGGTGTCTAAAGAACCAACCACCATTTTGTAAAAAAGGCAAAACTATATTAATTTCTTTCACCTGATTTGATAAAGCAGTGTGGAGCAATGAATGAGAGAATCTGTAAATTAAATATGAACTCTAATTTCATTGCAGAGAGGAAATTACTGAGAACTTTGCAAAAAACATTGCCACAGTAGCCTTGACACTTAACAGTGCAACAAAGAGTTAATGTTTCCACTGCAATATGAACTGGTTCCCACAGCTCTTAGGAGCTAGAGTGTAATCACTTAAATGGGAAATGAACTCTAATTCCACTTCAGAAAAGGTATGTTATGTCCATAATTTTATCTGAAAATTATTAATTTATTTCGGGGAGATGGCCCTCTCATTCAGCATCCCTCAAAGTAATGCAGGCATAAGTATCGGGGACCTTGTTATTTAACTTCAGTACAGCATTGTCTTATACAAGTGTTATCTCTTCCACATCTATAGTAGCTGCTTTCTAATATTGTAGATTTTTACAGTTGTGACACCCCTGGGATGACAAACATGAGAATATGGAGGATTAAAGGTTACAAAACTTAAACTAAAAAGGGAAGCTCCTCTATGTTATGCGAAAACCCCTTATAAAAGGCAGTTTATTGACAAATAAATGCTTTATACATTCAGGTTTTACCCATCTCTCAATAGTGATGGTTTCCAAAGAAGAAACTCAGTAGTGAAGAACACATACTTTTTTTTTTTTTTTTGCATTAGTTTGATCAGTTGAAAATCAGAACCTTTAAAGCATCTTGTGAATGGGAGAAATGGAACTGGACCTGGGCAAGGCATGGGGATGGCAGAGATCCAAATGAATAAACGATTTAGCCGTTGATGTGGACAGCAAGAGAGTTGGTGGGAAATGTTACAGCAGACCTGACCACGCTACAAAGGGTCTGTGAAGAACACAGTACAGGTATCAAAACACCAAAACAAAACTAAACTAAAAACAAGAACAAACTGCAACTTTGTCAAATTGTAAACAAGGAAAAGCATTTCACAGGTTCAAAGTTCAAGGGAAGTAAACGTCTTTAAATTATTTTTGTGAGTTCAACCCTGATTTAAAAATATGGCTAGCAAAAAAAAGGAAGCCACAGCTGTCGACATCCTGAGCAAGCATCGGTCTCCTTTGAGAAGCTGCACTCCCAAGCCTCTTCTCAAGCTGCTACATGAGGAGGAGACACTTCTCTCTTGAATTCCATCTCAGTTCTCTTTATTTCCACACTCTTGGAATATGTCGATTGCTTTCCATTTTGGTGTCTACAGTTCTGGCTGCTATAGATTTAGACGTGGGGATACTGGAGGAGGGAAGGCAAATTCTCGGAGGATGCTCCGGGCAACTTCGACATTATTCTGGGCTATCTCTAAGGCTCTCTTCACCTCTTCAAAGGCATAACCCTCTCCCATGAGTTTTGCAATTTTTGCATCGACATTTTCCAATGCTGCCTCAGGCCCATGGGGTTTTCTGTGGTGAATTTCTGGTGCAGTCCTGCGGGGTCGTGGTTTAGGGGGTCTGGCTGGTGCCTGTGAACCATCTGTGTAGATTTTTAAAGAGAGATACTATTTAAACAGTGAAATAAAAATGAAGGCAAGATAACATAACAGCATTATCTCATTTCCTATGGAAATATTATTTCTTGTTTTCTTTACAAATAAACTTTTTTTCAATTTTTCCATACTATTGTGGGATAGGTAGTATTATCCTTGTTTTGAACAACAGAAAATTAAGGTACGGTGTGTTGGTAGTTCCACTGAGAAATTTACACATTTCCTTCTCTATTCCACGTTTTATTCTTCAAGCCACATGTGGTCAAAGAGATAAAGAAAAAATAATTAAAATAACTACCTAAAAGGGGAAGGCTTTCACTTTGTTTAGCAATACAGTTCACAATCTACTACAGCACAGGCTCTGGTTGATGGTTCTCCAGAAGAACAATCTTGGGAGGTTTCTATGAGAGGCAACTATGTTCACAAGCTCACAAATATCCACGGCAGAACGTCCCCACAGGTCTTGAGTTCCATACACGTCACAGCAGAACTGCTCTAAAACAGATGCTTTGTAGCATCTTCCTAGCTGATTTTTCAAGTTAATAATCTGTGCCTTACTGATGCTAAGAGAAAAAAAAACAAAATAGTAGATGCTTTGACTCTACTGTTAGTCAATAGGTTGAACGGAAGGAAACTTGGTGCTTTGCTCAAATACTTTATACAGATTGCAATGTAGGAAGTTTTGCTCAAGAAAAAGCAAACCTAGAAGAAATATTAGGAGTAGAGAATTGGGTTCTAGATTAGTCCCTTGGTGATAATACAGCCTCCAATTTAAACCAATGACATTGGCACCCATGAATGGAGAGTAACCTTAAGAAAAAAGAAAAGGCCCCAGGTTATGGGCTAGCTAACTTGACAGGGCACTTTCATCATGTATTTCCTGGTTATGTATAGCACTTTATCTCAAAAGCCTAGACAAAAAATACATACACACACACACACACACACACACACACACACACACACACACACACACACACACACACACACACACACTATACGTATACATGAGATGGAGTTTCACTCTTGTTGCCCAGGCTGGAGTGCAATGGCGCAGTCTTGGCTCACTGCAACCTCCACCTTCTGAGTTCAAGCAATTCTACTGCCTCAGCTTCCCAAGTAGCTGGGATTACAGGCGTGCGCCACCATGCCTGGCTAATTTTTTTTTTTTTTTCAGTGGAGACAGGGTTTCACCATGTTGATCAGGCTGGTCTTCAACTCCTGACCTCAAGTGATCCACCCACCTTGGCCTCCCAAAGTGCTGGGATTACAGGAGTGAGCCACCGCACCTGGCCCATATATACGTTTTAAAATGTCAACTTTATGTCACGAAATACATTTACGGATTTAAGACTATCTAGACAACAATATTTAATACCTTTCTCCTAGACCATTGACAAATGCCAAACAATAAATTCAAGGACACAGTTAAGTGAATGGTGGTGTGAGGTTAAAAGCCAAATGTCTCAGGCTTAATGTTCCCATCTTGTCTCCCCACTCCTGCTGCCTCAGCAACTTTCCCAATGGCTTCAGGAGATACTGTAAGCTGATATTTTCAATAATAATAAACTTAAATAATAAAAGCTAATCTAATGTAGTATTCAATATTTTTCCTTTCTAAATCAAAAGATGTATGATATTTCTCCAGGAGAAGGTAACTTGTAAAAACATCATCCTATATACAATTCTAGCAATATCAATATAACATACATAAAACAAAGCCTCTAGAATAAAAGCATTTGTTTCCACATCAAATAGGATGTCTTCTTTTTTTTTTGTTAAATGAGATGAAGTCTCATTATGTTGACCAGGCTGGTCTCGAACTCCTGTCCTCAGGGAATCCTTCCATCTTGGCCTCCCAAAGTGCTAAAATTACAGGCGTGAGCCACTATGCCCAGCCATGATGACAGTCTTATTTTAAGTTATTCCTTTTTTGTAACAAAATGTCCAGTTTTAAAAAATATTATAGCTGTAGACAATGTATACTAAAGTATGCCCATATATAAGAAAATACAATTTTTGGTTCTTGCTAATATCTGTACTGTTTCTTGCATCTGTAATTAAACATCTCAAACTATTATCGTGTGCTAAATTGCATTTCTTAGTATGTTTTGTAGTTCCATTTATTTTCCTATTGATTATTTTCATTATGTCATACAGGAATGGACAATAAATTATGTTTTGCTTTTAATCATTTTCAAAACTATTAGAAATTATTGAAAGCTTTCCTTTAATCAATTACCAAAAAATTCATACATTTAAATCATGTCTGTTCTGAAACACTTTTAGATGAGAAAAGTACCTAGACTTTGATACAAAAGTACCTAGACTTAGAAAACAATTAACTTGTTTTCTACGGGTAATTTTCTAAGAGATTTTTAATATTGTTATTTTGTCTGTCCAGGATACTGAGATGTGCATATGAATGCCAGGCATGTTTGAAAAGAACAGCTGTGTATACAAGTGGGATGAATACTATGACAGCCAAGAATGCCTCTAATAAATGGTATAACTGGTAATTAAATCTTAAATCTCAGTTTGGCTGCTAAGATCTTGGGCTAAGCAATTTACTTTCACAATTCCTATTCTCCAAATCTACTTTTATATATCTGTGTTTAGAGGTATTATTTACCCCTTTTCAACCAGGTAGTATGAGAATTAATGTAATATACAGTATATGGACTGAGGAGACCATTAAAAAGAAAGAACAATGAATTAATATTTATAATGATAAGTATACTCAAATGCTATAGACCAGCAATTACTATAACAGGAATGCCAGAGAAGTGTGAAAGAAGAAAGAACACAAAATTTGTTGTGAGTATCCGATTCTACAGAAAGCCTTCTAGCAGAATATTAAAAAGCAAGATCTGGTGCAACCTGAACTACTAGCGGAAGCTGTTAAAAAGTGGGGAGGAGGAGATCATTTCCACGCTGACCATTAGAGCAAATTGCTTAGAACCGATTACTCTTTCTGTCTCTTCCCAAAGCTCAGACGCAGCCTTCACTTTCTCCACTTTTCTTTTTCACAGTACCTAAAAGTGGATTACACCACCAGGTCCTCATTTACTTTAGCACTTTCGAATGTGTAGGGTAGTGGAAGGAAGCAATGAAATGAAGATGAAACTATCTTCTGGTCACCAAAGATTATTATATTGCAGTTTGGGAGCACACTGAAATAACTATAAATTTTATCAACCCTATGGAATTTCTGTACCTGAATATACATCATCCTTAAAAATAGTTATTTTGGAAAAGCATGTGTTTGTTCTAGTGCTACCATCCATGTTCATGGTATTTTTGAACTCTTACGAGTAACTGCAGCAGTATCAAAATAAGTACAAGAATGTGAGCCACAGAATATAAGTAGTACATCTTCTGGGTTACCAATTTCATTAAAAGATATAAGGTCATTAATATTTTAAAGCACTGAAATAAATACAGATACACTAAGGAGTAAAACAAAGTTTGCACAAATTTTTGAGATAAAATAGAAACAATGTCTTGCACTAAAAAACTAAATATTGTCCTCTTTTACCTAATGTCCCAGTCCTTGTGTTGTTCACTGTCAACTCTTCTTTGAGAAAGAAAGATTTGAGAAGCCCTGGTTTAGGAGTAAATTTTGATTCAGCTTTCCTTTTCTGAGCATATAAAAGAACAGAGTGATGTGGCAGACCGCCACTGCTACTACTTGAGACCATCAATACTACAGTTACCATAATACTGTTACCACTTGAGACCCTCACTATGAGAGTTACTACTGTTACTACCTGAGACCATCATCACGAGAGTTACTACTGTTACTACCTGAGACCTTCGCTATCACAGTTACTGCTGTTACTACCTGAGACCGTCATTACAACAGTTACTACCTGAGACCATCGTTACAAGACTGAACTAAGGGAAGAACCTAGAAATGGTAACAAAAAACAAAAGAAACTGTTTTACGGAAAGGGTCTGGGGAAGAAGTGAGCAAAGGCAGCAGCCCTGAGCTTCTATAGCCCGTTGTATTTATTGGGTAGAAAGAGCAGGGATGAGGAGGTAACGATTGGTCAGCTGCTTGATTGATCACAGGTTCACATTATTGTTAACAGGCTTCAGATGTGCCTAATCACAAGAAACACTTGTGCCTGGGTCGTGACTGCCCTCAGCATTCCTTCTGGGCAGCAGACGCAGTTTGTCAGTTTGCCAACATTCTGCTTTTATGAGAACAGTTTGTTGTTCACTCATACAGCCTCCAGTGGTATACTGAGTTGATCACGACCCTCATTCTTTCAGCCTCCAACAGAGTGACAAACAGAACATTCCTGGATGGCATGGGAATTAGCATAACATGGTTGGAATAATACCTAGAATGATTACTCTAGGTCATACATTCTAGGCGGGGGCAATCACTGGTTCTTGTGGGATGAAAGAAAACAATTTTAGATGGTAAAATGGTTTGTGGCCTTCCAAAGAGCCATAGTACATAGAGATATATCTCTATCTCTGTGTCTACTAAGCACATCTGTAGTTTAAACTTTCATTATTGCTGGGGACAGAAAGCTTATTCGGAAAAAAAAAGTGTCCAAAAGGCCCATAGGCAGACCATATTTTTTTTTAAGTGAGACACACTGCTGTGTATCTACACAACCTCCATTTAAAGAACTGAGGATATTTCATTTCAATGGCTGTCAATTATTTTGCCACAAAAAGCCTTTATTACTCCCCTCATCATCTAAAGATTGGGTTGGGTTTTCTTTTTCTATATTTTGAAAGATGTGTCTAATAAGCAAATGCTATTGTAGTGATGAATACATTTTCCCATTTTCTATTATACTGGATCATGTTCAACAATAAATATAACACTGAGCTTCTGTATATCTAGGTAACAGCAAAGGGATTTAATGTGAAAGTTTTCTTGTATATTAAGTTAGGGTTTCTGTTAGACTTTCAAAATGTTAAAAATTGTATTTGATAGCACATAAAAATAATGGACTATCATACAATAATTTAAAATGACATTTATTTTTTAAAATAATGTGGTAAAATACTTATAATACTCCTAAATGCTACTGAGATAGAATTGACATATTGAGTATGATCTTAAGATCATAAGTGAAAATGTGCATAGACAAAACATTAAAAGGTTGCACTTGAAAATGGCAATAATGTTCCTTATTGAACATAGGGTTTTAAGTGATTGCTTTTTCTTATTGTTTTCTCTGTAATTTCCTTTTATTTTCCAATGTGTGTATATTATGTGCATAATTAGAAAAAACACCACCACCAACAAAATAGTCTCAGATCTCCTCTGATACTCTTAACGGCCTCAGCTGCGCAAGTACCTAAGACTGAGAACGAGAGATCGATTTTGCTCACGTGAAAAATATAGGAAGTACATAGTGAGTGGCTTTCCTAAGGTCATGTGAAAAATAATCAGAATCTAGATTTTGAAATTTCTAGTATAGTTTTACTATTTCTAAAACCCTTCATTATTTTGTCATCACTACTATTCCATCACTATTACCATGATTTTACCACTGAACATCTCCAAACTCAGTCTGGAGATGTGAGATGCATGTGTACATTTTTTTCTAACTTAATTCTGGTATGATGATGGGATAACAACATAAACTTTATTAACAAATTTTTAAAAAACGGAAACTGATGTAAATTCTATCAGGCTTATACTTTCTGCAGTACCTTGAGTTAGTTACTAACCTTTGCTATGTCTTTCTTCCTTCTATAAATTGACATTAATAATATCTATTTCAGGCCAGGCGCAGTGGCTCACGCCTGTAATCCTAGCACTTTGAGAGGCTGAGGCAGGTGGACTACCTGAGGTCAGGAATTCAAGACCAGCCTGACCAATATGGTGAAACCCTGTCTATACTAAAAACTGCCTATAGTCCCAGCTACTTGGGAGGCTGAGACAGGGGAATTGCTTGAACCCAGAATGTGGAGGTTGCAGTGAGACAAGATTGCACCACTGCACTCCAGCCTGGGTGACAGAGCAAGACTCTGTCCCCCAAAAAATATATATGTATAAAATATATAATATATAATATATATATGTGGGGGTGTATGTATACATATACATATATATATGTATACATATACACACACATATATATAAAACATAGGAGAAATAAAATTATATCTATTTCTATATTACACAGTAAAAATAAATTTATATTTATATCGATAATATACCATATTATATAACCATATATTTGTATAACAATATTAAATATATAAATGTATAATTATAAACAGATAATATAAAATAGACATTATTAAATAAAATAACATGAATATTTATATTTTATTGCATAACTATATAAATACAATTATATATAATATTAACTTACTTATATAAAATTCATATATCTGTATCTGGCCGGGTGCGGTGGCTCATGCCTATAATCCCAGCACTTTGGGAGGCCGAGGTGGGCGGATCACAAGCTCAAGAGTTTGAGATCAGCCCGGCCAATATGGTGAAACCCCGTCTCTACTAAAAATGCAAAAACTAGCTGGGCATGGTGGTGGGCACCTGTAGTCCCAACTACTCAGGAGGCTGAGGCAGGAGGAGGCAGAGGTTGCAGTGAGCCAAGATCGTGCCACTGCACTCTAGCATGGGCAACAGAGTGAGACTCGTCTCAAAAAAAAAAAAAATTATATATCTGTCTCTAAAATACTTAGCAAAGCATCAGGACTATAGTAAATGCTTAACAAGCTTAACACATTTTAATTAGATAAAATAATATTGTATATATTATCTGAAACATACTTTCTAAATTTACTTAGTAAACCAGTGACAATTCTTGGGACAGACATCAAAACTCTTAGACTACTGACCTTCTCAACTATAACAATAACAGAATTAGAAAAAAATATAAATACATTTAATTGATCAAGGAATAAAAGAAATCTCAAACACATTATAATTAACTTTGTTATACTACTAGAAGTTGGATCAATTAATTCTGGGACTCATTTTTATGCCATAAGGTTGAATTACTGCTGCTATAGAAATACTGCCGGCCATGCACAGTGGCTCATGCCTGTAATGCCAGCACTTTAGGAGGCTGAGGCAGGCAGATCACAAGGTCAGGAGCTCGAGACCCTCCTGGCCAACATGGTGAAACCCCATCTCTACAAAAAATACAAAAATTAGCCAGGCATGATGGTGGGTGCCTGTAATCCCAGCTACTCAGGAAGCTGAGGCATGAGAACTGCTTGAACCTGGGAGGCGGAAATTGCTCTGAGCTGAGATCACGCCACTGCACTCCAGCATGGGCGACAGAGCAAGACTCCGTCTCAAAAAAAAGAGAAATACTGCCTATAGAAGGACATGATTTAATAAACTAAATTACAAATAAAAAAATCTTCACATATACTGTTTTAAATATATCCAGAAAATGGTTATTTAATATTAGATTTGTAAGGAAAACAACTCTAGGTTCTCTGGCTTTCAAACTGAAGCTGTCCGTAAGCCCCAGTATTTCACATAGCTAAACTGTGGGAAACTCAACATTGCCATTTCCTTTGCTGAAACACAAAATCTTAAAGACACATAATCTACCTTAAAATTCCAACCCTTGTGTGAAGTGAAGCCATGATTTTCAATTGAGATCTTAACAGAGATAAACTATTGAATATTTGGTCCTAATATAAAATGTATTCAACATTCCATCAATTCTCCTTTAAGCTAGTAAACTAAGAGTAGTATTGAAATTAATTCTTTTTGTAATGAGATCTCCTTTATTTTATAATGAGATTGGCTTATTTGGCAATAAGGTCTTTTAATGGTTTCAAACACATTTGAGTTGTGCTAAAATCAAGCATTGTTTTCAAGTGTTACCTTGAACTTCCTTCTAAATACTAACAGTATGAAAAATTGCGGTGGCTCATGCCTGTAATCCCAGCACTTTGGGAGGCCGAGACGGGCGGATCACGAGGTCAGGAGATCGAGACCATCCTGGCTAACACGGTGAAACCCCGTCTCTACTAAAAATACAAAAAATTAGCCGGGTGCAGTGGCAGGCGCCTGTAGTCCCAGCTACTCGGGAGGCTGAGGCAGGAGAATGGCGTGAACCCGGGAGGCGGAGCTTGCAGTGAGCCGAGATTGCGCCACTGCACTCCAGCCTGGGCGACAGAGCGAGACTCCGCCTCAAAACAAAAAAAAAAAAAAAAAAAGAAAAAAGAAAAATCACCTCAAGAGTGAATGGTGCACTTCATTAACACAGCCTTTTAGAGTTTTCAAAGAATGATATTCAAACTGTAGTACAATATGTCTTACAACGAGAGAAAAGCAAACTGAGAAATTTGTAAAACCTCACACATAGACAGAAGAGACATGTGCCCCACGTGAATAATACATCCATGTAAAGAAACAAGCAGATTATTAGCAAAAATGTTTGTCCTATATACAGGTCTATGTGAATTTAACATGGGCTGGTAAGCTCTTCTTATATCTGGACTACCTATGATACGTTCATATATTTAAATTTCAAGATACATTTAGAAAAACTTTAAGAAAACCATAAAATATTTTCTTTGGGAGGAATAAACATTTAGAAGGCTCTTTATATATGTAGACATACATATACATGCAGATATACTTTTTAGATAAGAAAACAAGGGAGATATTTTAAAATCAATGAACCTACATTTTAAACTTCTTTAGAAATACACTTTCCATAGAAGCCTATTCATAAATAAGTCACTATCAATTATTTAGACAGCCATAAGTGATAACAGAAGTTGAATTCATAAGGCAGAGCAATCATACCAGAACCCCCATTTGGTTATCTTAAAAAGGCCTTAATAAAAAGATTAATTACTGCAAAATAAGAGCTATTAGAATCCTAAAGGCACATATGCATTCAGTCTCAAGGGTTGAATGGAAAGACCTCATCTAGAAGGCAAGCTCCGTCTCTCTGCTGATGTGAAATAAACTAGTGAACAGCCTGGTAGGCCTGTGAACTTCATGTGAACAAACATCTGCTGGAAAAAAGTATCTTATTTTCTGTGGTTGTCTGTGTTTGTAAGGAGAATTTAGGGAGTGGATTGAAATATTTGATGCTACAGCTAGGTGGGCCCTCAGAGTAACAGTCAGGACTCTTTTATTACTTAGGTAAAAGCCAGTTCAGGCTCTGGCAAATGGCTATTCGGGGATATTTCAACAAGGTTTGTGATTTGAAGTTCTTCCAGACATTTCTAGTGTAATGCTAATCGGGATTCATACTGCTTGAAATCATATATGTGAATGATGTTCCTCTGGGCTCTACAACACCCACTTATTATGGAGAAAACGGTAAAGAAGCTGTGAAAACACTGTGTTTTGGCTACAACTTTTCCTGTAACTGAAGTATAGGTTTCTTTTAATCCAGAACTGGTGGTACTGAATATGTTATTTTAAATCAGTCATAGCACTTTGCTCAAAGTTATATTTTAATGCTATTTTCTTTTAAATAAATTGCTTCCTTATGTTATACAGAAGCTGTCAGATATTGCCTTTCTTTCTTGATTTTCATGTTTTGTCATCAAATTATTTTGATTGGAATTACAGAGTACTCATGGATACACATGAAACCTTAGAATGACTAGAAATAAACTGGTAAGAGAACACTGGCCAAAATTTGAAAAGATTAAAAAGATTTTCTATGCCTTCCTGAGTTATATGCAAGCATTTAAACATATAAAACTACACAGGGATTTCTGCATCTCCCATGCATGGCAGTGAGCACATAAGAACTACCGTACTGACAATTCTTAAAACAGCTCATTAATTATCTTGATTCAGAAGTTTCAGAATGTATTGCTATTAGTATTAGCAAATCTTCTATGAACTGAGGTTTTCTTAAAAAAATTTTGAAATAAGACGAAAGTTCATATAGGAAAACTTCTGATATTCACAAATATGAGACAAAAATATTGCTTATCAGATATTTGCATTTAGTTTAAAACAGACATCAGCTATTCTTCCCTCCTTTTGCCTGTTTGTCCACTCAAATCCATTCATCCATTCATCCATCCATCCATCCATCCATCCATCCATCCATCCATCCACCCATCCATCCATCCCCAACTATCCATCTAAGAGACATGTGCTGGGCACTCTGTTGGACACTTGAGGATAAAGCAATGCTATGGACTGAATGTCTGTGCCCTCTTCCCTGCAAATCCGTATGTTAAAACCTAATCCCTTTTGTAATGATATTTGGAGGGGAGGCTTTTGGGAGATGATTAGATTATGCAGGTGAAGCCCTCATGAAAGGGATTGGTTTCCTTATGAAACAGATCCCAGAGCACTCCCTTGCCCTTGTGAGGACACAGTATGAAGGCAGTTATCTATGAACCTGGAAGAGGGTCCTCACTAGACACTGAATGTTGGTAGCTTGATCTTGGACTTCCCAGCTTCCAGAACTGTGAGATATAAATGTTTGCTGTTTAGGCAATCCAGTCTATGGTATTCTGTTATAGTAGCCTGAACTGACTAGGACAAGCAGTGAACCAAACAACATTCTTATCTCCAAAGTGTTAATACTTTAGCAGACGAGACAGATAACCAACAATCAAGCAAATGAATTTTGAATAACAAAATTTTAGGTAGTGATGGGTGCTATGAAGAAAAATAAAGCAAAAAAGGAAAGAATATGACTGCAGAAGATAGGGGCTATTTAGATATGTTCAGGGAAAGCCTCCTCGAGAAGCAAAGAAGCAGCATTCCATTATTAATGGTTGTGAGTATGACTTGTATTTACAAAAATGGTACGTCCTTCTATTTGATGGCTGTCAGTGGAGCACTGGTTGCAGCCCTAAATAAGCTAAGAAAATGAATAGTTTGGTGCCAGTATTAATTCCATAGAGATTTCTATAAAACAGCATTTCAATGTACAAAGAGATTTTCCCCATTTCCTAAATCTAAGACAAAATGAAAGTCAGATAATGAATACATTTTGAATCAAAGAAGTGGCTCCACTGAGTGATCAAAGATAATATTAAGCTTGATATTCTTCTTTTCCATGAGGCAGCTCTGTAGCCATTCCTCTCACAATGCAAGCTTTATAAGCAAAATGCAAAGATGATCAAAATACTTTCTTGGGTGGATAACATTCATTAAATTATAGAATGAATAAGAAGGTGTTCTGAAAAGCAAAAAGCACTATATAACAATAAGGTATTATTGTTACTGTTATCAGCCAACTCACCTGAACATGAAGGAAGCTGATCATAGTCCTGTGATGTTCTGTTAGTTTTGACATTTTCACCTGGTAACCTTCTAGCGGGAGGCAAAGGAACTTGGCCACTTGCTACATCAGCAAAGGGATCTTAAAAATAAAAACAAATTTCAAATTAAAAGGATGACCTCTGTTGATTGGCTGAAGAAAAAAATTCTAGAATTATTTTATGAAGATTACGGCTTTCAAAAATAAATTAGAAAATTAAATTCATGACTGATATTAACCATTTTTTACTGCCTGCATATTTTCTAATTTATTCATCACTTGCTTAAATATGCTCTTCACATTTATTTCCAGATAATAAAGACTACTTGTTTTATATTTATATTTTGCAGATATCTTATTTAATTATAAGATTGTTGACAATAAAAACAGCTTCTAAATTTTATTTTCTGTCCCAATCCAACCTGTACAATACATAGAAACTGTTCTAAAGTAAAAGCAAAAAACAAACAAATATACATAAAACCATGGGTTTGGATCCTCCCTATAAGAGTATTATCAAATTATTTGATCTCTCTAAGCACTGGGCATACAAAATTTGTAAAACAGACCTGAAACTTCGGATTTGTGTGGATTACATGAATTTGTGTGTGTAAAATCTTCTGTACATACAAGGTGCTTATTATTATATTGGGCATCCTATGCTTAACATCATTGTTGTTAGTTGGCTCACAAAATAGTAAATTTAATTGTTAAAATTATGCCATTTAGTAATTAACATTTGAATATACAGTAAAATGTGATAATTTACCACCTTGGCAGTCAGAGACGGGGCATCTGAAATAGTAAAAAATATGATATTTACTAACTGGAACTAAAGGGAAAAAAAAAAGAGATTTTGTCAGTGTTGCTGTATTAAATCATTAAGACCATAAACCCAACTGGTTTAACATTCATAGTATTATATGGGTTTAAATTCTTAGAGAATTGATTCCCTTTTTGAGTAGACGAACATTATATCTGAAAACCTTGGTTCACTAATAATTTATCTAGCTATCACTCCCACCTCAGGCACCGCTGCTTTCCCCTCATAGTACTTTTATGTTGTCGGTATCTCTGAAAGTACCATCAATTCTTCTGAGGACAGGGATCTGAGGGATCTTGTCCTACTCCTCATGTTTGAATTATACCTCCTAAATCAAACATAGCACCTGGAACACTCTTGGCAAATAGCTTGCACTTAATATTTACTTTTAACTACCACAAATAAATCCACACAAATTCAGATTGTTCACAAATTTAAAATCAGTGAAACCTGAACTGCTAATGTAAAGCAAACATTGTAAATATTAAAGAAGACCTGATTGAATTTCATTGTTTTAAATCCACTCCCTTAGACATTAATAATATGTAAGTATTTGATTATTTACGATGAAAACATAGGCTTAAATATTGCCTATTTTTATATTAGTTTTTGACTGGATAATGTAAGGCAGGGTTTGAAGCCATTATCTTTTCACCTTTTTTGGAGTATAATAATTACCACCAGCTTTGCCGAGGACTTTTTGACTTAGACAAGGCTCTTTAACTTGTTTTCGTTAATTTCAAGATTAAAATAACTCTTAGATTTTGAGTTTTCAGTATTTGAAGAATTGATGGTCCAACTCCATTAATTTTCCAGAAATATTTTTAGGAAGGAATGAGAAGATAAATCGCATGAGACAATGTTGATCTTTTGGTTTGTTAGAGAAACCAAAGGAAACAAATATGGTGATTTCAGCATAAATTTTGAAATTTCCCAAAGATTTTGAACTAGATATTTCATAAAATTTACTTCAGGTTCTTGTAGACTCTAAATGCCCCTGATATAACATTAAGTCAGAGGAAAGATTGTCTTTTACAATACATACACTTGCTTATTTCTTTACGGGAAATTTATAGGTTTGTCAAATACACTTAATGCTATTTCTAATCATCTATTTATTTAAGGTTAAAAAGTAAACTCTGGAAACATTTCAGAGCCATACATAGACTACAAAATATACCACTCTACTATATTCTTCCACTGAACTATGTTATTTAAAAGGTACTAGATACACTCAAAATATTATTATAAATAGCAAAAATACCTGCTTATGGTTCTGTTTTGAATCATTATCATGTTCTATCTTGCATCATATCCTAAGTTTGCTATTTGTCAGCCATAGGGTAAACTGGGCTCTCTAAAGCAAATTATAAAGTTGGAAGCATTCAGGCTTTAAAGGGAAAGACATTAGATACAACACAATTGCTACACAGAGTACAATAATTACCAATTGTCCCCTGATAAGAAAACTTTGTAAAGTAATAAAGTTTTTCTAAAATAAATTCTTCAAAAACTAAAGAAAAATATTATATCTACAGGATTAAAACAAACTGAAATTGTCACAGCCAATTTATCGTTTATATAATAATAAGTGTTTGAGAAATAAATGGATACACATACAGAGACTAATCTGTTCTAAAAACCAAAGTACTACTGCCTGTGATTTATAGTATAGCACGGCAAAACTGAAAATTTAATACTTATTTGAGAGATTATAAAAAACTAAGGGAAGACTGGGAGGAAATGGTTTGCTACTTAAAAAAGAAACGAGGAAATATATATCAATAAAAATTATATTGTGTACAAATATTTAACTATATCTATTGCTCATGACATATTAACTGGAAAATGGTTATAAATAGCATATACTATGAGAAATAAATTTTACATAAATGTGAACTTACATACTCATAGGCAAAAAACAAAACAAAACAAAACAAAACAAAAAGGAAGGATACTTATCAATGAATAGGAGGAGGAAGTATGGATTTTTTTTTTTTTTTTTGAGAGAGTGTCTTGTTCTGTCACCCAGGCTGGAGTGGAGTGGTTCAATCTTGACTCACTGCAACCTCTGCCTCCCAGGCACAAGCCATTCTCTTGCCTTAGCCTCCCAAGTAGCTGAGACTACAGGCGCGAGCCACCAACACCCGGCTAATTTTTGTATTTTTGTAGAGTTGGAGTTTCGGCATGTTGGCCAGGCTGGTGTCAAATTCCTGAGCTCAAGCAATCTGCCTGCCTCAGCCTCCCAAAGTGCTGGGATTACAGGCATGAGCCACCATACCTGGCCTGGAATGTTTTTCTTAATTCTTTTTTTTCTTCACTATCTGAAACACTTCCAAATTTTTACCAAATGTAAAAACAGAGGCAAATAAAATTAAATAATTAAAACAATGGCAAATTTCCTCCCTGGCCGTTCATAAACCACCTGGAAGATTTATCAATTATCCCCCAAATTTTAATAGAGTATATCAAAGCAGAAACTAATGCTAGAAAAGGTTTGAAGAGCCATTTAGGTGAAACAAAGTTCTCCCCTCTTTGCTGCCCTCATGCTTTAGCTCATGTTCATATCTCTAGTATGTAATGATCCACCATTGGTTTAAATCCTCCAGTGTCAGATAACTCACTACACTCAAGGTAGAACAATTCGTAATGATTTAGGAAACTTCTTTGTAAGATGAATGCAATTTTCATTCTTAACATTTCCCATTGATCTTACTCCTACCTTCTGAAGTGACATGGAAGAAATATAATCCTTCTTTCCCAAATACTGTAACTGAAGACAACTCTCATCTACATTCAAGGTCTTCTCTTCTCTGAGCCAATTCTCAGTTCCTTTAATCCACTCTAGTTTGCTTTATCATCCTGGTTGCACTTTTTTGAGAATACCCCAGCCCAGTATATTTCAAACTTGAACATGCATCAGAATCACCAGGAAGGCTTGTGACCACTGGGTCCCATTCCCAGGGTTTCTGATTTATTAAGTCTTGAATTTTCCTTTTAAATCAAATCCCCAGGAAATGCTAATGTTGTGAATCCGGAGAACACAATTTGAGGCTGCTGCTCTAGCCCATTAATGCTTCAACATCTGAACACAGTGGTATCCACAAAGGCTGAGTACTGTGGAGGACTTCACTCCTCAGATTTGAATTCTGTGAGTTCAAGCCCCAAATAGCATGCGCTTTCTCATCATAATGATGCTTTATAAAGATTGTAGTCAACAAAACCCCTAAAACCTTTTCAACAATTGTTGCTAATGATCTGGATTTTCTTCATATTTTACTTATGCAGCTGCATTTCTGGATCCAAGAATAAAACTTCCATTTATCTTTAATAAAGTCAATTTGGCTAGCTTTCAGAGTTGAACTGTGACTTTAAGATTAGATAAGATCTTCAAGTGAGATTACAGGTTAGAGAAACAGCGAAATAAAGGTAGCATAAGGACTGACAAAAACACTGTATTTTGTGCACTGCACAAAGACACCTAGTTATGGTTATGAGTAGGACTTAAATACAGCCTTTGCTTTGTTTCTTGAGCCCTGACCTGGCACAAAGTAGAGGGAGGGGTGTCTACTTCAATCCACCAGCAAAAAGGAAGTACTTTTTTGTAATATGGAGAAAAGCACATATACACTAGTGGTAGCCTTGGGATTGGAGACAAAAGAGCATAAAGCTTTTGTTGAGGACTTCAGGTTTTGTTAAGATATGATTGGCCTGTCCAAAATTGAGGGCTCATGTACAGCTGTAGGCATTACTATTCTGCCAAAAGAAATCTTACATGAAAGCCTAAAATAGAAAAGAGATAAAAGAAGAATGAGAGCCCTGCCTCTGCTTGCCCTGCCCCCTTGATCCTACAAGAGTACTGAGGCACTTTTGCAGAGACACAGGACACTGCAATTTGACAAACACTACTATATAGAAGTCAATGAGCTATAAGGCTAAAAAGCTGAACCTGGCCCAACTGTGCAGGGCTCTGAATGCTGGAATAAAAATGTAGGCTTGATTAAGTACTTAGTATAATATCATGAGAAAATTCAACCTCTTTTCCTAAGACACCTATCATTTATCTTTAATCAGAAATAATTATTTCCTCAGGAAACCAAATCTCAATAATGTTTAGAAAAGATGTATCATTACACCAGACTAAGATTTTACAGTCTGAACAACGAAAACAATGGTAAAATGTTCACAGAGTTTGTTTAAATTTTGCAGGCCCTTTTATTTACCTTTTATAATTCTAAAACTACTGAGTTAAACTTTAGCATTTATAGCATATTCTTAATAAAGTCAATTCTTAGGGAGAACTGCTATCATGAATCTTTTACATTTCTTTAGACAGTACAATGTACTAAATACTTTGCCAAACAATACTCAAATGCTCATTTATCAGCCAAAAAAACCTTTATGCTGTATGATATGCGATAGCATTAAAATATTGAAATATTTCTTTTGAAAAGGGGGAATGCTAATATACATGGTTTTAAATTTGAATCAAAATAATTGTCACAATGAAAGTCATAAAGGGGCTGGGTGCAGTGGTTCACGCCTGCAATTCTAGCATTTTGGGAGGTTGAAGCAGGGGGATTACATAAGGCCAGGAGTTCGAGACCAGCCTGGCCAACATGGCGAAACCCCATCTCTACTAAAAATATAAAAAATTAGCCAACTGTAGTGGTGCACACCTGTAATCCCAGCTACTTAGGCGGCGGAGGCAGGAGAATCACTTGAACCTCAGAGGCAGAGGTTGCAGTGAACTGAGATTGCACCACTGTACTCCAACCTGGGCAACAGAGTGAGACCCTGTCTCAAAAATAAATAAATAAATAAAAAGTCATAAAGGATCTGGTACCAGACTAGAACTCTGTCATGTAAATCATATGAAAGATTGGAAAAGGAAACAAAAAAGTTGCCTTTTTTTTTAAAGAAATACTTATTAAGGGATGTTGACATTATTGGGAAGAGAATTAGAATACGTCCATCTATTAATGAAAGGCAAGACAGAGTCAACAGGCTTGAGAAACATTGCCCTGACCCCCATGCTAGCCTGACACTCTAAGTTAAGGATAGCTGTTGTTGAGCTCCCTGGCAGCCAAGCAAACACAAAACAGGCAAATCTATAAAATAAATACAATGGTTTATAAAAATTTGCATTTTAGCTAATAAGAGGGGACATTTTCATTTTAAACCAGTAATTTTTTTAGCAATTAATCTTGAGGGGTTTCTTTATGAGGATTTTATATGAAAGGAAATGAACAATTAAGATAAAATAAATAACTAAAACCTTTTACAATTAATTCTTTTGACAAAAACAGGTAAAAGTGTGTATTGGTGTAAAATGTTCTCTTCTATTATAGCTCTTGGAAAGCTTGACTTTATTTGCCAAAAAAGTCACATCATCAAAGTTCCATCTATTGGGGCTTAAGTTACACATATAAAAGGTGATAGGAGAGCCAGAAACTATCCTGAACTTAGCATCAGGAAGTTTAAGTAACTAAGATTTAGAACGACTCACTGTTCTAAAAATCATGTTAAAGCCTATGTATAAGACAAAGTTTTGAATAAGTGAAAAAAAATAGCAAAACATAGCAGCATTTACATGTAACTATATGAATAAAAGCCCAAGCAGTTATGATATGGTTTGGCTCTGTGTCCCCACTCAAATTTCATTTTGAATTGTAATCCCCACATGTTAGGGAGGGAACTGACGGGAGGTGACTGGATCATGGGGGTGGTTCCCCCATGCTGTTCTCATGACAGCGAGTGCTCATGAGATCTGGTTTTTGATAAATGTCTGGCATTTTCCCTGCTTGCTCACTCTCTCTTGCACCCGCTGCCATGTAAGACGTGCCCTGGTTCCCCTTCGCTTCTGCCGTGAGTGTATGTTTTCTGAGGCCTCCCCAGGCATGCAGAACTGTGAATCAATGAAACCCCTTTTCTTTATAAACTACCTAGTCTTGGGTAGTACTTTTATGGCAGTGTGAAAACGGACTCATACGGTATACTTCCTGGTTGGACCAGAATGGGTTATGACACCAGTGCTTTAACTGGCAGAATCCAATGAACTCATAAGGTTCCAGAGGTCAGGAGGCATCTATCACAAGTGGGTAAACAGTGAATGGCTCAATCAATATTTACTGATGTAAAAGCAGAAGATTATTCTTGAAAAATAAACCACTTTAAGAAAGTGAAGCTGTGTATTCCAAGTTGTACGTCCATAGCTTGTCTGTCTTATCAAATCTCTTCAAACTTTCTAAACTATCAAACCAAGTAAAAAAAAAAAAAAACACTAAGAAAAACTAATGGTAGACATGACTATTAATCAACTGAGGAAGCTAATAAGGGAATCAGTTGGGAATAAAGATTCTGAAGTTTCCATGAGGCATATACGTAGCTAAAGGACAAACTGAGCACTTTTTAAAGATTTTCATGATTTATCTCATGTAGAAATGTAAAGAACTGTGAAAAAAAGAACATCTTTACCCTGTATTTTCCCAAATCAAGTCCAGGAGGCAAAGGTTGCAGGGCACAGCATCACTAACAAGACAGACTGGAACTGTTAATTAGTATCAGCAGATTCCATATAACAATTTTTTTCTTTTTCCTGATAATTCTAACTAATGCAACAGATGGTTTATTAAGTCTTCATTTTTATTTCAGATCCTCTTTTGAAATTTTAAAATATACTAATATAAAAAATTAGTTTACTAACATTAAACTAATATTATATAATATATACATATATAAATAATATTAGTTACTAAGAAAAAATTAGTTTTCCTTTGAATACCAATAATTAGTGAGTAGATACACACTGAGGCATTAAAAATATCACAACAAAACTATAAAATGCAGCTATTTCAGAAAAACTTCTCTATTCATGTTATAACAATGTAATTTACCAAAATCTTATGTTTTGAACAAAATTATGACACTAAGGCATATCTAGTAAAATTTTAAAAACCTATTAAAAAACATTGCATTGGGAATCGGAAGACAAAGTCTAAATATTGTTCCCATTACTATTAGCCTACCCCTTAGCAGTTCTGGTTCTCAGGGTTGCATTTGTAACATAAGGAGGTTTCTGGACTGGACAATCCCTATAGCATCATTTCTACATTCTGTAGTTCCTTATTGCTCTTTCCATCTCTGTAATTCTGTTTGCATTAAACCAATCAACTGACAAACAAACGTACCCACGATTGCTACTTTTACCACCTAGGGATTTTTCTGTTCTGCTAGGGAGGTAGAGACTAATGAATCGCTAGCATTTATTTGATAGTATGGTTTTGGAAATATTTTTGCTTTAAGTGAATAGTTTTCTTTGGCTTTTCCCTCCTACCTGAAGGAAGAAGAAAAAGATCCTGTCCTGAGGATGGCCGGCTACTGGAGCCAGGAGGTTTTGAATGTTCAATGAGACTATGCCTTGCAGGAGGTGGGGGAGGTGGGAGAGATGGAGGGAGGGCATCAAAAGCATCTTCACCTGCATTTAAAGAAAGGTCGGTATTAGCAGCAGAACTTCATTAATCAAAATACACAGCATCAAACAAAAGTAATAATTGATTTTCTCTTGCTGCTTATAAAGAATTTCACTCGCAGGGTTTATCCAGCAGTTCACCAACTTTGATAATGGGATCTAATTATTTTGTGGGAGAGTCTGGAGAGAAATACACACATGCATACATATACATACATACATACATACATACAAACACACCCATGCAAACTTTTTCTATCAGGCCTTTTTATAAAAAGCAGCATTGTAACTTATGACACAGCTCATAGTTCACTTGTAACCTCTATAATATTAGGACTCAGAGTTTGAACTAAAAATTATTATCAGTTACACCATGAAAACAGGATTTTCTGTGTAACAAAAAGAGTTCACAGCCTTTAACTGTAAAATCACATCAAATACATACAATTTAATGTCACAGAATAGTTTAGATTATCCCATATAGTTTATTCCACTGGATTTTAATTTATTTAACCTAATGTTTCATATATTTGATATGCTGTCAAAATATACATAAAATATACCTAGAGCAGAGGAATATGATATTTTTCAATTTATCAGATTTAGCTACAGAAGAACAGCTAAATATAGAACCTTCTCTGGTTCCAAGCACTACTTACATTTGCATATTTCCCAGCTTTAATAACTAGAATATTGCAGCATACTTTTATATCTACTTATTTGTTCCCTGCCATACCTTACTATTCTACTCATAGTTTTCATTACCTTGAGTCTTAAAAAAAAAAAAAAAAAAAAAAAAAAAGCACATGTTTTGTAAGCTATCTCAAAATACTTTAGGAATGAGACAGGATATACATAAACACATATTCTAATAATAAAAATTCACATTTTTAAGTTGAATGATTTAAACATAATGACATATTTAAAGAAAAATGAGGCTGGACGTGGTGGCTCATGTCTGCAATCCCAGCACTTTGGGAGGCTGAGGTGGGTGGATCATGAGGTCAGGAGATCTAGACCATCCTGGCCAACATGGTGAAACCCCGTCTCTAGTAAAATACAAAAAATTAGCTGGGGGTGGTGGTACGTGCCTGTAATCCCAGCTACTCGGGAGGCTGAGGCAGGGGAATCGCTTGAACCCAGGAGGCAGAGGCTGCAGTGAGCTGAGATTGTGCCATTGCACTCCAGCCTGGTGACAGAGAAAGACTCTGTCTCAAAAAAAAAAAAAAAAAAGATATTACTATTTACTGAACTTGCTTTAGAAAAAATTTGCAGACTAATTTTTTTAATCATCATATTTTTCTTATTAACACATCTGAAGATGCAGGAGAGAGAGTTTTGCTATCATTTTAACCTTCAGCTATTTCCTACATTATCATATTTATTCAAATCTTTTCTCAGCCCTTAAACATCAGGCATCGGGCCAGGCTCATGCATGATATGAAAATCAAAATTATAAGGCTCTGACTCAAGGAGCTGAGATTCCATGAAAGGAGCTTAAAAAAAAGCTCACAAATAGGTATGATTTACAAGTGAAAGTGTTTGATTGGTCCCGTAACAGAGACATGTGCATTGGATGAGGAAAGAGAAATGTAGACAAGTGGTATTCAGTGAAGTGTTGAAGAAAAGGAAGTCCTGGGATATCAGAAGGCTCAAAAATTTATTCATCAAATGCAAGGACAGGATCATCTAAGTAGAGTAAACAGTATGAAGAAAAAATGACACACATAAGAAGACCTAGAAAAAGGTCAAGGTAAAAAGACAGGATGGAAAATCTATCTACTTTGTCATATAAAGCAGTCACCCATCCACATATGGTTATTTAAATTTAATGAAAAGTCAGTTCCATAATCACACTTAACCCATATGCAAATATACAGATCCTCTACATCACCACAGAAAGCTTTACTGAACAATGCTTATCGAGGTGATGAAGATCTGGGTAATATGTCAAAAACCAGTGTGCAGGAAGAAGTGGAAGGAAGAGAAAGACTGTAGGTAACAGAGTTAGGAGGTTTTTGTAATTGATGTAGGTAGGAATAAAGTCCTGAACTACAGAGAGAAGAGGAGCGAAAGATACTGCAATTGTGTCATTCACAATACTAGTCAGTAGTACTTGTGAGAAAATGGAAAGGTTCATTTCGTATTTCTGGTGGCCTAACAGCCAATTCAGAAGAGCTTGTAAATTGACTTTTATCATATATTATTTTTTGTTACAGTGACTTGTTATTGTGAAGCCTTACATAAGGTGTGCAGACATTCTGTCTTCTAAAAACAGGGTGAGATGCTTCCTAATTAGAATTAATGAAAGTAACAGTGACACTGGCACCAGCCAACTTCAACATATATACACATCTACATATACCTTCACCTGTGGATACACACAAATACACATAGGATGTTTCTTCATATTATAACTTGAAATAAGGAAATTGAGATTTTTTTGAATGTGTTATAGTTGTAATGATTAGAATAAAACAGAATTTATTATCAGTTCTCTACATACAACTATTTAATTTTGCATAATTTAATTAGCATAAGTGGAACTGGTGCTCATGCTGCAAGAAAAGCAAGTTCATATTTATTAAGAATTATTATACTTAAAGAAAATCTCAACACTTCAAGTCATCACTTCAAAACTACTAGAGCACAAAGTTCTCATGTGGTTTTAGACTACATTTAGTATGGACAAAACAACTTGCTTAAAACATGACTAATGCCCAACTACTACACTACTACTTTAATCATCTACATGGAGTAATGGTCTTGTGAACTTGGGAGTCACCAGCACCTGGAGAACCCATTCAAATTTCAGGCAAATTCACAACTCAGTGAGTCTGTGTTATACTGAACTCTGAATTCTGAAAATTCTGAAATTAAAAGAAGCAGGGGTGGGTTGTTTAAAATTTTTTTAAAGGTTTCAACCTAATGGAGGGATGAGAAGATCATAATCAGAGGGCGTCCTGTTGAGTGAAGAACCATGCTTTGGATTGTCCCGAGTTGGAGGCCTGGCAGGTGGTAATGGCACTGGATCAGAGGCTGAATCAAAAACATCTCCTAGAGGATAACACAAAACCTTAATGTATTTTCAGTACAATGGCATGACATTTTGCCTTTAAATTCTGACCATTAAGATGTACATCACAAAGGAAATTATATTCTATACGTACCCTTTAAATATATGCCTAAGTCAGGGATGTTTGATTTCTTCTCTGAAGATGGACCATGTGTTCCATTCAGCATACAGTGACCATTATCACAAGACCTAAAGGACAGTCCAGAGTAAAATCATATAAGGAGAATATTTTCCAATTAAAAGTAATTCGAGAGGTAGAAGGAACCAGCATTCCTGTTCATTTAATAAAGTTTGAACATATATTTTTCTTTTCTGGAAAATTACCAGTAATAACATCAAGATACTCATCCCTTATTTTAAAATGTAGAAGTAAATATCTCAAGGAACACAGTCTTTTTTTAAACTATAACCAAGAATTACAAGGGCCACAAAAATTGTTGATATCCTAAACACATATGTAAAATTAACTTATCTCTGTAGAAGAATTCAATAGAAGCTGGTCGTTTTTGAAGTAAAAAAAGAAGTATGTGCCAAGGCAAAAACATACAGCAGTCTCAATGACTTTATTAGTTGTTGATAGTATTTAATATCATATTTTTGCTTCTGTAACTTAAAATTTCCTTGTAATAAAAATAAGCTACAGCCCATAAAAGAAGAAAAATTATTAAACTTTCAGTAATTCCATTACAATTCTGACAGGAACATTCAAAGAACTAGAGCTTGTGGTACTGTTTCACCACTGCCAAGAACAAAATTCTGGCCCTCTGACACTACAGAAAATGACTTTAACAAAGGCCTTGGGTACATGACAAGTACAGTTTTTAATGTGTTTGTAAAGGGTACTACTTACCAGAAAAGTATGCTTGAGTTGTTGGGGCTTTTTTCGTTTTGTTGTGTGTGTGTCTGTGTGTTGCAAAGGCTGGAGTGCAGTGGCATGATCTTGGCTCACCGCAATCTCCGCCTACCAGGTTCAAGCAATTCCCATGCCTTAGCCTCCCAAGTAGCTGGGATTACAAGTGTGCACCACCACGCCCAGCCAATTTTTTTTATTTTTTAGTAGAGACAGGGTTTTGCCATGTTGCCCAGGCAGATCTCAAACTCCTGGCCACAAGTGATCTACCCACCTCACCCTCCCAAAGTGCTGGGATTACAGGCACAAGCCACTGCACCCAGCCAAACTGTTGGTATTAATTCTTTGGAATCATACTATGAACACAATGGCTAAAATTGAGCCATGGGAAGATAGCAGCAGGAAGAGAAGATAGGGAGCATATTTTGCCTTCAGCATATAGCTCTATAACAATCAACTGACAAAGAGCTATAGAAATCAGAGTTTACATTTTACTTTTCTCTGATTTACTCTGAATTTTTAGAGTAAAGTAAAAGTGCATATGTAATGGAGGAGATGGTGGATATTTGACTAGATAATGCAAGAACGCTTCATCTGAAATTCATTTCTATTCTCTCTGGTGGCCACTTCTCTTTAAGGGGCCAGATATAGTTCATTTAAAAATAGTTATCATGTATTGAATCTTCATAATAATGACGGATTTTTACTGAAATTAAATTGAATTACTCATTTACTGTGTCACTTTTTCTACATATTGACAATTCACTTCTCCTGATGTTCCAAAGGGGGAAAAATACACACAGGGAAAGAAAGTGTTAAGCTTAAAGAGCTCTTTGGAGAGCACAAAAGAAGATACTTCATCCATCAGCTTTCAAGAACAAATTAGATAAAGAATTCACTCCAATTACATTTAGAGATTATCAACATTTATTACTTATCTGTAACAATAGAAAAATGGTAATGATGGTTATAACTCAAATTTATTTTCAAGATTTGGGAGCTCTGCCACAAAAAATCTCATCCAATATGATGTAACAATTAAAATTTAATGTATTAAAGTTATACTCCTCACTTATCCAGCAATGAAAAAAAATAAGACTCCCAAAGAGACCAAAAAAAGCTCATCCTACTTTAGTTTTTAAAAATTACTGCACATTTGTAAGAGCCAAAGAACCGAAAATTGTAACAACTTATATTTGATGAGAAGGAATATCTTTTGTTCTCAAATACATCACTAGCTACTTGGTTCTTCTGATACATAAAATTACCTCCTCGTTATTTCTTTGTCTTCTCAATGATACTATTTTATCAACAGATGTCTTATTTAAACACCAGCAATAGCAAGGAGTGTTTAGGTTCTTGCTTTTAAAAAAATAAAGTCCTGCGCTGTAGACTGTTAATAATTCTGGGTAATAATTCAGCAGAATGTTGATAATTCTAACCAGGGTCACTTATTAAGACAGACAAAAATGAAAATGTGCTTCTCTTTCCAAGTGCTGCATTTTCTACCTCAGTGAGATGCCTGAAGAAACACATTAAAACATTTTTTAGTTTTTCATTCGAAAAGAAGGGAACACTGTACTTATAAAATGTTTTCAGTTGATTGACTTGACCTCAAAAGGAAATGGCACACTAAGTAAAGATGGCACAGATGACTGAAGTAATTGCCATCTCCCCTATCCCTCAGTCAGTCATGGAGAGATGCTGGAATGTAGGGCCACCAGCAGTACTTGAGCCCTATTCTATGTGCCAAGCATGGCCCCAGGAACGTTATACAAAGGAAACCAGAACTCAGAAAGTAAGTTTTGTAGCTGGGAGTACTGAGTACCTCATATATGTCAGTCAGGTAAAACAAACAAACCCAGAAATATTAGATTTCAGTTTATAAATTCAATAATATAAATGCAGACTCATGCTTTTACTTAAAGACAAACTAATATTTCAATACAAACAACCCATTATTAATAACTCTTATTTACCTCAATGGAGCTTCCAAGTCAAAGACCAAGGCTATCCCCATGTAAGTGAGAATAAGCCACAAAAGTAAGGAAAAAACCCCCATTATTCCTCACATTCTTTCTTTTTTTTTTTTTTTTTTGAGATGGTGTCTCGCTCTGTCACCCAGGCTGGAGTGCAGTGGCGCGATCTCGGCTCACTGCAACCTCCGCCTCCTGGGTTCAAGTGATTCTCCTGCCTCAGCCTCCTGAGTAGCTGGAATTACAGGTGCCCACCACCATGCCCAGCTAATTTTTGTATTTTTAGTAGAGACAAGGTTTCACCATGTTGGTCAGGCTGGTTTTAAACTCCTGACCTCATGATCCACCCGCCTCAGCTTCCCAAAGTGCTAGGATTACAGGCGTGAGCCACCACGCCTGGCCTATTCCTCACATTCTTATTTGATCTAAAGGAAGGTTAAAATAGCACTTGATAGAAAAACAAAAAATTAAGGGAAACACCTTGGTATTTTTTTCCCACTTCTTCAAAATCTGAATAGAAGTAGGTAGCAAGTACATCAAGAAAGAAAATGAATATAAATTATACTAGTCTTTACATCATGAAGAAAAATTCTAAGGAAGGTCAGAATAATACCTTAGTTTCTGAGCACTAATTTTTCTTCATGAGATATGTGCTTAGAACTGATAAAATAAAGTGACTTCCTCATTAATGAGAAATCTGCATCTTTTAGTTTTCTTTAAAAGTAATGCTGGAAATGGTATACAGGAAGAGAAGGATTTGAGCTGGAAATCAAGGATTTTTAACTAGACATGAATCAACTGTTTAAAAACAAACACTACAAATGATAATGCTTATGCAGATGTAAGTGACAAAAATCTGCCCATATTCTTACCGAATAGGAGGTTTTACATTATGACAATGAGATGGTTGTGAATTCAGGGAAACAGGGTGGGATGAAGGAATCTTGTATTCATCATCATCTTCCTCTACTGGGTCTCTTGTTTTCTCTGAAAGAGAATTTGCTAACGGACCAGTACACCTACCAGGGGAAAAAAATCAAATCTAGTTTAAGCATAATATTCAAAACAGGCAAGTCTGATGTGACATATTCAAGTCAAAGAAGCTACTTTATCACTTATGTTCATTTTTCAATTACAGAGTATCATCAGAGAAGCTGTTCTTATATCAAATACAAATGAAAAGGATTTTCAATCTTTTGTTAAGACCCTTGATGGGATAAAAGAATTTTCATCCTCACAATTTTAAATGGCACAATAGGAAAAACTAGTAACCTGTCGAATAAAATAAAAAGATGTTGGATTTGTAAGACAAAATCTATAAATTAATTCAAACCAAAGCTATTAAAATATTAGTATTGTTCCAATTTAAATTAAATGGGTAAAATATGATGCTAAAATAATAAGCATGGTCGTTTTATATATTAAAGAAGTCTTTATAGAATGGTCAAACTTTTTGTCTCTTGTGAATATTATCTATAGTTGGAAAAATATCCAGTTTAATTCTGTAAAACTTAACTATCCTGTGAAATTATAGTTGAAGTTGTTAGGTTTTTCTTCCTACCAACAACTGAGAGCTAAAAATGAATGGAATGATTACACGTAGATAATGAGAGAACTTATTTTTAAGTCTTTGAAGTACATTATTTTTATGGTTTAAATTCCCTGGCTAAATAAAAGAGAATCAAAGTCAGTAAAACCATCACCTAATATCAAAAACATTAAGTATTTCACTTATCCATAAGAGTAAATAAGCCAAATAAAACAAACCCAAACAAATAGGCAAACATAAACATAATGATTTTCATAGCTGTTGCTACCGGAGTTTAACCTAATCCTGGCTGAAGCCAATGAAAAATGCCAAGGCAGAAATGCACAAACTCAACCTGATTCACTTTGGGACGACCAACTAGATTGCAAGGCATTGGAAATACACACATGGATCCAAATCTTTTTGT
The DNA here is from genome assembly GCF_009828535.3 of Hylobates moloch. NCBI lineage: Eukaryota > Metazoa > Chordata > Mammalia > Primates > Hylobatidae > Hylobates > Hylobates moloch. The sequence continues at coordinate 56,170,217 of NW_026652279.1, read as the reverse complement.
TAATCATCATGAACCTCATGAGAAATCTGTTCAATTTAAAAAGAAAAAAAAAAAAAAAAAAAAAACTAAGTGACTGCAATTTTGAAGCACCTTCTGTAGAGGGAGCAAGAGGCCTTTGGTATATTAAACAAACATGGCTGAATTAACATTCATTTTTATTTCTTTTTATTAGTCAGAATGGAAATAATTTCAGGGGCTTTTCTTTGTGACCATTACAAGAAGGCATTTTGAAAAATCAAAAGATTTAAGTTTCAACCATATTATCTAAGTCTCTAGGACATTCAAAGATCAAAGAAAAACTAAGATTTTTCAAGTGTATTTTTTGACACCTATCTTTGAAAAAAATTTCAATACTGATCTTTAAATTCTTATTGTTTGAGCAACCTTAGAATTCACATGAGCGTTACAGGGAGACAAAAGCACAGCGACATAGTGACATAAGGTCCAATGTCACTACCTACAGCATAAGCTAAGGGCCTTAATAATAATCTATTATTACACCTATTATGGTTTAACTTTGGAGGATTTACTTTCCAATTAAAGGCAGTTAAGTATATGGGATGCAAAATGGTGATCTGATGGCACCGGAGCCAGGAGAGACTTATAATATTACTTTTCCATAAATTCCTGTAAACAGACATCAGTTTAGCTAAGTCAAGGACCAGAATGGGTTCTATTACCAAATGAAATAAGAAATATATACTGTACATCCTTTCTATGCCTAAGATACTTTCATTTATAATGAATCCCTTTCTTTCTATGCAATTCAAGCATACACTATGTAAAAAGAAAACTATTTTTCACTAAACATTCAACAACTATTCAGTATCAGTAATGTTCTAAAATCTACCTGTTGCAGGTTCCCTCCAAACATTTAAGTTTCCAAAGAAGCAGTTCATTATGAGTCAACAATGGACAATTTTTTAAATCATATATGTTGTGGGTAGTTTGATATTTTACTTTAATTGATAGAGAATTTCTCGAGTAATTTCCCCACTCTTTTGCTTTGCCACAAATCAGTGGATTATTTCAGAATGAAGTGAAAAGCAAAGCTCATCTAATACTTCATGGAATAATACGGCTTATTGCTAAAACTTACTAGTATAAATTGTCAGCTTACATGGATTTTAGAGAATTATATCTAGAAGTGAAAAAATAGTCTTCAAGTGGTGTTTGTATCTAACTATGAAAAAAAATACTTAGGTGTCCCATTTATCACTGTTTTAATAAAGTTCTAAAGATTCAGATTTTATTTTTCTGCTTATGTTTTTTAATGAAAATGTTTAGTATCAGTATAATAGTCTATCTGGATTAGAAATAAACCAATTTATAAGAATAACATTCCAGTGTATTTTATTCAAGATTACATAGTTTTTATTAAAAATTAATCATACCCAGTTCTGAAAAAAAACTGGTTTCTATCACAAAAAAATAACAAGAGGATGGTACAAATGAGATACATAAGTTGTATATAAAATAGCAAAATAAAAAACTAAAGTCATGTAACTAATTATTACCATCTGGAATTACACGTGGGGTTTTATTTTCCTCTACAAACTCATTAAAAAAACAGGTTTAATTTTACTTACTACTAAATAACAGGTAAAATAATTAGATTTATATTTAGTCATTATCTGTTCATATATGTAACATTTGGCAGTAGAAAAAATTTCTATCTTATGGGGCATGGGACAATTTTCAGTCATTGACTAAACTTACAGGAAATTTTTAGGATACCAGAGGAATAAAGCTCAACGAATTGTATTTGGCTGACTCCACATTAAAGCCTACCATTACACTTATTACTGCAATCCCTTTATATTCTCATCCTACATTCCCAGAGTGTTCTGCACTGTTGCTGTTATTACTGAGTTAATACGCTGGTAATACACAGGGACATACACTCTCAAAGATGCATAGTCACCCTCCCCACAACCTGGACAGTTATTAAATTCATTGTGTTAGTTATTTGAGCCTTCAGTGATAAATACATTCATCTTCTACATATGCACACTTGAAACAAACCAAGAAACAAGCGAATTTTCAGGCCAGCACAGGAGATAGTATCCGATGCTATGCTTAATTAGTAAGCTTGTTTTCTACATATAAGAATCTATCTTCTTTAATAGTATCTGAAGGCAAGTAACGAAAAATATCTTCTGTTAAAATAGAATCTTTAGAGCTTGCCCTATACATTACGCCATATTTCTTATATTACATTCTCCCAATCCTAACAGGGAAAAATGTCTAACTCAAATAAATAGTCCAGAGAAGAGACAAAACAAAATATAGCTATATTTGAAATGATTTTTCCACATGTGCCACATATAAATCATTTCCTCAAAACACTAAATTTTATCATATACATGCTAATTTTCAAGGGTCTTTCATGACATCAAAAAAAAAGTCTGTGTGGTATACTATCAAGCTTTAAGATAAGCTTTACTTATAAGCATTTTCACTAACTTGTTTGTAAATCGGAGAAACAGATTTGAAGCTGCTTTGTACTTGTGTTCTATCCAGCCTCTGTGCTCTTCACACAGATAACCTCATGGTTTGCTCCCTTACTTCCTTCAACTTTCTGTTCAAATATTAGCCTTTCAGAGAGGTCTTTCCTAATGACCTCATCTAAAGTATAAACATCTCTATCATTATTTATCCTCTTCCCTGCTTATTTTTCCTCCTAGCACTTACCACTAGCTGACAATATACAATATAGTTATTTGTTTACTTTCTCTTCTCCCTAACTAGGGCTTAAATTCCAAAGAGGATAAAGGATTTCATCTTGTACACACTGAACCTCTAGGCAGTAAAGCAACTGAATGAAAATAGGACAGTTAGGTGAAATTTGTATTCTCTGCTTATGGAACCAAAAATATAAGCACTTATCTCTTTAGAAAAATATATATTATAAGAATATATATTCATAAAAATAGATAATACCACCTCCAACAACAAAAAAACTTTCTCACAAAAATGCAAAACCAAGTAATATTGGTTCATGGCTATTTGAAAGCCAAAGTTTAATATATCAAAAGTACAAAAGGTCCATCTCTAAAAGACAAGGCGCACACACACACAAAAAATTCTTAAAAAAAAAAAAAAAGATATTCCTCAGCATTTCAGAACATTATCTTACCTGGAAGTAATGACTCCATTATTATTTGTAATAATGCCTCTGTTCATTTGCCAACCTATTGTGTGTCAAGTAAAATAAATATTTCCTTAACTATTCAGAGTATCATTTAGTTTTAATTTTGAAAAATCAAATTATTTCAAAATACATATAATTTAGTAAATAAATAATTTAAACGATAAAAAGCATCCACATAGGATTATTTTGTTCTCCCTCCAAAAAAAAATTACCCATGTTTCTAGGATTTACTTAAAATTTTATATTTATAGCTAAGTGTCAAAGATGTTAAGCAGAAACCACTTAGAAAAAAACATTAATTTAGAAAAATTAAGTATATAGATACAAATAATTTCAGATTGCTTTTACAACAATCTGAAATTTAGAAGTAAATTTCATACTCTTGTAGGTCTCAAGACAAATTACACAATAAAAGTCAAATAATTGCAAAGATACAGTTTAACAGGAAAGGAAACACTATCACAGAGCAGCCTCTGACATGTAAATGGGAATCAGAGTAAACAATATCAAATATTTAACAATTCTATCTCAGTAAATATTTATAACAACATAGTGTAAATGTAAAGGTAAATGCTAGCTTTGACATTCTTGGATTTAACATTGGAGTTTTCAACATTTGTGAGAAAACAAAGTGTATGTTTGGTAGCAATGTGTAATTTTGCTTTGGCCTGATTTTCAAACATGCACCAAGAGTCTAAGATGGAAATGAATTCTCGAACATCCGACATTCCTATTTCTGTGAGTGGCATTTTGCTAAGACCTCTGTTCTAAGACCATCCAGAGCCAGGACTCTTGACTCACTGTTATTGCCAGGTTTGCCATCAGTATCCTTTAAAAAAAACACACTGTATAGAACCTAAAAAGCTGAATCTCAAAAGGATTTTGGAGATAATTTAAGTTAAACTGATCCTCTCTTCTACCAGACGGGGAAAGGCCCAGAGAAGTTTTCCTGTTAAAAATAAGACAAAGGCTGGGCATGGTGGCTCACGCCTGTAATCCCAGCACTTTGAGAGGCTGAGGTGGGCGGATCACAAGGTCAGGAGTTCGAGACCAGTCTGGCCAATATGGTGAAACCCCATCTCCACTAAAAATAAAAAAATTAGCCGGGCACAGTGGCGGACGACTGTAGTCCCAGCTACTTGAAAGGCTGAGGCAGGAGAATCGCTTGAACCCAGGAGGCAGAGGTTGCAGTGAGCCGAGATCACGCCACTGCACTCCAGCCTGGGTGACAGAGTGAGACTCCATCTCAAAAAAAAAAAAAAAAAAAAAAAGACAAATACTTAATGGCTGAGTCAGGTGTGGTACACAGTCTGATTTTATTCTACTGTTCACATCAGCATTCCATGCTGGTTTTGTAATAAACACAATGCATAACTAAACAATTAAGAAAAATGCTTATGATAATGTTAAGAAAGGAAGGCATAAAATTATCTCTACAATATAATCTAAATAAGGTAAAAACAAGTTTAAATTAAAAATGTCAAAATGTTAAAACTATGGACATTGATATTTAGCATATGTGTATGCTTATGGTTATGTATCTCACTTTTTTCTTTCTTTTATATACTTTGCATATTGTCTACAGTGAACAACTGCTACCTACAGAGTCAGAAACAAAAATAAACTGGAGAGATAAATGTGCCATTAAAAGCTAGCATTTGTATTGCTAACTATGGCTGACTTGCATGCAAAATTGAAAACTAATTTGCTGGCAAGCATGCACTGTTAAAATATTTCTCTAGTTAAGTGAAACAACTGCACTGTTTCTGAGGGAAATATCAAGAGTAAATAGGGAGAAAGTATGACTAATTTTAGATGCACTTACAAACTGAAGTATTAGAAAAAATACATTTTACTATGAATTTGTTATTCTTGCTTCATTTACAGGAGAAGCAGGTATTTAATGTTAAATACAAAGGACTTCCAGCTCGCTTGCCAATATGAATTTAATAAACAGAATGTGAAAATTTAATCTCTAATTAGCAAGATTTCATTTTCTAATTTCTCTGAGTTATCAGAGATAATTGAGCTTAGATGTTTTATTACATGCACATATATCCAGAGTTCATTTAGGGCAAGAATATCATCATATGTTGTCACTGATTTAGAGCCTACTACCCAGAGTATGTGTAATTGCTTCCAACTCCTATGTCTGCTAAATATCTCGCAGTTCCAAGAGAAGTTCCCACTGGAGAATGATCTAATTCGCTGAGTTTCCCACCATCCCCTGAATGATGCCAAATTTCACACCCTTGTTTTTTCTCATATTCCGCCTTTCCCAATTGTGTGCCTGTACTTCTCGAGTCATGAAATGCCCATCCCTCCATGAAACGCCCATCCCTCCATGAAACATCCTTCATTCACAAAGTCTATAACAGCCTCTCCTCCAAACTCATTTGAAACTATTAAGTTAGCATTATAAATGTTAGTGCACACCATTCTCTAGTGATTTCATATACATTAATGTTATTTTCTAAAGTAGACTGTAAATTTCTGGGGGGCTGGGATCTACCTTATTTTTCTTTTGCATTGATATGTATAGTGGGAGTTCAGTGAACTGCAGATGAAGGAATGAAGAAGCTCTAAGACTTTCAATTGGAAATAAGGACCTCAGCAGATAAAATTTAAATCAATCGACCAAGCATCCACGTATTCTCTGTGTACTTACTTACTATATGCAAATCATTTACTTAGTATATATCAAATACAGTAAGATGCTATGGGAGATAGAGAACACAAAGTTTTTGTCCTCAAAGTCTTGTAATCTTTTCAATTGGAGAGCCACATTAAAATTAGAAAACAGTATGGCGAGTATATAATTAAATGAGTAGAAAATAAACTGCAGGAAGAGGAATGTGAATCAGTCTTAAACATTACAATTGAAGAAGTCACAGAACATTTCACAAAGAAATAGAGTCTGAGATATGGACCTTTAGGATACAGATTAGGAAAAGGTGAAGCACAGGAGGAACAGCATAAAAATTTCACAAAGCCAGAAAAAAAATTCAGATATTATTACAGGGCAAGTATTAGGAATCACTGAAAAATATTTTAGTTGGGTAAAATTCTGTAGGATCTTACTGTTAGCAGAAGTGTATACAGCTAATTTAATGGAAAAAGGGAAACAACGCTGGTTTTTGAGTGGGAAGGTGACCTGGGGAAGGCAGAATTTAAATTAAATGAACTCAGTTACAGTGAACAAAATAATACTGGAGGAAAGGCAGACATCCTGACTTCATATAAAGGGCAGGAAAATTAGAATTGGGATATCCAATTTATCCTGGTTTAACTTGGGAAGGTATCAACGAGAGATATCTAGTGTGCCTCTGGGGCCCCATTTTTCAAATGAGATACCCAGTTATCTCATTTTACTAGCTGTAAACCCATTGATACTAAATCTCCGATCATATGAGATTATCAGATAAAAGACTCTTGCAGTTGTCCAGCTCTGAGGCAAAGCTAGAGCAATGGAGAAGATTACAGGAATATGAAAAACTCCAAAAGAATAATCAAAATGACTTAGTAGCTGAATGGATGTGAGAAATGAAAAAACTGGTAGAACCAAAGATTATTTTACGATGTCAAACTGGGAAGCTGAGATAAAATGGGGTACCTCTGAGGAGGAGAGGTAAATTTGAACGGATACCTCATTGTGCTACTCTATCGTCTTTGATACAAGGAATACTTAGCTTTCTCTCCCTGTTGCTCTATGTAACCTCAAGAGTATAGGTAAGTCTCACAGATGTTGTGGTTACCAGCAAAGTATCGGGAAGGATCTTAATTTATGGTAATTTAGTTTGTAAATACAGCTGGCTGTTTACTATCAATGACTTTCTATTCACCATGTAGTGTCTGTACTGAGAGCCTCTCAAAACCACTCTTTACCATATCTTGATGCGTAGACAAGTGATCTCCAAATTCAACAAAACTCACTTTATGCTAGGGAGGAGGGTGGTAACTGGAGGAGGAGGAGAAAGCCGGGGAGGAACATCATATTCTTCACTTCCAAGGTGACCATTGGAAAAGACCTGAAAGTAAATCAAATGGTTAGTTTCCAAGAATTTAACTTCTGAAGGACCTTAAAGCCATAGCTCCTCTACCATTCTGAAGACAATATGTAAGTTCAGTATATTTAAACAAGTGAAATGTCATACAATTTATTCAGGAGTCAGTAGCACCACACTGATGATTCACCACTGCCCAAAGGGGTTCAAGCTTATACAAAAAATAAAAATGTTACACCATGATTCTTAAACACTGAGAGGGAATACTATAATTTATATATATCAGATATAGATATTAATGGCTAAATAGGTAGATAGTAAAATTCACCAACTATGCTCAGTTTTTACTGAAAAGTTAGCATTCTCTATAAGGGGTAAAGAAAAAAACAGCACTGATGTTATTCTTTTTTTAATTCCTTCCAAACTAAAGTGCTCTAAATTATATTTCTCCATGGTGAACGGAACATTCTTAAACTTTCTGATGAAACAGTACATTAATATAATCAGAAGTGCCTTTGTTCTTTCATGGTTGAAGCTTCTGTGCTAATGATAACTAGAGACCTATTCTGGCTTTCCAAGTGCAGGCAAATTTAAACAAAATTTTCAGTTTGTGAACACACAAACCACAATTTCTAACTTGCTCATATGGGACCATCCAAAGCCAGGGTTCAATTACTCTGAATTAGGAAATTCTGATGTCTGGATTTCTATTACACTATAGAAAATGTCTGAAAAACTGTTCTTTGTCTCTCCTACAATTTGAAATTACAGCAACCTAAAAGGGTGGGGGTTTCTGAGAGGATAATTTTGCAGAAACATATTCACAAGAAAAGATTGAACACATTTTAAGACCTATAAGCAATCATTAGATTTTTATCATGGAGTTATTTTACAAACTCTTATTATTTCATATTTAATAGGTAGCCTGATGGTGGGGCTAAATACATGTAAAGTAATTTGAGCAGTGCTAGATAATTCAGTCAAGGACTTACCAATTACTTTCCCCCATCATATTTCTAAAATGATGCGGAAGCTTTAGAACACAACATTGAAAAGACCATACCCTTACCTATCAACTTAAAATAAGAAAAGAAACAAGTTTAAAGAACATATATGAAATGTATCAACGTTTGTATTTCAAAGCTACAAAATCAAATTTTATAGCATTAAAGTTTCACTAGAGACTGGTCCTAGGCTTTAGTACCAATTTCTCTTTTTTAATGTTTCCCCTCATTAGACTCAATATACTGTAGCCATACCATGACAAAATATTACCTTTAAATACAATGATTTTATCTGGGCTTTTGACTGTGGCCAAATAACAGAACAAGGCACAGTGTTCTGAAGTGTGCCAGAAAGAAGAAATTTCCTAATAGATATTAATCATTTTGAAGTTTAATAAAATCCTTTAACATAAAAAAAGGCCTTTTAACAGACAAATACACATATCAAACCACAAATGCTCATTGTGATATTGAGCACTGGAAGTCATTCTTCATTGGAATTCTCTGCATGCTGCAGGAATAGATACAATGTAAGATATCTGCAATCAAATTTCCTTAATTCATGTTACAAATACATATAAAGCTCATTTGGGAAAATGTAATGTGGATTTTATATGCAATAGTTTATTTTAGGACAAAGCATCCAACATAGATAGATGCTAAATAAAATTTCAGCAACAATAAAATAAAAGAGAGATATGGGAATAATAGTTTCAGCTGTATTGGCTCTAATTTAACAATAAACCAACCATAATTTTATAATCAGAACATTGTGAACATATCTTTAAAAAATACCAATACACTCAAACATTTACTGGTATTGAAATTGCTTTCATCTTGCACATTAGGTAAATGAGAATAAAATACTAATAACAGAGCTTGCATATTTTTATGTACTACTATTAAATTTCATGAAGACGGCCGGGCGCAGTGGCTCACGCTTGTAATCCCAGCACTTTGGGAGGCCGAGGCGGGCGGATCACGAGGTCAGGAGATCGAGACCACGGTGAAACCCCGTCTCTACTAAAAATACAAAAAATTAGCCGGGCGTGGTGGCGGGCGCCTGTAGTCCCAGCTACTCGGAGAGGCTGAGGCAGGAGAATGGCGTGAACCCGGGAGGCGGAGCTTGCAGTGAGCCGAGATTGCGCCACTGCACTCCAGCCTGGGCAACAGAGTGAGACTCCGTCTCAAAAAAAAAAAAAAAATTCATGAAGACAAGTCATACAGGCAATGATGTCTATCGCTAGTAAAACCACAAAGTACAATTAATGAGGTAACTTACTCTTGGAGGGCAATACCTAAGAAAATTAAGTGATTTGTTCCTAATTTTTTGAAACAATCCATTAATCTGCTTTAAAATGCAAATGGCACTTTTTCTAACTGTTTCAGAAATACCATTTGTTACTGATGTATAGTAACTAAAGGATTTCTATGGCCACTGAAATGCTGTAGTGTCTTTTCTGAACCATTCATTTGATGTTTGGCATCTGATAGTATTTTGCTCATGTTCTGTGTACTTAGGTTTCGTCAAGGAGAATTTAGGCCACACTGGGCCTCTTTCAGGACAAAAACTCTATTACTCCTTTACCATTTTATAGCATATGCTTTACGGTGCTTTACACACAGTAAGGCTTAAATTAATATTGACTGCTGATTGGCTCAGATGTACTTATTAATGGAAGTATTTTTTTTTTTTTTTTTTTTTGGAGACAGAGTCTTGCGCTCTCACCCAAGCTGGAGTGCAGTGGCGCTATCTCTGGAGTGCAGTGGCTCACTGCAAGCTCCGCCTCCCGGGTTCACGCCATTCTCCTGCCTCAGCCTCTCCGAGTAGCTGGGACTACAGGCGCCCGCCACCACGCGTGGCTAATTTTTTGTATTTTTAGTAGAGACGGGGTTTCACCGTGGTCTCGATCTCCTGATCTCATGATCCGCCCGCCTCGGCCTCCCAAAGTGCTGGGATTACAAGCGTCAGCCACCGTGCCCGGCCTATTAATGGAAGTATTAACTAGTGAAATCACTTTCCTTAGGTTTAGCTGAAAGAAACTCATTATTACCGAAATACTCTCGGCAAATATGTGTGAGTATATATATGTATATATGTTATATATATATATACACATACATATATATACACATATATATATATATACACATATATATATATATAATTTGCTTAATGGCTGTTATTCCTGTAAACTGTTCATAAACATGTACTAAGAGTTGACAATATGCCTAATACAAAACTTGGAATTCTGTATAGTCCTTTCCTAATTAGTAGATTGAGACAACAAAGGACCTAAATGTGCAGGTACTTTATAAAGTGATGATCATGTTTCCGTTCATCTAAAATGGCTGTTCGTATTTACTGACAGTGGTTAGAGGACAAGATTTAACATTATGTCATTCTGAATTTCATGTTCTCACCTGCAACCATTTCATTACACCCAAAAATCATTTTAGCTGCCACTACCTGAGTGAGTACAATAAATCACAACTTTGGGGGCTAAAAATAAATACTTTATATATTTTCTAGATATCTGAAAAACCTGTTTGCAAATGGTAAAAAAGAACTCAAATGTACAGACTGATAGTATCAACTGAAGCAGTTCACACTGAAACCTCACTGAATCCTCAACTAAGAAACATCTTTTTGTCCTCTGCATTCTTAGCTCACTGTCCGAAATCTATCACAATTGCATTGGAAATGCTACCAATTTAAATCTTCTAAATTCACAATTCTGTTCCTAGCATTCCTCTGCCAGAAAAGAAAACTTTAAATGTTCTTTCCTGCCTACCAAATTATGATTACTTAATGTAGAATTCAAGACACTTCATAATTGGTTTCAACTTACCTTGCCACGGTCTTAACTCACCTGCCTACTCTTTTTATGCTATAGGCCATCCAAAACTGACTACATTATTACTATACATATTCTCCAACCTCCATGCTATTCCTTTCTGTCATACCTACAAAAACAACAGCTGCCAATCTTTTAATGTCTATAGCCAGTGACCTTCTTGCATGAAGCTTTCTTTATTCCTTTTCCAGTCCTGCATCTTGGAATTTTTTTTCTTCTTGGGGATCCCACACATTTTCTGGATGCTTCTCATATACCTTACCTCTTAATCACATGCCTGGCTCATCCCAACTAGCTTTTCTGTGCTTTATTCCTCTTTGTATTCCCCAGAGTGTCTTGAACATCCTAGGTACTCATACAGCTGAATTAGGTAATGAGGTTGAAGAACTAAGAAAACAATAGTGGAAGTGTAGACTTGTGAAAGAAGTATAAACTGGCTTGTACAATTTATTAGAAATCTAGGTTATCTTAGAATAATATTTCTCTAAATGCCTCAAGGTATCATCTAATCCTAAAGTGTAAAATGTTTTCTTATGATTCAGATATTGTTTAAAAACTGAAGATTAAAACATGTGGGACCCTTGAGATACAGAGAAAACAATTTTGTGAAAATCTTAGCACAATTAAGAAAAACATTTTTTAAAAATCTTACAAAACACAAGGCTTTACCTTATCCTACACATGAAAACCCCTACACATGCTGCCTCAAAAGTATCCCTGTATTTCGTCCTTCAACATCAGACTGTACATGAAACCAGTACACACAGAGGACTGATTTTCTGAAAGACAGCCCTTGAAATTTATAGATAACTTTAAGGTCATGAATATAAACATGTGCCTCTCCACCAAAAGTACACAAGCCACAACTGCAAAAAGGGAAATCATTTGATATATTTATCTTGCAGCATCTTCAAAAGATTATCATACAAAGGTCATCTTTAGAACAACGTCACTGTAAGTAACATGACCAGTTAAAGATGGTTTTATAAGAAACAGCAGTATTCTTACTGCCTCAAGAGAACAAATAATGACAGTTGGGTATGATGTTAATATCTAGAGATAAGTAGATACATTTCAAGTTTCTAGTCATATTTTAATACACTTTGGTAGAATTATTTTGCTTAGATAATTAAAACAAACCACCAACAACAATAAATATCTAGTCAACAAGATGTTTATTAAAGAACAGCTTTATAAGGTGACTAAAATCTGAGACTTTCAGAGAATGGAAACAATGCTATAGGATAGAAATCTCTTACCAACAAAATCAGATACATAAACTTAGTAACTCATAGCTTGTAGATCCACATTTAAAATAAAGTATTACCTTGGCTAGCTTTTGATTATGCTAGGTAGGAGGGGAAGAGTCAAGGGAGTAAATGAATATCACAAAAAATTCTTAGACTTCATTTTAATTATGAGCTAGAATAATTTTTTCCTCAGAGCTCTCTACAATTACCAAATGGAGTAATTAGAGCTTAATTTATTTCCATTTCCCCTATCGCTCACTGTTCTAGCGACAATGCAAACAGAAAAGGCAAATGGTTCTTCTGGATGATGGGAACTGACATACTGACAGGACGAGTAATGAAGGGAAGTGAGTCCTCACCCATTGACAGGGTATTGACTTTTATAAATTCCCTTGTGTTCCACATGTATAATTAGTTTTCACTTAAATTTTTAGTACTTATCTACATTTTCTTATCTCTAAAATGGGAAGATGCTATTAGATTTGAAGCTTTGTCGCTAATGAAAACTACTAAACCTAAGCGGCAATTTTTACTATTTGACCAAAAAAAAAAAAAAAAAAAAGTGCATTTGCTTATATTAGGGGCCTGATGAATTATGTGAATAAAATAGCCTCCAAATATCTAAATCTCCACACTCTTTAATCCAATGATAAAGTAAGACAAAATAATGGCACTATTAGGTATGAAGGGTGAGAATACGTTGATAATATCTACTATTTTCATTAAAAATCTTAGTCTTCTTAAAAAATCAAAACATCTCCCCTTTCTCTTCACCCGCTCTCCTTTTCTTATTGTATATGATCTACATGTTTAAAATGACTACTCTTCTGCAGAGGAACAAAAATCCTATTTTAAACAAGAAAACTATGCAAGATACATAAAAACCTGTCCATTTGTAATCACGGCCATCTTCTCCCTCCACCTTTTCTCTCCTGGCCTACACCTGCCCACACTCAAACCCAAGCACATATACTCCTTTATCTCCACCACTGGCTTTAGTGTTAGATTACTAGCACCAAGTAAGTATTATATTATAAGCACCGAGTTATTAACTTGGTTACTGAATGCTTAACCAAGTTATTAACTTGGTTATTGAGTGCTTACCAAGCATTCATTAGGAACTACGCTAAATAAAAGAAAAAAGGAGTGAAACAAAGAGAAGATGTTTTGGTTTAAAAAACAGACAACTATTTTGAATAAAAATGCCAAGTGTTACAACTTATTTTGACACTCTATGTACAGATGTTATTTTTGGTTTTATTCCTGAACCAAGGGGTATAGAAATTTAGATAGCTGGAAGCTAACTATTATCCTAGATACCAGGTATTGTTATTATTCCATTTTATATAAAGGAATAAAATAAAGTTCCACTTTATTTATAAGGAAAATAAGTGAGGTTGGGGACAAAGCCAGTATATTCTAGAGGAGAAAGTGAAACCCAGGCCTGATTTTGGAGCCTGGTAACAAACTCCAACCCAGGATCACAGAAACTGAGAATTACAGGATCCTAAGTGATTATGTCAGTTGTTAGCTGAAGCCAAACTCTTAAGTCTCCCAACAATGACATGAGAAGAGGAATTAGGCCTTTTCTACTTTATGTAAGTTCTGGTATGCCCTATGATCTAACGAAGTGAATCATTTTTCCTTTATAACAGTAATAAAAGAGGAGACATGGTGTGTTTTATAGTTTTGTGGCATTCAATGCATCAACTATATATAAATTCTTCTTTACAGCTCACTCCAGAAGTTAAACAATTAGGTTGAAATTAGAAATCTTAGAAGTCTAATTTTGGTTGAAACACCAAATCTAAGAGTAACATGAAATTAACTGGAGGATATTAGCATTGCAATATAAATACACACAATATATGAGATTAGAACTTAGGGAATCTTAATGAGAATTATTTAGAGAGAACTAAGCAATATTAAAGTTTAGCTTTCAATAAGAGATAAAATTTTCACTCAATGTTCTCTGTTATACTAATCTGTATCAATGACCACAACATGAAAGTTCACACAGAAATATTTAAAGGAATGTTTTTATAACTGAACTCACAATTAATATCTCATACCTATAGTTAATAAAATAAAAACAGTATTCCATACCAATAACCTAAGAAATTGGGGTAACATCTCATAAAAAAAATTAACAGCCAGTTTTCTAGAGCTTAGGAGGGCAAATTTATAATAGCATTAAAGCTATAACATGTTATCTAAAAGAACCCTGAAACAAGGTATCTTCAATGAAATGGCTATAACAACTATTATATTTCAAGTATTTTTGAAGTCCATTTAGAAAATAAATTATAACATGCTGCTGAGATATAACTAGTTAATTACAGCTTCTTCTAACACTCTTCCCAAGACAAGTGTGATCACATGTGAATAAAAAGTAAAGGCTAAAGGGGAAAAAAAAAAAACACTGAAAATTTTTGAAAATGAATGGCAGGTCCTTCCAATCAGCGTTCTAGGTTGTGGAAAAAGTCTTTTGAGGAGGAGCTCCCCATTGACAGAGATCATTATAAAATTGGTTTTATTTGTATGTTCTCTTACACTTACATTATATTTAGGTGACCCTGAGGAAACCTATAGAGATCCTCATATTTACAATAGATGAGACTGAAGGTACCAAGGTGAGTCACCAGCAAAGAGTCACGGCAAACTGCCACCACTCCTTGCCTTTGTTTTGAATGCTGTGCTACTGAGTTGTGATTCTTCCTTTCCTGGCTACCCCATATCACTGAGGTTAAATATTGTCATACAAAGTGTTCATTATCACTGTACCTCCACACACAGAGGAGCTGAGTGCAAGTCACACTTCTTCCTTATATCCTGAATATGTTATAAGACGAACTCACCATCTTTAACCATTATATTGAAGGACTAGACTACTTCTGTAAAATATCAATTTAAGGTCTACAGAGACGAGATCACTTTAATATCATAGTCTTCAGAAGAGCCAAGGCCTCCCTCAGTAGAGGGAAGATGGCAAGGATCTAATCTCAGAGTCAAAAGCATCCTGGAACCAAATACCAGAAATTATTACAGTATACCTCTGCCAAGGAACTACCAAAAATTCTAAAGTAAATGATTTCTGCTGCTGTCTCTTCAGTTTCCTGTACACATAAACTCCTTCCTGGACATATAAATGATAGTGGTAACATCCTTCAAGTGAGAAGTCAACAAGGGTGAGAATCTCTCAATTTTAGGGGAAAAGAACTTGGGAAAAGAGCTTGATTTTTAAGAGTGAACTTGGTTTAGTGTTTTTAAGTATATAGGAAGTTCATTTTACCCGGCTGCCTAATGTGTACTGTCCCAGGCAACAATAACTAACTCCAACAACTGATTTATTACATGTATAGTAACACAACTTGTAAAAATTGGATGGAACTAAAGGAGTTTGTTAAAAGTACAGTGCTGGCCAGGCGCAGTGGCTCACACCTGTAATCCCAACACTTTGGGAGGCCGAGGCGGGCGGATCCCCTGAGCTCAAGAGTTCAAGACCAGCCTGGCCAACATGGGGAAATCCCGTCTCTACTAAAAATACAAAAATTAGCCAGGCGTGGTGGCAGATGCCTGCAATCCCAGCTACTCAGGAGGCTGAGGCAGGAGAATCGCTTGAACCTGGGAGGCATAGGTTGCAGTGAGCCGAGATCACACCACCGCACTCCAGCCTGGGGGGCAAGAGCGAGGCTTCGTCTCAAAAAAAAAAAAAAAAAATGCAGTGCTGATTATACCACCACTAAGTTGTTAATAGAAGAAATTTTTGGCAAATGAAATAAGGGAAGGTGAAATAAATCTCTGGCAAATTGTCTAGTGTCTTCACATTAAAATTAAATCATTACTTAGAACCTCCTGACTTAAGTTCAAGTTTTAATGAGCTTCTGATTATTTATAACTTGGGGATAATTAAAGACTTACAGGGAAGTGCCATGCTAGGCAAAAAAAACCACTTCCCAACCTTTTATGCTGCTGACCATCAGAAGCATTTATAAGCAGATTCTCTAGCTTCTGCTTTGCATATTTCTTACCTTAGCTCCTTCTAAAGGCAAATCATGGCGTCTGTGTTTCCGCATAAGCACTGGGTCAGAGCCCACTCTACTGTGCCTTCCATTGACATTTGAACTCGCTGTGATTCCAGGTTTTGGAGAGCCCTCCCCTAGGAGTCGACATCCCACAAGCTGATTAGTCCCAAACACATCTCGAGGGCACCATGCTTCAAGAGGCATTGGCGGGTCTCTGGAAGGCACGCTTTCCACATGATGGATGTGTCTACTCAGTCTATTGTCTGGTGGGATTGGGGGAGGTCTTTCAGGTGGCGGTGGAGGAGGATCTCTTAAGGGAGGAGGTGGTGCTGGGAGTGGTTTATCTTGTTTTCTCACCATGCAAGGAGAAGACTAAAGAAACAGAAGAGAAAAAAACAAAACTAAACTAAAGGTTGTACCATGCATTGAAAGAACTTCCAAACTAGTGTATTATTGCTTTAATTTTCTAAGCCAAACACGGAGTTTTACTAGAGTCCTGTGCCATCTTTTAATAAGTTTCTTTTATTACCAGTTAATGAAATTTAAATGAGAATAAAAAACTCATAAATACATTTCATTAGGAAAAAGTAGAAATGAGTACATAAATCCAAATGTTAGGTTATAGAAATGATACAGAAACAAGTAGAAGATCAAAATCATATGATGACTTTGACATTAAAAGAATATGTCAATAATTTATTTGCACATTTCTATGATTTGGGAGAGAGGAGAAAAGTGACTGTTTTAGTTTTTTTAAAGAGTAACTTGATTTGTAATATTTGTAATATTTTTAGAAGATTAAAAGCTTTTTCTTTATTTTTGTTTTCATCACTGTGATACAGCACAACTGATATGGGGGCAAATGTGCTCTGCTTCTTTATCAGTTATTATCAGAATAGTAAAAGATCCCAAGTAACAGAGCAGCACTACATATAGAATTACTTCAATTTTATGAATTCTTACAGTATTTTAAAAGATCAGGCTGATTCTTACATAGAAATATAAAGTTATAGATCAATGAATTGAATGTGTATGCTTTTCTTTTATTTATTTATTTATTTTTTATTATTATACTTTAGGTTTTAGGGTACATGTGCACAATGTGCAGGTTTGTTACATATGTATCCATGTGCCATGTTGTTTTGCTGCACCCATTAACTCGTCATTTAGCATTAGGTATATCTCCTAATGCTGTCCCTCCCCCCTCCCTCCACCCCATGTGTATGCTTTTCATACCTTTTGACTTTTATTTACATGGTTAATCTGATGATTGATTTGTAATTTTAATGTTAGAAAGCAGCAGAGAAAAAAGGAATCTGTTGTGTTTACATAATTCTAAATGATATTCTAATAACGTGTGATCTTAAAACCAAGTTAACTGTTAATACAGGAAAATCAAACACTACTAAATATATTGTGCTTCCAACAAATTTTAGACAACAGAGCATGTTACCAAATAAAATTAATTTTTAAAATCTTACGCTTATCAAATTTGAGGAAAAAATCCACACAGTAAAATAAACTGTAGGTTTAACTGTAGAGTAAGAATTATGTCTTTAATATTAAACAGTAATATAATTACTTTGCAAATATCGCAATTCATTGTAATTAATTTCCCCAGGTTTAAAAACTACATATAATTCCCTCTTCTGAGTCACCTTGAAACAAGGGTGATAATTTGTCACACCTTAAGCCTTATGTAAATATCCCATCACATTTTTCTTGTCATGGCACTATAAAAATGGGTGTAAAATATCATTTGATAACAGCATGCAAATTATTTTAATACATATAATGACCTTTTAAATCTATTTCACAAAATAACTATACTTACTCTGCTACTTATTTTGGCAAATCATGGGGCTACAGACATATGCTCTCTCTCTGCCAAAATTATGTGTAACTTTTACAGTAATAAAACAAGAAATATGAATGTGGGCTCACCATAAACTAAATGAGACACTCATCAAACTTATTCACAACTAAAAGCACAGAAAATATGAGTAATGGAATTTAAAAGAATCTGAGCAATCAATAATTGTCTTACAAAATTATTATCTGTGTTTCTAATAAAATTGATCTACCTTTGGTGAACCCGTTGGGCTGCCACAGGGAGATCTAACTATGCCTTTCTGAATTAGATCCAGGCGAGGAGGCACTGGTGGCAGGCTTAGATGTGGGATCTGGAGTGGGTCAGGCTGTGGCTTTCTTCTCTGGGCAAGGGGAGAGGATCCTGGTGATGTGACTGGTGAGTTCTGCCTGTCAGTGCACTAGAACAGAGAAAGAGAAAGATGGGGCTGTTTATTAGCTGTGCAGAGTGTTCTCTGTTCTTAAAGAATACATTTGGTTGGAAGAAGGTTTCCGGCACCATACATTTGTTAAAATGAATTCCCTTAGTTTACCCTGATTAATAGAAGCAAATAGTTCACACTGTCCCTCAAGGGTAGTATTACGAAAAGAATAGATTGATAAGTTTTTCCTACATATTGCAGAAAGGGGCTAAGAAAAAAGAACAGCAAAAGTATAGTATAAAGACAATCAAATGCAGATATTCTTCAAGAAACCCATCTATATTTTATGAGGAAGCCAGAAACACATAATGCAATAATGCACATTGCTCCTGGATCTTTATATTATAATTTTTTTTGCTCAAGCTTTTGTACATTCTAATACTTAGCTATTGCTTTGTTCCAAACATGTATCTTGTATGTAGTCTATTTTCCTGCAAACCAGTTAAATCAGGTGGGGTTTTAAAAAAATAATTGTGTGTTTAAAACAAACAGATTTAAGCCTATTTTTTTTTCCTTAATACTACACATGGAAAAGATTCTCAAGTTAAACATTTTTCTTGAAACACAATGAACTATATCTAGGAAAGTCTGTCTGTACTTCTGGCAAAAACTGATTAAGTTTCTGTTACTACAAGTTTTCCATATTGTCTGGTAGATAAAGTAGCATCAAAAAGCCAGTAAGTATTTCAATTTGTACGTAACACTTCCTATTGCATAACGTTGTGTGTTTGTGTCTATGTGTTTTAACGCAGCATAACCTAATTTCTGTTTGTTATAAAAGCCATACAGTTAATCAAGTAGCCTTAACAGGATAAATAATATTCTGTTCTAAAATACTGGGCAGTTTCCTTTTCAAGTCTAAGTTACTAGCTCTTTGAAGATCTAGGCTTGATGTTTACAACACTATCTATCATGCTTTGATATTGTTCTGTTTCTGAATGCTAGTATTTATAGAGTTTTAAATTTATTTGTAAGCCATTTTCCTCCTAACATTACTTACCTTTGTACAAATTGCTGCTGTCATCATTTGACAATTTAATATGAACTCAGCAGCTTTATCATTTAGTCTGTCTTTAACTGAGATAATAGATTTGTGTTCGCATTCACACTTAGTTACATTGTATAAGGCTTTTGTTAATTAACTAAAATCCATACTTTATTCAGATTTCCTTAGTTTATACCCAATGTCCTTTTTCTTCTCCAGGATTTCATGCAGGACACTATATTAGTTTTTATTATTACGTCTCCCTACCCTCCTTTTGGCTGTGACAGTTTCTCAGACATCCATTGTGTCTGATGACTTTGATAGTTCTGTAAAGTACTGGTTAGAGATTATTCAGAATGTTCCTTTATTGGGATTTGTCTAATTTTTAAAAATAATTAGCCTGGAGTTAAAAGTTTTGAGGAGTAGGACCACGGAAGTAAAGTGTCATTTTGACCACATCATATCAAGGATCCATGCTATCAACATGATTCACCACTGCTGTTGTTGACCTTAATTACCTGACTGTGGTATTGTTTATCAGACTTCTTCACTGTTAAGTTTCTTTCTTTTTTCTCCTCCTTCCCATAGTATACTTTTTGCAAGGAAGTCACTGCACAGCCCACATTTATATAGTTGGAAATTTATGCGTCCTTTGTAAAGACTTTTTAAAAATAAATCTGAGGCCAGCCCTGGTGGCTGATGCCTGTAATGCCAGCACTTTAGGAGGCCAAGGCAGGAGGACTGCTTGAAGCCAGGAGTTTGAGACTAGCCTGGGCAACATGGCAAGACCTCCTCTTTACTAATTTTTTATTTTTTTAAATTAGAACGGTGTGGTGGTACACGCCTCCAGTCCCACTACTCAAGAGGCTGAGGCAGGAAGACTCCTTGAGCCCAGGAGTTTGATTTTACAGTAAGCTATAATTGTACCACTGAACTCCAGCCTGGGCAACAGAGCAAGACCTTGTCCCTAAAAAAAAATAAAATAAATAAATCTGAGTAGCTAAACAGAAGACTATACCTCCGATATGCCTGAATATTGTCATGACATTACTAAACTGCAAAGTCTTTGTCTCTGTTGGTGCCGAATAACAAAATCATTCAACAAAATTCAACATAATTTGACAATTTTAAGAAACATTTCTTTTTAAAAAGTTAATGATTCTTTTCTTTTAGCTTTGTTATGGTAAGTCAAAAAAATTCAATTGTCACTGAAGGAGAAAATAAAGAATCTCTATAGTCACAAACTGACTTTAGTACAGCCAGTGATTCTTAACAAAAGAATAGTTCTACCCAGAAAGTCACAGGGCCTCACATGTTCCATAAATTTGAACCTTCTGGAGCAAAACTAATCCCAAAATCATCATAGATCAGAAAAAATTCCTCATGTAAAGCTATTTGCATCACAGAATCTTGATACTGTAGATCAGCAATTGTCACAGGACATCTAATTCTCCACCATTTCTATTAGGATAAATTATATTCTCTGAGAACTAGAAAAGCTGTTACCTGAAAAAATGCTTTGTTGATATGGCTACTCTCCTTTACAAAGAAGAATCAAGAAGCAAAGCTATCAATACTGCTTCTAGCCCAAACAATATTTTTTTTTATATATAGAAAGAATGCAGTTCTTTAGTTACTTGCAAAGACACTTTTCAGGGCTAGATGTACACACTGCAAAGACTGTTGAATGAGACCTGTGCTCCTCCAAGCACTTTTTTTCTGCAAATATTTTCTCACTTCTCTCATTAACTGAAACAAGACACAGAATTGTGATAGAGCTAACAGCCCATCATCAGTATTAGAACTTGACTTTCGGCCTAGATAGGATTAATTACTAATATTTAAGCAGTTACTAAATTTCTAGCATGTTTAAATGGGGTAAACTTGATTTCAAATGTGTTGAAGAGCCTGTTAGATACTGAAAGAGTATAATGAAAATCCTCAGAACAGACATCCAAACCAATGTGTGTGGCAAAGTAATAACCTTGAACTTTTAGATACTTCCAGACGAGCAGGCTCTCTGAAGCTTTGTGAATGTAATTGGAAGCATATCTTGCTTAGCACAATTCATACTGTGTTCTGAAGGTGATTATATACTGTCTTTTTGAAGAATTAATTCATTTAGAAGCAACACAGTATCTATAAGTTGGCTTAGTTAGAAGGATTTTATGGAGAGTATGTGAAAAAGCCAAATATCTTTCATCTTTATTGATTATATGTACTAAACTCACCAAACCTCATTTTCCTGAGTTCTCCTACATTAGAGTAAAATTCCTACCTAAGAGTAGATAATTCAACAATGCTCTTTTGATAGTAATGCATTATTCTTTGCTGAACCCTTTACTATTTTTAAAAACAATTATGCAGTTAGCGTACTGAAGCTTTGCGTTAACTTTTATTGCTGGTAAAATTCAAACACTATGAAGATTTGTAAACATTTTTAGTAGGTAATGTTCATATAGAAGGTCACTTTTAATTTATTTGAGTCATCACAAACTGTATTTTTTTCCTTCCTATTTGAAAGTCTATGGAAAAAAAGAAAATCTAGCACAATGCTGCACAATCCAGTCGATAATTAATTTTTTGGATGAGATATTAAAAATTCAGGACATCAAAATTTATCAGCTCACTTTAAAGAATAAAAAGTCTGCTCTTTTTTATTCTTCTGAAAATAAAAAAAAACAAAGTAGATCAATTCAGTGTAGACCGAAATTATTTCTCCTTTAAAAGACAATGCTGTCTTTATGTAATATCTGCATTTTTTATTTTTATTTTTGCATTTTAAAAGACTAAATTCTAGAGTAACAGACTTTTCCCCTGTACAGGTAATCACCAGGTAATTCAAATGCCTCTATAGCTGGGACCTGAATGTGAGAATTCATCTTTAGTCTACCAGTTCATATTCTCCCCTAAATTGACTCCTTATCAGCCATTTCCTCCACCCTTTTCTGGGCCTTCTTCCACAGTTCTAATCCCCAGCTCAAATCACCCAGGCCATTCATCTTTTTCTACATATGATAGGTGATAAAGGGAGCTGTTGGGGTAAAACAATAACAACAAACACAGAACCAATCCCCTGGCTCAGGTTTAAATTCTAAGACTGTGAACTGTGCTAATTATCACTTACTGATTTGTCCACTGATCCTCTTATTCACTACTGCTTCCATTGTGTATAAAAATGCAGACCAAATACATAAGTATAAAACATCTTGGGTAGAAAAGTAGCAAAGGATTCATTTAAATTCTGAATAACAACAGTATTTTGTTCATACGGATACTCTTGATTAGAAAATGTAAATTTCAAGTATGGCAATCTAAGCTCTAATGCCAACTGGTTATAAAGAACCATTTTTTTTTCATTTGAGTAATCATATAAATAAATGTATAACCTGATTTCAAACCACAGATCTCCTATATTTAAATTTCAGTTATAAAGAGGCTATGCAGTCTTGAAAATGTCACCACCTATTGGTGTTGTTATCTGTAGATAAAGAACAAAATTAATCCATTTGACAGAACATTATGGGTTAATAAAATTAAATAATGCATTATAAAATAAGTGCTGATGTAAAACATTTATAAACATTATGTAAAATAAATGCCGAAGTAAAATATTTTTATTTAGATGAAATGATTAGGAAAATGGATTATTTTGATGTAAAAGGGACAGAATGTAATCTATTATCTCCAAATTTCCAGTCAAAGCTTGCCCATCTACACAGCCAAAAGGTAATTCCATTAAAGTTATTTTTAAACAAAATACCCACCCTTGTTATTTCTTATTTTGCCCCAACAATTCCTCCCACTACCAGCTCTAAACAATGCAAAAGTAAAAAAATCAAATATCTAACCAAATAATTAAATTAAGTAAAAATGCATTCAAAAGTCAAATAGAAATGCCTCTTGGATTATTTGCTATTATTAGCACTGACCTTTAAAAAAACAAACTTAAAATTAAATTTTAACATGATTAGTCTCTTTCTTTTTAACCTAGAAAGGGTCTTAAACACAAAAACAACAAATGATAACAAGAAAAGTAGTTTAAGAATTGGATTAGGCTTATAAATTTAGGGGTATGCATGTTGTCAAACGGTTTGCCATAAAAAATACGTTTTACTGGTTTTGGCAGTTCTGTCCTTGTGTCTTTTCAATTTTCTGTTTATTTCACTTTTTCTCTCTTCATTATAAAGAACATAATTTCACTCTAGGAAATTTTGGAATTATAGGGAAATATAAAGACATTTTAAAGAACACCTACATACAGCCATTGGTGATGGTTCCTAATCACATACACTATGTTAAGTCTACTCAATGTTTGTTAGCATTATACAAAAAAAAAATTAGCTGATGGTAAACATTGTTCGTGAATATAATTTTAAAGTATGCATATATGGATGTACCAGCATTTACAAAACCATTCCTGTGCAATGAACACTTACGCTGTTTTCAAGTTTTCTTTATTATAAAGTAGTATCATAAAGAAATCTTTAACTATATATGTGCTAGTTTTTAAGGAAAGAATCATAGAATTTTTTTGAGCACAAGATACTAGACATGTAACCATGTCGAATTTATGAACATTCTTAAGGCTTTTTTGCTGTCCAGATGGTAAAACCAATTTATTCTCTCACCAGCCATGTGTGATAATTACCATTACACAAAACTCAAATGCAAAGAATATTTTTGTTTGCTTTGATGCTTGATTGTCATTTTAATGGGCCATACCAATGTTTAAATTTGTCCTTCCTTCCTTGACAAATAATTTGAAAGAAATGCAATATTTGTTGGACATGTGTATTTCTTCCTTGGGTCACTAGCTTTTTATGTTTTTTTTTGTCCCCATATCCACTAATTTCCTCTTTGTTGATTTGAATGTGCTCTTTATATATTAGGATAGTCAACCTCTTTCTATCTGTTATAATTGCTGTCACTACTTTTTCTGCAATTTAATTTTTCTGACTTTTTCATGGTAGAGATTTCGCCTGTGCTCTTCTGGTTTTCATGTGTTAATGAATGACTAAAGTATCATGTCCTTTTCACTGCTTAAATGAGTTCCTTTCTTTGTCACTCCTTCATGTTCATCTCTCTACTCTTAAGACAAATAAATATAAGTATGGAAAAATTAAGTCATAAAGCATAGAAGGTAGAATGTGAACACAGAATTAACTGTATAGAATTTATTCACAATATCCAAAATCCTTATGTAGAGGTAACTGCAAAAGTTGGGAAAGACAGAAACATCCTTTCAAGTTACAAGATACTGATCAGTATCATTTCATTCCTTTATCTTGATTTTAGGTGATTCTCACATTTTTCTAGTATTACACTTGTTTCTAAAACTTTATGATAAATTATCTGTTTCAGCTTCTTTCCAAATCCAAGGGCTGAGCCAGCCTTGATTCCATCCTGTATTATCATCACACCAGTATATTTGTCTAACTAACAATCTCTCTTAAGTTCTTTAATCCTAGTAACAGATGAGAATATCTTTTACAAACTAGAATCCTGGTGTTCTAGAAATTCAAAGACCACACTGGATTCTTTTACGTCTACATACTCATCCTTTTCCTTTGGAAATTAATAAATACTATTATTTGTTTTTCTGACAAAATGCACAGAATCCTTTATAACTACCATGAGGAACAGAGAAATCCACATTTTCAATCTTAACAGAAAATTCTGACAGAAAAACCCTAAGAAGTAAAGTAGTCAAAAGCCTATCTCATTATGTTCAGCAATTACCAATAATAATTGCAGACTCATTCTATTTTAGTCACTCTTCATTTTATCCACACCTTTAAAGAGCCATTTTATAAAAACGTTAATAAGATCCATTATTATGGAAATGGCAAAACATTTGGTAAGAAACTTCAAACACAGTCAGGCTTATTATAAAAACAGGACAAGAGAAAACCTCTCCAATTACTAATAAGATGAGAGTTCTGACAGTCCCAGAGATAATCAAAGTCAATTTTATAATACTTTTAACAAATTTTTACTTAATGAATTTCCATATCTGAACAAGGTATATACATGTACTATAATAAGGATGATGAGAAGGACTCAGAGAGTCAATGTTTTTCTATAAATGCGTGAAAATTAATGAAGGACATTGATAAAACTTTTATCACATGATAAAATATTCTAAGCATATTTTACTTGCTACTATTCTCTTCTTAGTTTTTTCACTTTATTTTGTGAACAAAACAAAAATCAAGAGTATTTAAAATAGTAGCCTATACAGAACACTATTCAGAGAGGGTATATGCTACAAAAATGCTTACACACACACATATTCATATGGAATTATAGCTTAAGTAAATGACTTGTGTTATCTATTTTGGAGTACCTCCACAGATAATAAACAAAAGCTTATGTGAAGAATACTGTGTTAGAGCAATACAATCATTTCCTGCTTACCCCTGGTCATACTTCTAGAAGTCTCAACCTACAATAATTTGGGGAGAAACCGAGAATGAAACAGGAAAGTCCTCTGAAGCAGGAGGAGCATTTTTTTTTTCTACTTCTTCCTACAGAAACAGAATGTAGGCACCCTGCTACCTTCCTAAGAATATGGACATTTGATTTGTGTGTAAAATGAAGTTCACTAATTCAAAGGCTGAATTATTGTCTATGTTCCACTAGTAACTTCTGGAAATTTTCAAATTAGAAGCAATAAAGAAGCGGAGGAAAACAGAAACCTATATACTAAGAAACACCAAATGGAATAAGAGCTGATTTCTCTTTGAGGTCTGGCAGGGAAGTGGTCAACAAAGTTGCCGATAGGTCTCCTTTAAAGTAGTGCAGTCTCACACTTGGGGATAACCTTAAGGGCACTGCTCTACTGAAATATTAAACACTGTTCACACAAGTGATGATACTGCTTCTCCTTGAAGTACCTTCTTATGAGAGAGACTTGATCTCCTGGCCTGTGATCAGCCTCCATAACCTTGAAATTTCTTTAAAGTTTTATATTTTACTTTAAACATTTACACAAATTTTATATCCTGATCCAAATATATGTGTGATTTTAATTTAAATTTATGGTTCTCTTCTCTTTATGCAAGCTACCCTCAAATCTTGTAGCAAAATGTGAGCTTCTAGAAATGTGTCGTGTTGACTATAGTGGCTTCTCATGCCCTTTGGTTCACTCAGCTGCATAACCAATTTTGAGAAGGCAGGGAAGGGTGACATATAATTCAGAAATATTTCCATAAAAATGGCCGAGAAACAAGAACATTCTGAGAATTAAAGGAATAAATTTCAGTCACTGAAAAAATGCTTTCATGTGAAACCCTTATTGCTCTCCAAATGCCAGCTAAAGCTGGTTGGAACAAGCAATTGCTATTTGGTTACTGTAGTTCTTCACCCTACTTTAGATAACACTTAATCATTTCAACTTAGTTATACAGAAAGTAAGAACACTGTAACCTTATCTAAATTATTTAATCCTCAAAATAGTGTTTCAGCTGACATGTTGACAAGTTTGCATTTTCTGAGTTTCAAACTTGAAGTATGGTTTAACAGTAAATTATTTTAATGTAGTCATGCAATGAAATTATAACTATATAGATGTTAATATGTTAAAGAAATACAACCAATTGCTTGGTAACCAATATAATTTTGGCATCTAATTCTTCCTAATGGAATGATATCAATATCTAAAAGAAAAACTTCCATAGACAATGCAAAAATACTAATAACTTAATTCTTAGAAGTACAGCAATATTTCAGGAGTCTTAAATAACACTAGTATAAAAAATGTGGCCAGGTGTGATGGCTCACACCTGTAATCCTGGCACTTTGGGAAGCCGAAGTGGAAGGATAACTTGAGGCCAGGATTTCAAGACTATGCTGGGCATTAGAGTGAGACCCCATCTCTGTTAATTTATTTTAAAAATAATATTAATTAACAACTAATACTTAGCATTTTCCGTGTGCCAGCACTGTTCTAATGGCTTTTTATATATATGAACTCATTTAATCTTAAACAGGCAGAGTTTTACGGACAAAGTATTTAAGGGAAGGGGAGTGGGAGGGGGTGTTAAATAAAGCAAGGCACATAGGTACTAAGTAGGAAAACTAGAAGATGAGCCCAGACAGTTTCACTCCAAGAGGGTAGCTCTACTTAAGAATATAACAATTAAAAACAGTGTCACCACTGATCACCAAAAAAAAAAGTCCTTCTCAAGGGCCTACTGTGTATCAAGCACCATGCAAAGCTCTAAGAATGGAAAGAAGAATAAAGCAAGCCTGTGTCCTCAAGGAGCTGACAATCTACCAGAGGCAGTGGACTCAAAACTTATAGAGTTCAAGTGTTGCTTCTTCTAATATACTATGTATTCAAGTTATTTTTGAGAAATATGTAACAATGTCTTCAAGGTATCCTATGACATCACACAGTACTTGGATGATGCAGTTGTTTCTTTTGTTAATCACATGCTAATAAAGAAAATACCACTATTTTGCATGAAGAGCTTTTAGAAGATCAGTAAACAGAATGCGAGTAAATGATAAACAACAAATCTGTGCCTTTGGATTGCTTACTGTCACTCATGACTCTACCTAAATGTTGTGGGAAGGGAGTGGTGAGGACTAGACTATTAGTACTATGGTCAGAATAATTCTTTTGGGTAGGACCACCCATGGGTTGCAGGATATTTAGCATCTCTGGCCCTTCCCACTCAATGCCAGCAGTATTTGCCATCCTTTAGTCATTGCAAAAAACAAAAGTGTCCCCATATATTACTGAACACCCTCAAGAGGTAAAATTGCCTATAGTTGAGAACCATGTTCTACATTTCGAATGTCTATTTTTATTTTTGTATTTCACTTCTGTTGTAATTTTTGTCCTTACGGCTCCAATACGGACTCTAATCCTGTGATTCAGATTTAAATAGACAACATAAAAAGGCAACACCCTCCTAAAAATAGCTGCAAAAACACTGTGATATGTACACACACCCCTTTCCTTAGGATCAGGAATACTACGCAGCAGCAGTCCCCAACCTTTTTGGCACCAGGGACTGGTTTCGTAGAAGACAATTTTTCCACGAACGGTGGCAGGGAGGGGAAGGGGATGGTTTTGGGATGATTCAAATGTGTTACATTTATTATGCACATTATTTCTATTATTATTACACTGTAATATATAATGAAATAATTATATACCTCATCATAATTTAGAATCAGTGGGAGCCCTGAGCTTATTTTCCTTCAACTATTCAGTCCCATCTAGGGGTGATGGGAGACAGTGACAGATCATCAGGCATTAGATTCTCCTAAGGAGTGCACAACCTAGATCCTTCCCATGTGCAGTTCAAAATAGGGTTCATACTCCTTTGAGAATCTGATGCCACTGTTGATGTGAGAAGAGGCAAAGCTCAGGCGGTAATGCGAGCTATGGGGAGTGGCTGTAAATACAGATGAAGCTTCGCTCACTAGCCTGTTGCTCACCTCCTGCTGCACAGCTGATTCCTAACAGGCCACAGATTGGTACTGGTCCATGGCCTGGGGTTTGGGGACCCCTGCACTTATTAGGAAATGCAATACTTAGATGACATGTTAAATTTTTAATTAGCAAGATGTATTATAATTGAAGAAGGCAATAAAGGAGAATGCATAAAAAAGAATAACTTCCTTGACTTCTTTCTGTTCATACCCGTTTTTGTTCTAATATGGCCATTCATTAAGATTTTAAATATTATTTTAAGAAAATACAATGTTTAAGACAATAAGAACTAATCTGGGCTCATTCACTAGTTCAGTCTGTCAATATTTTATTTTTATATGCAAATTTTTATTTATTTCAAATGTAAATGTTATGTATTTGGTGATTAATACTGTGAAAAACTGTTAAGATTCCTCTTAATCCTCTGGCAAAATGAAGCAAATCACTGGGTAGCAACAGATACTCTTTTTTAGCTCTGATCTGACTGAAGTCAGACAGAAGGCTGTGATCTTACCAGTCACATCCTGGACTTTGTCTGAGGGCTCATATCAGATCTAAATATCCCAGGATTCTGACAGCTTGAAAACTCAGGCAACGATACAGACTCAGGCAAAATCTAAAACATATTCTAGTTAGAATCACGAAATAACTTCTATCAAAGAGGGAATCAAAAAGTATGTAGTATAGACTTTTTTTTTTTTTTTTTTTGAGACGGAGTCTCGTTGTCGCCCAGGCTGGAGTGCAGTGGCGCGATCTCGGCTCACTGCAAGCTCCGCCTCCCGGGTTCACACCATTCTCCTGCCTCAGCCTCCCGAGTAGCTGGGACTACAGGCGCCCGCCACCTCGCCCGGCTAATTTTGTGTATTTTTAGTAGATACAGGGTTTCACTGTGTTAGCCAGGATGGTCTCGATCTCCTGACCTTGTGATCCGCCCGCCTCCGCCTCCCAAAGTGCTGGGATTACAGGCGTGAGCCACCGCTCCTGGCCTGTAGTATAGACTTTTAGGTTCTATTGCTTCTGTAAGGATTAGCATTATTAAACACATTTAACTATAAAAGAAATAATAGAAATACACTATATGTTTAGTATGCTACTATTTATGAACTCCAGCTGTGGGATATCACCATGGTAACAGGAATATACAATCAAAGCAGGTTTCCATGTTACGATGCAGCATTACTCATTTAAACAATCTAATATGCTTAAGATAGGCAGAAACAATTTCACAATATTGTCATTGGCCCGCTCATAAAAGAAGAAAAAGATGAGTATTCAAAATGGCAGACAAACAATGGAACCATTCTGCTGGACAATCACTGGCAGTCACTCTTTTAACTGAGAGAATAAAATGTTTTAAAAATAAATGAGTAAGTCCAGGCACCAGGCATGGTGGCTCATGCCTGTAATCCCAGCACTTTGGGAGGCTGAGGCGGCTGGATCACTTGAGGTCAGGAGTTTGAGACTAGGCTGACCAACATGGTAAAACCCTGTCTCTACTAAAAATACAAAAATTAGCCAGGCGTGGTGGCAGGTGCCTGCAATCCCAGCTACTTGGGAGGCTGAGACAGAAGAATCACTTGAACCAGGGAGGCAGAGGTTGCAGTGAACCAAGATAGTGCCACTGCACTCCAGCCTGGGCAACAAAGCGAGACTCCAGCTCTAAATTAATTCATTAGTTAATTAAAAATAAATGAATAAATGAATGAGTGAATGAATGCAAATGCATGAATGAATGACAAAAGAATGATTTAAAAAACAGAGGAAGAACATTCAGGTAGAAGAACTACTGTGTCAAAAAGACCATGTGACATTTGTTTATAACCATTCCTGTAAGAAAAAACTGGATAAAATCTATTAGTTTGATGCTCTGTGTATATATATATTTAGTATTCAGGTTGGAGCAAAGTTTAAAATATGCCTAAGATTAGGTCACTGCTCTAAAGGAACATGTGTGCAGGAGTGTGCATTTATTAGTTCACTTAGTAAATATTTATTGAGTGCATTTAGGTGCTTGGGAACACAAATACAAGGCATTGTCCCTGGCCTTAAGTGTTAATAATCTAACAGAAAAGACAGTCCTTTAAATAACAATTTAGTGTAACTCCTGATATAGTAGTACATATAAAATACTATAAGAACATAACATCATAGCAATATTCTTCCAAATTATTCAGAAAGAATTATGCTTGTATCTACATAAAAATTTAGGTTTTACTGAAAATTAAGTGTGGTACACATTTATGAAATGATATAAAAGTCACAATCAGTTTAATTGACTAGAGGCAGATGAGTAGACATAAAGACATTTAACTGAAATATACCTCTTCAACTTAAAAACAAATAATTACAAGTGATATAAATTTCTAAACTATCTAACTCCCATAGGAAAGTATAACAGATTGTAGTGAAGTAAAGCTTTATTAAATGACACTGCTGACTGCCAAATAAGCTACTGAAGTGTGACTTCTAGGACAATAATGCTTGAGATCATCATTCTACTCTTTGTGGGGTAAAAAACAGAAAGGATCAATGTGAAAATGTCTCAGCTCCCTTGACAGAAAGCTCACCAGTGTGCCAGAGAGAATGAAATATGAATGGTCTTGGGAGCGGGTGATAAGAACAAGGAGAAACACTAGAGTCACCTTGGAACATTCTGCTTCTCATGTTATGTTCCCAGCATTTCCTTTCGATTGTTAGTGCCACTACTGAAAAGAGGCTCAAGCTTCAACTTAATTCAATGGAAAGCAGGTTGAGACTGCAACTTTTCCCAAATTCACATAAGGCAAATACTGTTTTCTCCCAAGCAGTAAGGTATACAAAAATTCTTTTTAAAATTTCTCTTAAAGCCTAGACCCACCCTCTGACATGGATCATTGAAGATGAAAACCCATTTAGAAAAGAAAATTGAAATGTCTTCACAGCTAAAAAGAATACTGCTACCTGGAGCACTTCAACTACTTGAGCTGTTGTATCTCAAATACTTTTCTGTCATTCTCCATTATCCATCCATTCAATAAGCATTCTTTAAATGCTTATTAGTCCTAGACCTGGGGCTGCCAACTTTTTCTTAAAGGGCCAGGTAGTGAATATTTTAGGACAAGATGTAAAATCAAGGACATTTTGTAGGTACTTATATAGGAATTTAAATATACACCACTTAAAATGTAAAATCATTTTTAACTGGCGGTAAAAAGGGTCACAAATCAATAAAACCAGCATTAATAACGTATGTCATTCTTTCAACAATTTAGAGAGGTATTATTCTTCTCATTTCTCAGAAGAGGAAATCAGGCTCAGACTAGTCATGTGATTTGTTTGTATTTGTACATTGTAGAGCCAGCATTCAAACTTATGTCTTCTGGGGAACAGTACATCAATATCACCAACTCCCCATATGTGGCTCTCTCACATGCATAGTGATGAAATGATTTCTACTAACTCAGATTATGGAGTCTATCCTAGAATATGTATTACATAGTATTATTAATTAACATTGGTAATAATATAGTGAGCATTTATGACTTTGGTTACCTGACATTCTTCTAGGTTCTTAGGTCTTTGATCCCGTTTGATCATCACAACACCCAACAGAGAAGCTACTAATATTTTTCTGTTTTACAAAGAGGTAAACTGAGGAAGAAAGCAGTCATATAACTTGCCTAGCATCCCATTACTACTCTGTAGCAGAACTGGTGCTTTATTCCACATCTTCCTTAAGTTAACTTTGTTTTGAGACTCAAGTCTCAAGTCTGTTTCAATATGAGATTATTTTTTCTTGTTCATCCTTTAGGATTTCCGAGGAATAACGACTTTCTTTCTTCCATTTCTTAGGTCAAAAAAATCACATAATTCAAACTATTAATAAAAACTGTATCTTTCAGGATTAAAGAGTGAAATCATGTGTAGTTTCTCTGAGTGTTAAATTATAACATTTATGAAAAACCAATAAGATAAATAATAAAAATCATTCCAGAAAAAAGCAAAATTTGAGAGTAGCCATGTTGGTGATGGTAACATATCTTCCTGTGTAAAAAATTGTATGTAAAATATCCTAAGGGAATGTATTTGGTCAGCATGGAACACTGGAAGGGAGAAAATACAGGAGTTTCCCAAGAGGAAACCTTGAACACGGCCCTAAAAATGAAGTAACCCAAAGAAATGCCTTGTCAAAATTCCACTACCAAGCATTTCCTTCCTGCAGAGATAGATGAATACGGTGAATACAATCTGATGCCATTACACATTATCATCACTCCACCTAGTGACAATGGCAAATAGGTTTCATGCTACCTGCCAAATCCTAATGAACTACAGTGGAAGATCTTCAGGGCTGTGTTGAAAAGGCTCTGTAGGCCAAGTCTGAACTCAGTGGCAATAAGTATCGTAACTGATTAGCCATGTCTGCCCAAGTCAGGAGGAAGGGTGGCACCATATATGGAGACCTTTCACACCACTCAATCCCATTTCTCTGATTTTGAGAGCAAAAAATTTGTGAAAGTAATTAGGATTTCACGTATCTTCCTGTACAGGGAATAGCCTGATATCCAAGAGTCTACCCCTCTTGACCACTGTATTTCCGGTTTGCAAATTAATCAGTTGGCATTCTGGTTCATTGACTAGTCTGTTGTGTACCTGGTTATATAAACTTAAACTGGGCAGTACCATCCATTCTCAGTGAACTGACAAGGTCAATTTTTCTGAGTCAACAACATTAATGAGCAAACTCAGATTCTGGTAAATTCACAAAAGTAAATCTTATGTGACCTCTTAGAAGCCAAACAGTGAGACAGCCTTCCCATTAAGAAAAAACTCTATCAGACACTTCTTCTAGACTTGAACAAAAAATACTTTTAATCAAATTCAGTTTCACCATTTCCAAATTCAATAATTTCCTTTCTTAAATTTTCTTCACAGATTTGCTATTGCCAGTGTTAGATGACATTTAATTCTATACAGACACTCTCATTACCTCTCATTATGATGTTTAAAACCAATGAGAGTACTTTGAGTAGAATCTAGTTCTCTCTCGACCTAGGATTATATCAGCCTGTCAACATTATAGTAGTTGTGCCCTGCACAATGACATTTCGGTAGTGGACTACATATATCATGGTGATCCTATAAGATATTAT
Source organism: Hylobates moloch (assembly GCF_009828535.3). Lineage (NCBI taxonomy): Eukaryota > Metazoa > Chordata > Mammalia > Primates > Hylobatidae > Hylobates > Hylobates moloch. The sequence goes on along the minus strand of NW_026652279.1, from coordinate 56,136,063 downwards.
AAGATTATAATGAAGCTGAAAAATTCCTATTGCCTGGTGGGTGACATCATAGCCATCTTAATGTTGTAGCACAAAGCATTACTCACGCATTTGTGTGATGCTGGTGTAAACAAACCTACTGTGCAGCCGGTTGCATAAAAGTATAGCACATATACTTGTGTACAGTACATAATATATGATAATGATAATAAATGAATGTTACTGGTTTATGTACTTACTATACTTTTTATCATTATTTCAGAGTATACTCCTACTTACGAAAAAATGTTAACTGTAACATAGTCTCAGATAGGTTCTTCAGGAGGTATTCTAGAAGAAGGCATTGTTATCATAGGAGATGACAGCTCCATGTGTGTTACTGTCCCTGAAGACCTTCCAGCGGGACAAGATGTGGAGGTAGAAGACAGTGATATTGATGATCCTGACCCTGTACAGGGCTAGGCTAGTATGTGTGTGTGCGTCTTTTCTAAACTCAAATACACTCAGTCATACTCCATTTATGACGGCATCATTTCTTTTTTATACAGTCACATCACGCTAACTAAACCCATGTTTCTAGTTTTACCTTTCGGACGTTCGCCAACCGATTCATCATCAAGGACTCCTCTCGATCATCATCGTCGTCCAAGTCGAGCATCGGCATGCCAAAGGGGTCAATGATGCTGCAACACCTGGAGCCTTCATCTCTTGGATCAAAGGGGTCCACGATTATGGGCTCAGTTCCTTTTATTTCACAACGACAGAAAGGGCAGCCCTGACCATCCGACTCCTAAACAAATAGAAAATGCATGGTTTGGTTTTGTTCAAAATAAACAGTCCTGGGAAATGCTAATAATGTTCTACAACTATAAAAGTCGCACCCCCCAAAAAAGTTTTTGGGGTAGGAGATGGGGGATGATTTCTCTTGAAGAGGTAGTGGGTATAGAACAGGGAGCCAACAAAATATATAATAAATGGTCAGTATCTTCAGTTTCCTAAGAAAAAAACATATTTTTAAAAAGTTTGATTTTCCCAAGAAAAGAAACCTCTTTATTTTCCTGATTGTTCACTTATTAATCTAATGTATCAAGGCATTAGACTCCCGAAGAAAACTGGAAATTGAATCATATCTCTCCTTACAAAAAGAGAGCAGTACTGACTAAACATTCCATAAAAAAGTATATTTTGGTAAAAATTCATAATAAAGCAGTAGTATCGGTGAGAAAAATACAACACTTGTGCATCTAACTGTGGCTAAATATTTGTTTTAACTGTCTATTTTAAAATCTTTAATACACAATTAGGAAAAACTAAAATGTGTACATTTATATCCAAAAGCCATCATCTGTCCTGAAAGCCTGTCATCCTGACACACAGTTCAAATATAAAGTTCTCTGTGAGATGTTAAGTTTTGCCCTTATCTTGCTTTTAAACAATATGATACAAAAAGATTTGTGCAAATACTTTTGGGCTGGAAATGTATTTACTGGTCATTATTGGATGTTTTGCTCAAAGTTTCCTATATTCATTTCTCAAAACTAACTACATTAAAAATTCACAAATTGCAGGGAAATAAAAAAACACTGTTTTCTTGCCCTACAGACAACATTGCTTTCTAGAGATAAGATGGTATATGATATTCTCCACCCGATTTTTGGTTTTGCATTATACCCTGACTTTAGCCATGTGTTATTTAAAAATGGTAAAAATCACAAAATTAAGGGAGAAATGGGATGAAATAGCACCATTTTAGTGGCAAGACAACAGATGTAGAGAGCTGACGTCTTTAAAGAAACTGTTCCATAATTAATTCAGGACTGTCCTGTCCACTTGGTTTAATAGGAAATTAGTGATCTACCTGCCCAAAAGTGATGTTTGGATCAAGGATGGAATAACTCTCTCACTCTCTTCTCACTGAACAACTACCTTGCATCTACTTTGTGGCAGATCCTGTGAGAGTTTATTCTTTCTAAGTTTCATTCAGCTCAACAAATTGAACACCTCCTTTGCCAAACAAAGTGTCAAAAAACAAAAAACACTGAGTTTGCTTAAGAAAAATCAACTGCAACATTCTCTTATTCATCTGCTTGCACATAATTTGGAAAAGAAACTTGGAATGGTAAAATAGTTGAACTAACGTGGTATAAAGAAATACAGACATATAAATATAGAATCCTTCAAGGTTTACCACCATACATGTTCATGTCCAGCGGGCTTCAAAACACATTAAATATTATTTGCTCCATCATTTTACAGGTAACAAAACCAAGATTTAATTCTTCTATTTTTGATAACCTCCTTGCAATGATATTTTCTAACACAGGAGTAAATATTTAAGAAAAGCAAAATCTTTCTCTTATAAAAAGAATATTAAATTTAAAGTTATATTCAATATATATTATCATCCAGGCAAAACTCTCCTTGTTATAAAAGTCAAAAGAGATCCATATTAGGTGCCTATAGTGGAAAACTTTTACAGATTTACATAAGACAATTTCAAAAAGATAGTTTTATTTAACAGCAAGCTGTGCCAGCCTGGGCAACATAGCAAGACCTTGTCTCTACAAAAAATAAATGTTTAAAAAATTAGCCAGGTGTTGTGATACACGCCTGAAGTCCCAGCTGGTCGTGAGGCTGAGCTGGGGGCTTTGCTTGAGACCAGGAGTTTGAGGCTGCAGTGAGCTACGATAGCATGACTGCCCTCAGCCTGGGTGTCAGGGTAAGACCCCGTGCCAAAAAAAAAAAAAAAAAGAAAAAAGAAAAGAAAAAAAAGAAAGCAAGATCTGAAGGTCTGATGGTCCCTCTGTCTTTAACACATGAAGAATGGAAAGCAGTACTTTGAGACCTACATAGTCACTTAATTTACTCATACATTAAAAAAATTATTATAGAAAATCTCAGATACACATAAAATTTGAGGGAAAACTATAATGAATTTCTATGTACCTATCACCCGACTTCAACAATTATCAATTCATCCCCAATCCAGTTCCATCTATATGTTCTCTTGTTCCTTTCACTCTTAGATCGTTTTGAAGTATCTCCTACACATTATATAAATTCATTGGTAAATATTTTAGTATCATAACTAAAAACTAAGAACCTTTTAAAGACCTAATTTCAGTGCAATTATCATAACTAAAAATTATTCCACCCAATAGAAATCATGAAAGTCACATTATTTTTTAGTACAGTGCATAGAATGTGCAAGCCACACTATCAGGCTACGTAAGTTTCTCTTTGAACCTCCAGGGTCAACTCACATATTGCTCTGGTTAAGGATGACTTCCAGTTTATGTGATCTATTTCCTCATAAGAGGTAACTGAAAATATTGAGTTTTGAAGGGGGAGGAGGTGAAAGGCAATAATTGTGTCTTTATAGCACAAGAAAAAACAGAGAACTGTTCATCTAAAACTGAATTTAGATTTTTCTCTACGCTACTTGAAAATTTAATGTTATACAAATTACTGATGTTGTTAAGAGTACCTGTTATAAGAGTAGATATCACAAAACACATCTCTTCAGCTTTGTTGTTGAGAGTTTACATTACTCAACAGATCAACAAACAGCTACAATGAACATTAATTTTGATTTGCAAAAACACAGATCACACTGAATGTGTCTCTAATGGTACTTACTCTAATATGACTTCATCCATCACACTTTATAAACGGACTACTGTCACATGCAAATTAGACGTCTAACCATAAAGTCTCAAATGCTACTTTGGTTACTCTGCCCTAGTTTCTGTCAGGTGGTTGATTAAATACACACGAAGAATATCTTCAATACAATAATTAAAATAATGTTTCTGTCAATGTATACTTAATGAAAGATCAAATAATATGCATTAATGGAGAACAAAGACCAATAAATAACTCATTTTCTAGTTCCCACCATTCTGTGAATGTTAAGAGGAAGTACTGAGGACTCCGTCTATTCTAAATGACTCAGTAGGTTTCACTTCCTCAAATAAGAAATACTTCTAAACCAAAGGATACAAAAGTTATCAGTGAATACTATACACAGCTGAAACTAAATTCTGTCATTTCTCCTAATACAGTAAAATAATTCAGACTTGCATCTCAACCATTAATACTGTACGTCAGTGACATTACTTAAAATATAACTTCAGGTAAACTCAGATAATTAACATTGACAAACAAACAGAAAAAAAATTTTAAACCTTCATAATACTCCATTCTCCACAAATACTCTATGTAAAAACCCAAATGAATATTGTTAGTACCATCTCATCATCATCATGTATCAATCACCTTCTATACTCTGTTTAAATATTGCTAAGACAGACATACTGTATCTTAAATACCTCCTTTTAAATGTTTTTCAAGATAGCATTATATATAGTATAAATATTTGCTTTCAGCATGATTATTAGAGGCATACTTTGACTTAAGGTCAATCACTTTATGCCTTCCCACATATGTAATATACATCAAGGGCTGTAGGGTATACACATAGGGCCTCCTAAGTCTCATTTTGGAATGCATTTTATATTTTTACTGTATGTGTATGCATATGTATGTATTTTTTCCTTTATCAATAACTTCTAATTTATAATACCTTGCTATATTTCATGTAGCTATGAGGCTGCCACAAATCTTTTTTTAAACATAACAATTATAACTGGAAAAAATATATGTATATAAATGCACTGAGAATAGGTTGGATCCATACTAAGAATTTTCAAAGCACAGTATCTCCCACAGAAACTCAGTAACTTCTGGCTGAAAGAACGAATGAAAGAATAAAGAAGGATAGTTAACAGTAATCTTAGACAAAATGCCCCAGAGCAGGAGAGATCTTTGCTTCTGGTTTGTTTTATGATGGACAAGGAAAAAAGACATTGGTGAATCTAGACTCTTCTCGTTTTGATTTGGGAGGCCCATAAAAGCCTGCATAGTGAATCAGAAAAGGAGCACAGACATTCTGAATTAGGATACTTGGACTGGACTTCTACCTTCCCCAATTACAGCTGTGTGACACTGGGCAATTCATTGCATCTTATTTACAGGGTATAATGAGATAATGCACATTTAGAGACACCATAAAGAGAAAGTGAGATAAATTAGTTTAAAGCTTTATAAAGTGCTATAAAAATTCCAGTTGGCATAATTAGTACAAAAATAGTCTCAAGAATAAATGTAATAAGAAAACTAAGGAAACATATCTTAACATTTGAAAAAACTCGTATCTCTATACAAATTCCATTTTGTAATGAAATGAATACAATTTTAAACCTGCAGAATTATCAGTGCACATAGATTAATCATAACTGGAAATATGGGATATCTCCTAAGCACTTTATTAGAAACAATAATAACTAAAATTCCAGGCACTGTTGTAAGCACTCTCTAAATATTAATTCATTTAATCCTATAAGGTAGGTACAATTATTGTTACCCAACAAGAAAAAGTGGTTTACTAGTTTGATGAAGGTCACATAGCAAGCAATACTAAGCAGGAAATCACAACAAGGGGATCTATTTCAAGAGTCTAATCATTTCAACAGTACACTATAGGATCAGCATGTGGTGGTTTTTCAACCTCAGATTCATAGCCAAGGTTAAAATAAAGGTGAAAAATAGCCGGTTGCTACTACTGATCATTCATAAATGTAAAAAATTTAAAACTATTTTGCTCAAATTGCAAATATCAAAACTAAAACTAAAAAAACTACTACAATCAATGAATATTCTGTTCGCTCTAATTGAAAGGTTTCAGCTCTTTAACAGGAAGACGTAAAATGTATCTGAATAATTATACCATTTCTGAGGATACGTTTTTACATAGTAAAAGCTTTTTGTTTTAAACATTTGTTGCTTGAATCCAATTTAAATTTTTAATGCATGAAGTTGGTCTAGAATGAGCTGGTCATTTAGAATAAGTCTACATTCTAGACACTTTTTAAAAATGGTGTCAACTTTAAAAACACTTATAAAAGATCCATGTTGGAGTCACCTGAAAATGTTTCCAAAGTGCCATTATCTGTTACTGTCCACACACTCTACAATACAGTGGGCATCCATCTAATTTAGTCATTAGACTTAAGAATCAAGCACTTATTCTACTAGATTTTATTTTCTCATATCCATCATTTCCTTTCCTTTTCTAGTGCATCACTCTAGTTCATAATGTTACTATAATGTATTTGGACAACTCTCACAGCTTCTTTATTACTCCCAATGTGAAAGGGAAGCTCCAAAATTTAATCACATTTACACAAAAGACACAACGGGTGGTTAAAGACAAAAGTGCCCATTTAAAACGTTCGTAAACGCAAGTATTATTTTCTATTTGTAGTACCTAAGTTATAAAATTTCACTGAGGCTAGAAATGTGAAGACTGGTCACCTTTGAAGGAAGATAGAGTAAAATATTTATTTTATTTTATCTTATTTTTTGAGACAGAATCTTGCTCTGTTACCTAGGCTGGGGTGCAGTGCTGTGACCTCAGCTCACTGAAACCTCTGCCTCTAGGGTTCAAGCCATTCACTTGTGCCTCGGCCTCCCAAGCTGCTGGGATTATAGGCTCCTGCCATCATGCCCAGTTATTTGGTATTTTTAATAGAAACAGGGTTCGCCAGGTTGGCTAGGCTGGTCTTGAACTGCTGACCTCATGTGATCCACCCACCTCGGCTTCTCAAAGTGCTGGGATTACAGGCGAGAGCAACTGCGCCTGGCCAAAGATTATTTCTTATTGCCTTAAAAGTGATCAGTTGAACTTGTTTCTCACCTCTCTCAGACAGCTATATACATTTTCCCAACAACACTCTCTACATATGGAACATCTATAAATCTCCTTAATCATATTCCACATTAAAATCAGAGTTTATTGATTTTTTGGTAAATTACTATTTTGAATATGCTGATATCTTTCTTTTAAATTATATCAAACAATATACAGGAAGAATAACCACAGGAAAATTAATTTTACATTTAATTGAATTAAAGTCCTTGGCAGTAATTCAAAACATAGCTGCATATCCAACTGACAAAGATATCCATTTGTATTTTGGAAGGAAGATATGAAGAACAGAGTTTGGGGTTTGTTCCATTCAGGAGCTCAAAGGCCATTTTCCTTTTCTTTTTTTCTTTTATTATACTTTAAAAGTTCTGGGATACATGTGCAGAACGTGCAGGTTTGTTACACAGGTATACACATGCCATGGTGGTTAGCTGCACCTATCAACCAGTCATCTACATTAGGTATTTCTCCTAAAGCTATCCCTCCCCTTGCCCCCCAGCCCCTGACAGACCCTGGTGTGTGATGTTCCCCTCCCTGGGTCCATGTGTTCTCATTGTTTGACTCCCACTTATGAGTGAGAACATGCAGTGTTTGCTTTTCTGTTCTTGTGTTAGTTTGCTGAGAATGATGGCTTCCAGCTTCATCCATGTCCCTGCAAAGGACATGAACTCATCCTTTTTTATGGCTGCATAGTATTCCATGGTGTATATGTGCCACATTTTCTTTATCCAGTCTATCATAGATGGACATTTGGGTTGGTTCCAAGTCTTTGCTCTTGTGAACAGTGCTACAATAAACATACATGTGAATGTGTCATTTTAGTACAATGATTTATAATCCTTTGAGTATATACCCAGTAATGGGATTGCTGGGTCAAATGGTATTTCTGACTCTAGATCCTTGAGGAATCGCCACACCATCTTCCACAATGGTTGAACTAATTTACACTCTCATCAACAGTGTAAAAGCATTCCTATTTCTCCACATCCTCTCCAGCATCTGTTGTTTCCTGACTTTTCAATGATTGCCATTCTAACTGGTGTGAGATGGTATCTCATTGTGGTTTTGATTTGCATTTCTCTAATGACAAGTGATGATGAGCTTTTTTTTCCTATGTTTGTTGACTGCATAAATGTCTTCTTTTGAGAAGTGTCTGTTCATATGCTTTGCCCACTTTTTGATGGGTTTTTTTTTCTCGTAAATTTGTTTAAGTTCCTTGTAGATTCTGGATATCAGCCCTTTGTCAGATGGATAAACTGCAAAAATTTTCCCTCATTCTGTAGGTTGTCTGTTCACTCTGATGATAGCTCTTTTGCTGTACAGAAGCTCTTTAGTTCAATTAGATCCCGTTTGTCTATTTTGGCTTTTGTTGCCATTGCTTTTACTGTTTTAGTCATGAAGTCTTTGCCCATGCCTATGTCCTGAATGGTATTGCCTAGGTTTTCTTCTAGGGTTTTTATGGTTTTATGTCTTACATTTAAGTCTTTAATCCGTCTTGAGTTAATTTTTGTATAAGATATAAGGAAAGGGTCCAGTTTCAGTTTTCTGCATATGGCTAGCCAGTTTTCCCAACACCATTTATTAAATAGGGAATCCTTTCCCCATCGTTTGTTGTTGTCAGGTTTATCAAAGATCAGATGGTTACAGATGTGTGGCATTATTTCCGAGGCATCTGTTCTGTTCCATTGGTCTACATATCTGTTTTGGTACCAGTACCATGCTGTTTTGGTACCAGTACCATGCTGTTTGGGTTACTGTAGCCTTGCAGTATAGTTTGAAGTCAGGTTGCATGATGCCTCCAGCTTTTTTCTTTTTGCTTAGGATTTTCTTGGCTATACGAGCTCTTTTTTGGTTCCGTATGAAATTTAAAGTAGTTTTTTCTAAGTCTGTGAAGAAAGTCAATGGTAGTTTGATGGGGATAGATTGAATCTATAAATTACTTTGGGCATTTTGGCCATTTTCATGATATTGATTCTTTGTTTTGTTTTGTTTTGTTTTGTTTTTGAGACAGAGTCTTGCTGTCGCCCAGGCTGGAGTGCAGTGGCGCGATCTCGGCTCACTGCAGGCTCTGCCCCCCGGGGTTCACACCATTCTCCTGCCTCAGCCTCCCGAGTAGCTGGGACTACAGGCGCCCGCCACCTTGCCCGGCTAATTTTTTGTATTTTTAGTAGAGACAGGGTTTCACTGTGTTAGCCAGGATGGTCTCGATCTCCTGACCTCATGATCCGCCCGCCTCGGCCTCCCAAAGTGCTGGGATTACAGGCGTGAGCCACCGCACCCGGCCGATATTGATTCTTTATGTCCTCTCTGTTTGCAGATGACATGAATGTATATTTAGAAAACCCCATCGTCTCAGCCCAAAATCTCCTTAAGCTGATAAGCAGCTTCAGCAAAGTCTCAGGATATAAAAACTATGTGCAAAAATAACAAACATTCCTATGCACCAATAATAGACAAACAGAGAGCCAAATCATGAGTGAACTCCCATTCACAACTGCTACAAAGAGAATAAAACACCTAGATATACAACTTACAAGCGATGTGAAAGACCTCTTCAAGGAGAACTACAAATCAAAAGCCATTTTCTAGATTCCTGAAATAAGCACAGAATGAAAACAATTCCTTAACTTTTAACCTTACATGGTAATGCTGCAGAATCACTGCTGCATAATATACTACCTCACAAAGGAAGATGTGCAGAAGTTCAGGGTTGAGAAGATAAACGTTTTGTTAATGTCCCATTAACACGTGGATGTGAAAGACAACTCTCCAAGTTTTATTACTAAGGGTAGCACAGAAATGTTGCACACAGAGTAATATTACTTCAAAGAATGTCTCTAGAAAGGTGATTATTCAACTTATTTAGTATTCTGTGCAAACTCTGCTTGCTTATTCAATTTATTAAATAACACAGATGTTTCAGAAAGAGAAAAAAGCATCTGACACCTCTTGAGAGGCATGACTAATGGGCCATTATGACAGCAATTAAAGAGTAACCACTTGCAGCCTGTAACTACTGACACAGCTACTGTGCATTTCTTAAGTTTTCTGTTAATTACATAAAATTTAAGTCTCTAATGAATTTCAATTAAACCAAAGTAGAGCATCAGATGGAAGGAAAAGTTGGTGAAGAATGACTTGCTAAAAATGCACACTGCTGAGCATAGTATGATTTATGGTCAGGGTTTAATATTTCCTATTGGATTCTAACTGATTTATCATAGCTTCTTGGCAGACATGCAGCCTTTAAAATCATATTCATATCCGCATGCCCAACCAACATAGTAGAAAGTAACAAAAAATGTCTAGCAGCCATAATTAAATTGGAAGGATAACAGGATACTCATTTTAAGTAATTATTAATACCATGCCCCTCAATAGAAGTTTCAGGTTTAATTTTAACTTTAACTTCTTGAGGCTAAGGATTGTGTCTCAGAGTTCTTTATAGTTCAGAGCATAATACAGAACATGGGGTATTGCAGCTGCTCAAAGAATGTTTCCTAAATAAATAAATAAATGGAAAATGATAGTTGAAACAATCTTGGTTTGATTCTACCAAACCAGTAAGAGGAAGAAGCAAAATAACAAATTCTTCCTGTGCACAGTTAAGCTTGCAAATTTAATCATATAAAACAAAAACAATGTCTTTAAAGTACCATTTTTGAATGAGGAAAAAATTGAAAAAGAGAGACGTAAGTTATTTTAATCTAAGTCCAGACACCTAACACCTTGAGAACATTTCTCTATATATCTACAAGCTTAGATACCACTTTTGGCAATATTTTGCGGAACTATGAAGTGTGCTATAATTTTGTTCTTCTTACTGACATATTTATCATCAATTAGGTTAAGTCAAGTGAGCACAGCTAGGTGAGATTACAGATACAAGACCTTCAGCATATCTAATGTTTTACAACTGTGCTTCAACTAGATTATACGACTTTTACTTTTATTAAATACCAGAGGCATTTTGCAATAACATATTTTAATGATCAACAAACATTGCTGTTCATGCAACAATACAAAAGCTGCCAAAACAGATATGCTAGTTGGCAGGAAGCACTACTATGTGAAGACTATATCTAAATGTAAAAATATTTAATTATCCAAAAGTAGAAATGTTCAAAAGTTGAAACTTCCTTTGACCAGTAAGATCCCACTGAGATACAGAGACTGTGAAATATCAATTTAGAATTATTGATCTAAGAACAATTTTCTTTAGGGGTAGAGAAAACGTGAACCGGGGATTACTGTGCATATTTTTTTTGGTGTAAAACAGCGATAAAAATGCAGTCTTACTGCTTCTGTGTTAATGCTGGTAGTACTGCATACAATAAAAGTAAAATAACATGGTTCAAGAATGGGTGGAAAAAATCACAATGTAAAAAGTTAAGGAAACCACAGAATAGCTAATGAATGGAACAAAGGGAACTAAGCCTTAGATATTCTAGGATTTGTTCTCAGATACTGAGTATGATAAAAGGTCTTTGAAAAGATCATAAATAATTCTCAGAAAAGTATTGTAAGAGCTTTTCACAATCTACAATACTGTCTTCTTATTTAATGTACTTTTAGACTTCCTTTTCTTTTACATTACCTAGCATGCAATTTATAAGTATTCACTGAGTAATGACCAATGTGCAGATAACATGCTAGCAGAGAGATTCTAAAATAGGTAAAGTAATCCACACTCTAGAAAGGAAATACATAAATATGGAAATATTTACAATATGAACATAATGAGGTAAGAGCTTACAGAAACACATACAAAATGTATCAGGAGGATGCTTATTAATGATGAGCTGCTTTGTGTGAGGAGAATTCAAAAATAATACTGAAAATAATGGTTTGCATATTTTTCATTAATTTAGGTGCAAAATTCAATGATCAGATTAAGATAATAACATTACTGTCTAGTAACATAAATGTAATTTATTATTTCAACCTTCTGAATAGTTTTGAATTTGTCATTTTTGTTTCTACTTTACTTAGTAATCTACTTTATCAATCTTTCACATAACTTTTAAAATTTTAACTAAACACAATTTTCAGAGCTTGACATTTATGTACTTCCTCAATTTCTAAAAGTAAAACTGAGAAGTAGCTGAGAGTGAAAAAGAGAAATAGTAAATGTTAACAACTTACCAACATTACTGAACATATCTTCATATAAGGTCATTAGACTAATATTAAAAATCATGAAATAATTCAAGGAATTGATAAGCAACAAGCAAGAGGAACTACACCAATTTGGAGAATGCACAGTAACACACAGAAATGTTGTGGTGATGTAAACGACACAGCATTAGTAATACAGAAAGACAACCAGGAAATGTTCCTATGCCTTTCACACATAATGAACCTATTGCAAATAGTTCACAAACCTAACAAATACAGTAAGTCCTCAATTAATATTGTTAATTAGTTCTTGGAAATTGAGACTTTAAGTGAAACAACTTACAGTATAATGAAATCCATTTTACCCCAGGCTAACTGATAGAAACAAGAGTTAAGGTTCCTACGGCATACAGTACGTCACTTTGCTCAAAGTTGCAGTTTCCAAGAATCTACTGACAATGTTAAGTTAGGACTTAAGTAAACGTAGTATTTATTTACTAAGAATAAATAAACTTTCTTTTAAGAAGTATATAGAAAGTAAAATAAATAAAATATTTGTTGCTTTACATTCAGCCATACTTTTCTACTCACCCCGGGCTGCAAGGCAAACAATTATTTTATTATTATTATTATTATTTTATAGAGATGGGGTCTCCTTATGTTGTCCAGGCTGTTCTCGAACTCCTGGGCTCAAGGGATCTTCCTGCCTCGGCCTCCCAAAATACTGGGATTTAGAGGTATGAGCCGCCATGCTTGGCCAGTAAACTATTTTGTATGACGCTTTAAAAAAAAATTTTACTAAACAAATGTTTCTGTCAAACTAATAGCAGCTTCTGACTTTTAACCAACTTAACCTCCAAATACTAAGTACAGTATTGAGTTACAGATGTGAAGTCTTGCAACATGTATGCATTTGTATGCTCTAAGACTGGAGCCCCAAGGAAAATGGCTGAAATACACAAGCCCTGCATGGAGGCAGTGTTAGGAATTTGTATCAGCCTATTATTCTGATTTTCTTCAGAAATGCCAGGCTTTTAGTTTCTTTGTACTTGTAAAAACCACACTACCACCCTGAAGGCAAAGAAGGGTGACAAATACAGTTTGTTTTCTTTGTTAGTTTAATATGTATCCTGAAACACTGAATGATTATCAGGTACACCAGTCCTAAGTAGTCCAATTACAGACAATCTATCACTGAGTCAATATCTCTGTAATACCTCCTACTGACACATTTGAAATAAACTTGCAAACAATTCTGTCTTCTACCAACATATCTACATTTACTGAATGCAGTTTTTAAAAGGCACTGCTAAGTTTGCAGAACTATTACTGTTAACGTAATTTAAATAGAAATCAAGTATCTATGTTGAGAATGATCTCCTTCAGCATCTCCCTGTAATATGCAAATTTCACCAACATCATGAAGGGATAAAAGGAATAAGGGAGAAGATATAAAGAAAAACCTAAAACAAAATATAAGCCAAATGCATATGAAGAAGAGAAGTATAGGATTTTGAACAATGTTACTGAGGTAGCAAAGATCTCTGGGCATTCAGAAAGGACTTTGAAAATGTAAATCAACTGTAATTCATTTCCTAATTCTTCCTCTTTTCCTCATCCATTAAAAAAATTTTCACAAAAGAAGAAGCAGGCCCTTTTATGACTATGAAAATGGGAAAATCATTATATTTTATTACTAAGTAAGGAGCTCGGCAGGCATCAATGCCCCTCTGAGTCTGTCAGCCCCCTTCCATGAACCTCAATGTCCATCGTTCCTCAAGTCATGCAGAGACGCAGGGTTGGACAAAGAAAATCAAGGACTCAGAGGGCTTAGAAATAGGGTAGGAGTGTCAACTATATGCTTCACCGAAAATCTTTTTTAAAGGCTAGAAAATTTAATTATTTGCTTTCTAAGCCCTATCAATATACTTCTGGCTTAATATAACTATGTCAAACAGTTTCCAAATGGCTTGATCAAAATATTCCATGACTCCTCCAAATACTCAAAACTGGAAATCTGTCCAAAGATCCATTTTAAAAATCCCCAGTCTTTGTTACAGATGAAGAAATATAAGAAAGTCCTTGGGCTCACGCCTGTAATCCCAGCACTTTGGGAGGCCGAGGCGGGCAGATCACAAGGTCCGGAGATCGAGACCATCCTGGCTAACATGGTGAAACCCCGTCTCTACTAAAAATACAAAAAATTAGCTGGGCGCGGTGGCGGGCGCCTGTAGTCCCAGCTACTCGGGAGGCTGAGGCAGGAGAATGGCGTGAACCCAGGAGGCGGAGCTTGCAGTGAGCCCAAGATCACGCCACTGCACTCCAGCCTGGGCGACAGACAGAGCAAGACTCCGTCTCAAAAAAAAAAAAAAAAGAAAGTAAAAAGAAAGTCCTTGGGAAAACCAGTTATTCTCCAGACCTTCCTATGAAACATCAAATCAATTTATATTTATTGAATGCCTGCTGCAGACGGGAAGGCAATTTGCCTGAGATTATACTTCAGTACATAGGAAACTTTAATGCCTGTTTCTGTGGGAACTATAAGTGTTTGAGAGATACTTCCTGTCTGATTCTCCAATTTCAGCACTATGGAGTATATGTGAGACAGGAACCATGCCTCCTCAGGAGTAAAGAAGTTTGCTTGAAAATATCAAAATAAGATTTATCTACTAGGGTTTACTTGGCTTCAGAAACTGACCTACTACAAACAGATTCTGACCTATCAATGGCATAAAAATGTCTAGTTGGTAATATCTATAAGTGAACATACGGAAATCCATGGTACTACAGAAGAAGAACTACTGATGACTAATATAATAAAATTCATACATTTAAAGATAAAATATAAGATAGTTAAAAATCAAATTATAAAAGCAACTCAAACATATAAAATTTTTACACAATCATTTCAAATAAAGTACTTACCAGCATTACTTCCTAAACCATTAAGAAAACTGAAAAGAGAAATATTAGTAGGACATATAAGAAAGACATCCATGTTGCTAATGATTATACCTGCCATGCTGTAAGGCAAGAGGTGCACATCAAATGCCCACAAGGCTCAATCTTGACATCTTTGTCATTCTCTGCACAAATCTTACAGAGCTGAAAAGTGGAGCCCATTTCACAATATAATTCATATTGTTCCTGGAATTTGGGGAGGAGGGAGAAAGTAATGTTAATGTATTTCCAGCATGAATTGTTAGTATCAAATTTTCCCAAATAAAATGACGCACAGTCAATATCTCACAATTGATCTTGTCAGAATTTTGTTACCATTTGAGACATGTTTTGAATTGATAATCACAATTTGGTCTACAAAATTCATTTTAAAAAGGTTTGAATTTTTATCATCTATCTTATATGCTTCTTAATGATTCATATTATTTAAGGTTCCTTTACTGTTCCTTTAGGAAGGGACTTGCTTCAATAGTCACGGTGACTCAAAAGACAAAATCTATGGTTTTAAAATAGGAATATAAAATGACTTTATCTATTTTATAAATGCCACATGCTCATATAATTTAACTGTCAAATTGAAAAAAAAATGATACTTGGCTAAACATTAAATTTTATTGTTTCAATATCTTTAGAAATCCCTGAATGGAAGAAAAGCGACATTTACCAAGCACTTCCCGCATGCCAGGCACTGTGCTCCACACTTACTATTTCACTTAATCTCCAAAGCACAAGAAGATATATTGAACTTAACAAAAGTTAGGCCTGGGGCTTAATCAGTTTAAATTGTTTGCTTCAAACTCTAAAGCCTCTGACTAAAAAGTGCATATGCTTTCCCTAACACTGTCAAGAAAACAAATCACTTCAGTAACCAAAAACCATTTTATTAAAACTGCAATGTTCTTGATTGATTGGGTTTTTAGCTTAAAACATTTTGACACAGTAAAATTTTCAAAATTCAAATACTGAAAAGATCTTTGTGACAAAAATACAAATAAATTGGTAAATTCGAAAAAAATAATGAAAAAAGATGTTAGGAATACAAAGAAAAGGAATTATGAAACGAATATTTGGGTAAATAAAGCAACTTTTAGTTCAGTAAGTGACTACAATGTGCCTGGCACTGAGTAGGATAAATAAATAATATTTAGTCCACAGCCTACTAAAATATATTATAATCCTGGTGAGAAAAATATATATATACATAAACATACATGGATACATATGCATGTACATGCAGGTACACATACACATAAACTGTGTCTACTATGATGTGTGAATATACAAAAATTTTGTGGGGAACTTAAGGAAAGAGACAAGAGAGAATACATAAAAATGGAAAAGAAACAAAACTAAAGTAATTCAAAGTAAGTTATAAATTGCTGATGTCCCTGAAATAATAGATAAGTATTGATACTGGTTATGACTGTCCAAAGGACAAATATGCAATTATAAAAAAAATTACATTAAGCTAAAATCAAAGATGCAGATCTCAATGCAACCTAAACAGTAAGAATATTTATGAGTAATTTAAGGGAATGTTATTACTTCCAAAGATTTTTTTTTAATGGCTTTATAAAGAGGAACTGTCTTTCCTAAGTATCCTTTCACACATATTTGAAAATACAGGATCACTACATAACTTTTAAAATGGTAATCATATATTAAATTTAAAATGGCAATCATGGCCAGGCACGGTGGCTCATGCCTGTAATCCCAGCACTTTGGGAGGGCGAGGCGGGTGGATCACCTGAGGTCAGGAGTTCGATCCTGACCAACATGGAGAAACCCCATCTCTACTAAAAATACAAAAATTAGCCGGAAGTGGTGGCAGGCGCCTGTAATGCCAGCTACTTGGGAGCTGAGGCAAGAGAACTGCTTGAACCCAGAGGGCAGAGGCTGTAGTCAGCCGAGATCGCGCCACTGCACTCCAGCCTGGGCAACAGAAGCAAAACTCTGCCTCAAAAAAAAAAAAAAGAAAGAAAGAAAAGAAAAAAGTGGCTCACGCCTGTAAATCCCAGCACTTTGGGAGGCTGAGGTGGGCAGATCACGAGGTCAAGAGATCGAGACCATCCTGGCTAACACGGCGAAACCCCGTCTCTACTACAAAATACCGAAAATTAGCCAGGTGTGGTGTGCTGGCGGGCGCCTGTAGTCCCAGCTACTCGGGAGGCCAAGGCAGGAGAATGGCGTGAACCCGGGAGGCGGAGCTTGCAGTGAGCAGAGATCACGTCACTGCACTCCAGCCTGGGCGACAAAGCAAGACTCTGTCTCAAAAAAAGAAAAAAAAAGGCAATAATTTATTAAATTTACATGTACAATATGTACATATAAATGTCAATGTGTATGTCTCACATAATGATGTAAAGACCATAGGAACTGAAACCTGGAGAATTATAAGGTAAATCATTATCTACTGTCTTTTAAAAAGCTGTAATTCTTCTCTTGTTTTTTCTCTTAGATTTTTATTATTACACAAGGCATGAACATATCTCAAATATAAAATATTTTAAAACTAGACTGAATGTAAAATAAAACATTCAAGTTCTCCCTTCATCCCCTCCCTGACTGCTCAATCCCTTTTCACCTCCTCAGTTAAATCTTCTTACCAGTTTGGTGTTTTTTGATCTTTTAAAAAGTATACTCACATGTTCATATACAGCAATTAATTAATTATTTCCTTACAGAAGTTGAACGTACATAATGTAACTTTACCAAATGAAATGTTACCTACTTGTACTTTACATAAATGGAATTATTTTACAGTACAAGAAGCAGAAGTTCCCATGTGCGTATGTAGAGCTACCTCCCTCCTGTTGATGACTTCACACAATACAGTGTGAGAACAGTAGTCTATTTTATCTATTACTAAACTTTAGTATTTTGTAATTTTTCACTTTTACAAAAAAATTACAGTAAATACCTGTTGTACAGATTTTTGTGTGCATGTGTAAGTGATATATATGAGATCTATTACATATATAGGATCTAAAGTGAAAAGATATTTTCATTTAGATTTTTATAATTACTGAATATCACTCTCAAGAAAGGTTTTACCAACTTACATTCCTATTCATGATCTATGAGGTTGCCAGCAATGGATTTAGAAAAACATAATTGTTATCTTCAACAGGCTTCAATTACCCATTTGACTCTAAAATCTAAGGCATATAATTATTCTAATCTTTTTTTGGTAGCTTTCTAAACTATGGCTCTCTCCTTGCAACCACCTACCTGCTTATGGATTTATTTATTTCCCCCATACAAATGCCAATACTACATGGAAAGCAAGAATTTTAACAGCATAAATTTGTATCAAAAAATCTAAGAAAGTAATATAATTTCTCCTTAAACACTCTTAGAATTCCTTAAGTACATTTTGTATTAAATACCTGTGCATGATTTTAACTACACTATGAGAGTCTTATTTATTTCAAGGGCATTATGGATAATTATTTAATTATACTTTTCTAGAAATTATCCTTACCTGTGTAACTTTTATATGATCATGAGGTGTAGGTTCACATAATCCAGTTAAATCAGGATTATAACTCCTCCCATCAGGATAAAGATAACTGAATTTAAACAGAAACTTTATTACCTTAAATATACAAGTTTTAATTGCATTTAAGGATATTTAATCAAATTGTTCCATATTCAAACATACATTTGGATGTTTCCTTTTTATGTAACATATCGATAACATATTACTTCAATGTTTCCAAATTATTATGTTGTTTTTAGGACACTGAAAATTTAGAAATTATTTTCATATAAGAAATACATAATGAATATAGCCTAACCCACTAAGCAACCATTTTCAATGAAATACCTTTAATATATGTCTCTTATATAAGTTAAGAATTTATTTCATGGATCAATCATGTTGTATTCCAAAACACTTTGAAGATATACCTATTTGCAACTATTATATCTTTCATCTGAGGCACAGGTAATGTTAATGGTATCATTTTACACCATGCCTAATACCACATGGAAAGAAAAACATAATTAAAGGCCACAGTTTTCTTAAGTTATTCAAACACTTCTGTGGTGTTCCTGTTTCTACAGTTTCCATATCTCTTCTCTCATCTTCCCCTCACCTAACACAAACACATGTGCACATATGCAAACACACAGACACACAGGCACATACACATTTTAAAAAATTAGAAAATGTTACATTTCCATGTTTCACTGACTTAACACTACAAACACAAAATGGTCTATAGATACAAGGTTCTATTATCAGGGAAAACTGAAATCTGAACTAAAAGTTGTAGTAATAATGCATTCTTGCTGTGTTAAATCAGAAGTTGTACTTGTTATTGAAAAGTTCATTAAAAAATAAAATTTACTGTGTTGGTAAATACTTATTTTTAATTTAAAAAAGTGGTAATGTCACTGCTGTGTTTCATCAGTTTATTAAATTATGGTTAATTCTGTTTAACATCTTCCTATACTAAATTTCTTAAAACAATAAGAATATAGTACTGTAGTATGTATATTTTAAAGGGTAAAACTATAACAAATCTATTCTTTAAAATAACAAAAAATATTTATCCTCGAATGAGGAGTCTACAACCATGTTAACTGTTAGAATTTACCCAGGAAAACCAGAAAAATGAACTTAAAGGACAGATAATTCTTACATAGTAAGGGACAAATCAGTGAGATGATTTTTTTATGATTTAGCAAAAGGAGTTTACTACAGCTGAGTATGATACAAATTTAGAATGTCCTTATGGGTGTGTTACAAAATTTGACAAATATTAAATGAGGAATGATAATCCAAAGAAGATAAGCAACTATTTTATATATCCTAAAAATTGGCCATTTAAAAAAAAATTATATAAAATTTTATGTATCACATTTCAATAATATGAAGAAATTCTAGCAAGAATTCAGAAATTAAAGATTACAAAAATCCTGATTAGGGTACCATAGTAAAGGTTAAAGGTTCTTTTTAATCTATCAGGAGGTTGTTGATAGGTTAAAAAGGTTAAAAAGAACTTTTAACCTTTCCCGTGGTATGCTAATCATCATTTTTGATGATTTCTGTCCTTAGTACACCCAGGATATACTGCAGGGAGCCCTTTTCAATGGCATTGAAGGAGTAAAGAATGTTGGGTGGTTATCAAAATAAACATCTGTATCAACTATGCCATACAATATTGGATTAACTATTAATATAAGGAAATACAGTGGACCCAGATGGTAGCTGGAAGAGATGATATCCTATACTGACCTTATGAGAAACCTTATTTAATTAATTCATAAATCCTATTTTATCCTAATATATTATTAAAGTTCGAAATCAACTAGCTAAATCCCTCTGGAGATACGTGTGTGTGTGTGTCTGTGTGTGTGCAACTCTTAAGAGTTATTGTGCTCAGGAGTTTAAAGGCTTTGCTCAACTGATTACAATACTAAAATTTGTGACTCTTTGAATGACATTTGAAAAATAGAAGGAATAACTCAAAAAAGCTATATAAAATTTTTCCATCTACAGATTTGCCCTTTCACCCTCTACTTATAAATTCAAACTTTAAAGTATATTTTCTTAAAAAAAAATCTGTAATCATGGTAAATCAAAATCTATACACAAAGCTTTGATGCATTAGAAGAAAGGTATAAATAACCGAGACTAGCAAATTCATGAAAATTAGAAGGAAAAAGAAAGAGAAATACACATTTGGTACCATAACTTGCCATACAATTACTATGTAACTAATTTATTGAAAGGTTTTGTGTGTGTTGGTATTATTATTTTTTTTTCAGATAAGGTCTCACTCTGATGCACAAGCTGGAGTGCAGTGGCACGATGTTGTCACTGTAGCCTCAACTTCCCAGGCTCAGGTGATTAACCCATCTTAGCCTCCAGAGTAGCGGGGACTACCGTCATGCGCCACTATGCCCAGCTAATTTTTTTGCATTTTCGTAGAGATAGGGTTTTGCCATGTTTCCCAGCCTGATCTCAAACTCCTGGGCTTGGAGTGATCCTCCTGCCTTGGCCTCCCAAAATGCTGGGATTACAGGTGTAAGCCACCACTCCCACCCAAAAGCTCATAAGTTTTTAAAAATTCCTAATTTTTCTTTGCATAAATTTCATCACTTTTTTTCTTTTCTTTCTTTCTTTTTTGCAATTACTTTGAAAAAGGTAAAACTCAAATCATTTGCTCTTTGTTAACTCTGGTGCACTTTCTCCTTCTAGGTTTCTATCAGAATTCATACTGCAGCGAATTTGATCACGAGCATCTCTAAGTTACCCAGCAAGGCAGAGGGGAAGAAAAAGCAGCATGATCAAGTGCACCGAGAACACAAGGAGAGGACAAAGGGAATGGCATGTGAATAAAACAAATAAAAAGAATCAGACATATTTACTATGAAGGGGCCCAACAGATTGTCCATACTTTGTGTGTGGAGTGAGTGGGGGAGAATTCATTATTAATCTAAAAAACAAAGGGGAACTTACTTATTTTTAAATTTTAAAAAGGAATAGCTTGAGATAAACTAAACTTAGCTATTAACATATAGTCCTAGGATATGGAGTTACTATTAGTGTGAAAAAGGAAAGATCTACAGAGAGAAAAGAAAAGGAAGGGGTGGAGGGAGAAACAGATACGAAAGAGAAAAGAAAATCTGGCACTAACAATCAAAATAAAAAAAGTGAAACTGGCTGGGCACAGTGGCTCATGCCTGTAATCCCAGCACTTTGGGAGGCTGAGGCGGGTGGATCATGAGGTCAGAAGATTGAGACCATCCTGGCTAACATGGTGAAACCCCGTCTCTAATAAAATACAAAACACTAGCCAGGCGTGGTGGTGCACGCCTGTAGTCCCAGCTACTTGGGAGGCTGAGGCAGGGGAATCCCTTGAACCCAGGAGGCGGAGGTTGCAGTGAGCAGAGATCACGCCACTGCACTCCAGCCTGGCAACAGAGTGAGACTCCATCTCAAAAAACAAAAAAGAAAGAAAAAGTGAAACTAGTAATCCAAGGGTTATATGAAGAAACAGAAGTCAATTATTCTAAACAATTTTCTCTTAATATAAAAACAGTTTTACATCCATTTTAAAACTATCTTTAAGTCCCAAGTTTTTATCATATGAAAGATAAAAATTCATGTTGTAATGTGAAGTTGAAATGTATTTGCTATAACATAGTTTCAAATAATTAGGTTACCTTAAAATGATTATATAAAAAGATGAACAAAAAACTAAGGAACATCCATTATTTCTCAGTGTTAACATAAAAAGCAGCCTCGCTATACATTTTCGCCATCACAAAGCAATCTTTATTTGTCAAATTCATGAATCATAAGCACTCCAACTTCCATTTCTCATACTTACAATCCTTCCCTGCTGCCATCAATCAGGGCTTGAAATAAGGGCTTGTTATGAGGTATGGTCTGTAAGATATTCCCATCCCCAGTCACATAGCCAATGGCCCACTGTCCCAATCGAGTGCAACTTAACCGGAAAATATAGCTGCAAAACATAAGAAAATTACACCTAATTACATTCAGAATGTAAATCAATACTAAACAATTTGTTAGGTTTCTTCCAAGCAAAAGAATAAACAGAATCATTTACAATTCCTGAATATTCCTCATATTCTATCTTCTAACTTATTTTTAACATTGTACTTCTCCATTTATCAATTTACAAGAGAAACACTGATCATTTCTTTTTATTTAAATACTTCCAGATACATATATAAGAAAATAAACAAGATTGTAAACTATCTAGGGATTTTTTTGACCATCATCATCAGGATGCGGTGTATGGAAATGCTGATGGCATGGAATAGCTACAAAATAAATCACTCTTGGAATGTAAAAATAAAATAAATAAGTAAAAATTTAAATTTAATTTGCCTACCTCGGACAAAAACTGAGCCAGTTTCTATTGTAGAACTCAATATATTCCTTTGTAATTTAGACATTAAAATTAGTTGTTTGTTTTTTTTTTTTGAGATGGAGTCTTACTCTGTCACCCAGGCTTAGAACTCAATATAGTCCTTTGTAATTTAGACATTAAAATTAGTTTTTGTTTTTTTTTTTTTTGAGATGGAGTCTCACTCTGTCACCCAGGCTGTAGTGCAGTGGTGCCATCTCGGCTGACTGCAACCTCCACCTCCCAGGTTCAAGCGGTTCTCCTGCCTCAGCCTCCCGAGTAGCTGGGACTACAGGCGTATGCCATGACGCCCAGCTAATTTTTTGTATTTTTTGTTGTTGTTGTTTGTTTTGTTTTTGAGACAGAGCCTCCAGTCTGTCGCCCAGGCTGGAGTGCAGTGGCGTGATCTCGGCTCACCGCAAGCTCCACCTCCCGGGTTCATGCTATTCTCCTGCCTCAGCCTCCCAAGTAGCTGGAACCACAGGTTCCCGCCACCACACCCAGCTAATTTTTTTGTATTTTTAGTACAGACAGGGTTCACCGTGTTAGCCAGGATGGTCTCGATCTCCTGACCTCATGATCCGCCCGCCTTGGCCTCCCAAAGTGCTGGGATTACAGGCATGAGCCACCGTGCCCGGCCAATTTTTTATATTTTTAATAGAGACCATGTTAGCCAGGATGGTCTGGATCTCCTGACCTTGTGATCCATCCGCCTCGGCATCCCAAAGTGCTGGGATTACAGGCGTGAGCCACCGCACCCGGCCAACTTTTAAAAAAACAGTAACTTTTCTTTCAGGTATTCCTGCCATTCATCCCTAAAGCTCAAAAGTGCAAACTAGGTAATTTCCTGGCTGCCATCTAACCATGTCAAATTCAGTATCTTACAAGGGGAAGTTAAGATAGTTCAAAAATATAAATCAAATCAAGTCCCTTGAAACTAATATCCAACAAAAGGAGGCGGCAACTTGGCTTTAAATCCATTATTATAATTTATGTATTCATTTAGCTACCTATGTACTTATTTCATTTTAGATCATTTCTCTTTATTTGAGTGTACTGCATTCAATCTTTCTATCAGGATATCCTTCTGCATTTTATTATCCATTAAGCAGATCAAAAACAAACCAACTTAAATCTGTTGGCGATATTTTAATATTCTAGCTGCTGTATGTATGTGGCAGACACAAGTATGTCAAAATATACTTTAGTCATTGATAGACCAAGTACTATAAATGTAACTTGAAAGACACACTTTAACACACATAATGGCTGTAGTCACTGGATTTAATTAACTTGTATATTTAGTAGTAGAGCGTAATTTCATCTTTGGACAAACTAGAATTTAAAAAAAGAAGTGATTTTTAAATATTAAAAACTTTATATTGGTGATAGAATCTTTGGAAAGAACTTTTCAAAAAAGTCTAAAAACATATATCTCTAGAGAAACTGGAAATAGGATATCAATCTGTCAATTATTGGCATTCTTAATCAAAATCAGATAAAACAATGCCACGGTGACTTACGGCTATATTATGAGAAGTGCCAAAAATAATAGAAAGTCACTATAAATTATAATTCAGAAGGACATTATTGAACTGTTACATAAAAAAATTAATATGATAAAATTCCTTCAAATTAAGTCAAAAGTTAAAATCTTAAAAATCTGTGTACTATGAATCTCAGCAAAACTTATAGAGTATATTAACATGAAGAAAATAATTACACATCTGCATTGCTAGTAATTTTAAATGTAATTCCAAATTTATTCATATACTAAGAATCTAGTAGATACTGAAATACATACTTGTGAAATTGTTCACATTTTTAATTCATGTCCTTTTCTGTTGCTCTAAACATTGTTTTGGGATGGTGTTTCTAAAACTTATTATTATACAGAAGGTTCAAGCAATTCATATATATAAGAGATAGTAATACCAGCAAATCTGGTAAGAGCCAAGGGCATTTTAGAACAATTTCTTCCTGTCATGCACCTTTTTCCTATTCCATTTAATTTGCTGCTGACCCTTTGGCTGGTGGCTACCCCTTCCCAACCTCAAGTGAATTTCTGGCTTATTTTTAGCACCTTGCACTCTTAAAACAACCTGCTTAATTTAATCAAATTGGGGCCAGGAGTGGTGGCTCACACCTGTAATCCCAGCACGTTGGGAGACTGAGCAAGGTGGATCATTTGAGGCCAGGAGTTCGAGGCCAGCGTGGCCAACATGGCGAAAATCCGTCTCCACTAAAAATACAAAAAAATTGGCAAGGCATGATGGTATATGCCTGTAGTCCCAGCTACTCAGGAGGCTGAGGCATGAGAATCATTTGAACCCAGGAGGTGGAGCTTATAGTGAGCCAAGATAGTACCACTGCACTCCTGCTGGGTGAACACAGTGAGACTCTGTCTCAAAAAAAAAAAAAAAAAATATATATATATTTGCAAAAAAAGCATAATTTAAAATGAAGTATCTTTTTTTTTTTTTTTTTTTTTTTTTTTGAGATGGAGTCTCGCTCTGTCACCCAGGCTGGAGTGCACTGGTGCGATCTCGGCTCACTGCAAGCTCTGCCTCCCGGGTTCACGCCATTCTCCTGCCTCAGCCTCCCGAGTAGCTGAGACTACAGGCACCCACCACCACGCCCGGCTAATTTTTTTGTATTTTTAGTAGAGATGGGGTTTCACCGTGGTCTCGATCTCCTGACCTTGTGATCCGCCCGCCTCAGCCTCCCAAAGTGCTGGGATTACAAGCGTGAGCCACCACACCCGGCCAAAATGAAGTATCTTTCATGTTAACGAGGTGGTTTAGGGTTCAACGCCACTCGTCACCTAATGAATATTTCACTTAGATTTCCAAATGTTACTATCTTCACCCCGTAACTCATATTTTGTCAGATGGATCCCCAATAATAAAGCACAACCTAAGGAGCCAAAATGTCCTTGAAGTAAATCTAATTGTTTTCTATACTATTAAGTCAAAGACATTAAACACTTTCTAAGATTAAAAAAAAAATGTTAAACACAGATATTCTCCAAAGCAAATATTTGCTACAGTTTTTTTTTAATTCATTAAGGGTGTTTTCCTAAACACATCTTTAGTACCCATGTCATACTTTACACATTATAATTTGCTACATATTATTTATTTCATCATTAGCTACCTAAAATTTGGTAGAAAAAATCATTGCATGGCAAGTTAGGAAGGAAAGTAGGATTTTTCTTCTCAGAGGACACTATTCTAGTTTTTTAAGGTGTGATTGATACGCAAAAAAGCTGTATAAAATGTATATATTGTATGCATTTGAAGATAAGTTTACTGGTGGGTCTTATGATAAATATTCTTATCAGAGGGCAGTAGTTTTTTACTAAGAGAACTTTTCCAGATAGTAATGAGACCTGGCTGTTGTTCTCAACATTGTAATTCATGTTCTCCATGATACTGAACAAGAAAACAAAACCAAAAATAAAGGCCTCAGTTCCCTCATTATTTCTACGATTGGACAAGAACATTTATCAAATAACTCACGTTAAATTTCGTATGATTGCATAATTCCAACCACAACACATTTTTCACATCATACGCCAAGAGCAAGAAAGATACTTTATATGATGTCATTCAAGAGAGTAAAAATTACGGAAAAATCTGATCATGAGAGATTTTTGAATGAAACAAAATCATTCATCTAAACCACTGTCAACATGCAAAATAACTGACCTTCTCTCGTGGTTACAATGAGAACTAACTCTCCTTAGTCTAAATAGAAGATTTCAGTGAAAGCCAAACTGTTTTTGTACTCACTAGCTCCTTTTTCAAATATACTATATAAATTCTTAAAAAGACAAAAATATGGAAATTTTCATATGGCAGAGAAGAAAAAATCAGCACTATTGGCTTGCACTTAAAAAAAAAAACTGTTTTGGCCAGGCGTGGTGGCTCACGCCTGTAATCCCAGCACTTTGGGAGACCAAGGTGGGCAGATCACGAGGTCAGGAGATCAAGACCATCCTGGCCAACATGGTGAAACCCCGTCTCTACTGAAAATATAAAAAATAGCTGGGCACGGTGGCACATGCCTGTAATCCCAGCTACTTGGGAGGCTAAGGCAGGAGAATTGCTCGAACCAGGGAGTCGAAGGTTGCAGTGAACAGAGATCGCACCATTGCACTCCAGCCTGGTGACAGAGCAAGACTCCATCTCAAAAACAAAGCAAAACAAAACAAAACAAAAATGTTATAAAGTACAAACATTATATACACCATAAATCAAATAAAAATGATACTAGAAAAAAAAGGTAGTCTTAAAAACCAGCACCAAATTCAACCCTAAAATGAAATGTTCTCTATATGAAAATCAGAGCACTAATGAATACTGGAATAGCATCTGAAACATGAGGATTCTGACAAGCAGGTCTCTAATATCCCTAGTGCTGTACTCAGCATACTGCCTAACACAGCACAAATGCCTACTATGTGCCTAATGCATTTTTAGATGAAATACATGGGAAAATGCACTGAACCATGGAAGAGACAGATTTTCTGGACCCAGATTTGCCATTAATAAGGTGTAATTTCTTGGCCAAAGCCACAGGGGCTGAACAACCTCTCCAAGTCTCATTTAGTTTCATCATGTGGAAAATAAAATATAAATTCTGAGGCTATAATAAAACACGAGGTATTATGAAAAAAGTTTTCAAGGATAAGAAATTGGTTTTGATTATAACAATAGGTTTATATATGCTTATGTACATACACGTATTTGTTCATAAACTTACATGTATATTTATGTGTTCATGTGCATGTATATGTACTTAAATTTATCAGAGAGCCTAAATGAATGTCTTAAAAATACCCTAATGAACATAAGACTGTTCTATTTATTTGTTCTTTAGCACAGTATTCAAGTATTCAAATATATACATTCAATTTTGTACATAAATACAGATATCATGAAAACAGAAAGGAGACCATATCCCCTTTCACTTTATGAATACCAAGTTTCAGAGTAAGCACAATGTATCAGTTTAAAGGATTAGATTAAGTAGCACCATTTTGGTCTTTTACCTTTTCTAACCCCCTCCCAAGCAGGCCATCAGTGGGTGTTGCTGACTTACTTAGGAACAAGTCATGGAGAATTTTTCATCTTTGGATATATCACTTAATATTACTGCTAAAAAGTCTTACCTTCCAGGTTTGGTGCTATATTTCTGTAGTCGTGCTTTAACTTCATCATACGTGAGAAATGCCATGTAACCTGGATGTGTCACAGCTAAGAAATTCCAATTCCGCAAAATAGAGCCCCAAGGCTAAAAAATAAATAAATTAAAAGAGATTAGTATCTAGAGAATATCAAATATTTTGATTACATACTGAACCACCATTTAATACACTTAACATTATCTTGGATATTTTAAAAGTTAATCTGACCTTATGTAGTTTAGGTCAACCTTTGTTACTTAACAGTAGACATTCAAGTCTATTGTTCTTTAGAGAAATATGATTAGGCAGAAAACAGATTTTTCAGTAAGGGAATACAGAGAACAAAAAAGAAAACCACAAAATCTCTTCTCTACACAGCCTATTCTCACTACAGCACTTGTGACCATTTTAAAACACAAATGAAGTAATTCTTTTGTTCAAAGCCTTCCAACTTTGAATAAAAGTCAAAGTCCTCATATATCACTTAGAAGGACTTTACAGGGTTTGATCCCCAGCAGTTCCCTTTTTTGTCTCCATCTGCTGTAACTCTCACTTTCTGCATCTTCTCCAGCCTGCTATTGTCTTGAACACAAAAGCCCTCCTCCCCCTCAGAGACTTTGTATTTGCCGATGCCTTTACTTGAATTTTCTTCCCCCAAATATCCATCTCATTCCTGTCTCCAAATGTCACTTCCTCAACGAAGCCTTCTTTGACCAGCATATTTAAAACTGTTACCTCTTGCCATATTCCTCACCTCCCTGTATGTCTGTTTTGTTAACAACTGCTTCATTTTACACAGTAAGAAACCATATCATAGAACTTGCGTGACTTGGCAAAGGTTACACATTAACCACAAGCTACATAAGGGCAAGGGACATGCCTGTCTTGCTCACCCATGGAATGCCAGGACCAATGCAGTGTCAGATAATAGTAATCAGCCAGGGATAATTGTCATTGAACAGATCCTCTAAATAGTGACTTGTGTAAAAGGCTAGTGTTAACACTACAGTAGTCACATCTGGCTTAACTTTACCTAACTATAAGCTTAGGAAAGGTTTAGGGTTTAAAAGTGAGTTACATAAAAACAAAACTTTTCACAGAAGTATTTGGTTTGTACCATTGTATCATTCTCTCTTTAATCTGATTAGTTGTCTCTCCAGTTACCAGGGCAAGAGAAAAAAGGCAGTCAATGATAGACAACTTTACTCAAGGGTGTGGATGAATCATCTCTGCAATTTTTTTAAGGCTGAAGCTACATTTATTCCAAGGAACTGGCAGCATACTCTATATCTGATGTGCCAGATTATTAAATCTTCTACATAAAAGGAAAAAAAAGTATTTTTACGTTGCCATGTTAAAGCTGTTAAAACAGTCATCCTAGACATGATTACTGGTAGAAAGTTCCTGCTTTTGTTTGTTTTGAGACATGTTCCTCATTATTGTTAAGCAAGTTACAAATTTACAAGGCAGAATTCTGCAAGGATTATATCCCTTGAGATGAGGATAACAAAGAATGATTTAGTAATAATGAAGTTTTTTAGCCTTTTTCAACATAACAAGAAAAATCTCTGGGGTATTTCCCCATCACACTAAAATACCTAATTGGGCAAGAAAGGCGCTCTAGAGAATAATAATATGAGAGGTTGAAAAAAAATGCATGTTTTTAATTTTCTTCCTAATGCATGACTAAAAACTGCATTAAACATTACTTGGAAAACGTCAGCATACATTTAAAAAAACTGAGCAATAACTGTTACCCTAGACCCTATTTTTTGTTTTGTTTTGTTTTACCCATCTATAAAGGACAAGGATAAAAGAAATACCAAACAAATATTTGGGTCACTTCCATTAAAGTCCACACAAATTAGTGGAAGAGTGGTTGAAAAAAATGCTAAACTTTATAGAGCACCAATGCACAGATCAAAATACAAGTAAAAAAATTAAGTTGGAGTTTTGAGCCAACTGCTACAGTATTTAGCAACCATTTCTTAGTACATGATCCAGAGGGCCAGCTTCTAACTGCAAAAATATTTACGTAATAGAATGAGTCTGTGTATTGTTTTCCTTGTATGCAGCCCATTCAAAACAGAAACATGTAATACTTACGTGCTTTTTCATTTTAAAGTATTTCGACGACTACTGGCTTAAAAAAGGCAAAACAAAGTGCTTTGGAGAATAACTTGTTTTTATTTTGTTTTTCAGATTAAAGAAATTTTTTTGTATACAAGAACGTAAAATTATCTAGATACTTTTAAATGACTATAGAAATTAATGAAGTGAATGAAGAAGACAAGTCCCTCCATTCTCCCAAATGCTACTATTTTCAAGAAGAGCCAGTTACTGACTTACAACTTAAGTTGGAAGAGGGTCCTTGGCTGGTCTGCCTAGACACTCTATATAATTCGTTGCTACAACTGAGGACTTTCCTCTTCTTTGATGTTCCTCACTATTCCATTGATGCTACACATTCCATAGTCACTAGGATATTCTACTAAAATACTCCGTCCTTATCCTGCTACCCCCAAATGTAGTGCCCCATTTCTCAGTGACCCCATTTTTTCTAACAGTGGGGATATAGAGGAAAAGGGGAACAACAGCCCCAGGGAGAAGGAAGGGAGAAGCAAAATCCCTATAATTTCTTTCTAGGACTAATATTAGCATGTGCTGATTCCAGCATCTCTAAGTGACTTTGAGAGAAAAGAGAAGGATAAAGAAAAGGAAAGAAGGAAGAAGAAGAAATGAGGAAGGTGACCACAATAAGATCCCTCCAGTGACTCCCAAGTATTTGTTCAGGTTCTGCCTGCACATAAGAAAGAAAGCCAAGAGGAAGCAAACATTTTTACTTCTTTCATTCCCTCTGCAATTCTCAACTTCATCTCCTGCCCCCCCCCCCACCACTGGCTCCTTCTTCAAAACCTTCTGCTAGTTTCTCTACTTCAGACCCCAAATTCTAAGTGTACCTTGCTCACCTTCAGTTCCCATTCTGCTAAATACTCCACTGCCAATAATTTAGTCAGAAGAAGTCACTGCCAATTAACTACTAATATCATGGCTATAGCTGAATGTATGTTCCTGCAGTCACACAGTATTAGCAAAACATATTTTCATTCAGAATATATAAATGTAAGGATTTAATAAATATAATACATTTAAGAAAATCACTTAATTTTTAAAGTTGTATAAAAATAAAAGATCAGCAAAAGTTAAACCATCTACTTCTCTATACACAGAACCAATTTTATCATATTTTAAGGCACACATACGATTATATTCAAAGCATTTGATTAGAGCATAGAAATAAACGGAATGATGAATCTCAGAAATACACAGGGGCTAACAAGAGTTCTTCAGCTGCTTCTGTAATCATGTTTTTAAAATGATTAGGCATTCCCTAGCCCAAGTAAGATTTTCATTTTATGATATAAAACTTTTCACAGTAGCTTGACTTAAAAATAGCCCCTTCTTTTCCCATCCCAGTGAGTAAATAAGATATATATTCCTTAGAGTATTAAAGTTGACTTGTGCTGTTTTAAAGTAAAACAGCTTATAAGAAAATATGTCCACATATTAAATAGCAGTTTAGGTAAGTGTTTAACCAACATTAAGTTGCCCTCATACTTTCAATATATAACTGCAAGGAATTCTAGAATTTAATACCCATAGTAAAAAGTCATCCAGGCTCACCACAAAAATATACTCACTTCCTAGAATGAGCAGTTAGGTTTAATGTAGGAAGATTACTTTTACTCTCTTCCTTGACAAGGTGAAGAAGCAAAGCTCTTACTATTTAGAATGTCTTTGTATCATGTTAAATAAATAAGATATTCTGTAAAATTATCAGAAACCTTTAAAGAAAGGAGAGGTTCCATTATAAAATGACCAGTATCAGTAACTTTTTTTTCTAAAATATATCTTAAAAACTTTGTAAAAACATAAACTGTCAAACTATAATACATACACCAAGGGAATAATCACGAATTTAAAAAATTTAAAATAAGCAAAAGCACACTTTCATCAGTGATTTATCTAATTGCTTACCCTATATACAAGGTAGAATTATGATTCTGAAATTGTAATAAAGTGAAATATATCCTATATGTATTTTTTTTTTTTTTTTTTGAGACAGAGTCTCGCTCTGTTGACCAGGCTGGAGTGCAGTGACAAGATAACAGCTCACTGCAAGCTCTGCCTCCCGGGTTCACGCCATTCTCCTGCCTCAGCCTCCCAAGTAGCTGGGACTACAGGTGCCCACCACCACGCCCAGCTAATTTTTTGTATTTTTAGTAGAGATGTGGTTTCACATCCTATATGTATTGTTTACAGGAGTTAATCTCTCTTGTATTAATGGGTTCCTTCATAAATTAAAAGCTAATCCTGTGCATTGTGGTTTTTATTACATAAACCAGTCATCCAATCCTTACTAGCTAGTGCCAAGCAGAATTATAAATCAGAGAAGTTCATGTAACATGAAAAACATGAAACCAACATTATACTCTGATATTTGTTGAAAGCATGTTTCAAAGAGAATCAATGTTACTTCAGATTAAAATGATAAAAAATTATATCAGAACATAAGTAAACCCAGTCTGATCAATTTACCTCATTTACTATATAATTTATGTTACCAACTCATAAAAATGTTAAGCAGAAAATTTTTATTTTGTGACTACTTGAACTGAATCCCATAGATGATACACATTTTAGTGGCAGAGTCAAACTCAAAACACAAATTTCAAGTCTTCATGTTTAAGGTAATTCCATTAAGGCATGCAAAAGAAGAAAATGATAGTATCTATACAATGCTACCTTCTTCTAATTTGCTATGTGAAAACAATTATGGAAGATAATTAAAAACGAAAAACAATAAGCACAACAAAAATGTTCATCTTAAAGTTGTTTACATTAGAGAAAATGTGGGAAAAGATCTAAATTTTTCAAAAGAGAGCTTTGTTAATACTGACATACTATTTTGAATGAATATGACAAAGGAACTGATGAAGAATATTTATTGACTTTGAGAAATGTTCATTACACATGGTTGAATGTGCAAAGCAGTTTACAAAATAAGTACAGGACATAGTTCTGTCCTATACAGAACAGTCTGATATTTCTAAGTTTACTATTTCCCTTTTGACCTAATAAACACAGAAGGCAAAGGGAAAGATTTTAGATCTAGCTGGCAAATGCCCACCTGCAGTTGTTGCATTCTATCCATCATTGTGCTAAAAGATCAACAAAATAAAGTGAGAAACTAAGTAGAGAGTTTAAAACAAAGCTCTTTTGGATGGATCCTCTCAAAGCTGACAAGCAGCCACCAGGCTCACAACATCTGATACTCCAAACTTAAGCCAAATGGCTCACTCTAAACTTTTAGCAATGACCAAACATACCAATAAAATTACAGACTAACAGGAATGGCACTATTTTCCATATGTTTGTTTATATGTGTGTGTGAGAGAGACAGAGAGAGAGAGAAACAGAGAGAAAAGACAGGGAGAGAGAAGAAGGGAATGGATAGACTAAGCAAGTATAAACTTACCTGAAACAGCCTGGTAAAAATATCAAATTCAAAAACTGAAATGTAATCATTGCAAGTTAAATCAATTGTTGATTTTAGAGCCATTGCTTCCAGGCCAGAGCTAATTTGGTGGACCTCATGAAGGCACTGTCTGAATACTTTCCATGGTACGATAGTTCTGTGCAAGGTGGAAAAAAAGGGAAATAATTGAATCAAGTGTCATTTAAGAAATACCTCCCTTTGAAGCAGCAAAATTCAATAATAAAATTAATATAATTGTATTTGTACTACCAGACAAATATTTGAGAATATTGTTCATATTTCAGAACAAATGTAGTGGGTTCTGTTTAACTCAATTGTTTTGCATTTGCTAAGAATATGACAAAAATTTAAATTAATTTTCTCTCAAACAGTCCTAGGCTATCAAAATAGCTATAGAAACATATCTGAAAAAAAGGTATTAGGTCAAAGTCTTAAGTGTCACGACCTCTTCATGTGTGTATACAAGGTTATTTAATAATGAATCAAGATTAAATTCTCATTTTCTAAAAACAGTCATAAGATGATGGGTCCATATAATAATAGAAATCCTTTATTCATGGCACAAATGAGTAATATGCATCAACCAATTCAAGAAGGCTAAGGTAGAAAGCCATCAAGACATTTCTGCCACAACCCTGATGTTTTCTGCAGAGACGAAAAGCATATGTTAGCTAATTTTTCATATTAATACAAAAGAAAAACTTAATTTTTTAAACCAACCACAATGGTTATATCATGGGAGTTTATTCAATATTTATTACTTTATTTTGACTAAGTATCATTCAACAAAATTTTAACATGTAATGTAGTTACATGATTCAAAAAATTTAGAAGAGCACAGAATGGTAACTAAGGAAACATCTCTCAACCTATCCCTATCTGACCAGTTTCCAACTCACCTACCCTCTTTCCCACCATGAAAATTAGTGACACCCAGGATGCATTTCTTAGTTAACCTTCCTGCTTCAGAATAATGCCTATTCCGAATTCGGCAGAAGAAATAAATCATTCCGTTTTAAAAATTTAAACTACAATTTTTACAACAGAATAGCATAAAAGCTGTCCCTCTTATAAGATAACATCCTCTTATAAGACAGCAAATATTTAAATCTTAGGTTTCCTTTACCAGTATCTCTGAAATACAAGACTCAGGCAGAATAAACTAAATTGTGCCTGGCCCCATTCTATATCAATCCTCTCAATGAGATATCACCATAAAGGTACAACTTTGATATTCATTCAATGATTTTCTATAGCAGTGTTTGTCAAACTTTGGCATGCATCCAAATTATCTGAAGGGCTTGTTAACATAGCCTGATCCTCAACCCAAGATATTATGATTCAGTAGCATTGGGGTGGGGCCTGAACATTGACAGCTATAAAATGTTCCCTGAGGCTGCTGCTGCTGCTCTAGAGACAACACTTTGAGAGCCTACTATATCT
The DNA here is from genome assembly GCF_009828535.3 of Hylobates moloch. Classification (NCBI taxonomy): domain Eukaryota; kingdom Metazoa; phylum Chordata; class Mammalia; order Primates; family Hylobatidae; genus Hylobates; species Hylobates moloch. Next base: position 56,101,150 of record NW_026652279.1, on the reverse strand, counting down.
ACTCATTGCTAAAACAAGGCATTGTTGGGGAAATACAATTATAGAAATAAAGATAACATCTTTGTCTTTGAAGATCACACTTTAGGGATAGAAGTAAAACCTGTAATGCTAAAGAATCTAGAGTGGGGTATGTAAGGACATGCTAGTTGGGTGATGGATCCACAGCAAGGGCTGGAGGGATTCCAGAGAAGCAGTCTGTGGGAAGTGGCATAAATTAATGGTGAGACAGGTTGACAACACTATGCTGTATTTATAAGAGAGTTTAGGTTTGAGGTACCATTAAAAGAAGAAAAATATGAGGCTTAATACCTCAAAAAGTTTTTCTCTATGTATGAAAAAAACAGGAAACCACAGACAACTGAGGAGAGATACCACATCAGATGCCATTTAGAAGAAACATACGTCAGGCTCTGATTAAGGTTAACAAAATGCTGCTGTTTTAAAAAAACAAGGAACACTTTTATGAATATTAGGAAGCTGTTGATTTACAATGAAGTATAAACATGCAATTATGTCCAGCTTCATTATAATTACCATAAAACTGATGTCTAAGAAGTACACTTTTCTTTTCCAAATTAAAGTTTCAAATACTCAACACACAAAAGGGACATTGATCATGATACTCAGAGTAAAAAAATATGATCAAAGAACCACTGACTTCAGAACAGTATTAATTTTATTTTTCGTATGAAGAAGTTAAAGCATTTTTGTTTCATATATAAAGTACACAACGTAAAGTGGTCAAATTGTCAATATTTATTTTGTGTATAACATATAAAGTTTTTTTAAAAAGGCCAAATAGACATCTTCCACATGTTACTATAAAATTATTCTCATCTAGCATTTACAGTGAATTCAATTCATAACTCTTTTGAGCACTCAGTGATTTCCCAGAGCCAGTTATACGAGATGTATGAACTTAAGAAAATTTTAGTCTAATGTACCCCTTCATAATAACAACTTACAAAAGGACAAGCTACATTTCCACAGTACTTGTGTAAATGAAACTTTGTCAGATTACTTGTGATAAACCTCAGATCCAAAGAGGCATTCACTGGAATCTTAATTAGTGGTAGTAATAGGGATTAGGAAGCCAGGGCATTATTTTGTTAACTTTTCATATAAGAATGTTTGTGCAACAGATATCCCTCCTTTGATCACCTCAGCAAAACACCCATTATTGTATAGGAGGTGGGGCTGGGGAACAGAGGTAGGGGAAAGGGGATTTCAAGAATGAAGAATAGAAATAGAGTATAACAACCAAGTCTTTAAAAACAAACAAAAAAAAATTAGATTATTCTAAACTGTTGCACTAAGGCTCTAAACTGTCTTAAGACTAAGTGGCTACCATTCTTTTCTGAGGTGTGAGAGGAAGGGAACCCAGAAAGCATGAATTTTCACACCTCTATTTAAACTTCTGCAAAAAGACAGTGGTGGTTTCTGCTACCTCTTCCTTTAGAGATGAAGCAAATGAGACAAAATATCAATGGCAAATTGTTTTACAAATGTAGAAATTTCAGGGTGCTGGCAGAGACCTGGGAAGAAGAAAAGGGAAGAGAGAGAGAGAGAAAGAGAGAGAGAGAGAAAATAAAAGGGCCAACTAAACTCCAAGTTTTCACTAATCCAAAAATCTTTCAATATATTCTACTGACCCTTACAATTATAAACTACTTAAGTTGCAGGCTGAATCACTTTTAAATACAGTGAACAAGTATAGTAACTGTCAATCTACAAAGAATAGAATACATGACCAATGGATAGCCATGCACCTGTAATAATAATATAATTTCAGGATCTTTTTATTTCAAATAAGAGTAAGAACTGCTATTTATTGATGGCTTACTACCACTTATCTATTATACAGAAATCTATTGATGACTTTTTGTTAAAGTGATAGTTCTGTTCATATAATGTCATGAGAGATAAGAACATGATAAATAAGATTATGTTATAATCCTGTTATTAGATAATGAGCTCTAGTCTGTCTATCAAAAAACAATAGTAATCGTCTTTAAAGTCTTGAAAAACAGTATCCTTTCAAAGAAAATGGGATTAATCAGATGCAGGGAAATAAATCTGGAAAGGTGTCAGCTGGTCAGTAGTTGACAAATCCCTTAATCTTCCACGCTTGTTTTCTCCTGTGTAAATGAGGAGAAGTGTATTAGATATTCTAATTTGAAAACCCTGCAATTTTAAGAAAAAGGTAAGAGGAATGGAAAATAGAAAGTGTGAGGAGAATGATCTCTTTTAAAAAAAAAAGGTAAAACATTTTCATGAAACCACTAGTTCATAAAAGGCTAGAGGGTTTTAGTTTCAACTGATAGGAAAAAATGAAAAACATTTCATACAACAAAGGGTGAACATCAACAGAAGCCAGGGTGTTTGCAAACAGGAACTTTTGTATACTACTGGGGTGAATGAGAATTTACACAGCACTTCTAGAAGGCAATTTGGAAACAAATTTCAAAAGCCTATACATTATGACTAAAAACATCTGCTTCTAGGGATTTCACCTAAGGAAATTATGTCCAAAAAATACATAGCAGCCAAAGGCCCATCCACAAGTCTTTTATATGCAGTGTTGTTTATAAGAGCAAAATATTTGAAAACAAATATGTTCACTAGTAACAATTTTGTGCAGAAAAATATTTATTGTCATGGAAAAGTGTTCACGGGATATTACTAAATGGAAATAGTATTTTAAAAATTTTGTCCTTTATGATCCAATGTTAAACTATAATGTCTGGAGATACCACAAATTTAATAACTGGCTTGTGGAAGGGATAAGTGATTTTAAAAATATATTTTCTGAATTTGTTCATGGTTTTTAACTTTTTATATGTCTAATATGCTCTAGTGTACTAAAAGAATAGAAGATGTACTAAAACTTTTAAATGTATATAATCGTAGAAGAATCAATGAAAACCACAAAGCAGCGTCTGCTTATGACATAGCTTTATATGTAGAAAATACAAAAATTTTACAGATTAAACTATAGGAAATAAGAAAATTGAACACGGTTGCTGAATACAAAATTGATATAAAATATCAGTTGTCGTTCTTATATTGGCTATATATAACTAGAAAATGAAACTTTAAACATTTAATTTTTATAAAGCTATCTAAAAGTCCCAAATAAATAGAAATAAAGCTAACAATAGATGAGCACGGCAAATATCAACATACACACATACACAGAGATATAAAAAACATAAATAAAGGTAAATAACACTTTAATGGTAGATTCATATTATAAAGAGTCAATTCTTCCCAAATTAGTCTAAAAATTTAATATAACTTAAATAAACAATCCCAGGAGGTATTTTTTGTAGTAGATACTAAAAACTGGTTCTGAACTTTATGGGAAATGCAAGAGTCAAGAACAAAAAAGGTAATCTTCACTAAGAACATTAACAAGTATATACTCTTTACATTAATTAAGACAATGTGGCATTGGTACAAGCATAAAAAAATAGATGGAACAAAACTAAAATTTTAGAAACTTATGTACCCATATATAAACACTGGATGATAGAGTTTGGATATTTGTTCCCCCCAAACCTCATGTTGAACTGTAATCCTCAATTTTGGAGGTAGAGCCCAGTGGGAGGTCATTGGATCATGGGGGCATATTTCCAATGAATGGTTTAGCACCATCTCCTTGGTGCCATCCTCACGATAGTGAGTTCTTACAAGATCTGGTTGTTTAAGTGCATGGCACCTCCCCTTGGTCTCTCTTGCTCCTGTTCTCACCACATGTGACATGCAGGCTCTGCTTCACCTTCTGCCATGAGCAAAAGCTCTCTGAAGCCTGCCTGGAAGCCAAGCAGATGCTAACATCATGCCTGTACAGCCTGCATAACCACGAGCCCAATAAACCTCTTTATAAATTATAATTGACATTATATATCCAGTTTCTGTGTTAGGTTGTTTTAGCAGTGCTATAAAGAAACACCTCAGACTGGGTAATTTATAAATAAATAATCGAATGAATAGGTTAATGTGGTACAGCTATACAACGAAGCAAGGAGAATGAACAAAGTACTGCTACATGCAAGTAAAGAGTTGAATTCCATAAACATAAAGAGAGGAAGAAGCCAGTATTTTCCAAAAGAGTATAATTAGTATGATTTCAACTATGTATGATTTATGATGCCATGTATCAGAACTACTGGGTGGTGACTATGTGCGACTTTCTGACGCACTGAGAGAGGGCGTCTTCCAAGATGCAGGTAGTAAGGTATTACTACTTTATCTGGGTAGCATATACATGGATATGTTTACTTCATAAAAATTTCTCACTCTATATGTATGATTTGTGTACTTTTCCTCATGTACATTAAACTTCAATTATATATTTAAATTTTAAAAAATATTACACTAAAAATCTAAGACTAAAAAACAGATACGTGGGAATGAACAAAGTAACTACCATAATACAAACAAGGAAATAAACATGTTTGTTTATTGTTGGTTTGTTTTGTTGCTCTGGTATTAGTGGTGGCAGGTGTTTAAGATCCATTGTAGCTCAGGAATATATACTGTCATCCTCATTTTAAGCAAAAAGAAAATATGTTCTATATTCAGTAGCCCAATTCTATTTCTAATTTTATGTAAATGTTGTCAGAAAATTCACCTTGATCAACTAAGATATGTTCAATGTCTGTATCTTTAAACAGAGGGCAAGCTTTGTTCAGAAGATAATAGGATATTTGTAACATATTTGATATGTTTTGATTACATTATGGACACAAAATATTAGTGCTGTGATTCCTAAGTCTGTTGACATTTTGTATAGTTATTCCTTAAATCCAACCTTCTTTTATCGTGACTCCATTTTTCAAGAATATGAAGATAGATTCTTGTGAGGCCATTATTACTCTTGCTGTTCTATCAACAAGGGAAAAGCGATTGTTTTCCAGCAACCCACAGAAACAGCATATCAAAACACTCTGGTCACACAGTCACCATACAGCAAGTCATCTTTGATAGGATGGTAACCATAGTTACCAAGGATATTCATAATTAGATTGAACCACTCTTCCTTATACATGAAAATTCCTGACACTGATAAAGACATAGATGCTGGGTATTTATGCTGGATAATTTTTATTTGTCAAAAAGCTCATAACACTTCGTCTCTAGTGCAGATAAGCACTACTGTCACTTATTGTTTGTGTGTCACTTTTCCAGCCAGAAACCTCTGTGATTGGTGGCACCATTACCCGAGTTTTGCTCAGGCCTGCTGGGCTCATTCCACTGACTCAACCTGGCAGGCCACGCTCACCATGCACTACCAGCACAGATCCCACACCTGCCAAGGGCGAGTCAGATGCAGAGCAGCAAGTGGTGCATGAACAAGTGAGCGTGGAGTCCAGCCACTGCGCACAGCCAAGCACACTGGCTGCTGTAGCAGGGCGGGCAGCTCCAGGCATCAGCACAGGCACCAGCTCTGGGCAAGCCAGTGGCTGGATCTGATGCACAGCAAGTGGCTTCCACTGTGGGCACCTGTGTCTGGAGGAGGGGAACGCAGTGGCACCCAAAATCTTGGAGACTCCAGAAACTGCAGACCCCCAAATGGGGCATCACAGCCTAGCTCAGGGAGCCTGTAGGTGTGGGCTCCCCAAAGAGCCACAGCTCTTCTTTCCTTCTCATTGCCCACAATGTGGGGAGTGGAAGGGGTGGAGGGTGGGCATATTTCAGCCCTGTTTGTGTTACTGTTTTTTCAGTCCTGCCATTTGGCAGGCCCTGAGTTCTTGTCCCGTGTCCAGGAAGAATGAGGTATACAAACAACTGGAGGGTGGGAAGGCAGAAAGGAGCTTTACTGAGCAGCAGAAGAGCACTCAGGAAACCCAGAGTGGGTAGCTCCTTTCTGCAGGCAGATCATCCCAAGGAGTCAAAGAGACTCAAATTGGGTAGCTTCTTCCTGCAGCTGGTAGTCTGATGTCTGTGTGAGTCTGGCTGGGTCTGGAGTTTTTCATGGGCTCAGAAGGGAGGAAGTGTGTGCTGACTGGTCCAAGGGCAGGCCCAGAAAAAGCACCATAAGTTTTCACTCCCACTGTGAACTCCACCAGGAACTGACAGCCCGCCCCTGAGGCTGTAGGCCATCCCTGTCTTGAAGGTAGGGCTTCAATGGGGACCTGCCACTTTCCACCCATGAGCCTGTCTGCCTCCTGCTGCCACCAATCGTGTCATCTACAGGTGCCCCAGCTGTTTCTGTGGAGGGTCACCTGCTGGCCCATGTGGAGTTGCCCTCAGCCCAACCCCCTTGGCCTCCCTCTAGTGCTCCTTGGTCCCAAAGTCTGGAAAGGGATAAGGTGGCATGGGGCTGGCATGTCAGCACCACCCTAAGTGTGTGCACACCCAGCCAGGTCACAACAGTGCCCAGGCTTGGCCACAGCTTTGCTCCATCCCAGAGCAGGCACTGGGAGCAGGATGAGGCCAGACAGCAGGAACAGGCACTTCCAAGCCTGCTGGGGTAGGGGGACTTCCCGGGCCCCCAAGAGTGTAGGGATGCCTAGGTCCACAGCTGCAGCTGCTCTTGGAAGCATGGGGCTCCAACCCCCCCAACTTGGAAGAGGGTGGGGCTCCTGCCTGTTCCCAGATCCCGCCTGCTCCATAGAGCACACAGCCCTGGCCATGCCTCCCCTACTGCAGCATCTTTGCAGCAGTCGCTCCAGATGGGCAGCTGGGGCCATCATTACTTCTCTGTATAGTGGACAAGTATCTTTCACATATTCATATTCTGAAGCCTAAATCTAGAATCATATTTTTATAAGATTGCAGGAACACAGGAAATAGTGTCTTTAGTATTATTTCTAATCTTCTCAATTATTTTGTTCACATGATAGATTTAATGCTTTCTAACTGCTGGTCTCACATCCTAACCTTTGAACATAATAAACAATAAATTTGCTGTGGTCATAAAATTATTTGTACATAATTCTATTTATTTTCCAGCTTAGAAAATAAAGTTCATTAGTGGAAAGGAACAGGAAGAGAAGCTGCAAGTATAATCCATAATAATGTGTAAAAATTCCATTAAAAATTTTTCCACTTAGAAACCACTGACTGTAAAAAATAGAAAGATTCAGGTTTTAAACAATGAATACTTGTTCTTTTCTTTCTAAAGTACAACTGTTCTTCAGTATATATTCTCTGAAAATTCACTAATACAGGATAAATTCATGAGATACAGCAGCTTATGGGTTATGCAAGATACCTGTGATATGCTGAAGTCAGATTAAATAAAATAAAAAAATTTCATACTCTAGAAAGTGCTGCCAAAGAGAGCTTTAAGTAAGGCTTTAAAATGATCTTCCCTTTAGCAATAAGAGCTCAGAATTACAAACAAACAAAAAAAGTCAATAATAAAACAAAGTTCCTTGTGAGTCTCCAACATGAGCCAATTAAATTAACAACCAATGAGTGAAGTCTCCTAGATGTATAAGATAAACTGAGGCAAAAAATAAAGAGCTTCTGATAACATTTCTAAAACCCTGAAAGAAAAAACTCTGCATATATTGTTGTGCATAATTAAATCCATCAAAACGTCCTTTTAATAAAACTACTGATATTTTAAATAACTCCTTTGAGATTAACAAAACAAAAACAAATCTATACAAGAAAAACAACTATTGCATTTCCTATTAATAACCAACATTTAAAATAAGGAAGAATAGGCCGGGCGCGGTGGCTCACACTTGTAATCCCAGCCCTTTGGGAGGCTGGTAGTTTTTTCCAATTCTGTGAAGAAAGTCATTGGTAGCTTGATGGGGATGGCATTGAATCTATAAATTACCTTGGGCAGTATGGCCATTTTCACGATATTGATTCTTCCTACCCATGAGCATGGAATGTTCTTCCATGTGTTTGTATCCTCTTTTTTCATTGAGCAGTGGTTTGTAGTTCTCCTTGAAGAGGTCCTGTACATCCCTTGTAAGTTGGATTCCTAGGTATTTTATTCTCTTTGAAGCAATTGTGAATGGGAGTTCACTCATGATTTGGCTCTCTGTTTGTCTGTTATTGGTGTACAAGAATGCTTGTGATTTTTGTACATTGATTTTGTATCCTGAGACTTTGCTGAAGTTGCTAATCAGCTTAAGGAGATTTTGGGCTGAGGCAATGGGGTTTTCTAGATATACAATCATGTCATCTGCAAACAGGGACAATTTGACTTCCTCTTTTCCTAATTGAATACCCTTTATTTCCTTCTCCTGCCTGATTGCTCTGGCCAGAACTTCCAGCACTATGTTGAATAGGAGCGGTGAGAGAGGGCATCCCTGTCTTGTGCCAGTTTTCAGAGGGAATGCTTCCAGTTTTTGCCCATTCAGTATGATATTGGCTGTGGGTTTGTCGTAGATAGCTCTTATTATTTTGAGATACGTCCCATCAATACCTAATTTATTGAGAGTTTTTAGCATGAAGGGTTGTAGAATTTTGTCAAAGGCCTTTTCTGCATCTATTGAGATAATCATGTGGTTTTTGTCTTTGGTTCTGTTTATATGCTGGATTACATTTATTGATTTGCGTATGTTGAACCAGCCTTGCATCCCAGGGATGAAGCCCACTTGATCATGGTGGATAAGCTTTTTGATGTGCTGCTGGATTCGGTTTGCCAGTATTTTATTGAGGATTTTTGCATCAATGTTCATCAAGGATATTGGTCTGAAATTCTCTTTTTTGGTTATGTCTCTGCCAGGCTTTGGTATCAGGACAATGCTGGCTTCATAAAATGTGTTAGGGAGGATTCCCTCATTTTCTATCGATCGGAATAGTTTCAGAAGGAATGGTACCAGTTCCTCCTTGTACCTCTGGTACAATTCGGCTGTGAATCCATCAGGTCCTGGACTCTTTTTGGTTGGTAAGCTATTGATTATTGCCACAATTTCAGAGCCTGTTATTGGTCTATTCAGAGATTCAACTTCTTCCTGGTTTAGTCTTGGGAGGGTGTATTTGTAGAGGAATTTATCCATTTCTTCTAGATTTTCTAGTTTATTTGCATAGAGGTGTTTGTAGTATTCTCTGATGGTAGATTGTATTTCTGTGGGATCGGTGGTGATATCCCCTTTTTCATTTTTTTATTGCGTCTATTTGATTCTTCTCTCTTTTCTTCTTTATTAGTCTTGCTAGCGGTCTATCAATTTTGTTGATCTTTTCAAAAAACCAGCTCCTGGATTCATTAATTTTTTGAAGGGTTTTTTGTGTCTCTATTTCCTTCAGTTCTGCTCTGATTTTAGTTATTTCTTGCCTTCTGCTAGCTTTTGAATGTGTTTGCTCTTGCTTTTCTAGTTCTTTTAATTGTGATGTTAGGGTGTCAATTTTGGATCTTTCCTGCTTTCTCTTGTGGGCATTTAGTGCTATAAATTTCCCTCTACACACTGCTTTGAACGTGTCCCAGAGATTCTGGTATGTTGTATCTTTGTTCTCGTTGCTTTCAAAGAACATCTTTATTTCTGCCTTCATTTCATTATGTACCCAATAGTCATTCAGGAGCAGGTTGTTCACTTTCCATGTAGTTGAGCGGTTTTGAGTGAGTTTCTTAATCCTGAGTTCTAGTTTGATTGCACTGTGGTCTGAGAGACAGTTTGTTATAATTTCTGTTCTTTTACATTTGCTGAGGAGAGCTTTACTTCCAACTATGTGGTCAATTTTGGAATAGGTGTGGTGTGGTGCTGAAAAAAATGTATATTCTGTTGATTTGGGGTGGAGAGTTCTGTAGATGTCTATTAGGTCCACTTTGTATAGAGCTGAGTTCAATTCCTGGATATCCAGGATTACTGAATATTTTAAGCCTACTGTTGAGATATGCTGTGTAGAGAAAACAATTCCTTTCAAAATAGTACTGCTCATTGGCAATGCCCCGATCACTCAAAAGATTTGATGGAGATGTGCAAGGAGATTAATGCTGTTTTCATGTCTTCTAACACAGTGCTCATTCTGCAGCCCAAGAATCAAGGAACCATTTTGACTTTCAAGTCTTATTATTTAAGAAATACATTTCCTACAGCTATAGCTGTCATATATTGTGATAGCTCTGGGCAAAGAAAATTCAAAACCTCGTGGAAAGGATTCACCTTTCTAATGCCATTAAGAACATTTATGATTCAAGGGAGGAGGCCAAAATATCAACATTAACAGGAGTGAATTTCAAATCTTATGGATGACTGAGGATTTGAAGACTTCAGCAGAAGAAGTAACTGTAGATGTAGAATTTGCTAGAGAACTAGAATTGGAAGTAGAGCCTAAATATGTGGCTAAATTGACGCAAATCTCATAAAACGAAAAGTTACTTCTTACAGAAAAGCAAAAAAGTGCTTTCTTAAATGTAATTAACTCCAGGTGAAGACACTGTGAACACTGCTGATATTACAATAAAGGATTTAGAATATTGCAGACACTTGGTTGATAAAACAGTGGCAGGGTTTGAGAGGACTGACTCCAATTTTGAATGAAACTTTATTGTGAGTAAAATATTATCAAACAGCATTGCATGTTATAGATAAATATTTCATGAAAGGAAGAATCAATTCATGTAGTAAACTCCACTGCTGCCTCATTTTAAGAAATCGCCACAGCCATCTTAACTTTCAGTATATGATCAGTCAATAGCCATGAACATCGAGGCACAACTCTCCAGCAGCTAAAAGATTACAACTCACTGAAGGCTCAGCTGATTGTTAGCATTTTTTAGCAATTTTTTTTAGTTAAGATACATACATTTTTTTAGACATAATGCTATTGCACACCTAACAGACTACAGTATAGTATAAATACAACTTCTACATGCACTAGGAAGCCAAAAATAATCTATGTGACTTGCTTTATTGCAATATGCACTTCATTGCGATGTACTTCATTGCAGTGGTCTCAAACTAAACCTACAATATCTCTAAGGTATGCGTGTACTAATAAATTATTATTTGTGACATTATGTGATTTTCTAATGGTACAGAGCTAAATTTAAGTATTTATCTTCTTTTTATATCCTGTCTTCCCCAAATTGAATATTGCTTATAGGTAGAAAATTATAATTGGCATCTTCGTTGTTTTGTATCTTGTTACAATGAGTTGAACAAAATAGGCCTCCAATAGATATGTAAGTTTTTATTTTCCTTATTGACATAAAGATACCTGAAATTTTTTTTAACAGGCAACAAAGGGAGGTAGCTAACTAGCAGAAATATTAACTAGTGATTCTTTGAATCCTACTTTAGTTCTTTTTTCTTTCTCTTTAGAGTATCTGCTAGAAATTTTCATTGTAAAAACTCTTAATTTCTACTGTGTACCCCTTCTTTTAATTTAATATAATTAAGTTGTGTTTTCTTTACCTAGAGGGAAAACTGCTCTAGTTAATATACTAGAAGAATATATATCTCACTCGCTGGAAAGGTAAAGAAAGTATTTTCCTTTGTTTCATATTAAAAGTGAAAGGAAAATACAGGAAACCAAAGAAGGCCCTTATCGCTGTTGCAGGAAATCAATCAGAGAGGCAATAAATTGAGCTATAAATAGACCATTTTCCCCCTATGGTAACCAAGACAGTTTCTTATCTTCAATTCTACCTTCATCTAGGCATACACATAAAATAATTTTTTAAATTTTTCTTTTTCTTTCTTTTTTTTTTTTTTTTTTTGCTTTTAGATGGCTACGGAGTATGAAATCTCCATCATACAAAGTCAAATGTAAATTACATTATTTAGAGAATTTGGACCACTTTTAAAGGTTTAAATTGGTTAATTATTCCACAAAATAGAATGTTTATTATATGCTAGACACAGTTTTATGTGCCTTACAGGTAAGGTTTAGCTATTTTAAGCCTTCATAACAACCACTGATGGTAGGTATTATTAGTATCATCCACATTTTATAAATGAGGAAAAAGATGCATAGAAAAACCAACTAGATTCCCCAAAGTCACATAGTGAGTAAATGTTGCAGTCAGAACCTGTCCAGGGACAGATAATCTGGCTCCAGAGCCTGCATGCCAAATCCTAAGTATGCTGTCTCCCAATCAGTCAAGCAAGCAGGCTCCATCTCACACATACACATGCTAATGCACACTCCTCTTACTTCTCAACTTATCAGAATTAAATGTACAATGGTTCCTGAAAGCCTGTATATAAAACATTGTGCTGAGCTACTTTAGAAATACAAAGATGAATAAATAAGCTTGATTTCATGGAGCATATAGTCTAGGGGGAAGTATGACAACTAGACAAATAATTGTAATAAAACCATAAAAATAGTAAATGCAGAAGATAAGCCAGAGCTTAGCTAAGTTTAAGAAGAGATCTAGTAATAACACTAATGGGAAAAATCATGAGCAAAATTATCTTTGAGGGATTAGTAAGAATTTTCATACCAGAGATTTTAAAAATCTTCAAGTAGGAGGAGCAATGTGAGCGAAGACATAGAAACCTATAATTGCTGACGTGTCAGGAAAGAGCCAAATAAGCCAATTTGACTGAAGAACAGAACATAAGTAAAGGAAGAGAGAGCTTAAATGGCAGAAAAGTTGCATCCTATACTCATACATTAAACTAACAACTACTAAATGTCTACAATGTATATGGTATGTAAAAGACTCAATCAACAACCATTTAGAAAGTAGCTTAAAAATTATATTGAAAATGAGGCTAGCATATGTGAAAGCACTGAACACAAAATCTGACATACAATAGCTCTAATAAATGTGTCTGTTTTCACCAACTTTTGCATAGAAAGTCATTGAAGACTCTTGCAATCAAGCAAGAAAGACCTACATAGTAAACACATTTTACAATATAAATGTGTCTAAAATACAACAGCAACCAAAGTATAGAGTAATTAACATAGATCACATAGAAGGGTGTGAGAAAAACTCAGAGAAGTGGACTTCTGAACTGAACTTAAAGAAAGGTGTCAAAATTCTGAGACGGATGAAAAGAAAGAGGGAAGAGAGGCATCTAAGGAATAGAAATGTAGGAACTGATTATTTTAAAAGAGATCAATTTGTATATAATGAAGTCATTGGAAATTGAGAGTAGAGGATAGACATCGTCCATCCATGCAATTATTCATGTAGTCTGTTAACAATTGTTATTGCCGCCGTGCATGATGGCTCACGTCTGCAATCCCAGCACTTTGGGAGGCCGAGACGGGTGGATCACCTGAGGTCAGGAGTTCGAGACCAGCCTGGCCAACATGGAGAAACTCTACCTCTACTAAAAATACCAAAAAAAAGTTGCCGGGCATGGTGGTGCATGCCTGTAATTCCAGCTACTCAGGAGGCTGAGGTGGGAGAATCGCTTGAACCCAGGAGGCAGAGGTTGCAGTGAGCCGAGATGGCGCCATTGCACTCCAGCCTAGGCAACAAGAGCAAAACTCCGCCTCAAAAAAAAAAAAAAAGTATTATTGCCTAAACATTCCAGGAAATGTGTCAGGCTCAAAAACACAAAAATAAGTAAGACGCAGTCTCTGCCTCCAAAGAAACTTTCTAGTCTATTGGAAACCTCTCAATTGAGAAATAGGGGCATGTCAGCAGTTCCCTGTAATCTACTATGACAGATGTGAGCTCAGGTACCTGGCAGCACACAGTAGGGACATCCATTAGGGTACTAAAGTAAAGCTTCCAAAGTGGCAACACTGGGTAGGGCATGGGTGACTGCCTATTCAAGCAGTGAATGCAACATAAGAAAACAAAGACAATGAGGAGTAAAAAATGAGACATACATTAGAAAATATGAACAGTATTGAGTCGTTTGTTTCTTTGCAGATGAGTTAAGTATACAGAAATCATAAGCAGAAAAAAAAAGCCAGCGAAAAGTTTCTAAAGCTTGTGATGTTAATGTGATTTTAAACTTTAACCTAGAATTAATATTCATGCAAACACTTCAAGCGAAAGACTGGAATGATTAGCTCTGCTTTTTAGAGAGCTCACTGGTCCCCTAAGAACAATTGGATAGGTTGTTATTGGAGACAGGGAGACTAATCAGAAGGTTGTTGGGATAATGCAGAGTATGAATTTAAATTTGAAGAAGAGAACTTTAAGTATGGAGAGGAGACGCTACATAAGAAGATTCAAGAGTTAGAATCTGTGTTTCTAGTTGAATTATAATTTGTTTGGAAATTTATGTCTAAATCTTCTCAATGCTAATTTTTGTTTTTTGTTTTTTTCAAGATGGCAGACTGGAGGCAGTGTTAGCATGCTTCTCCCACTTGGAAGGACAGAATAATGTGCAGAGATTCAGTGTGAATTTTTTCTCAAAGAACAAACGCAGGAACTTAGGAAAACAGAATCCACAGACCCTGTGAAAGAATTGGTAGGCTACAGCCTACTACGTGAGACAGGTGAAAAACTCTTAAGTCCTCAGAGTGCAAGAAGGGGAGAGCCTGCCTCCAAGTACACATCCCCATCAGGGAATCTGAAAATCTGAATGCCCCTTCCAAAACTCATGTTAAAATTTAATTGCCATTGTGACTGTATTAAGAAGTAGAACCTTTAAGATGTGGTTAGATCATGAGGGCGCTGCCCTCATGAATGGATTAATGGTTCTGTTTTAGCAAAGAATGCTGTTTTCAAGTTTAAAGGCACTGATTAGGCTAAATGAAAGCATTCTCATATGGCCTCAATGAACAGTGAGATAAATGACAGGCATGCTCCCACAGGAGAACTAAGTTTTGGGAAAATACAAACAGTATTAGAGCATAATGAAAAAAAAAATTCAACCTTTCAAAAGGATACACATTATTCATGCATATGTCCATTCATTCAATAAAATATTATGGAACCACAAGGTAAAAACCTAGGAAGAATAAAAAAATACTTTCTCTAATTATCTAATAAAGGAATCGTTAATTTGGATGACTATGGGAATGCATATAAGTTCCAAAAGGAGCACGAAATTTGGCAGTCATCCACAAATTAAAAGTGTTAAAGAAAAATTAAGCAGCTTTCTCAATTCAGTAAAAACAGCAGACAAAGGTGAAAAGACTTGGAGGTAGGGAAAGTATCTAATCACTATTTCAAGAATCCCTCATTTGTTGTAGTAGTGATTTCACTCATGTAGCAGTTGAACAGAAATTTCAGCCCCTTGATGTCTGTGGTTATAAATAAAGGGAAATAAAGATGTCTCAAATGCATAATTTTCTGTGGCTTGAAGTGCCAGCAAAGTAAACTGTCTTAAAAAAACCTGTGAGCAATCTTTCCATTTTTTATTGACCTTATGACAAGTAAACAATTTTACAACTCACCAGAATTTTCAGTTTTCAAAAAGAAATACCACAATCAATTTGTCCTATATATTTTCTTAAAACTTTAAGAGAAAGTTTATTTTGAAGGTTACCGACTGTTTGAACTAAGCTTACAACGTTAATACATGAACTGCAACTACAGGAAACAAACCCTCTCAGTTCCTACACCCTGAACCTGGCAAGATTGTTCTGCTTTCTACAATTAATAAATATTTAATTAGTATAGTCTTAGCTGTCTGTGCTATTCTAATTCAGATAAGGATAAACTTTTTTCTAAATTCTTCATTTCTGAATGAATATATGAACATCATAAATAACTAGATTGCTACAACACAGAATTTCCATGTTAATGGTAAAAATGGCATTTTCTCCTTTAGTGCCTAAAAATAATTCAGAATACATTTTAGTATAATGTGGGAAATAGGCTTTAATATTTTGGATGCCAAAAAAATTGTGTGCTTAATGAAATGTACATTACTCTATGTAGGTATATTCCAATCTTGGTGGTGACTATAGTAAACACAGTACTTTGTAAAGAGAAATAAACAAACAAACAAACAAAGGAAAACCAATATTGCAGTTCACCATATCAAAGTACTAAAAAAAGTGTATATTAACAATTTTTATGTCGAATTTCATCAGTTAAAGGACAAATACAGACCTTTGATACAAGATTAAAACAATAATCTATGTAAGCAATCATACTTCCTCCTTACTTACTCAGCCAGGGCTCTGCCTACATTCTAGGACGTTCTGAGGATGTGCTCTCATTAAAGGTAATTCTTAAAAGGTTACTGGGGAAACCACTTGCCTCCTGATGCTCATTCTTGATCATTTTACTGAGACATTTATGACAAAAGTTTTGCAAATTTTACATAAATTATGCTGACTTTAGATATTCAATTCCATTATCTACCAAGCTCACCAGAATCTGGGTCTCTGTAGGACATACCTAAGAGAAAACATCTTTAGCTACTTTGCAACAGACTACATCTTTGTGATAACATTATCCTCATATCTTGTTCACACATATATAATCTCTATGCAGTAAAACAAAGAAAGGCTGGATCAGGGTGCCAGAGCCTTCTCTCACCTCGATTTCAGATCTTAACCAAGCTTAACATACCACCTCCTCCAGGAAGCAGTCCCTGATCACTGATCCCAAAGCAACTATTCTCTTCTAAACTGTCAGAGCAATTTACTTATGCCATTTTTTAAAGTATCTATGCCCTTCTACCTTTTATTTTGTATATTAAGTATATATTAAATTATAAGAAGTTATCAGCTTCTCATGTATAAAGACTCTTACATACCTCTGCTTCTCAGAACAAACTCAATGAATGCTCATGAAATAAATAACATTGTATGATATTTACTTAGTGACTAAAAAACTATTGCATTATTGAGGTATACCTTTGGTGGCTATAAAAATTACCAATCAATCAAAATGCTTATCAAAAATAATAAAATACATTAACAAAATACTCAAGTAAAATATATACCATATCCAACTGGAGGGAGGATACAGTAACCCTCAAAAGATAGATCCACAGCTATAAAATGATTTTTACTTACTTATCTCCAAAAAACTTTCTCCAGAATTCAGCAGCATCTGCTTTTGTGATACGAAAGTTATCTCCCTGGAATTGACCATTGGGAAAGATTGCTTTGATTTCTGCCAGCATGTGACTGAAGATAAGGGACAGTTTTGTGAGATTTCGTCTGTAGGCACAAGGGAAAAAAATGAAGATAAGAAATAAACACCTACATGCGTACAAATTTTTATGGTAATATATATTAAGACAAATAATGTTATGTATGTATCAACGTATGTCTTGGTGGTTGATCATGAAAACCTCAACTTAACGCTGCCCTGAAAAACAACGTTTATGAAAACATTGTACATTTAAATTCCTAACACAGATGTCAGTTTATTAGTTATCCATGTATTCATTCAACATATACACAAATAAGATAAATTACATAATTTCACTGAGCTCACGGATTAATGGAAGAGACGGACACTTAAAGAAAATAATCAAATATAAATGGTAAACGTAAGAGAGTGACTATTTCTACCTGGGGGAATAAGGAAAGATTTGCCATCAGAGGAGAATCTAGGAAGAAAACTCACTGTTTGACAGATAAAAGACCTGGAGAGGAGAGAAAGGGAGGATGGAGAGGGAAGTAAAAGGTATTTCAGGCGGTAGAAACAGCATTACAAAAGTATTAATACAAAAGTATAAAACAAAAACGTATTTGCATTATATCATTTTTGACATGGTGAAAGCAGAGCAGAGGGTAACAGGAGAAAATAACATGCGACAGAGTAAGAAACTTTAATTATTAGGACATGACATAAAGAGGCATCTGAATCAATGCGCAGTTTTTGTTAAACATACTTGCCACTCCTACCTAAATATCAGATTTTCTGAGGAAGGGTTCTAGATATATGTGTATTTTAGAAGCCCCCTGGGCAATTCTAACGTGCTTTCCTCATTAAGAGGTACTGCTGTAAGAAATGGAGAGTCAGGCTAGGTGTGGTGAATCACCCCGGTAATCCTACCACATTGGGAGGCTGAGGTGGACAAATGGCTAGAGCCCAGAGTTTGAGACCAGCCTGGGCAACATGGCAAGACCTCATCTCTACAAAAAACTAGCAGGGCGTGGGAGCCCATGCCTAAAGCCCCAGTTATTAGGGAGCCTGATGTGATCTCTTGAGCCGGGAGGCAGAGGTTCAGTGAGACATGATCACACCACTGCACTCCAGCATGGGTAATAGAGTGAGACAATGTCTCAAAAACAAAAAATGAAAGAGAAAAGAAATAAATGGAGAGTCAAATGGATTAATGGATTCAGAATTCTGAAGACTTGATGAAGTCTGTTTTAGAAGGAAAAAATTGTAGTAGTATGACAAAATGGTTTAGAATGGAGATACAGGTGTCACCTCTATTCTAATTTCCATGTTAAGTTCTGGGGATTCTGACAAGATTTAAACCATGCTTCATACTACAAAATAGTACTATCAATCACCTATAATCTTTGCCAACATTTCTTAAATTTTCAATATTACGTTAATTGGCATAAAACTACTAGTGCTAGATAGTTAAGAAGCAATTAAAACACAAAATACTAAATAACTTCCCAGTTTCAAACAAACCTTATTTCTTTATATTCCCTTTTGCTCGGAATGACCAGAAATCAATAGGTACATTCTGCATATGTTTTCATTTTGAAGCTTCAGCTATTATGCATGTGTATGTGCACCTGTATATATGAGAAAAAGAGTGTGTGTGTGTGTGTGTGTGTGTGTCTCTATGTGTGTGTTGGGATGTGAGTGAAGGCAAGTGTGTTAGGACTCAATAAAAAATATAGAGGAAAATTAACACAGAGAAAGTCATCAAATTTGCAACATATAAAACCATACAATGTATTAACAGACCTTTGTCATTGAAAGTTGTGTTTCTTTGCTCCATATTTACTCATGTATCTGTGTTTAACAACTGTCAACTAATAATAAAAACTCATGTTTGTTACCAAGGAGATCATGTAATATGCACCTGACGATAAAATCATTGGGTGACACCCTTTCTAATTTACAAAGGAGACATATAACTTCCTGTATAAGATGAATACAGAATAAAGATACCCATGATCAAAAGTGGGAAAAGTAGTAATAAGAAGAATGCAGTAAGATATTCTATAAAATCAATAAATTCATCTTCCCTAAAAAAAAAACATCTATTTCCATAACTTATCTAAGAAAAGCTTTTTGATGAAAGCGGGGAGGGCATAACACAGGCCTTGTTTTAATGCTTCACCTGTGCCCATAAACAACCTGCAAAATTCATTATAATATACATAAATGTTACATCATTTTATTAGATTCAGCCACTTTTGCACAACTCATCCTAATCCAACTGTAAAATTTCTGTTAACCAGTTGAATCATATCAATATGATTTTGTCATTTATGTTAACATATCCTCAATTTAGATGATGGTAGATATAAGATATTCAGTTTTTAAAAATAAAAAGTAAACTGTTTTACTATATCAAAGGAAAGACTTGTGGCTAATACAAACTACAACCGACTTCTAAGATTTGAGTTTAAGGAAAGTATAAAGTCACCTTAGGAAATCTGCAATGCATTTATAATTGGGCTAAAGATTTAATTTTTACCAAACTTCCAATTGATACATACAAAAGAAAAACGAAAAATCAAGATGGCTATAATTAGGGTAAACCAACTGTTCTTTATTTTCTGAATTGGCTGCACTCCATCCCCTTGATTCTTTGTCCTTTAATCATATCCAATTTTTTTTTTAAATTTTTACTTGTTAGATCTAAAGTCTGAAACACAACGCCAGTGATTATCCACCCATTCTGGGTATCTGATCCACTGGCTATGTAGACATTAAACTTTAAAAGAAACATAATAACATTTTTTATAGTCTAGAAGCTCTAATAATCACCAATACCTATATCAATACTCACTGATTGATTATAAAATGTGTATATACTTCTATTTTCTTGCTTCTGCAAATGGATCACCACAATTTTGTTTGGCTTTTTTTTATTATTATTATTATACTTTAAGTTTTAGGGAACATGTGCACAATGTGCAGGTTTGTTACATATGTATACATGTGCCATGTTGGTGTGCTGCACCCATTAACTTGTCACTTAGCATTAGGTATATCTCCTAATGCTATCCCTCCCCCCTTCCCCCACCCCACAACAGTCCCTGGAGTGTGATGTTCCCCTTCCTGTTCAATTCCCACCTAAGAGTGAGAACACGCGGTGTTTGGTTTTTTGTCCTTGCGATAGTTTACTGAGAATGATGCTTTTTGCACAAAATAAGGCAATGAAAAAATACACTTTGCCTTTAGTCTTGAAAGAAACTCAAGCTCATATTGTTAAAAATATTTGAATATATATATGTATATGCATATATACATACACATTCCAGAATATATTTACTTTATACTTATACGCTCACACACACTCCATATATATGTAAATAATCATCTTAGAAATCCATTATTTAACATATTTATAGAGGTTGCAATCGACACCAAGGTATGAAAAGAACTGACAAACTCATTCTGTTAGAGCTTAAAAGGAAAAAAAAAGAGAACCGAAAACTAATTCTGGTATCTAATTTCATTTAAATTTGTTATCATAGCAAATACGTTTTCTTTTTTATATGACGCTGTGACTTCTTTTTGTTTACAATGTTTTGCTATGTAGTATGTGCTTTCTTTATTCCCCATCCCACTCTGCACCCTTTGATACCTATTTTTTTTTTTTCGAGATGGAGTTTTGCTCTTGTTGCCCAGGATGGAGTGCAATGGTGTGATCTCGGCTCACTGCAACTTCTGCCTCCTGGGTTCAAGCAATCCTCCTGCCTCAGCCTCCCAAGTAGCTGGGATTACAGGCATGTGCCACCATGCCCGTCTAACTTCGGATTTTTAGTAGAGATGGGGTTTCATCATGCTGGTCAGCCTGGTCTCAAACTCCTGACCTCAGGTGATCTACCCGTCTCAACCTCCTAAAGTGCTGGAATTACAGGCATGAGCCACTGTGCCCAGCCTGATACTCATTAAAAAAAAAAAACAAAAAACTCTCAATTTTGAAAATAAAACAATCCAAGAATACAATCATCTCTAACCATCTAGACATAGGGAGAAGAAAAGAAACAATTACACATCTTTGTAGATGGAATTTTTTCTATTATGTAATTTTTCCATACTTAGCCAATTTTCCCTAAGCCCATGGGATTTCCCATCATCATAAGCCCTAAAATGATGACTGCCTTTATAAAGAATCTGATACTTATGAAGAATATATTTCTGACACTAAAATCCAAACAATCCCCAAACAACTAACTAAATAAAAATCTGCCCAGAAAGAAAAGACTCAATCTTATAAATGTAATTTTAATTTTAATTAATTTTACATGGAATTTTCGACATCAGTTCTTTCACTTATAAGAGAAGCTACTTATTTCCACATGTATTTCATTAACCATCACATTTATTCATTTGCTTTGCATGGGATTTTGTTTGTAATAAATGATTTTACAATAAAAGTTTTGTTTTGTTTTTGTTTTTGTTTTTTCTTTGAGACAGAGTCTCGCTCTGTCACCCAGGCTAGAGTGCAGTGGCACAATCTCGGCTCACTGCCAGCTCCACCTCCCGGGTTCACACCATTCTCCTGCCTCAGCCTCCAGAGTAGCTGGGACTACAGGCGCCCGCCACCACGCCCGGCTAATTTTTTGTAGTTTTAGTAGAGACGGGGTTTCACCATGTTAGCCAGGATGGTCTCAATCTCCTGACCTCGTGATCCACCCACCTCGGCCTCCCAAAGTGCTGGGATTACAGGTGTGAGCCACCGCGCCCGGCCAATAAAAGTATTTTAAAATACCAAATATTTTAAAATACCAAATAATCAAAAAGTAGTTGTCAACACTGGCCAAACTGCCAAAGATGTTAACATTAGAGGAGGCCTGAAGAAGAAAGAGGGAGGGAGGAGTAAAAACCAAGGAGGGAGAAGAGCTACATTAAAAAGAGAGAAAGAGAGATGTGAAATGAGTCCACAATGTCATCACCTAAGCAACAAGGTACCTCTTCATCCTGGATTCTGTCACCTGTATCATATTTCTTTAAAATGATATGAATCAGTTTCTCCAAATGTCAAGTTACATTGTGGGGATTCAACTAGAAGAATGTGGATTTGAACTAGAGTGAATTAGCATGCTGACTCTGTTGGAATGATGGAGCTTCACTGTTTATAAACAAGTCTTAACAGTTTAAGGTTGCTACAGTCAACATCATAAGCACAAAGGAAGCATATAACGCTTGATGGAGGATGGCACAATGCTACCCTTAATGAATTTATCATATAGTATGAAACAAAAAGACATGAAGAGATCATCATAATAAAATGTGGTAGGAGTAATCTGCTCTAATTATAGCCATCTTGACATGATTAATTAAATTCATAAAACAAATAGAAAATACATCAAGATTTGATTAGTAGCCTCCACTAAATGCAGGAGACTCACACAAAGAATGTAATCTAATTAGATTGCATGTAGTCCTTAAGTTCTTTCTATTCAAGAAACAGCTGTGTTATAAATCAAGGAGGAAATAAAAAGCTTTAAATGCTGAATTAGTGAAAACTTTAAATGACTATTTTCAGTGAGGTGCAAATCTGTGAGAATGTGCTGCTTTTGGTAGAAGAAATGGGAGGTGATACTTTTACCCAAAAACTATTAATAATTCAATTCTCACATTTAAAAGCTAGAACATGCTCTTCTTAATTTTTACAAGGTGAAACAAACTCAACATAAAAAGAAAGGCAGGACATAAAGAATATAAACAGTGGTGCTTAAAATGAAACTCACATCCAGCTAAAGAGCAATTTCCACTGTATTTCTGATGTACTGCCCTCCAAAACGGGTTCAGAGACTTACTTCACGCTGTTTCTGACCTTAGGAATGGTATGATTCCTAAGCGAGAAGACTAGGCTGATGTAAGCCTTGCCTTTCATTTCTCTCTCATGGGAATAGATACTATTATTGAGATGGGTCCTGAGAGTCTTAAATAAAACTGGATCCTTACCCATTCCCCCTGCCCAAATGCTTTAAAGTTTTAAACTTATCTAAGGGGAGTACACAACAGACATTAAAAGTTCAAATACCAATAAAGACTGAATCTACCCAAAGTTGTAAGAGAAGTCAGCAGTGCGCCTAGGAACAATCTAAACTGAAACACAGGCAGAAGGACAATTTTTCAACTTGCTCCATTTTACTTCTTGGATACTAAACTGATCACTTTAAAAGAAATTTAGTAAACTATTTCCAAAAAACTACACTGAACTGGCAACTAAAGGAAGATCTTACATTTCCTTTGTTAAACACCTCATCCACCACTAGCACAGCTAGGGAGGTTACACCCAAAATTCTGGCTGGGAGAGATAACTTTGGGCATTCTTTGATCTCTCCATCTCTCTGTAGTATTCTTTTCTTTTCTTTTTTTCTGATACAGAGTCTCACTCTGTTGCCCAGGCTGGAATGTAGTGGCGCTATCTAGGCTAACAGCAACCTCCGCCTCAAGAGTTCAAGCGATTCTCGTGTCTCAGCCTCCAGAGGGTGTATGCTACCACGCCCGGCTAATTTTTGTACTTTAGTAGAGAAGGGGTTTCTCCATGTTGGCCAGGCTGGTTTGGAACTCCTGACCTCAAGTGATCCGCCCGCCTCGGCCTCCCAAAGTGCTGGGATTACAGGCGTGAGCCAACTGCACCTGGCCTGTGGTATTCTTTTCAACATGTTATCTACAAAGTTTTATTAACATCAAGAAGCTATCCCTCAAAATAAGGATGCTCTTTACAGGACAAATATATTTGCTTTCTAAAATAAATAGATTTAAATGGACAACTTACAAATGCCTTACTTAAAACATGAAATAACATGCCAGCCTATCATGTTCAATGTAATATCCTTTGAGAAGCTTCCACAAGATATTCAAAATATATTCTGATTAATTTTTCTAGTATCTTACATATTGACGAGTTTGGTCTTTAAGTTTGTTAGTACTGGCTTAATATCCTTAGCCTGCTTAAAGATAAAGAAAAGGTTACTTAACCTCTGTTTCCTCATTTCTAAAAATTTTGAATAAAACTACATAAGACATGTAGGTAAGACCCTGATGCATTTAATTTTTTTGAAAACCTTCAATAAGCAAGTTATTTATTATTAATTCTACTTACCACTTCTGTTTAAAAATATAAATATTTATCATAGCAGCATTTCTTCTTTTTCCATATAACTATCATCCAATAAACTGATGGCTCTCTTACTAAGGTAAGAGAATCATATTCTTACATTACTAAGATCATCAATTATCATGATGGCCTCATACAATTCAGAAACAGCAAACAATGGGCAAGTATTTGATACAATCATTTAGTCATTTATTCTTCAAATCTCTGAGTGCCTATTATATGCCAGGCTTAGTCAACGCACTGATATTACAAAGATGAAGATGACAGAATCCTATACCCAATGAATTGAAGGGATTTAGAGAGCTCCAAAGTTAAAGAACAATGCAGTGGGAATAAAGCTGAGATGGAACCAGAAAAAGATGGCAATCAGAAGAGAGAGAGTGCTGCAGTTCCAGGGTGATGCAGTTCTGGCCCAAATGCAGCTGGCCCTGCAACTGGTAGCTACAGCAGAGTGAAGGTGAATCAGGCCAGGAATTGGACAGCTTGAGGGTGGAATGGGGTCATTCACGTGGATTTTGAAACCTCCTGGAATTGTAACAGCAGTATGCATGAAGAGAAGGATAAACCTTATCTCAATCTATTCAATAAAGCTTCCCAAATGATTTTTTTAATGTCAGTTATTTTAACTTTGCATCAATGTAAAAGCAGGATTAACATCACTTTGATGATTTCAACAAATGGTTTTATCTGGAAAATTTATTATGAAAACCTACTACAGTATAATATGACCACTCATACTTTCATTTGGTTTAAAAGCTTAACAATATCTATTTCAATAAAGAAAACTCCTTTGTCGGCCGGGCGCGGTGGCTCACGCTTGTAATCCCAGCACTTTGGGAGGCCGAGGCGGGCGGATCACGACGTCAGGAGATCGAGACCACGGTGAAACCCCGTCTCTACTAAAAATACAAAAAATTAGCCGGGCGTGGTGGCGGGCGCCTGTGGTCCCAGCTACTCGGAGAGGCTGAGGCAGGAGAATGGCGTGAACCCGCGAGGCAGAGCTTGCAGTGAGCCGAGATCGTGCCACTGCACTCCAGCCTGGGCGACAGAGTGAGACTCTGTCTCAAAAAAAAAAAAAGAAAACTCCTTGTCTTTAGTATTGAACTTCTTTTTATGAAACCTAATCTGTAACAAGTATCCTTTCGTAAAATAAACCTTTAAAATGTAGACCACTCCATTATCTGAGACAAAAAAGAAAAAACAATCCATTCTTTCATTCCTTTACGATAAAACACAATGAAAGTTCTGTAAACACAATGGAAAATCATGATTGCTATGAGATTCATACAGAAGCAACCAGAACATAGCAGAACTTTTTCTTTGATTATTTTTCAAAAGAAAAAGAACCATTAGAAACGTTGGAAATTCAAACTATACTTTTATGACCTAGAGTTATGTGATAAAAGACCAGTTTCATCAACAAGCAAAATAAACTTGACATTGAAACAACAGTAGTAACAAATTTTTTAAACAAATCTACATTGTTTCTTATTATTTGCTATTCCCAGTAGTCTATCATAAAACAGTGAAGTGGCAATCTGAATGGAGTCAATTAATCCATATTTATTGTTTCTGATCCCCCACCTTAATTTTAAATACATGGATCAAAAAGACGTAATTGGTCAGTTTTTTTCCAAGTTCTACCCCAAACCCAGCAGGAATATCCTGCTTCTACTTGTTATATCATTTTTATCACTTTTGACAAATCAAGGATGGCTTTTGTTTTGTTTTTACTCAATAGAATATAGTTAGAAACTCTGGAAAAATAGTATTTTCCTCAAGTATTTCTAGTGTCCTTTCTACTATTTCTCACACTACTTCCGTTTTCTCCCCAAGCTATCCAAATGGTCTGCTTTCTTTGAGTTAAGCCATTCCTTCACCCCACTCTGATACAATGTTTCTATGTCTCAGCCTGTTGAATTCTCAAATGCACCAGCTTTATGTCAAAATACTTACATGGAATCTTTTCCCTATCCCTTCCCATATGTGACATGCCACAACACTTTATCAGCCAGGGCACCAAGGTTTCCCTGAAAGGCACCATGGTTATTTTACATAGATATTGTGTTTCAGCTCTATCAGAGCACATGTCTTTGTTAGAGAAGAAAAAGTCTTATACCTGTAACAACTTCTTAAAATAGATATCCAATAAAGGTTTGTTAATTTCAAAGAATTTTTAAACTATAAATAAGGAATAATTTGCTGACCCCAAAACAGTGCTAATGAACAGACAGATAGGAACAGCCTATAAAATTAGTTTACAGAAAAGAATTTTTAACCAAAACCCACTTCAATGGAGAATTGAAACTCTGGAGTTTGACTTTAAATTAGAAAAATATCTTTACTCTGTGAGTTCTGAGACCTTTTATCTTCTCTCATTTTTTTTCTTTCTTCATGAATGGTAAAACAGAATACCAACAAGACAAAGGAAATTAATGCTATATCCCTCATGTGCAGTTTCCAGAAACTCAAGTAAATGTAACATATTTGTCATACTTTCTGAGGAAGCATAACATAGTTTCCCATCACACTAATTGTTCCCTGACAGTTCCTTCCTTCTTCTGGCTCTGGAAATTTTCCTTATTGATACCTGTGTCTCACTTCAATACTGTTCTTTTGGAATAGGACAAGTAAAATACAAATGAACCAAAGGAGGAAAAAGTCATCTCTCTGGTACTTATGTCATGCAATACTAACAGAAGAAAACTAAAATCATGAGATTTTTTCTACTTCTTCCCCAGGATTAAAATTATCTTTATTCAGTATGTGCAAATATAAAGACAAAAACAAGCACAAATTTGCCAAGCGATTCCCACTCATTTTAGGCATGATCTGATATAGATACCTCATAGAAAACTGGGAACCAGTGGCAGTGCAAGTGCGTATCAAGTGCCCCAGATATGCCTTCTCTGTTTGAAAGCCAACACAGCCTAGTTGCCAATGAGGCCCTTGAAGGATGGGAGACATTGCAGTGAGGCTGGAAATCTATTCTCACACATAACACTGTGTAAGAGGATTGGGGGGAAAGTGGGTAAAATGAAAGTGTAGAGTGAAAAAGGCAGGATAATAAATAGTACGCTCAGTACAATCTTAGTTCTATTAAAAGGCTATAAATAGCACATTATAGATGATGTGTAAATAGGAAAACAAATACAGGATATACACAAAAAGGCATTATCAATAGTAACCTCTGGTTAGTAGAATTATCATAGTTTTTCTTTCTTTTATTCTTTAAATTGCCCTATTTTCAGTAAGAAACAAAAATGTCATTAAAAAGCCATTATATTGATGGTCTCTGATAAACCTGAGATGTGCCTACTGGAGACAGAATAGATTTCCAGACTCACTGCAATGTCTCCCATCCTCTGAAAGGCTCCACTGGCAACCACACTGCTTCGGCTTTCAAACGGAGAAGACATCTCTGGGGCACTCAAGCCAAACCACTTGCATGACCACTGATTCCCAATTTTCTAAAAAGTGTTCGTCCTTCCCCCATACTACATTCACAAATGGCACACCAGTATTTTTTCCACACCCTTCCCCAAAAGAAAAACCTCTTAGTTCTAATTTCATGTCTTTAAAATAAAAACCAGACAACAGAAAGCTCAAACACTTAAATCCACAGTCTAAAAATGGTTTAAACAGAAGGAGGGGTCTGGATCCTTAAATCCAGTTCATGATTTATCTCCTTCCTTTATAATAGTCTCCTAAAAAATGCAACTAAAATTAAATTATTATTAGGAGCAAGAAACCTCAGAATAGTTATGTAGATAAATTAGCACATCACATGTATTCTTTGTCATATAATATCATGAAAGAAACGTGTATAGCCAAACCCAACTAGATGATTCAATTAACTACATTTTTCTTCCATTTATTAGATATATGATATGTCTTAATATGCATGATAACAGTTCAAGAGAAGAACACTAATTTAGACGTCAATGGTCTCACAGAAAATTGCTGTCTTTTTAAAGCATTGAGACTATGCCAGGTAGTTTTTTTCTTTCAAAATGAAAAATAAAAAGTAAAGTAATCATAGAAAAACATGGCTGTAATAACCTACTAGTTCTCAGCAGTACAATTTCCCTGAACCACTATAAAAGTCTTAAACTTTCTGAATACAATGACGACTATGCATTTTTTAAAGGTCTAAGATTTTCACAAATGCAAAAGTTAAGCTGGATTTAACTTGTTCTACAGTTGAGTGGTGGTGATAGGGCCTTCTTGGATACTTGGTTTCCATTTCTAATAACAAGGCTAATCAAGGAAACACTAGGACACAGTGGAAGAAAACACAGTGCTGACAGACCAGGTTTCCAGACACAACTCTGCCCTTCACACTATTCCATGATAGGAACAAGAGTGAAAGCTTCTCTTATATAAACCTTCTTCTATAAAACCAGGGGGTTGTGGTACATACGTTCTATGGCCCCATAACATTCTATGGGGCTATCTACCACTTTTATTCTGATCAGCAGGAGACTAGATAACTCTGGCACTAAAATGTCTATATGCTTTAAGCAAAAACTGCGAATCCATTTCACAACTTACAGCTAACATGAAAGTACAACAGGCTATATAATGTTTTCAACTTACAGACTTTCCTCAATATGCCTCAGTCTTAGACTGAAGAAATCCTGAAGGCAGTATGCCAAGAATCTATCATAGAAAACTGAAATTACCGTAAGCATAAAAACTTTCAATTAGTATATTTGAAAGCCTTGACTTTTATTTTGTTCTTTACCATCACAGGCATCACTGACATTTCTTTTTCTCTTTTTTTCAACAATGAAAACTCCATGAATAACACTGGCCCTCAAAACAAAGAAAACCACAAAGCAGCAGAAATAATTTTTAAAAAGGCAATTTAAAATCTGTGTTTCATGTTAATGAATAGTAAACACTAGAATACTGAAACCATATGAAAAATATAAACTGTAGTAGAATGGAATATGCCCACTGGGAAACTTATGGTTTAAGAAGCTGACTTATTTATTTGCTCTTGGTGAGGCAATGTGCTAATATTTGTAGTAGACACAGGATAACATGAGATGTAAAAATTTTACCTTTCAGACGGGCGCGGTGGGTCAAGCCTGTAATCCCAGCACTTTGGGAGGCCGAGGCGGGCGGATCACAAGGTCAGGAGATCGAGACCATCCTGGCTAACACGGTGAAACCCCGTCTCTACTAAAAATACAAAAAATTAGCCGGGCGTGGTGGCGGGTGCCTGTAGTCCCAGCTACTCGGGAGGCTGAGGCAGGAGAATGGCGTGAACCCGGGAGGCGGAGCTTGCAGTGAGCCACTCCGTCTCAAAAAAAAAAAAAAAACTTTACCTTTCATCTCACCCAACAACTCAGAAATTTCCAAATCTGGAAAGACTGCTACTTTTACCACATGATGGCTCCTCAATAATGTGATCCAAATACCTTTATAATCTCAGTCTGACTGCAAAGAGAATTATCCCCCCACATAAATAAAACTATGCTCAGATATTGGCTTTGGAGCAGAAGGACAAATTTATCTGCCTATACCATTAAAGGTAATATACTACAATGGTGAAAAGCTCCAACTCTAAAGTAGAGGAAAAAAAAAAAAAAAGCAGAAGTGTCCAATCTTTTGGTTTCCTTGGACCACACAGAAAAATACACTAACACTAACAATAGCTGATGAGCTCAAAAAAAGAAGTCACAAAAAAATCTCATAATGTTTTAAGAAAGTTTACAAATTTGTGTTGAGCTACATTCAAAGCTGTACTGGGCCAGGCCACGGGTTGGACAAGCTTGCTCTAAAGCTTAAACCACTCAGTAACTAGATGATCTTGGACACTGACTTAACCTCTTTAAGTCTCAGTTTTCTGATCTCTAAAACATACATTGTAAAAGTACTTAGCTAATTTTGTAAAGGATTGAGTACTTAGCTCGATTTGTAAAAAATTAAAAATGGTCACAAAATCTTTGGCACTCTTCCCAACACAGAGGAGTCTATTTCCCTCCCCTTTTACTGAAGTAGCCTGTGACTTGCTTTACTCAATAGAATGTGGTAGAAATGATGCTACATAAACTTTTGAGGCTAGGCATTACAAGTTTGGCAGTTTCTGCCTCTGTCTCTTTAAAAATGCTCTTGCGTTTAGCTGCCATGTTCTGAGGAAGCCCAAGAAATCAGGTAGAAAGACCCAAGTACACTCCCAACTGCCAAGTACCAAATGCTAGGCATGAGAGTAAAGCCACTGGACCTTCCAGCTGAACTAGCATCCCAACCAACATTACATGAAGCAGAAGAAACACTCGGTAAACCCACAAAACCACGACGAATAATAATTGCTGTTAAATCAAGCCACGAAATTTTGGGGTGGTTTGCTATACAGCAGTAAATAATCAGCTTAGAAAACTGAAAAAGATTATGCATTCAATAATGTTAATTGTTATTAGCACTATTAGAGCTACCAATCTACTATTATTATCACGATACTCAATACTAGCACTTGAAAGGAACTTGAAAGGATAGGACTCTTTTCTCTCTGAGAATAGAAATAAGTGATGAAGCTGGGTATAAAGTATCAAACATCTTATTTAAGAATTTTATTCTTGTTAAACAAAGTAATTTTTACATCAGAAATTATAAATTTTACATGTTCTATATTTTCTCTGATACAAAAACCACCCAGGAAAGGTTTTTAGAAGAAATTTGTACTATCCTATTTGGAAAGCAGCATACCCAGATTTGAATCAGAAGGCATTTACTGCAATTAATTCCCAAAACATATTTACTTAGATAACCACACAATGAACTGAACTGTGAAAATACCATTAAGCTAATCCACTGATTTCTACTGACAATAGACTTAATTTCTACAAGTTTTAAGTTCTCAAAGGTAGAAAAACCCCTGACATTGTATGTAGTAAAATGTAAGCAAAGACATAGAATGTTTATAGACCTAATAGCAGTGTCTTTTAATTAAGCTGCCATTTAAATTATGTGTCTTCTGAAGACAATTTAACATAACTAGATTTGACATATGTCTAGATAAGAAATCATCCTGGATGTCGGCTTGTCTAGTCTATTCAATGGGGTCTCTGTTTAAAAGTCAAGCGCTATTAATAATCCTACTTATCAACACTAAAGATACATACTGATTTTTTTAGCATAATTCTTTTGGCATCCAGCTGTACCTGACCTATCATTACAATACTTTTAAGAAGACATTTAAAAATATTGCTTAACAGATCACTGTACCCGTCTACCTATGTAATGCTATTAGTGAAATGGTTATTCAATAGATGCATTGTTATAGCCAAGACTTGCAGGACTTAATCTATATGGTAAGCTCCAGAATCAACCATTATTCCTCTCCTGAAGATACTGATCATTTTATCGTAATAAAAATAAGAAAATAATTTTAAAAACAAATTTTAATATTTCTGTTAAACATTAAAATGATAGGAAGATTGTGTACTTTTTAAAAAATAGTTTCTTGCTTAATTATTTCTTAAGAAATTAAATATTAAAATAGAGGAAAAAGTGCTACAAATAATCCACAAAGATCAGGCTGCAAAGCAGCACTAGAAAATCTTTTCATTTTCTTACACATCTTACTCATGTCACAGCTTGCTGCTTGTCTGCAAGTATAGCTTACTTACACAACTATCAGTTCTCCCTGTTTTCAGATTGATTTTATGTGCATGAAAATTATAATCAACATATATGGAGTTCCATCGACTTTAATAAAGTTTATTCACTCAATGAACCTTTTTTGAGGACCTGCTAAAATCTGCCACTACATTAGGTAATGGAAATATAAGATAAAGACCAGTTCAGTCCTTGCTTTCTGGGAGTCGACAGTTTAGTGGTTACTTAGATATAAAAACACACAATTACATACACTCTAACTATACAACTAAGGTCATTCAAGGTGCTTCCAAAACACAGGAACTAAAGAGAGGTGTTCAACTCTGTTAAGAGGAGCACAGCAAATGCAGAAGAACGTGCCAGGCAACGACCCTGGCAGATGAAGGCATACAGATGTAGATCAGTCTGGCAATATGACAGACTGCAGGGATAGAAGTGATGTGTATTCAGGAAAGAGGCTGATAGGGGAGCAAGAACACATCATAGATAGGACCCTGCCTCCCCATCCAGGCTTCCCATTGCACCAGCACAGGACCCCTTCTACCCATGCTGCTCAGGAATTCAGAGGTCTGCATGTGCAACCATGCTTCCACCAGGGAGAACTGCATGAGTGGGGAGTTCAAAACAGAAAACCACTTTCAATAATACATATCACCAGGCATAATTTAATCATTAGGAATTCTTAGATTTTTACCCAAATTTAAAAGATCTCTTGACGATTTCTCTGTTGTAAGATAACAAATGAGTTAGGAGCGTTTCTTCCCTGTGTCCTTATGAAATATAATCTAGACTTAACAAATTGAGAAAACAAGCAAAAGAAAACAATAGTGCACAGAGAAGAATGCACCAGAAGCCTGTGTCTTAGAAGCAGATGTTCTACTTTGGCAGACTCTCAGCCCCTGGTGTATTAACCATTTGAAACGCATTCAGAAATCACACTGTTGATGTACTTCTGAAAAGATGTGTTTCTCTTTCAAAATACCACAGTTAATTCCCTCATTTCCAGAAATGATTCATCTGATAAATATTTAGTGTAGTAAAGAAATATATCCTTTATTCATCATCTAAAATAGAATACTGAGCTGAATATGGCAAAGTCAAAACACATATTATCAATAACCAATCAGATACCATGCCACTCGCTGACATTCTCTTAGGTAATTCTCTTGATAAAGAGACTCCTAGCAGCTCTCAAGAATAAACCCCACTTGATTCTATGGACTACACTGAAATCCATTCTTTTAAAATGGACTAAAGTTAAGCATTACATTTTTCCATTAAGTTTTACGGAGCAAGATAAATTTCCTGTGTCAAAATTTGTCACCAAAATCTGTTTTCCAGACATCTGGTGTCACACACACACGAATACAGTACCATATGGGGATATCTGTAAATAGCAATGGGTGGCCTAGCATTTGGTTTCTGATCAGCATTTATTTCCATTATGTTAGTTGATAAGTTTAATTTGGATTTTATTAATATCTATTTTTATCATGTTCATTCCATAACATTTTATATGTGCCACAAGGAATAATACAACATCTTCATTGTTTACAGCATTTTCATATTTAAATGTAAAGAAGGAAAAACTACACGGAGTGGTGAATCTTATTTAAATTTTATTTAAATAAGTGTCTAACAATAACACTCAAAATTTGGTCCTTAGACCATCAGCATAGCAATTACCTCAGAGCTTGTTAAAAATGCAGAATCTCAGGTCCCACCCCAGAACTGCTAACTCAGAATATACACTTTAATAAGATCCCCAGGTGATTCTTATGCATGTTTAATGTCTGAAAGCACTGGTTTAGCAGGAACCTCAAAAGATCCTTTATTTCTCATTGCTCTGCCTCTAGGTAAAACTACATCTAAAGCATCTTCAAGATCTCAGTACTTATTTAAAGATTTGTGAAAGCAATTCTTCTCTGTTGTCCCAAACCACATATCTATCAGTCAGTCCCTCCCAAGCAGGGAGGCTGCTAACGTCACTACTGGACTGGAGCATCATTGTTTTAGAGTGAGTTAGCTTCTCTTTCAGGTCAGACCTCAAGGGCAACTACTTATGGGACTTTCATTTGTCATCCCTCTTGCTCAATAACCCTGAAGTACTCATCCCCTAGTCTTTGACAGCCCAGTCCTGGGACAGCGTGTACTTTTCACATTTGTAAATATCAACATCAGACTGATAATTCCCTCATCACCACACCCCAGTCCACCCCCACATTTCTATCCTGGGAGAAAAATTAAATTCTTCCGATGGGTCAAAAGATTGCCAAAGGTCAGAAAAAGGGCTGCTCTTTCCTTGATTCCTCCCACTACAAGAAATGGAAAAGGACCAGGCACATCACAAGTTCAGTCTAAGTGTGGCTCACCTCTTCCTAATTTGAGAAAGGAGCAAATTAGTTCTTCCCTCAATAATCTCCATCCAGGCGCGGTGGCTCATGCCTGTAATCCCAGCACTTTGGGAGGCCGAGGCTGGCGGATCACGAGGTCAGGAGATCGAGACCATCCTGGCTAACACGGTGAAACCCCGTCTCTACTAAAAATACAAAAAATTAGCCGGGCGAGGTGGCGGGCGCCTGTAGTCCCAGCTACGTGGGAGGCTGAGGCAGGAGAATGGCGTGAACCCCGTGGGGCGGAGCCTGCAGTGAGCTGAGACTGCACCACTGCACTCCAGCCTTGGTGAAAGAGAGAGACTCCCTCTCAAAAAAAAAAAAAAAAAAAAATTCCATCAATCACCATTAACCTTTGAGATTCCTAAATGCAAACAATCTACCTGCCATGTCTACTTCTATCCTCAAGATCAGGAAAGGAGGAAAAAAATTTAAAAAGGTAAGACCAACCAGTAAAGAAATAAAAAAGTATTTTCTCCAAATGCACCACTAAAATGCTTTATCCTCTAGAACTGATTTTTCCTCCTGTTATGTATCTCCTTGTAACTTAATAATTAAAGAGCAATCAGGGCCTCCCTGATTGCTTCCACCAGCATAAATATCCTTGGAAAATGTCAGTTTTCCAAGGCTGTTAACTTATTTTCCCATGAGAACCTCTAATCAAAAGAGAAAGATCTTGACACAGTCTGTGGTGGGATGTTGAATGCAACATCACAGAACAAGGCCAGAGAGTGGTTTGAAAGGAGCAGCTGCAGAATCCTACAGGAAACGCTGCTACATTCTGGTACCTGAGAGAAGGAAAGTGAAAGGCAGAACTCTTGGTGGAGCACACAAGCATGCCGTCCAGCACTCTCTGGGAAGCTGGCCCTGGAGGAATAAGTCAAGGGTAAAATGAACTAAGGGGCTCTGAAAAGCTGTGATGCAGGGAAGCAAGTCTTTTCATAAGGAACTGATGGAGGAAGGTGTTCCTTCCATAAACCTCTGGTTTCCAGATGCTTTAAGAGATGCTAAAATGTTTAACAAAAAAAAAAAAGGAAGGGAAAGGGACTGACATAGGACTCTTATTTAGTTCACCAAATAACACCATTAACACAAAATCTATTATTTACCTGTCATTAATATTTTCACACAAGAAGAACAAGGAAAAAAATCTCACGAAAAAAAGTATCCATTTAAGTGAAATAAACTGAATTTCATGAAAGATTCACTAAAATGCCTATTATAATTTCCAGTTCCAGGTCACAAATGGGTGCTAAGGAACTCATCAGGAGCAACTCTCAGGAAAATCCGAGGGGTAGCTGTTCCACTTTGCAGTACATCCACATGCCTCTAATCACGGGTGAAGAACTGAACTCAATATACACTACAAACTTTGAAAAAGAAATGCAAAAAAGGGTGACAAAGAAGCTTCTTACAAAAATGAATTAAATATGGCCTGTTAATAACTATTCATCTATGAATATGAAGTATGAAAATATTAGCTCATTATTTTCCAACTCCGAAAATAACTTGCAAATATAGTTTATATATGGGAAAAGGCCATGAGAAAAAGAATGAATTATTGATCAACACGGGAGTTTGACCTGCTCCGTTTCCGACCTGGGCCGGTTCACCCCTCCTTAGGCAACCTGGTGGCTCCCCGCTCCCGGGAGGTCACCACATTGATGCCGAACTTAGTGCGGACACCTGATTGGCATAGCACACTACAGCCCAGAACTCCTGGGCTCAAGCGATCCTCCCACCTCAGCCTCCCGAGTAGCTGGGACTACAGGCACGCGCCACTGTGCCCGGCAAGAATGAATTATTAAAATATACCCATGCAACACTAAAAATAAGACTGATGATGCCCATCTGACTCAATGAACTCAACTGAAAATGTAACACAAAATACAAAGATTTCTTTGGGCATAAAATTCCAGGTCATCAAACTACTTAACAGTAAGTAATACACTTGTAGTGCTTTAATTTAATTATGAATATTTTCTGTTAAATTTCTTGACAACTGTTACCATATAAAGAAAAAAACTGTTATTTTAATATTGGTCTTATGTGAACTAGCCTATTACTAAAAGTCAGGCTTGCTACTGAAAAATCCAAATAGATTTCTGCCTAACCTAATACTACTTAATTACTGTAAAAATGATATAATCTGACATTAACCTTACAGGGCAGTTTGTTTCCTCAGAGTAAGCAGTATATTTTTAAAAAGCATACTTCTGTAACTCTTTTAGGATATTTTGAAATAATTACAGAATTGTACAGATGGAAGTCACCTCAGAGATCATTTATTAATTTCCATCTTACTTATAAAGGTGAAACTGCAAACCTAAAGGCTGTGACAGACCCAATGCCACAAACCAACTAGGGGCTAGAATTGAGTCTTTGAACTACAAGTTCCACTGAAACTATGCATACCTCATTGTATTATCCCCAATACAAGTAGGCAAGACGTTCTTGTGATCTAAACAATTAAGCCACAACTCATTATTAAATGACTAAAAAAATGTTAATAACAGATACCACATAAATATATAAAACTACATTTAAAAATACATACATATATTCTACCAAAACAGAGTATATACATACCCAACAACCCAGCAATCTTACTCCATATATCCAGAAGAAATGCATGCATATATGCACCAAAAGACATGCATAGAACCTTGTTCTGAATAATGGCAACTTTTTTTTTTTTTTGAGATGGAGTCTCGCTCTGTTGCTGGGCTGGAGTGCAGTGGCGCTATCTCAGCTCACTGCAATCTGTCTCCTGGGTTCAAGCGATTCCCCTGCCTCAGCCTCCTGAGTAGCTGGGACTACAGACACGCAACACCACACCCGGCTAATTTTTTGTATTTTAGTAGAGACAGGGTTTCACCATGTTGGCCAGGATGGTCCAGATCTGCTGACCTGGTGATCTGCCCACCTCAGCCTCCCAAAGTGCTGGAATTACAGGCATGAGCCAATGGCAACATTATTCAAAACAAATGTTCATCAATAGCAGATCAATTATGAACCAGTCACAAACTAGAAATCTAAACAGCAGTGAAAAATAACAAAGTACAACAATATGCAGCAATGAGGATGAAACTAACCATCATAATGTTGATCAAAAGAAACCAAAAACGCAAGTATACATCATATAATTTCCTTTATCTAAGAAACAGATATTTAGTTAGATAGGTGGAAGTATTACATATTAATGACTATAAATATGCATAAATATGTGGATAGCTATATGTTGAGTATATGTGTATAAAATGTATTTCTTTCCCCCTTATTCTCTGGATAAAGAAGAAAGAGACTTCTGCACCCTTAACATTAACTCCTTGAAACAAAAGCTCATGACCACAGGAGAGGAACCTCTACTTTCTGTCAAAACTTGTCACCCAAAGCTCAATGTGAAATAGACAAAGTCCATGAACTGAGGCTAATATCAGAAAGTTGGCTTATGTTTTTTTCAACTTGTATGGTGAATACCATCACACTCTGATTTGTTTGTTTGTTTTTGTTTTTTTGAGACTGAGTCTCACTCTGTCGCCCAGGCTGGAGTGGAGTGGCGCCATCTCGGCTCATTGCAACCTCCGCCTCCTGGGTGCAAGTGATTCTCCTGCCTCAGCCTACCGAGTAGCTGGGTCTACAGGCGCCCGTCAACATGCCTGGCTAATTTTTGTATTTTTAGAAGAGACAGGCTTGTCTCCAACTCCTGACCTTGTGATACACCCACCTCAGCCTCCCAAAATGCTAGGATTACAGGCGTGAGCCACCACGCCAGGCCAACACCGTGATTTTTTAAAATTCGTCTTCCTTCCACAATGACATTCTTCACAGAATAAGAAAAAAAAAGTTATTTTAAAATTCATACGCAACCAAAAAAGAGCCCAAGTAGCCACAGCAATCCTAAGCAAAAACAACAAAGCTGGAGGCATCCCAATACCTGACTTCAAACTATATTATAGGGCTATAGTAACCAAAACAGCATGGAACTGGTACAAAAATAGATACAAAGGCCAATGGAACAGAATAGAGAGCCCAGAAATAGCACCTCCCATCTACAATCATCTGATCTTTGACAAAGTTGACAAAAACAAGCAATGAAGAAAGAACTTCCCATTCAATAAATGAGTGCTGGGCAAACTGGCTAGTATGCAAAAGACTGAAACTAGACCTTTTCCCTTACACCATACATAAAAATCAACTCATGAGGATTAAAGACTTCAATGTAAAACCCAAAACTATAAAAGTGTGGATGATAACCTAGGAAATACCATTCTGGACATAGGACCTAGCAAAGATTTCATGAAGAAGATGCCAAAAGCAATTGCAACAAAAATAAAAATTGACAAATGGGACCTAATTAAAGAGCTTCTGCACAGCAAAAGAAACTACCAACAGAGTAAACAGACAACCCACAGAATGGGAGAAAATATTTGCAAACCACATATGTGGCAAAAGTCTAATATCCAGAATCTATAAGGAACTTAAATTTACAAGCAAAAAACAACCCCATTAAAAAGTGGGCAAAGAACATGAACAAACACTTTTCCAAAGAAGACAGACGTGCAACCAACAAGCATATGAAAAAATGTTCATCACTAATCATTAAAGAAATGCAAATCAAAACCACAACAGGAACCATCTCACAGCACTCAGAATGGCTATTATTGAAAAGTCAAAAAATAACGTGCTGGGAAGGGAATCTTATACACTACTGAGAAAAGGGAACACTTATACACTGCTGATAGGAGTGTAAATTAGTTCAGCCATTGTGAAAGCAATCTTGATTACTCAAAGAACTTAAAACAATTACCAGTCCACCCAGCAATTCCATTATTGTGTATATACCCAAAGGAATATAAATCATTCTATGATAAAGACACGTGAACGTATATGTTTATTGCAGCATTATTCACAGTAGCAAAGACATGGAATCAACCTAAATGCCATCAGTGGTAGACTGGATAAAGAAAGTGGTACATATACACCACTGCATGTCATAAAAAAGAATGAGGTCATGTTCTTTGCAGCAATATGGATGGAGCTGGAGGCCATTATCTGAAGCAAACTAATGTAGGAGCAAAAAACCAAATAAGCTCTCACTTGATGTTTAGTTCTCTCCAAGAATACATGGACGCAAAGAAGGGAACAACAGACACCAGGGGCTACTTGAGGGTGAAGGGCAGGAGGAGAGAGAGGATAAAAAACTACCTATAGGAAACCATGCTTATTACCTGGGTGATGAAATAATCTGTACACCAAACCCCCATGACATGTAGTTTACCTGTATAACAAACCTACATATTTACTCCTGAACCTAAAATAAAGGTTAAAAGAGAAAGAGAAAAATCTAACCACCAAGTTTACATAATAAATTCTGGATTTCAATAATTATTCAGTTTTCCAATAAAATGCTTTTGAATTTCTGATGGCATGTACAACAATGTAGGTAACATTAGACTTGATTAAAGTTTGCAATTTAATTCAAATTTGTAATGTGATTCAGACATCAGGGCAATTTGCTTTTCATGGGTGTGAATTTCTCTTCCATGAGCATCCCCTTATTCTGCCCATCAAAGTAGAAAGGAGAATAATGAGAAGTGGAAGCTCTATCCTTTTGACAAACCTATTCAAGCTCAAGAGCAAGGCAGTTTCCCCTGGTTTTACCCATTACAACGGTAGAAGCACTGCAAGGGCCAGTCACTGAGCTGTGCTCGGGAGCCATATGAAGGGCAGATGCAGAGCAACTTATCTTGGCCATTCCAAATTTTAAATTGACACACATTATCAGAAGTAGGAACACATTCAGTTTTTGTAAGAGACAAGCTAACGTACAGAATATTCTCAGCAAA
Organism: Hylobates moloch; assembly: GCF_009828535.3. Taxonomy (NCBI): domain Eukaryota; kingdom Metazoa; phylum Chordata; class Mammalia; order Primates; family Hylobatidae; genus Hylobates; species Hylobates moloch. Next base: position 56,061,256 of record NW_026652279.1, on the reverse strand, counting down.
TGGCAAAACATATCTACTTTTCAACAATTCTTCTTTAAAATTATATTGAATGAAGAGATATAAAGTCCTAGTAAATTCCTTTTCTAAAATGGAGTTTTAAAAAACACAGGTATCTCACAGGACTGTTTCACTTCTGCCCATCTGAATGTATTACTTATTCAAATGTTGAAATAAATTAAAATTTTAAAATAAAATAAATATCATCAGTAGATTAAAGGTTTCTGTTTTTTGTTTTCTCTTTGAAATAAGACAGAAACACATGAGGTCCAGCAATAACTTATTTCCTTCAAAGTTCCATTAAATAACGATTAAATCTAGCCCTATCTAGAGATTTGAAATGTTGGCATGTTACATTATAACCACTCAGAGAAATATAAGGCATTATCTTCCCTTACAAATCATTAACAAAAACATCTGACCATACAGACCACAATAAAAATAGAAATGTTATCAGTGATCAAACTGGTGGTAAGACAGGATAAATGGAGATTTAAGTCTGTTTTTCCTCCCCATCTTTAGTCAGAACCAGATGTTAAATATTGAGAGTAGGGGTAGGGGAAGTAAACTTCCTCTTTTAAAACCCAAGAGCTACTCTTTTTTTTCCCCTTTGCTGCTTATTTTGAGTGATATGCATTTATGCAAACACAAGATTTTCTGCAAGATTTTCAATGAAAAGCTGCAGCCCAGATGTCAAAACCTCCTAACTGCCTGCCTTATATGTATGTGAGACAGGGGGGTCAGGCATTATGCTGTTGTTCTGGATGGCAGGAGCATCACAGAGAAAGACAAAAGTTGACTAATTAAGTTGGACTCCAGAACAGTAAAGGGTCTTGTTTCTTTTAAAAGAAATATCAATGCTGATTAAAAGTTAAGATGAGATCTCAAGGATGATAATTAGTTGATAATCCTTCAAGATCTAACAAAGTATCTAGATGGAAAAATGAAATGTATAACAATGACCAGAATAATAAAAATAGAAATGGGAAAATAATGAATAGCAGTGAGAGAAAGAAACACATGGTAAATAATGACAAAGAACAACAACAAAAAAAGAAATCCCTGCAGTTAAGAAAATGAAGAAAAAAGTAAAAACATTAAGAGGGTATTATCAAAATAAAAGAGCAAATTAGCAAAACAAAGGGCAGGAAAAAACAAAGATATTTTGGGTAGACGTTATGTAAGAGAACATTTGAGCATGGAAAAGCTACCTTTCAGCTATCTTTACATTTTTATTAACTACGTAAATAGGCACAATTAGTACATTTGAGCATGGAAAAGCTACCTTTCAGCTATCTTTACATTTTTATTAACTACGTAAATAGGCACAATTAGTACCATTTGTTAAATAGATGAGGCAACAGTTGCATCATGGAAGTGTGTTTCAGCGCCTTTCATATAAAGTTATTCTATGCACAACTGGAAAACACCCACATAACAAGCATTAAAAAGGCATTTCACCATTTGATTCACAACATAACATTTGTGCTGTTATCTCTGGATGATAAGATTACATACAAGTGATATTTTTGTTTATACTCATATATTTCCAAAATTTCTATTATATTCACCCTATAACCCAGAAAACAATAAAATGTTTTTTTAAACATTCCCCTAGAGAATGACCCATGTTATAAACTCAGGCATTTACAATTCCTGCTATAGAAATAGTGACATGGAGTTAAATCTAACCTAAGAAAATTTCAGTTGGGTTATTTATTTCCCTGATTTGCTTCCAGAAAATGTGGACAAGTTATAGGATACATGAATGTTTCTAATTCTCAGCTCCTAAGGTCTCTTATGTCATAACTAAGGTAATGGCTGGATCTTAGTCATGTCCTTTCATATTTCCAGCATTAAAATAAATAAAATAAACATTATTTTTTAGACTAAGCAGCCAGGGACATAATTTTAAAAGTACATCTGAAATACCAAAGCCCATATTTTCTTAAAAATATGTGATGTCTGGCCGGGCGCGGTGGCTCACGCTTGTAATCCCAGCACTTTGGGAGGCCGAGGTGGGCGGATCACGAGGTCAGGAGATCGAGACCACGGTGAAACCCCATCTCTACTAAAAATACAAAAAAATTAGCCGGGCGTAGTGGCGGGCGCCTGTAGTCCCAGCTACTCGGAGAGGCTGAGGCAGGAGAATGGCGTGAACCTGGGAGGTGGAGCTTGCAGTGAGCCGAGAGCGCGCCACTGCACTCCAGCCTGGGCGACAGAGCAAGACTCCGTCTCAAAAAAAAAAAAAAAAAAAAATGTGATGTCCTGGTAAAAACATTTGATAACAAGTCTGAAGATGTGAGTTCTAGTTGTGGTTCTATGGATCTTGGACAAGTCACTTAATCTCTTTGGTTTGGGCCTCAAATTCCTCATCTGAAAAACAGAAGCGGTGGTCAGTGGTTTTCAAACTTACCTGCATGTTACAATCACCTGGCTATTTTATTAAATCCCCATGTGCAGACCAATATCCCAGAGAATCAATAAAACCTCTGGGGAAGGGACATGGCTATTAGAGAGTTCAGTTCCCCCCAGATGATTCCAATGTGAGCCAAGGCTGAAAACCATTGAGTAGGAGGATGTTTTCTAGTTCCTTCTAACACACAATGAATCCCAAGGTGAGCTGCATATCGGAATCATCTGAGGAACTTGTAGAGCCTACCACTACCAGGGCCCATCCTGGCTCAATTCAATCACAGCCTTAGCGGTACCAAAGCACTGGTATTGCTTTAAGAGCTCGCCAGATGATTCTGATGTATCACCATGACTGAGACTCACTGTCAAGACTCACATGTTTGACAGAACAACTAGCCTTAAACTTATTTAAATAGCAAGGTTTTGTCTGGTTACAAGCAGGTTGTTGACAATAACCTAGAATTACATAAAAATTTCTAGGAAAACAAAATATACAATAAACCCCCCCACCCACTTCCTGTGAGCCAAGCAATATTCCAAGGACACCTACTGATAATTAAGGAATAATGTCTCTAATATGATCTGACTTACTGGGAAAATACAATTATAGTAAATTACCACAGGAAGAAAGAAGGAACAAAGTGAAAAGACATACATATAATCTGGGTTTTACCAAACTGCTACACAAATCGAATTTAGATAATAAACATGAAAACAAATTACGACAGTACAATGCACACTTTGTTAAAAAGAACTGATCCATTTGGCTTATATGTCATGTGAAAGTAAGAGGGAGAAAGTGAGAGAAGGCTATCTCAGCATACTTTAAAAAAAAATCTCGGGAAGAGACTTAAAACATATTTCTTAAATATTTGACTAATGAAGTCTCACAATTGTTTCTTAATCGCTTGTGAGTTGAGCAGGCTGAAAACCAAATTTTTTAGAGAGGATTTACCCTTACTGTGGGCTGAAATATTGGCTAATTAATAAAAATAACCTTTAACGCACTCAGGAAAATAGCATAAAAAGAAGCAGCAGCCATTATTAACAGATAAATGGTCTATAACTTTAATAGCTTATAAAACCTAGGTATAGGAAACTAAAATGATACTTAATCACTGTGTAAAATACCCTACTTATAAAAGTGGTAAGAGATAGCATTTTTAATGAGAAAGCATATCATATTTTTAATATTTTAATGTATTACAGATTATTTAAAATGTGTTTAGCTACTTTAAGTATAATGAACTCAAAGGTTAAAATGAGTAATCCTCTAACAAATGGCTAGTCAAATTAGTCATTTAGACTTTTAAGTAAGCATTAAGCATTAAGACAGATCTGAACAATTTTAATTTTCATTTTACGAAGACCTTTGATGTGCTTACCCACATCACTGCATTCATTTACATGAAATGGTCTTCTTCACTTTCTTCTTCACTGTGGTACAGCGAACAGCTAGGGGACTTCCTAAAACAGGCTTGGGCCTTGCCCACTGCCCATTTTGAAGATTCCTTTGCAATCTATTGTTGCTGCTTTGGCATGGGCAAGCTACAATTCTAAGTTAGCCTACTGCTAACAACGACAAAAAGTGTGTTAAAACTCCTTGGGATAAGAATCAAGGATACTGAATTCATTCAAAAACATACTTTAGAAATGGTGACAAGCTCCAGCCTGTCAACATGACACTTTGAGCTGTAACCTTGGAAAAATCCTGAAAGATCCACAGGATGGTGGGGAAAGATGAGGAAGTTGCCTGGATTCTAAAAGGGACTGAGAATAGCCTTGTTCAAATAAGCGAATGAAAGTATATATACATTTAAACCAGAAATGATAAAAACATCAATTAGCCAACAATAACGCACTGAATCACTGTAATAACCTTCAAGAAAAATCTCACAAGCAAGCCACTAATATGAAATAAATCTGAAATACCCCAGGGAGAAACTCATACACCCAAAGATACCTGCAACATCCTGGATGTCAGATTCTGTTCTTCATTACTCGGCCCCTGCCTCTAGCCTCATTTCTTACTGTAGCTTTCACACACAAGATTTGCAGTTACCTAAACAGGCAGGCACCAGTGTCCTCTCCAGCTGGAACAGTTCCCAGTTTGCTTCTTAGTCTCACTAATTCCTCCTTGGCCTTATGCAAAATCGCTCACATGCTTATGTACATCTCTCTGGTAAAGAGAATCCCTAGGTCACCATCAGACTCTTAAAGGTATCTGTGAGCCAAAAGAGCTTAGGAACCAGTATTCTCCAGAGTTGCCAAGTAAAAACTTAAGAGGAAGTTGTATGGGTGCCAAAGATCAGACTGGAAGTCCCATACACTAATGTTCACACCAATGAAGGTCCCACAGGATTTCTAACAGACCCACAGCTAACACCAATACATGACAAAAATATTCAAATCCTAAAAGCATCTACCTATAAAAATCATTTACTTGCCCCTATGTTTTGGGAGAGAAGCTTAGAAGAGGAAGATGTACAGCTGGCTCCATCTAGACATATCCTCAATCTGTACTTCAGGATACAACAACTATTGAAGCAGCTCACACATTTTATGGTCATCAGTGGATTCAACTACTAAATTTGAACTCCATAAAACATTTAGAAGACAATTTTCATTTAATAATGGAAAAAAATTGTAATGAAGTTAGCAAAGGGATTAACATATGAATTAAGTAGTATTTTCTTAGAATTTATACACATGTATGTATATATTTCGATATAGTGTTCCATTACACCAGTGTAATTTAACTGCTTTATTCTAAAAATAAAATCACTTTGCTCAGATACTGAAGCAGGTACTATTTAAACCCGTAGTGTTGATGAAAATTAAATTAGAGAAATCAGAGAAGTCTTTACACAGCCAATACTAACAAGTGCTCCATTATAAATAGCAGTCATGCATAGTCATTTTATGTACAAATTTTGGTTCCTGAAAGATATTCACTGAGCAAGCAATTTCAGGTAATTTGCTGGTTGTGATTATTGTAATACGTAATTTTTAGTTGTGATAATTACCCAAGAGATTCAGAATACACGATTTGCAGAATAATTATGGAACTTCTACTTATTTCTTTAGGCTTCGTATTTGAGAAGAGAGGCTGTGAATTTATGAGGCCTGCAATTTATTTTTCAAGCCCCTGTTGATTTATCTTTGTATGGCGGTTTGCATGTCTCAGATTCTCCTCCGTAAGTACTATTTGCTATTAAATACAGCTCCTTTCAAAGTGTCAAGGGTAGCATAAAGACATTCAGAGTTCATTTTCCTGGAGTGGACCACCTACCTCCTCATGATTCAAAAGTTACTAAAAAGAAGCCTAACTCAAAGCACTGTTTATAACTTCCACCATTCTCAAGTCGAAAGTCAAGTAAGGCACAGGGATTTGTGGCTCACTTGAGCCCCACTCTGCATCCTCGAAATCTATGAAGTCAATAGTTTTAGTTATTTGTTCCAATATTCTAACTGGGGGTGGGAGTAAGGAGGCAGTCAATTCTCAGTAGAAAATCAAAATAATCTGGAAGTTGATTAATATAACAAAGTTGATAAAGCTGGGTATACATTCTTGATGATAATAGAATGAACTTAAATTTGTTATACTCCTTGAAGGGGTCACTTATCTTTTCACTATAATTTTTAAGTTACATTTCCCCCCCAAAAATACATTGCTGGCTTAATAACATTGTCAACTAGAAACAGTTCATGAAAATAGCAAGACATTCAATTACAGGAGTGATTTTTAGGGTAATGTTGAGAGTAAGTTTCTTCTATTCACTCAGGAGTCTGTGTGTTTTTCTCTTAGGCTACAACTTTATGAAGTTAGTTCTCACATGGCACTCTAATGACTCCACACTTAAACTGCCTAGCTTCAACATTTTTAATATACACATAAAAATCATAGAGGACTTTAAAAAACTGACTTCTTAAATCTCAAATGCCCAAATGGTGGTCACTCAGGATGTGTGCTACTCTGCACTTCAAATGTGGTTGCTCTAAATTGAAATAGGCTATAAATGCAGACACACATTGAATTTCAAATAGTATAAAAAAATGTAAAGCCAGGTGTGGTGGCTCACGCCTGTGGTCCCAGCACTTTGGGAGGCTGAGATAGGTGGATAATGAGGTCAGGGGTTCAAGACCAACCTGGGCAAGATGGTGAAACACTGTCTCTACTAGAAATACAAAAAAAATTGGCCGGGCGTGGTGGCAGGCGCCTGTGATCCTAGCTACTTGGAAGGCTGGGGTGTGAGAATCGCCTGAACCTGGGAAGTGGAGGTTGCAGTGAGCCAAGATCACGCCACTGCACTCCAGCCTGGGTGACAGAGCAAGACTCTGTCTCAAAAAAAAAAAAAAAAAAAAAAAAAAGTAAAATATCTCGTTAAGAATTTGTTACAATGAATACATCCTGACATAATATTTTAAATATTTTAGGTTACATAAAATAGATTGTTAAAATTATATTTGCTTATTTTTACGTTAATATTAATATAGCTACTAGATAATTTAAATTTACCTGTACTTACATGATACTTCTGTTGGATACTGTTGTCTTTAAAGTTCATCAGCTCCCAACGTCAGTTATATCCATTCTTTGTTTCTATTTCTCTTTAGTTTTTACCTCCTCTTTATTTTCAAGGATCTTTAAGGATCCTTGAATCCATTTAGATATTCCCCTATAGTAGAACAGCCTTCCTTTATCCTCACTCCACAGTGGGAGAGTATCCCATCTCTAATACCCTCCATACCAACCATCTAAAAAAAAATAAGCAACATTATATTTATCAGTTCCTCTTCTTCACTGCATGGTAACTTCCATACCCACCACCATAGTAGCTGCTGTTTGAGAGGTCAGGCCCTTACCATCACTTATGCAAACAATAGCCCATGGCCACTTATTGGTTCCACTGCTTCCAATCTATCACCTTTAACACATTTTCCATACTCTGCCACCATCATCTTTCTAAAGCACAGGTCGGATCACTTCATTTACCTCCTGAAATAAATGCCAATGGTACCCTAATTTTTATAAAGTTTGCATTTCTGAGCATGGCATTCATTCTCTCCAGCCCAAACGAGAAAATCCCAGCCACATTTCTTATTACATCTCTCCTCAAAACATATGGCCCCCAATTTTTTTTTTTTTTTTTTTGAGAGGGAGTCTCACCCTGTCACCCAGGCTGGGATGCCCAGTGGCACGATCTCAGCTCACTGCAACCTCTGCCTTCCAGGTTAAAGCGATTCTTGTGCCTCAGCTTCCCAAATAGTTGGGATTACAGGCATGTGCCATCACACCCAGCTAATTTTTTGTATGTTTGGTAGAGACAGGGTTTTGCCATGTTGCCCAGGCTGGTCTCAAACTGCTAGCCTCAAGCAATCTGCCTGCCTTGGCCTCGCAAAGTGCTGGGATTACAGGCGTGAGCCGCCCCACCCAACTGATGACTCAAATTCTTATACTACTATATTTTATTCCCTCAACTGCCAGGTTCATTAAAAACCCTTTACATGTCCTACGGCTCCAGGCTGCAAGAGCCTTCCCTCACATGGGTGTTTATCAAAATCCATTCATCTCATAGTGAAACTATCTCCAGTCCCTGAAATTGGAATTAATCACTCTATTCTCTGAAGCTGCATACCACTTTGCCAGCATCATTAGTAGGACGTTAATTTTTTTATTACCTTGAATTATATTCACATATCTCCACTATATTATTCTCAAGAAAAAAGAAAGGATGAAACAGAGGGAGGGAGAAAAGGGAAAGAAAAAAAAAACAGAAAAAAATTATTCTTAAGGATAGGAAGCCAGTCACATGAACCACTATGTTCCCACAGTACCTATTCCTCCCATGGTCTACATATGGGGAACTCTACAGGAGAAAAGTTTGCTAAAGAAAGAACAAGATGAATGAAATTGATTCTGGGTTTAAAAACTCAGAAATTCAGTGGGATTTTTAATTTTCACTTTAAAATGACATTTTGCTCAAGAAAGAACAAAGTGAATGAAATTGATTCTGGGTTTAAAATCTCAGTAATTCAGACAGATTTTTAATTCTCACTTTAAGATGTCATTACATATAATACGTGTTGAATTAATCCATAGATGAATACACTTCTGTACATACTCACATAAATAACTTGTAACAAACTTAACCATATTTACCACTGAAATGAGATCTCTGGACAAGGAATACAGTCCTCAGTGGGAAGCTGTCTATATTCTCAAATATTCACAAAATTCTACTTCAAAACAAAAATAGAAGTGGTAACTATTTATATGGATTTGTGACCTAATACTAAAACCTCAAAAACAAAACAAAACAAAAAAAAACAGAAATTGTATGAGATCCCTATCTGTTACAGCAAGTAGATATTCTTTTTAAAGGTCACAAAGATATGATGAGTCATAACTCCTCAGTAAGCTTTGCCAAATAGCTGGCTGAAAACCAACTCCAAGAATACAGACATGCCATAGGAAGCAGGCATGTCATACCAAGTTACTTTTAATTTTTTTTTTCATTGAAATACTATCCTGCAACAGGTTACTTTTAATTTTCAGTGGCAAATTGATGGATAGAAATGCACAAAAAGGAGATATGGCAAAAATATCTGAAAACTGTTAAAATACTGGTCAATAATACGGAATACTTAAAAAACTAAATCTTAATTTACCAGAATTAAAGACATTTAATTGAGGCTGATTTGTGTAAAACATTCATTGTTGCTTCCAAAACTTTTTAAAAAACATTTTTTTAAGCAACTCATTTTTGTTACAAAACTAAAAATGGAATCATATGAATTGCTAGACTACTGTTATTGAGCTGCTCAGGGACACGAACAAGTTCTTTTAGGCCCATTCACTGCTATCTAACTATAGCAATAAGTTAATTTTGAGTAACACCAAATTAAACATTTAAGTCAATTAGTACTCAGAACAGTACATCACACATACATCCAATAGAATACCATTATATGAAAGGAAATTTTAACTTTTCAAGTAAATTTCTGCTAATACATTCAAATGTCACCTAAATAAATTTTACCAGATTAAATTTTGGAGAAAGATTAGTCACTTATTTTCTTAAAGATTCTACTTTTCCTCAAAACATTGTGATACGGCCAGACACAGTGACTCACACCTGTAATCCCAGCATTTCTGGAGGCCAAGATGGGAGGATCACCTGAGCCCAGGAGTTCGTCAACAGGTTGGGCAATATGTCCAGACCTCGTAGGTAGAGATATTCTCCACTACAAGTGATTCTATTATTGCACTAACTAACAATATAATCTTGAAAAGAATCCTGAGAATCTGGTATGTGTCCAGTAAGCCCTTTTAACAGTTCAATACGTAGCTTTATTTGTGAAGTAAAATGCTATGTTCAGAGAAACACATATAATTTAATGGAAAAACATAATTTCATCAGAGTTGGATATAATCATACATTTTTATTTATTTTTATAATTATATATGTAATTATATATATGGCACAAAACATAATGAGAATTTATTTTTAAAAGCCCTTATTTGCTTTAAAGAAAAAAAAGCAAAACAAAACTGAGATCCTTCTCAGACTATACTGTGAGTTTGTGCAAAGATTATTCAGAATAACTTCTTTTGAAGTAGAATCTAATATATCAACATAAGGAAAAGACCTTAGAGATGGTGTGGTGTAACTCCATGAATTATTAGATAAGTAAAGGAACTCAGAGGACTTGCATGATACAGCTAGTTGGAAATAGAAACAAGACTAGAATTGGGATCCCTTGATGCGTCAGTGAGTGCTCAATCATTACACTATCATTGTGTAGGTAACAAATATGTAACTGCTCTATGTTATAAAATTAGAAAACAAGCCACCAATAAGGAACCTAAGTTTACAGAACTTTTCCTAAAAAATATTCTTCATCCTTTGGCTGTTTGGCCAGCTTGACTATTTAAGCTTCAGTACTAACACGTGTCTTCAACTGAGCCTTATAAAACCAAGATGAAAAGTATCTTCCATATAAATTTTAAAAGAAAATATTAAGTTAACTTTCCAACCTTCTACAAAGCCATTTTTCATATAAAATGATGTTTTGTTAAAATACCTACAAACTTTAAAGAAGAAAATTTATTTTTAAAAATCTTTAGCATAATACAAAAACTTATAAAAGAACGTTAAACTATTCCTGTCCCACATCTTTAGTAATATGTGTTTCTCTAAGGACCTGTCTGTGTATTTGTTTTGTAGTCTTTATTTTACAGGTAAGTTGTCCAAGTACTCATTCACCTGAAATTCCATCAGGACAAGATTTGTGTTTTCATAATATAAACTTTATGCCAGTTTCATGCTGTATACTAGGCTGTCTTATGTCATTACACTATATCCAACTATATTCTTAAGTTTCTTGAAGGCAGGAGTCATATTTTATATTTCTTTTGTTTTGCAAATAGTAAACATATAATAACTGTTCCTTGTAGATAACAAAATCTATAACTTAAATCTCACTATTTGAGCCACCAACAGTAATATGCATTCAGGTTAAAATATACTGAAGATGAGAATAGCATTAATAGGTATTATTCATTGCAAATACTTCAAAAAAATAAGTATTCATTGTTTATTTGATTTATAGAAACCAGTTATAGAAATAACTGATACAAATGCTTTCCTGTAACAGTTTTTAAATATCACTTTAGGATAAATGCAAGAGTATATTCAAAAATAGGTGCACTGAAAATAAATTAAGAAAAATTCCTAATACTATGTATTATTTAACTTAATTGTAGCTTTTAGATTGTAAGATCAGAATCACTGTCAGCTGCTTAAAAGACAAAATAACCCACCATTTAGGAACATTCATTCATTCACTTAGCTCATATTTATTGAGTTCAGCTACCTGCATGAACACATCTGGGCAACAGTGACACAGCAGTGAATGTATAGAAAGATATCTGGATAAACCAATGAAACAGAGAAACAGATAGAAGCAGACAAATACACACATAAAGCAAATCTTAAAAAATAACTTTGGTTTTACTATACTTAACCTTGTTATAATAACATCAGAAGTAGTTTAAAAAGTATTATGTACATAAACACATATTCTGTCTATGAGGAGCTCAGGAAACAAATATACCTAACACTTGAGTTTCATCATAGGAGATTATTAACATGGACTGAATGACAAGAATGGAATTCCACTCCTTAAAAATTGTATCAATAGTCATTTAACTCCTTGAGCAGCTTAGAAGCTGGCAGATGATTAGCAGGAGGCTATATTACCAGCTCAGTAGATGCTCCCATCACAGAGCCAGCCACTCATGAGTCTACAAACAGCACCTTGAGACTTATTTTTTAAACATACATACAGTCTACCAAGAATCACAAGCAAAACAATAACCTCATTACCATCTTGGATTTGTTTTTAATCCCAGAATATCTACTAAAAGATCTGTTTTATGCTTACTCTTTTTTACGATTGGTGGAGTCATAAACTCAAAGTCTGAGAGAAAGAAATATGTATAAACCCCAAGCTGACCCAGCAAGCTGCCAAACACTGTTCTTATTGTTTTCCTTTACAAATCCTGGTTGGTTATCTACTTTCTGAAACAGATGAGGGATCAGATGGGGGAAAGGTCATGTACACTGTTTAATAATACCTAGAATAAAAATAAAGCAATGGTAAACTACACGTGGTTTTAATGTCCCATTATCATGTTTCTGAAGTGAAAAAATTCAGTGAGAAAAAAAGATGGGACATTTAGAAACAGGGAATCAGCACTCCCTAATAACAAAATATAAGCTAGCATAGCAAACTAGCAAGCCTAAAATTACTAAAGAAACGTATTTGTAAACATTAGAAGAAAAAAAGAAACTTTAAAATGTCCACTGGCTTCAAGATGAACTATCAACTAACACTTCCACCAAAGACAGAACGTATACACCGTGGGACCTGCTTGATAGGAGCTCTACAAATTAAGTTAAACTGGTTCTGCTATGAATTTATACCTGTTTAAAATCAGTTGGGCTGGAAATCGCGCCAATTCAAAGAGATTTTTCTATTGGGAAATGTTTTGCTCTTATTTTATTCAATAAAATTAATTACTTACATTTCCAATTGCATTTACCATAGCATACTGTTACTAAAATAAAAGTTTCTTGGCCCAAAATCTTTTTAAAAAAATTTCTTGGTAAAAAATTCAAATACTTGGATTTTTTGTGTGTGAACCAGATTCACTTAAGCAGTTTAATATTTATTTTTATTTTAAATTCCTAAGACATACTCCACAGCCCACCAACTAGCCTATTTTAGTGAAATTACAAAAACAAATCAGAGGTTTTTGCACGGGTATAACTTAAAGCATTTAGGGAAGAAATAGCTAATCTTCATTAAGACTTTAATTCTAAACCTCAAAATAAAAAATCAAGGGAAACCTATATACTCTTCTGTTTATGTCCAATGATAGATAACTTACTGACCCAATCAATAATATTCCATAGATTCAGAAAATAATTTATAGTTCTGTCATTTTTCTATAATTATAAAAAGTAGGAAATATTACATATAATTATTTGCAAGACAGAAATGAGTTTGATTTTTAAAAATCAGACTCCAACGCTGAATCAAACTCTATATTAATTTCTTTGTACTTCTTGTTAGGAGTAAATGCCTGCTACTTCCAGGAAATACTAAGTAAGGTTGCCTCCTGATCAATTTTAGACCGTAAGTACTTCATAGGTATAAGTTTAAGATACTACTTAATGCACTAAGTATACATATTTTATAATATGTACAGTATAGAAACTACATGTTTAAAATCCATTAGTCCTCCAGTTTTATTACTACTTTTTATTATCAAAGCAATTAGATACTAGAAGAAAAGCATTAGCAGATGTGTAGGTGATTAAAAACATTTCTTTTTTATTCTAATCCAAGTGATTAAAGAGTATTTTTCAGGAAACCTTAATTAGGCCTTTCCCTGAATAGTAGAGAACTCCTGCTGGGCAAAAACAAAAGAAGGATTTTAATTCTAATTTTTGACACAGATCCAAGTTGACAGAACTAAATTTTTTGAGTCATTATAAACACAGTTAGCTAAAAGGCATAGTTAATATCTTTCAATATTGTAAGATTAGTCTAAATCTGGCACTAATGCTAATGAACAATCCCTGATATTGGTAGAATTTTATGACAGAATTCATGGCTGTTGGGCAGACAGCAATACAGAGTTTAAAAACCAATTATTTCACCTCATGGCCTGGTGGCTTTGATTAAGTCACGGAAACAATTCTATAAACTTCTATTATCTTAAAAATGACTGGCCTACACACACACATACACTCTCAAATCAATGCATGCATAACTAGAGAAATATGAATGAGCTCTGTGGATGACAGTAATGTCAATTTCCTACTATTGATATTGTGCTACAGATGTTAACACTGAGGCAGACTGGGTAAAGTTTCAAAATAAAAAGCTTTGGAAGGGAGACAGAGCGATTTCCCTAGATAAACCCCAGTATTCCATCAAGCTCTGTAATTCTACAACCCTACGAAAATCACTTTTTTTTTTTTTTTTTTTTTTTTGAGACGGAGTTTCACTCTTGTTCCCCAGGCTGGAGTGCAATGGCACGAACCCGGCTCACTGCAACCTCCGCCTCCCAGGTTCAAATGATTCTTCTGCCTCAGCCTCCCAAGTAGCTGGGATTACAGGCGCCTGCCACTGGCTAATTTTTGTATTTTTAGTAGAGATGGGGTTTCACCATGTTGACCAGGCTGGTCTTAAACTCCTGATCTCAGGTGATCTGCCACCTTGCCCTCCCAAAGTGCGGGGACTACAGGCTTGAGCCACCGCACCTGGCCCCACTTCCTTTTTTTTTTTTTTTTAAATACTTGGTCTCCCTTCCCTTCTTGTTTGTTTGTTGTTTTAACTTACCTATCAATGACTTAAACCTGCCAGTAATATCCATACTACTGCTTTGCTGCTAGTGGCATATACTGTTAAAGAGGACGAATAGGTAGATGCAGAAATTGGCATATATGACTAGCTAGCTATAAATATTAAAAGATAATGCTGCAAATGTTTGCAAAGATACTATCTTAAACCCAAACACTCATCCAACAAATATTTACTGAGCACCTATTATGTCTCGATGGCTATGCTATTAGTCACCTAGGGCACAAGAATGAATAAAAACAGACCAGTCACATCCCACTGATCTGAGTTTACAGATCAGTTGGAGAAAGGAAGGAATAAAACTAACATGCACACAAAGTAACACCACAACTGTGCCAAGAGCTATGCAAAGGAATTTGACTTGGTGAAGTCTGGAACACCTTTTCTGAGGAAGATAAGATCTAAACAGCAAAATGGAGTTATTGATGCTAAGAAGAAGAAATGGCAGCACAAAGTAGAAATGAGCAAGGGCAAAAGTTTTGTTTTAAAAGGAGGCAGAGCAATTGCAAAGGGACTGGAAAAAAGGGTCAGCATGGATGCAGCAAAGAAACAAGGGAAACTCTGTGAGATGAAGATACAAAAGTAATAAGGGCTAGACTCAGGAGGATCTTATAGGTGATATTTAGATGTGGTATCTATCAGAAATGTGGGGTGCTTATTCTTTGTGCTTCCTATTTCTATATTAATTTTATGTAAAATAACTATTAACCTTCTTCTTGAATGCTGTTTGAAATAAAATCAATATCTTAACGTCAGTCCTAATTTCTCGTTTCAACTTAGTCCTTAGGGGGTTACTTAAATTGATAGTCTATCAATTTTCTTATCTAGGAAATGTAAATAAAATCATCCTCAGCCCTATTTATGTCTCAGTGCTACTAAAAGAATTAAATGGTAAAGTACATTTTAACGGGTGAAGTAAAGAAGCAGTATATTAATTCAAAAGCAGTATTTCAAATACTATTAAAGCTAACCCACCTAAACTATGGCTTAGATAAAATTCAGATAACTTAGCAAACAAAAGAAGGAAACAATGGCATGCCATTTCCCTACAAGAAGGAAGAGTAATAAAATGATTAAGAAATAACTCCAGAAAATATTTCACCTTATAATAACACATTGCAAACAGAAGGAAGTCAAATTAACTAGATCAAACAAAACATGGGGCTTATCCTAGCTGGCTTGTTTCACAGAGGAAAATATTTTAAGAATAGAGAATGACAGACATGGGGATAAAAGAAAATTCACTTTACAAATAATAGTTATTGATTATTCTGTTATTAGTAAATAAAAAGTGGGTGCCCCTTAATCACTTTATTATATGTATAATTTTTATGCAATGGTATTTTGAGTAAAGTTATTAATAAATCATTTCTCCTCCTAAATATTAACATTGTCTGACTATGAAAATGAGTCCTAATTTCAATTACCAACTAGTCTTTCAATTGTCAATTATACTTCAATAAAGCTGGAAAGAAAATAAAAATTAAAAGTCTTTAAAGGTTTGTAAGGTTATTCTTCCAAGGACCAAAACCAATACTGTATTTATAATTTATCACAGAAATATTAGATATATATTTTTTGTGATGAAAGTATTACATGAAACAAGTAAGCAGCTATACATATGGAACCAATATTAACAAGATTTTTATTGTTAGACCTACACCAAAAAATTTCAATAACAAGAAGCCAAGTATGGTATTCCTCAACTAATCTTAAAAAATTGTGACTGTTTCCTTGTCTTTCTCACTTGTGGAAAATCAGCTGTTCTCCTCTTCAACACTGGCAGCATTTCAATGAAAACCTGTCTTACATACTGCTTACAAAGCCTATCAGACTTGTCTAATGAGAAAGATCGTAGGACAGAAAAAGTTGATAGAATTGTAACTACCTCTATAATTTGGTTTCAGATGTAGTTCAATTAAGCAATTCTGATTGTTTGCTTGTTCAATTCTAATGAAAATTTTAAAAAAGATCATCAGGTTTTTATGCCCAAACACTCATGACTCAGAACTTGAGAAATCAAAGAGTGAGACTCAAAATCCGAATAGAATTTCAGACAGAATTAAATTCTCCCAACTAAAGCTTTTGTGTGCTTTATGTTTATATGTGCGTCAGAGATAACAAAAATAAAATGTGATGGAAAATAAAGCTAACAACATAGAACCCAGATAAGAGGGTTTATCAATATACCTAAATCATTAATCAGTATTACTGAGACTGTTGATTCCCTTTTGTTTTGTTTATGCAAATGGTATATTTAACTCTTTTAAATTCTGTAACAAACCTGAACTCAGTTATTTGTCACAATAGTAAACAGACTTCGATGTTACAAAACTAAAATCATTTAATCAATTACCTTCCACCACTGAATATACTGAAGGAGAATAGTGTACATGTACAATATGTACTTAAAGAATGACAAAAAGGATTCATGGAAATATAAATGAATATGGCAGCAAGTTTTGCTGAGTCTCTTGAAATCACTCTTGTGTCCATTCCTTCTTTTGCATTCCTACTGCCATTATCTTCAGTTTAGGCTTCAATTATTTCTTACTTATACTACCACAACGTCTTGTTTAGGACGTCATTACCAATTTCATGATGCTCCAATTTATACTCAACAGTGCTGACAAATTTTCATAAACACACCTCTGGTCATGAAAATTCTCTTCAATTATTCCTCATGTCCAATGAATATGAGAAGAAAATCCATAGTCTAAGATTCAGACACCTCCCAGATATGGTCCCACTTATCTCCAGAGCCAAATTTTCTACCCACCCCCCACCCCCTAATGCCACATATCCTGTATCTCCTGCGCCCAAATTTTCTACCCACCCCCCACCCCCTAATGCCACACATCCTGTATCTCCTGCTCCCGTGTCTCACACAGTACAGTCTCTCCACTTCCATCCTTAGCCACTAATATCCCAACTGCTTCCAAAGATGAATTCAAATGCTAGCTCCTTCACAAAATTATCTGTAATTAGCCCTGTCAGGCATAAGAAATTCTCTCTCTTCAGAATTTGTTTATACATCTATGAAAGCACTTCCCAGTGCATTTTCATGCAAAATCATACTGTCTTTTATAAACCTACATTACTGCCCTAATTTAAGAACTCCAGCGCAGATTGAGATTTAAATCTAGAAAAAATGCTTTGTACATCTGTAGGTACCTACTCTTTATTGAACGAATGATAAAAATATCTTTGTTCTTTTAGAATGTAGTAGTGAAAGTAAAGATAAAAGCATCCATTCTGTTCAAAGGATGATTAGCAAAAAACACAGGATGAAAGGCTGTTAATGACTTTATATTAAAACGGAATATCAATGACAATTTCTATCAGTTCCAATGAAACTGAAACAAATTTCACGATGTATCACTGGCCATTAGAGAAATGCAAATCAAAACCACAATGAGATACCATCTCACGCCAGTTAGAATGGTGATCACTAAAATGTCAGGAAAAAACAGATGCTGGAGAGGATGTGGAAAAATAGGAATGCTTTTACACTGTTGGTGGGACTGTAAACTAGTTCAACCATTGTGGAAGACAGTGTGGCGATTCCTCAAGGATATACAACCAGAAATACCATTTGACCCCACAATCCCATTACTGGGTATATACCCAAAGGATTATAAATCATTCTACTATAAAAACACATGCACACATATGTTTATTGCAGCACTATTCACAATGGCAGAGACTTGGAACCAATTCAAATGCCCATCAATGTTAGACTGGATAAAGAAAATGTGGCACATATACACCATGGAATACTATGCAGCCATAAAAAAGAATGAGTTCATGTCCTTTGCAGGGACATGGGTGAAGCTGGAAACCATCATTCTCAGCAAACTAACACAGGAAGAGAAAAGCAAAAAACCAAATACCGCATGTTCTGACTCATAAGTGGGAGGTGAACAATGAGAACATATGGGCACAGGGAGCGGAACATCACACACTGGGGCCTGTCGGGGGGTAGGGGGCAAGGGGAGGGATAGCATTAGGAGAAATACCTAATGTAGATGATGGGTTGATGGGTGCAGCTAACCATCATGGCACATGCATACCTATGTAACAAACCTGCACGTTCTGAACATGTATCCCAGAACTTAGTATAGTTTTTAAAAAAGAAAAAAAAAAGTTGCATGATGTCATCTGATCTTGTTTTTCTCTTTGCAAAACCATGAAATTAGTAAAAATTAGTAAATTGACTGCCCTTATTAATTTTAAAAAACGAACAAATTGGCTGCTCCAAAATCACTTGAAACAAACCTGTCAACTAATTTTTTCTAAACCATTTAGAAAACTACTAAGCAGGCAATTTCAAATTTAGCACTTAAGCTATTCTTTCTTCAAAAGCTTGATTTTTGCAATGTTAAGCTCCTGGGTATACCTAAGGTTACAGGTACATTAACAGAACTCTCATAAATACTTCTCACTAATCCCTATGATAAAGAATACATTTTTAAATAATAAAAGCACCCAGAAAGTAGTTTACAAAAAAAGAGAAGCAAAATGCAGTATTTTTAGAACTACAGGAGTAAATAGTGCATAAAGTAAGTTCTACTTTACATGTTCATTTACACGGCTGTTCAACTAATATAAAGCTAAGTACTTTTTAAAAACAAAGTCTCTATTTGAAAGTTGAAGTATCACCTATTTAATCAATTAAATCAATCATCAACTTTACTGAGCACCAAAATATGGGCCCAGCACTGTTGCAGTGGATACCAAAAAGTATATGGTCTCTTATCAATGGAACCTACTTTTAATCTTTAGTGACAACTCTACCACAATTCTAAGTAATGTTTAAAAAAAAGGGGGTTTTGATATATATACATCAGTATTCATGCTATTAAAAGTGAAGACAGGTTCAGCAAAAGGAGAAATCAGCAAGGCCTGAAGCCTCATGGAAGAGCTGGGACAGGAACTGGGTGTGTAGGATTCCAGATGAGTGGGAGAAAAAAATCATGACCAAAAGCACAGAGACAAGAATTAGCATGACATGTTTTCAGAATTATGAAGGCATGAAAATGAGATGAAGACAAGTCCGGAGTAGTGAGAAATAAGACAGCATATGTAAAACAAACCAGATTAAAAAGAAGACAATTAATCTTTTGCAAGAAAAGCAAATGCCCAGAAGGGGATTAAAGTGTTAAAGACTTCTCTAGCTTTAGCACATTGGGGAGCGAGATATTAGAAGGCCAGCCATTATCAGTAATCTTATCACGAGTAAGGGAAGGATGAAATACCACAGTTGCAAGAACAGGGGACAAGAAGGAGCAGCAAAGATTATTTTTAAGGGAGAGGAGATTCTAGGACTCGGGACTAACTGAAGATGGTAAATAGAAGAAAAGGATGAGTAGCCATGGGTGACTTGAAGCTTAAGGACACTAGAAGAAGCCTTGAAGAATATCGGCATTTAGGAGGATGAGAACCCTACAAGAGGAATGCACATGAAGTAGTTTAGAAGAACCAAGACAGACAATGTCACTGAAAACTAGAGTAGTGAATATTCTAAAAAACTATTGGGAGATGCAACAGAGCCCAAGCCACTGAGTTAACAATGAGGCCGAATGAAGCCTTACTTGAGCAAGTTTTGAAAACTGTAACATACCTAAGCTCATATCTAAGAAATAACTGAAGGCATTAGTTGTGAGAAAAGACAGCTGTGTATGCCACTAGTCTGGCAATAAAGGCAAGCAGAAAAGTGACTACTGTAAGTTTTCAGGTTAATATGAGAAAGATGCTGGTATTTAATAAGTATTTTGGGTATCTGAGGTATTATATAAATACACATAAAGCAAAGTACATCGTCACAACCAACAAAAGCTAATTTGCATTATTAAGTTTTATATCTTTCAATTTATTATTTTAAATCATGATGATGAAACTTGCTTCCTGGAATAAAACACACTACTGAAAATAAACAATTTTTTTCCCAAAAGATGTAATTATATTATGTTGTTTAAAATTCTGGTTTCCAGAAATCCATGTGCTTTCCTTTAAATATGTCACAATAATATTAAAGTGGCTTTTTCAAAAACACCACAAATTTCATCAAAATTAGTGAAAACTTATCCCAAAGAAACTTCTCAGAATGATTATTCCAAAGAATGGACAGAAATAAATTTGCAATAATAAAATGTATTTATAGGCCTAATCATGTAAAATCGAATCCTAGACTTAAAAACAAAAGCATCAAATTTAGCAAATAAGCTATTAATTTTAATGGCTCATCATCATTACCAATCGACATTTATGGAGATTATACATCCACATTGATAAAAAGAAGGCTTGAGACATAAAATCTCCAGGTACTTACAATACAGTCAGGGCAATTAGAAGGACATTTAAAAAGTAATGAAATGGGGTTCATGTTAATAATATTCCCTACTGAAAGTACCAGAGCAATTTAAAAATAAGGCACAATGACTACATAGCTTCTTCACTTCAATAAAAATGCTAAGAAATTGCACTGAAATTTATGAAATTAAGGCAACTTAATTTAAGTTAAAAACTCAAACTTACCAGCAAAAAAATCATGAATAATTTTTACTTTTTATAGTAAGTATATTATAATGCAACTGTGTATTACCACTGAATTTAATGCAAATGCTGTTCACTTAACTCTAAACACAGGAGAAACTCAAGAATTCTTCAAACAATAAATTAAATATGAAAAGCATACAGATGTTCAGGAAAACAGATTGCGAAGATTAGTTTTATGCAAAATTCTAAGAGTATGCAGCTATTTTAACCTATTCTATTACTTCAAAACCTTTAGTAGTTTATGAATATAGGATATAGAAAAATGAAAGTCTAGAGATTTAGATTAATTTGTAAAAAAAAAATAAAATGGCTACATGAGTAAGCAAAACTATAGTGAAAAAGTCTGTTTCAACTCAACTGTCTCTGACTTAACTTCATAATTGCATCTGTGAATCTGCAAATAGAACTTCTGCTTATGTGTAATTATACAATAACTCCATTCTGCTTCAAGCATACTTTGCAAAATGTTAGATATAACTTAAATCTAGCTTAATATATCAGTTAAATATAGTCAACAATGGTGAAAACACTTGAAGAGAAAAGTAAGTATGAATATTTAAGTTGGAGGATAAATTAACAGATTCATCAAAACACATAATGAGGCCAGGTGCGGTGACTCACGCCTGTAATCCCAACACTTTGGGAGGCCAAGGCGGGTGGATCACCTGAGGCAACGAATCGAGACCAGCCTGGCCAACATTGTTAGACCCTGTCTCGACTAAAAATGCGAAAATTAGCCAGGCGTGGTGGCAAACGCCTATAGTCTCAGCTACTTAGGAGGCTGAGGCAGGAGAATCACCTGAACCTGGGAGGAGGAAGTTGCAGTGAGCTGAGATCGTGCCACCACACTCCAGCCTGGGCAACAGAGCAAGACTCCACCTCTCAAAAAAAAAAAAAAAAAAAAAAAAAACATAATGAAGGGAAAGTAGGATGTATAAAAACAATTCCATTTTTCCTCAAAAGTGACGAGTAGTATTTTGTTGTTTTGTTTCGTTTGCTTGTATCTTTGCTCTCATTTCTACAAATGTGATATCAGAACTTTGCAGGAATTGATAAGAAGCAAAATTCATTCAATGGACACCATGCTTCCTTTTCAGTTGGACTCGCTGTCTACATAGAGAGTATCAAACCATTCCAAAACTTCATTGATACACGATTTTCCTATTATTATATGGAAAAATATATTCCTAAAATGAAAATGTCATCTTTATACCTGTATGTGAAATCCCACTTACCCTACATGTGTTAGGGCAGCAGTCCCCAACTATTTTGGCACCAGAGACCGGTTTCATGGAAGACAATTTTTCCATGGACCGGGGGCATGGTGATGGTTTCAGGATGATCCAAGTGCACTACATTTATTGTGCACTTGATTTCTATTATTATTACATTGTAATATATAATGAAATAATTATACAACTTACCATAATGTAGAATCAGTGGGAACCCTGAACTTGTTTTCCTGAAACTAGACGGTCCCATCTGGGAGTGATGGGACACAATGACAGATCATCAGGCACTAGATTCTGTTAAGGACAGCACAACCTAGATCCCTCACATGCACAGTTCACAATAGGGTTCACACTCCTATGAGAATCTAATGCCACCACTGAGCTGACAGGAGGCAGAGCCCAGGTGGTCATGTGAGCGACGGGGGGGGGGGGGGGGGGGGCGGTCAATACAGATGAAGCTGCCCTCATTCGCCCACCACTTGCTTCATGCTGTACGTCCAGTTCCTGGTATTGGTATTGGTCTGTGGCCCAGGGGTTAAGGACCCCTGTATTATGGTTCAGAAAGAAGCAGCTAGCAGAAAGAATTTAAAGTAGTAGAAGCAAGGTTCGGGGGCAGGGGTAACATTTACTTAGAATCCAAGAAAATATTTGTAATGTGTAAATGAACAGTATAGCCAAGATATCAAAGCTCATGCTCAACAAAAGCAATTCTACTCTGCCACTCACTTCCTTCTTTGTTCCTATAGTGACTAAGGAAAATAACTTGTCCCAGCTTAGAGTATTATTTGTTTTAAACCCCTCCCATAATTAAGTCGAATGAATTTTACACACACACCAGATAAAAATGCAAAACCTCAAAGAGCACAGAAAGAAATTCTTCAGAATTTTTTTAAATTTTATACCATAAAATCAAGAAAATGTATAAGAGAAAAACTAGACTGTGTACTACTTCTAGGAAATAAATAGAACTATTAGACTGAATATTCCTTTTGCTTAAAAAGTCCTAGGAAGTTCGTTCTCTATCTTCACTATTTTCTGTTCCTTTTTGTTCTTTACTCAAAGTTTTAGTTTTATAAAAACTAAAAATTCAACATTTTAATGGAAATTTGTAAAATCTGGCTTAAAAAAATGTATCTTTTACCTCTATCATTGAAGGTAGGATATAAAGTGATGGGTTGTGAGGTACCATAAGAGACAATGATCCCCAACACTTACATTTTTTATACAAATACCAAATAAGAAATAAACATCATATTGTTTCTGTTTTACCAAATTTATAGGATGAAGAAAATTGATCCATGTACTTGTTCTGTCCCTTACATCCAAAAACAAAATCCATCCAAACACAAAATAATTTACATACCTAGCTAATATTATTCTACAATCTTGGTCCTTTAAAGATCAGATATCTGCATCTACATCTATCTATCTATCTATCTATCTATCTATCTATCTATCACCTACTATTCAAATGGTGATACAACTGCCTAAGAGATCCATAAATCTTTCAATGCCGAACAGTTCAAAGGCTTACACATTCACCTTCCTAAAGGCCAAGTGCCAGAGCAAACGATCTAATCAGTCCTTTCTAGTCCTAAAATAGGTAGGAGCCCATCACACAAACCAGTCTATAGAGTAAGTTAAAATTTCACAGGAAGGGTACAGGTTCACACAAACACTACTGCCAAAACAAAACAAAAAGAAATCTTTGCAGGGCAGGTAGAAAAAGAACCTGATTACAAAGGTCAGGGCTTTTCAGAAGTGCCAGTGCCAAATGTGCATTTGGACTTTCCTCTTTGAATACACAAGAAAGTACTGCAATCATCCAACCTATGATCCTGGCTTTCTCAAGATTGCCCAGGATTGAAATGTTTATAAAAACAAAAACAGGATTTGTGCTCACTGATTTGTCCTTTCTTCCTCAACTAATGTTTCATCATTTCATATCTTTACCCAACTTCTTTTCCCTCCTACCTCAGAGGAAGAAACAGCTTCTTATTTTCAAGGTCATGATTTCATCCCTTCTCACTTCTTCTCATAGTTCAAATATAAATGAACAGAGATGTGAAGTCTGCATCTGTGTGTATCTCTGTTTGCCTCAATGTTATGATACTAAACACATCTTTCTGCACCTTAACATTTTTTTTGCTTGTTCCATACCAGCACATATAAATATGGCTCATTATATTTAAAAATGGAAATGTTTCATTATATGGATGTGTAAGTTATTTAACCAATTGACACTATTATAAATAACTTATATTATTATTTATCTATCTTTTATTCATCTGCAACTATAATATGAACATATATGGTGCACACACACACATACACAATGGCAGTGTTGAACCAATGTATCAACAAATTACACTTTTGAATGAGATAACATGTTTAAGTATTTATAAATGCAAGAGGCACAGAAAAGCTGCTCAAGGAAAGCTGGCTGAATGTGAAAGAAATAAAATGCCTTAATGGTTCTAAGGCCTTCTAGTCATCTAACACCTCTAATAGTTCAGGTCCTATTCTTAGGATGAGCATTCTAACAGGCAAAGTTTCTATGTCTTTCCATGGCTGGTCAATTCTGGAACTAACCAGTACTCTCTATTTTGGGTATTAGGAATTAGATCTCCCTCTTCTTTTAAAAGTGAACTAAAATAATGTTCCCACTCAGTTACATTTGCTGGGAGGTTAGTATCTTTTCTAGCACACTCAAGGCCAAACTAAATAAACAGATCTAAAATAGAGTGAAGGGATAACACTAGGACCTTTTTAGATATGCATGGGAAAATCCGCCTCCCATTTAAATGTTCTTCAGTCTACTCTACTACTCTTAGTACCCAAACAACTCTATCCATTTTGTTTCACTTTTCCATCTTGTTTTCTTTTAAAGCTACATTTAATTAATGAACATATATTACTAATATTATTCACATCTCACTCAGTAGCACTGTCTACAGAAGTGAATAATGGCCTTCAGGTACATCAGCATTTTCTGCTATCTATAACTTCACTGCTCCTTAAATCAAACAAACAAATATAGTTGCTTCCCCAGAATGGCATAGAGAAGGCTCTCAAGCCTTGCCCTTCTCACAATACACCCTACCTTGTTGACATGCTATCTTTGTGCTCCTTTTGTTCCTGTTTATCGCTCAGAAAAGTACTTGTTCATAGAATCCGTTCAATGCCCTATTCATCTCCAGAAGTTAAGTGTGTTGAAATTAAGAGGCTCTACTTGAATTTGACAAGTGAAATGACAGAGGACAGAAGGTTTAAACAGCTTTATCTTAGGCTCCTATAAAAGGTCCTAAAATGCAAACATTGTCTCTGACATTCTTCCTGCTTCTACTGAAAATAGATGGCAAGTTTGAACTTCACTGAAACAGCTGTTTCTGTTAGGATCCGTGTCACTGACAAACAAAACCACACAGAATGGGGTGGCCCTGAAACAGAAGGCTCCCTGGCCTAATCTCATACATGCTTCTCTTGGAGACCTTCCATCCACACAACGTAGGGGAAGGGCGAGAAGGGATGGCTTCCCCTCCAGACTGAACCATTATTTCTCTTGCTATACCTGTCTCCCTTAGTGGTCACAGCAATTGAGCATATACATTTTCATATCACAAACTATTTTCACAACACTAGAAGAGAATCTTGAGTTCGAAATAATCGGTTTAAGAAACACACAGGAGATTCATCTTATTTGGTTAGCTTAACCTACTTCCAAATCAATCATTCTATTCCAAATCCTCCCCTGACTCAGTCACCAGCACCCTTTGATAAACAACTTATTGCTTTGCTGCTGGTTACTCTTCCTACTGCTATGCAAGGTCTGAGTCATGTACCTCAGCAATTTTAACCTTTGAAAAAGAGGAGGCTTTTCTGTCTGGGCCACAATTATCATGTTTATTTTAAGTAGCAACTAATCTCTTGTGTTGAGCTCTTACTCGCCAGGGTCCATGAACTCTGCACCCAGAAATTCTCCATACCAGAGTACAAAGCACCTACATGGCTCTCTCGAGCTTCCACTCTTATAATGTCTCCATCACTCTCTTCCTTCTTATGCCCTCAAACTCAACCCTACCAAGCTGACTCTGAATCTCCCCACTGTGTTCTATTTTATTCTTTAAAATAATCCAAATAAACTCTGACATTTCTCCCTCACATTCTCACCTTTCCTACTTCACCCTTTTGAACTCATAGGTTCTCCAAAACTCCTCTGCTTTCCTAACTTTCGTCCCCATCATCAGTCCTCCTGAGAAGTGGGAATCCTAAACTTAAGCTTACTGGTGTTTTCTTCCTGAAGCCTCAGCATTCCCCAAATTCCAGGTTTATAAGTTGTCAAATCCACCTGAACTCCTTCTGCAGTCCTGCTCACTCTTCAAGGATCTATGTAGGGTGGGGTCCTGATAAGAAAGACAGGTCGCTACAGTCTGTCTTTATAGTACACAATTGTAGGCCTAAAGGGCTCTGTAACATGTACTATTGGTGGAGACTGTTACCATGGATGCAAAGTCAAATCTTAAACACCTTCACCGCTCATGCTTGTAAAATGGACTATAGGCTAGTTTTTTACCACACCAAGCAAGGCAACTTTAGTTAACAAATATGCACCTGGAACCTAAACCAAGTACCACATATTTCTGTCACATAAGAGGACTGAATATCATAAACACAGCCTTAGGTCAGGAGGACTGCGGAGTAGAGTCAACCTGACTTTAGCGAACTGCAGTCTCCCCACTCTGGGCCCCTTTCTTCTTTGTGCTCTTCCCTGATGCCTATCACATAACCCGTTCCTATTCACAACTAAATTATAGTAATAACATCTTAAAATACGATTTTGATACCAACTGTGGGATTCGAGGTAGCAGAAATGATAATTTGGAGAGGGAAGCTAACAGCTCAGCCTCATCTGGTGACCCTGATGAGACAGCAAGGGCATTCAGGAAAGGGGAGTCTCCTATACCCTTCCACTTCACTCCAGCCACTGAGAGGGAGATCTCATCATTCCACCTTCTCTTGTTTAGACGTAGACCTACTAAAAGAAACATATCCCCATTCTTTGCAAAAGTGTTAGGACATAAGAGAGCCCTATACACAATCCTAGAGTGTAATCAGAAGAGTACCTAGAGCATTACTACAAAGGCATCTTCTCTTTTTTCTTTCCTCCTATCCTAAATCATTCCTCTTTATAGGATTTATCACTAACTGAAATTATAGCATGTTTGTATATGCTGATTTCCTTGTGGTCTACCTTCTTCATCACAGTGTCTACTCCATGAGGACTGCATCTAGGTTATTCACTACTAAATCCTTTGTGCCTCAAACAAGGTTGGCACACTGAGAGCCTGTAACATATACTAGTGGGATGAAAAAAAGAAATAAACCATGTCATGGTTCTGCAGCTAATGCCATATCAGATATTGCGCAAAAATTCAGAACCAGGGTGGGAAAACTGTCTCCTTACACCTATCTTCAACTCCAAATTCCCATCTTCTTGTTTCCTCTGACTCTCAGATAGTGAGAAAAAGGAGGACCTGGGATGGAAAGAGAAAGAAGAGAAGGGGGGAAAGGAAGGGGAGAGGAAAGTAAAAAAACATTCAAAGCGAAATGTAAAAATTGTTTAGTTTTCCTGATATTTTATGTTCACTCTCTAATCCATACAGGAGAGGAGTTAGGCTCAGTAACTCATAATTGTCCTCTGCGACTAAGCAGTGCCAGGACAGAGTAGGTGCTCAACAAATAATCACTGAAGGAACTGATGAATAAATAAATTAATAAAAATTTGAGACTACAGTAGATTAACAACAGCAGATTTTACTGCCATGTATCTCTTGCCTCAGCTTTTAGAGTAAAAACAACTCCTCATTAAATTGTTTTAAAGGTACAAAGTGCTTTGCAATTAGTTGAAATTTTTGTCTGCTTTTGCCTGACTCTTTCTGATGAAAACATATAAAGGCTTGAATATAAAATAGCATGATATCACCACCACAGACTAATGTTAAGTATTCATTTTCCAGTACAATAAACAATGTACGAAAGATAGATCCCAATTTTTACACTCGTATGTCATTTCAAATCAGAACAGCATTTTTGAGAGTATTTTAATCACATACAAATTTCTAAAAATTAAACAAAATGAATTAGTGAGATTTAAATTCTTGAAAAGATAGCTTCAATTAAGCTCCTTAACAACAATTTCCTTGACTTTTGAAATTTACTGTCAAGCACACTGGAGTTTGAAATGGCTCCAGCATGACACGGCTCCAGCATGACACGGCTCCAGCATGACAGCATGACATGGATCCAGCATGTCCCCAATTTTGTTTACGGGGACTCAAGTTAATTGTACAACTCATGTAGTGCTACAAAATAGTAGATACTTCAAAATAATCCATTAGCTTCTTGATCAGAGAAATGAACACACAAATATTTACTACATACACAAAATGCTCTATTAAGTCATTCATAAAGAAGTAATAAAACCATATAACAAGGCAGTATAAAACATGATCTCCATTTTGAAAAAAGATAAAATATTAAACAAGACATGCTAACCTAGAAACACTTTAGCTTTTCGGCATAAAATCCAACAAATTTCTTACTCCACTCTCCAGTCTTTACCATCATCAGACAAACTATATTAGACTAATCATTCATGTGCATTTTAAATGGTCCCACTTCACTACTTAAGAATGCACAATGGTTTCTGGACAGCTTTCGTAAGATCAAATCTATATTCTTTAGCCCTCCATTATTTTGCCCCCAACTTCCATCCACCCTTTCATCCTCTTGTACCATTCTCTCAAATACTCTTCATAATATAAAGACTTACATTGACATCTACAAGGATGTGCCCACTGCTGGGGTCAGAAGATTGTGGAAGCCTTGGCAGAAAAGGCTTCTGAACATAAACAGAAAAGCAATGATACACATGATGCCAATGCACCCAGAAAATCCCATTACTGCTGCTGAGACCAGGAGATAGGTGATGTGGTATTAGAGGGTTTTCTATGTTGGTATGAAAGGAAATGTTCCCTCACCTTTCTCATTCATATATAAAATGAATTTTAAAACATAAATGAACCCCAGGCAAGAAAGACTATGTGTGTTCACTCCCCGATTTTCTTCAAAATGCAAGATGCGTGGTATTTACATACACTTACAGCTCTGCATAACGAATGTGATGGAATTTAGCACAGCCACAAATACAGGGCTTTGAAAGGACACCAAGAGTATGGCACTCCTTTCAATTTTTCCCCACCTAGAGCTTCACACATAGTTTACAATGATTCTGGCAAAGGTAGGGTATTTCAACACAATGAAACATAACTAAATAACTTGGAAACAAATGCTGTCATTCAGTGAAGCTATATTCCATCCCCAGAGTAATGATGTAAGTAACCTTCTGGACTGAAAATGACAAACCAAACAATGCTTTCTGAAAATTTCTCATTCATCATTATGAAACTTTTTTTTTCCCTCGTACTCATCTCCCACACAGAAGTTGGTTCCCATAACACTCACAATTTCTTGTAAGTGTTATTACTTAGTCTAAAAGGTTGCAAAGCACAGGGCATTTTTCCATCCATTACAATATAAACTCATAAACTCCCCAAGCAAGTAACTGAATTTTACCAGTGTGCGTGTGTTCAGAAGTAACGCCAGGCACCTGGTCTCTGTCAAGGTCCTTGAACTCCCATGGACTGGCCAGGGAGCACTTTACCAGCACTGGCCCAGACACTAGCCAAAGGCAGAAAGGGGAGGGAAAGACATGAGGGAGGAAGACAAAGAAAGGAAGGCAAAGCAGACACAAAGATTTAAGACAGGAAATTTAGATTACCAAGAGACAGCATTCTGTTTACGCCTCAAATGGGTCATACATCTAACAGTTACAGATAGTCACAAAATGGTTTAATACTGAATAACTGTGTAATATAAAAGCAGTATTATCATGAATCCAGTGGTTGCTCTGAAACAAGATATAGTTAATAATGTTTTATTTCACATGAAAATGCCTTCACATATTATGCAAATTTGAAACTTAAACCTCAAAAAAAAGACAGCAGAAATGGTGAATTCTGTCAGCATGGTGATGTATTTTATACACAGTTTTGGCTAAGTGTGACACAGAATAATACTATCTGATGCTGATGTTTATTTCCTTCTCGCCTAAGCAAAGCAGCTCTAGTCTATGGAGAAGTCAAGGACTTAGGCTCCTTCTCCCTTGAAGTTCTGCCATCCCTGTTCCATCACCCTCCTTCACATGGCTGAGATGACTCATAACCCTGTTCACATTCTAGCCAGCAGGGAGCAGGAAAAAGGGGAATAAGCAGGCATGTGGCTTCCCTTTAAGGGCATGATCTAGAAGCTGCACAGCTAACTTCTACTCACATCCAATTCATCAAAACTTGCTCACAGGGCCACATCAGCAACATGTGAACCCAGGAAATGCTATCTTTATTAAGGGTGGATAACAATGGGGAAATAAATAATGATAGGAAGGGACAAAATGGATTTTGGAGGCAATTAGCAATCTTTAATACAGACGTCAAAGGAAACGACGAAATAATTTTCATTAAATATTAAATGATGTTTCACTGAGTGGACTAAACTAAGTTAGAATAAGATTTTTAATTTTTGTCTTTTCTTAAAGGAGAAAATATTAAGATAGATGCCAAAATACTTGAAAGGTAAGATTATATTAAATACTAAACATTTTCTAAACTAACAAAATAAGTATCTTTTCCAATTTTAGTTCCACACATTTTTTAGCATAAAATAGAAAAGAAATAAATATGCACTAATAAGTTTAAATAATTTCACTCTTGACCCTAGGGCAAAATACTATCTTTCCTTGAGTCATATATTTATAAGAGAGATGATTATACATAAAATACAAACTGAAATAATTTTACAAATAAACTTTATTTTTCAAACACAACCTACTTGATTTTAACAAGAAACTGTAGGTTTAAGGAGCTCAGCCCTGAGTCCAGAAAGGTCAAAGGAAGTTTTACACAATGTTCTCTTGAGACATTTCATGACATCACCTACAAAGACAGTTCAAGAAGGTGAGAAAACATTTCAACCACAGTGGAACAGAAGCTTCTAGGGAAACTCTATACCACATTTCTAGACCAGAATATTTAACATATATAATTTTCCACAATTCTTTTTAAGTTACAGTCTTCCTTCTTCCTAAACACACACACAAAAAATTCATTAACAATCAATTTTGTTTTTTTTAATCCCCTGTCCTCCCGTGTAATAACTGCTGATGAGATCCTGAAATATTCCCCAAAGTAATGAAAAAAAAATTAAAAATACCCAGTTCATATAGCTCCTAAAAGATGCCTACTTTTAGGAAATACAAGTTACTTTTCTAATCTGGTTTTGTAGCTTATGAAAAAAATAAACATTCTTGAATACACACGTAAAGTAAATGTAATGAATACTGTTTGTCTTTCCATAAAGATGTTTTGCCACAGTAAAGGCAAGAAGATCAACTCACACACAAAACTGCAGCTATCAGCTAGGTGTGGTGACTCATGCCTGTGATCTTGATACTTTGGGAGGCCAAGGCAGGAGAAATGCCTGAGCCCAGGAGTTCAAGACCAGCCTAGGCAACATGGCGAGACCCTGTCTCTACAAAAAATAAAAAAAAATTAGCCGGGCATAGTGGCATGTACCTGTAGTCCCATCTACTTGGGAGCCTACTTGGAGACTGAGGCAGGAGGATGGCTTGACCTAGTAAGTACAGGCTGCAGTGAGCTGTGTTCATGCCACCACACCATAGCCAGAGTGACAGAGCAAGACCGTCTCAAAAAAAAAAAAAAAAAAACACTGCAGCTATCTTCATAATATGGAGGGAGATTTTCCAAAATCAAATTTTTCTATTTTTTCTTCTACATTATTATACTTTTGAAACATTTCCTTATATTTCTAGTTAATTATCCTACTGCAAGAGAAATCCTTGCTATTGAAAGCCATGATAAAAAGTGTAAATCATCTATTATATATATTTGAAGTGGTATCTTCAAATAGTTTTAATTTAAGGGGATATCTCATTTCATATGTAATTAGTCAGCACACGTACAAACCCAAGGATCCCAACTGTCAGATGTATTTTATTTGCTTCCCTTTTCACTAGAATTCTTACTCTGGGGAATTCCAATGCCTTAGGTGTTATAAATGAGAGCAAAGAAGAAGGAGTGATGTAGAGTTATCACACTTTCTACCTCCTCCCCTGCCCCTGCCCCAGTAATGCATTGCTGCCAACATCAAAACATCTTGGAAGGCTGTCCAGGGTATCGTTACCTTATAAATTCCCATGAACCATGATGAGAAAAGCCTACTACTAATAAATAAATAAAGCCATGTAATAGGTGTCCAAAATTGCCTAATAAGGTTGCCCATTGTTTATATGACAGACATTTAGATCCTTGTACTCTGTACTTAATTTCCTACCGGAAGCAATATTTCCTATCAAAGACTTTTCCTTTGTTGTATGTAATAATTTCCCCTGACTCAGCACTATAAGGATCTGAATGTTTTTCTTCTGTTACAGAAAGTGTTGGTAACCCGGATACAGAATCAATCTTATAAAGCATCATATAACAAGAAAGATCAGTCAGACTTAGTCATGAAAGACAAGAGACAGATTAAAAACTAGGTATTTTTTGTTGTTGTCTTAAAAGACCAATTTCTGTATCTAAAAGTTTGTTTCCAATAAATAAGTAAATAATTTACAGTCTAAGTTGTAAAGTTTAAAAACAGTAAAAATCTGTTTATATAATTTCAGAAACAGAGCCATTATCAAGTAAGAAAGTAAGACACACGCCATGTAATGGTAAGCTTATCTAAAGAGTAGCCTTATGTGAAGTACAATGTCTACTTCTCCTTCAATTAAAGCACAATGAACCCAAAACCACCAAATTTATGTCAAACTCTGTTCTCAAAAGTTGGTCAATTCATTCATTCAGATATTAACTGATTGCACATTGTACATACAGCATGTAGTCTAGTGTAAATATAAAACATGGGAAGCACCAAAATTACAATTCAGTGACACCAAACTTCTAAGTGACTAGAATTTAGCTGAGGAGACACAGCTGACATGAAATATCCAAAATGCAAAACCTTGTCATTTAAATATGAAATTGCATGGTAACCAGAGTAACTTCCTTTCTTGTTTTATTTTTTCTGATATATACTTCCCTCAAACCAGACCATAAACATAACCATGTTCATGGTTGAAAAATCAGAAGAGCAGAAGAGAAAAAGTATAAAAATGAAACCACAATCCTTCAATTCCTCCACTCCTGAGATATCCAGCACCAAAGAACCACAATACAATATGCTTTCACATATTGTATTCTAAGCTAGGCGTATACTGCCATTCCTTTAAAGTATCTTCCATGACATATTTTCCTGCCTATATCTCCTACCTGAGCATTAGCTCGGGGAATAGCTCAAATACATTTTCCCATTGAAAGGATGGGGGCCTCTAGGTGGGCTCAGACCCCCAGACGAGCTCAAATGCCATCCTCTGTGATTCCTGAAAATTCTGAGCTTCCCTCAAATAGAAATGAGAACCTGAAGCATCAAGATAGAACTGTCTCTACACCACCAACTACAATGTTCTGACAAAAAGTAAAAGCTAAAAAATGCTCAAGTTCTAGCACTTGATTATTCAGAAAATGCTTCAAGAATGAGAACTTCAATTATACTTTGAAAGACCATTAAAATTAGTTGGAGGAGAAAATAATAAATCATCAGAAAATATTCACAATACTAGCTGTGACAACCTATTTGATACGATGGTCAAAAAAGACCCACCTAAGGAGGTGATATTTATGCTTAGATCTTTATCCCTCACCTAAAAATATGTAGAATCAAAAGAAAAACTTTTCAGGAAGGCAAAGCAATTTGAGGAGGCAACAAGTAGAATATAACTCAGAACTGAAATTAGACAAGTGAGGCTGAAGTTTAAATGTTATTCAAGAGTAAGCAAGAAAGTAATACATTATGTTTTTTAAATTATTTCCAATTAAGGGAACCAAATAAAAATACACAGAGGGATACTGAATAGTTAAGAAAAGAAGGTTGTGGCCAAAATGCTAGTCAAAGTAGTTTCACGTTGATACAACAGGCAATAAAAAAAAAAATTTAATTATAAAAATAAAGCTGGCATAATGTAACTATTAAAGCAATGGATGAAAATTATTTAAAGAAGGTATAAGGTAATGCCCGAATACTACTCATCTCTTTGATGAAAAGACATGAGTACCATAAAAAGATTCCCATATACAATATACAACCCATATACAACTAAGAAACTACTCCAATAGCACCTTTGTTATAGCAATTTTGAAATTTTAATGTCCATTAAGAAGAAAATATAACATGAATCAGGATAAATAACAAACATCAGGTTCCAATTATGTGCTTCTCAGTAAAACTTTTAAATATGCTAATCTTCAGCAGTTAATGTACAACAAATAACTGTGGAAAGTGGTTTTACTTGTAACTCTGATACTTCAGTTCTATGCAAAAACAGATTCTAGATGCTGGTTCTAATTATGGATCAGCAGGCAAAAGAATGATGCATGTGGCTGTAAGACCCTTTTCATCCTTTTTAAAATGTCACATGAAAATACAATCCACAGCTGATTAAAATAAATACCTCTCGACCATACCAGATTGACAGGTCCAGCTTAAGTTTCTCTGGCTTTATCACTATTAAATTTCTTCCATCTCCAGAAAGAAAACAAAACTGAACAAAACAAAAACAAACCATCAACAACTCTTGTCCATATAAAGGTCTAATGATGCCTGCCAAGTTTTATGGTGCCCACTAAATAGGATGTAGCTCAAGATGAGTGCATTATCTATCCTTCATTCCTTCAATCTGTATTGAGTACCTACACCGTGTTGGAAATGAAGTAGGCACTGTGGTGAGAGTGGTGAAGAAAACGAAGAAACAGAAACTGTGACAAGTACTGGAAAGAACATAGCAGAATACCATGAGATCAGTCAGGGAACATAGCAGAATACCATGAGATCAGTCAGGGAAGGCCTCTCTGAGGAAATGACATTTAAGTCATGATACGAAGGATGTGTTAGGTAGTTGGAAAAAAATCAGGCACATGAAGCCTCAGATGTGGAGGTCCTAAAGGCCTGAAAAACTGAAAAATGATGTGAGTGGATAAAGAAGGAAGACCTGAGGGAGAGTGTCGTGAGATGAAGCTAGAAAGGTAGCTGATGAAGAAATATGAATGATAAACCCTTCATATGAGTAAA
The DNA here is from genome assembly GCF_009828535.3 of Hylobates moloch. Taxonomy (NCBI): domain Eukaryota; kingdom Metazoa; phylum Chordata; class Mammalia; order Primates; family Hylobatidae; genus Hylobates; species Hylobates moloch. The sequence continues at coordinate 56,025,812 of NW_026652279.1, read as the reverse complement.
TAATGCTTTTTGTCTTATTACTTCTCTAGGTTATAGCCATTGAAGTTTCCATTCATTTTGATCATATAATCTTGAATAATGAGAATGAATTTGAAGACTACCAAATATTGCAACTCATTCTGTAGCAAATAATTACAACCCATTCTGCATGAATCTGAAGAACATTCCAGAATCCTGCTTCAGGCAGAATAGTGAAGGCAGAACAAATACCTCTCTCTGAGACAGACAGGCTTATTAATTTCTATGATCAGTTAAAACTAAAGACAAAATTAGAAACTTTATTGTAAGAATAAAAACTAGGAACTTTTACTTTTTTTTACAACTCATTTGGCTTTCAAAGCGACACTCAGCAAGATATTTTCTCTTGCTGCTTGCAACCAGTTTTGTTTTCTGAATAAGAAATGCTGTTAGTATTTATTTTCAGTACTTAGGGGCATTATAAATATAAATGAGTTTAATTCTGGTTTGAAAAGAACTCACATTCTTGGGTATTTTCCTTATAATTTGAATAATTTTATTATTAATGGAAATTTCTAAAATTAAATATACTTTTATATCATTCAACATCAATAACAATTTAGATTAGATCTGTTTTGAAATCTTGGAACAACACAAATTTTAAAATGAAAATTCCAAACTTTATATAACAGTTTCCTCTGAGACATTTAAACAATCACTGACGACCAGTATCCTAAGGGAATTAGAACCTGATAATTAAGTAAAACCTTTTGTTTAAAAAAAAAATTTGAGAGTAACTATTTTTCCAGATCTTAAGGTTGTCAGGTCCAGAATTAACTTGCCCTCTGAAAAAACCTCTACCTGGCCCATTTTACTATTAATATATTTTTTAACTGCAAAAGAAACAATTAATTCAACATCCTTAAAAAATATATCAATCACAATTTCCTGGGGTAAGGGTGGGCAGTTAAGGCAGTGGATGAAGAGCTATTGGTCAAAGGATACAAAATTTCAGTTAGACAGGAGACATAAGTTCAAGAGGTTAACAACAATGTACTGTATATTGAAAATTGCTAAGAGGGTATATTTTAAATGTTCTCACCGATTTAAAAAAAAAAGTATGGGAAGTAATGGCTATGTTAATTAGCATGATTTAGCCATTCCACAATGTATACATATACAGAAACATCATGTCGTACAACCATAAATGTATTTGTCAATTTTAAATAAAGAAATAGGGCCAGACGCGGTGGCTCATGCCTGTAATCCCAGCACTTTGGGAGGCCGACGCGGGAGGATCACGAGGTCAGGAGATCGAGACCATCCTGGCTAACACGGTGAAACCCCGTCTCTACTAAAAATACAAAAAATTAGCCGGGCGCGGCAGCGGGCGCCTGTAGTCCCAGTTACTCAGGAGGCTGAGGCAGGAGATTGGCATGAACCCGGGAGGCGGAGCTTGCAGTGAGCCGAGATTGCGCCACTGCACTCCAGCCTCAGTGACAGAGCAAAACTCCATCTCAAAAAAGAAAAGAAAAAGAAAGAAAGCAAGTAAGCAAGCAAGCAAGCAAGCAAGCATGACAGAAGTCAAAATCAAAAACAAAATCTTCCCCACTATACATAAAAATGAACTCAAGTATTCAGAAACAAAATATGAAGGACTAGGTTAAACTCTGACAAGAGCACAGATTTATCATAGGGAAGATCTGCCCTGCTTTTACCTTGCTGTATCACAAGATACCCTAGAAATGCTGCAGTCTCAAAGGAAAAGATCATCCATGGGACACTTTATTGGAAGCTTTTCTTGTTTACCAATTAAACTATGACTTCATGTTATCCCAAAGCTGACAAGGTGTACAAACTATGTATGTAACATTTTGCAACTACAGGACAGTCTGCCTTTCACATATCACTTATTAACCTCCATGAACTATTAGCACCAGCCATTTTTCAAGGCTCTTTATCTTCATTTTAACCTCAAAAAGGAATTGCTTTTTCCAGGTTCTTGAGGATTCTTTCCACTGGTGAAAAGCGGTATGTAATGTTACAAAGAATAACCCAAAAAAAGCTTTCAGTTATGAATGTATTTTCCTATATCATGAATAGTTCTAAAAATGAGCTTCAGTTTGAAGAGAGTAACTTTGAAGTCAGATTTCTCAGAAATCTTTTCGTGAAAACTGAACAACTGGATGTTGAATGATGTGTAAAACTACTATCTCACAGTGAAGGAAATGTCCAGGGAAGCTGTGGGAAATTAGAAATGATCACCATAAAGAAAAATGAACACCAGTTTAGCAGGAAGGAGAGGGGAAGACATCAGAGAAATATTTAAATCTTTAACTCAACCAACTTGATTCTGAAGCCCAACTTAGAAATTTAAAATAGTATGATTTAAAATTAAACAGAAAAATTATTTTACTCTAAGTCACACTGAAACCCAGTAAAATGTTTACACTCTTAAAAATACAACCTACTAGCTCCAGATTAACTAAATGCAGTGGATTGCTAACATATTAAAATACTTGGTGTACATTCTGCTTCTTTCTAAGCTTCAATGACCTGCAGTAAATTGAAAGCTTCCTAAAATAACATCTAATTAAAATTCTTGACAGGAGTTTGAGATTGTAGTACAGCAAATAAAGTCCTACTCTCACCTTGTTTATTTGCCATCTGTCTCTCTTTTAAATGTCAAGTACCGAACATGCTACAAGAATTCCAGTTATTTAGGCTTTCCAGTTATTTTAATTCCACATAAATGACAGTTTACAATAAATGCATACAAAGAAGGATTAAACTTGCTGCTGGAATGATGCCACACATACAGCAGAGGAAGTAAATAAAGAATAGTTACATAATGGAATGTTATCTGGGACACAATACATCTACACTGATCTTCCAATATAAAGGTTACCTTAAGTGATTAGAGGTAAACACTGCTTGCCTTTTGTGTCTCACCTCTAAAGCTTTACTTCACAACCTTAATTAATGTCTTGATAAAGATGTGGGAAGACCACCATGTTACAAAACTCTCAGAGGTACCACTTCTCTCAAGAAATAGTAACAAGGTTACGACAGCTCTGTCTAGTACACCTTTCCTTCACTAATGGTTTCTGAAACCAAAAGACCCTCTCAATGAAGTCCAGCAGCCCCATCCTCTCTTTCCAACATGCTTATCCGGATCAAAATAATTTAGCATAGTTATCTGTGTCTAACATGATCTCCCAGGAAATGAAGTGTGGATTTGGGAGTGTCCCCTATCTTGCTATAATAAATAAAAATTAAATTTAATTGTGTAAGAACTATCCAGATAAATTTTAAAAAGTAATTCAAGGAGGTTCCCAAATTAGTCTGGGGACATACTATGAGCACCCCGTAGATGCAACATGAAACAGGAGTATATCTTAGGGCTGGGTTTTGACCTCCAGAGTTAGAAGAAAAGAAAAATGATTTCACAAATATTTACAGGCAAGTTTCAGAACCACAGTATGGCCTGAGAAATAGGGCAAATGTGACTGTTTCTTACATGAAAGGATCATGGCCAACTAAAATGGTAGAGCTGAGATTACTGACATCCCACACTAGTTAACTTACAAAAACACACAAAACCACCCCCACCCTTGGTCTAGTGAGTCAAAACAAACTGCTGACAAACCCTAACAGCTATGTGAGGGGGCGCAATGATAATACACAGTGAGAACACACATGCCTCTGTTTTCCTGTCAAGTCTAAGTCTGCATGGTGGATGTAAGAAAATAGTAATTCCTTTCTTTAAAAGCCCTGCCTACATATTCAAAATATCTCAGATGTCCCTCAAAGCTGATATGCTCACATCAAAACAAAACAAGACCAAAAAAAAAAAAAAAAAAAGAAAAATCATTTATAGAAAGAATATCAGATCCAACCGTCCGACCTTTACTTTAAAAGGAAAGAAAAAGAGATAGCAGTTAAGCAATACATAAATACAAAATAGCCTTAGCTAAAATTTAAAAACTAGTTTTCAAGTTTGGAAATCTTTATCTGTATTAAGGAATTCCATCAACAAGGACACAAGACAATTCCCACAATAAGACTTAAAAAAAATTGTGCACGTGTATTAATGCACTCCCTCAAGAGTCCTGAATAATGTAACAACCATCTGCCACACAGTGAGCTATAAAGAGGATGAAGCACTTCTGTCAATAATACATACCAAATGAAACTGGACTATTCATGTCGAAAGCATACATTTTTGGAGGATTCCCCAGTTGCCAAAAAGTCCTGTGTATTCAGGGTCATAAGTACAACACATCACAGAAACAAAAACAGTCTTTGAAGAAATGTTAATATAAGAATAAGAGGAAGTGAAAACACTCATTGGAGCTCAGATACAGAACTAATAAGTCAATAAGAAAGCTGTGAAATACGCTCATTGCTTTGAGTAGTTTGTGAGAGTAGGCAGAATAATGTGAATTTTTTAGGAATTTATCTTACAGGTACTAAGTGTAGCTACAAGGACACTCCATTAAAGAAGTACTTGTAAACTGTAGTAATTTCATGAACTTTGTTCAAGAACGTTTTATTACAGTAAAGCTATTTTCAGAATACATACAGTTAAGAGTTGCTTTGAAATATAATATTTATAATTAAAATATAAATAATAATGATATTACTATCCTTATAAGCATTTTCTTTTCTTCTAAAATCGCCAGCACTCATTCCCAAATGTGAAGAAGCTGACATTCAGAGTGTACCTACAAATTCTAAAAACAAGCCTTCAGACACTTCAACACTTTCCAATGTAACATGTCTCTTTTGCCTCCCTCCAGGCCCCAGCAGCTCATATTCTAGGGATATATCAGGATTTTCAAATCGTCCTATAGTAATTCTAAAGAAATAACCATATATTATTATGAGTGTTAGCCAAGTATAAAGTACTGTTCTGGATACCATGGGAGATACAGAAAAGACATGGCCTATTACCTTTTTTTTTCTGAGCCAGGTTCTCACTCTGTCACCCAGGCTGGAGTGCAGTGCCATGACCCTCAGCTCACAGTAGCCTCAACCTCCTTGGCTCGAGCAATCTCACCCATTTCAGCCTCCGGAGTAGCTGGGAACACAGGCATGTGCCAACGCACCTAGCTATTTTTTTTTTTTTTTTGTAGAGATGGGGTCTCTCTCTGTTACCCAGGCTCCTAACACCATTTTAAAAAGATAACAATATTTGACAATGTATCATTAACTGCCACATGAAAGGCCTTGATAAATGCTATGGTCAGAAGGAAAAGACACATTTTAGCTAGAACAATTAGAAAATCAGAGCCAGGATGGTCATGGGGATAGAGTGGGAGTGTTAGCTATGCCAGTAATAAGAAAGAATATCTGCATAAACCGGAAAAAGAAAAGTGAGGAAAAAGGGGCAGGATAAAAGGCTGGCAAGCAAAGGTAAATTCTAAGGATAGTGATTAGGCTAATCTCAGAAAAACATAAAAAGAGAATTGCAATCCATCTTTTCCAACAAAACTCCTTAGAATTTACCTTTGCTTGCCAGCCTTTTATAATGATTTTTTCCCTGTCGCCAGGCTGCAGTGTAGTAGCGCGAACTCGGCTCACTGCAATCTCCACCTACCAGGTTCAAGCCATTCTCCTGCCTCAGCCTCCTGAGTAGCTGGGATTACAGGTGCATGCCACCACACCCAGCTAATTTTTGCATTTTTAGTAGAGACGGGGTTTCACCATGTTGGCCAGGATGGTCTTGATCTCCTGACCTCGCAAAGTGCTGGGATTACAGGCATGAGCCACCACGCCTGGCCCCCTCTTCTAAGTGACTCATGACTGGAAGTGGATTCCTCTGGTAGTATAAAGGAAGCTTAGTAAAATGAAAAGAGTTCTGAACACATCCAGGATTCTATCCCCACCTGTGCACCTCAATAGTCCTTGATAAGATTATACCTAAAAGATAATTTGACTCATGGAGATTCTGAAAGCAGACAGAATGTCAGAAACTGCTAGGGCACTATTTACCAATATCTGTGTGCAGATCCCAACTGGTAAATTTAGCAGGCATTATATAAAGGCTGGGAATCTGTACTTAATAATCATTTCAGAGGATTAGAATGCATCTGATCCATGGAAAATGCAGGAAAGCCACTAGGTTAAATGCTTGTCAGACATTAGTGGCATATCTTGTGTTAAAAACAAAAACAAAAAAGGCCTAAATTTATTATGTTTTAAAATGATTATATACATCAGAATATTGAGACAAGATAGCAAATGTTAGTTTCACAGGCCTATAGCTATCAGTCATTGACTACCTACCATTTTTTTGCCTTTAGAAATCACAATGGTAATTCACAAAGAACTGTTGGCAGAGATAGGGTAGAGAAGAAAACAGCAAAAAGAAAAAAGTATTTAAGTTTAAAAATGCCAAGTTTTTAAGACTGTTATGAAAATGCTATCAGTAATGTTAAAGGCCCAGAGAGTAAAAGTTTTCAGCTCTGCAGGCCAGATAGTCTCTATGGAACTACTTACCTCTGCCAGTGTAGCCACAGACAGTAAGTAAATAAATGAGCATGGCTCTGCCATTGAAAATTTACTCACAGAAGGAAATACAACCTGGATTAGGCTCACAGTCTGTAGTTTGCCGAGTGTTGATATAATGGGGAAAAAAGTATTGTGATAAATTATCAACTTCAAAGTTTCAGTTTCTTTATCAAAAAATATTTTTTACATATGCAATTGTAATGAGAACAAACTAAAATTAGTATTAAAGAGGAAAAAATTCACACAAAATTTGCTAAGGAGAATTTCCTTTAGGACTTTATCCATGCAAACCTATTTTAATCAGATAAATGAGATCCAGCTGACCAGTATGGAAATCTTAAATTAAAATTTTCTGAAATCTCTGGGAAAAGAATAAAATTGACGGCTCCACATATTGTTACAATCACAGAAAATCAATATGCCCTACAAAAACCTTCAGAACAAAACGTGAAGGGTTTTCAGCACCTGTAAAATGAGCTGAGATGCTTTATCATTAATATAGTTCAGAAAAAACTAGGTAATCTTTCTTACCTCCTCTTTAAAATTCTGTGCCCATCAAGACAAATTAAATGCTTAAAAAGTTACAAGCAATATTTCACACATGTATATATACAAACAGTGAGAAAGGAAGAGATATTTACAGAAAAAGGTATGCTTAAAAAATAAAGCTTTAAATAGTCTTTCTGAATTTAATGAATACAAGCATCGTGTTAGAAAAAAAAAAAAAAGTTGCATCGACTGACCAGATGACATACAATATTAATTCTGGTTGAATGAAGAGAAAAAACAACAGTTCATTTTCACAACCATAAAATGTGCTAATTGTTCAAATGAGTCCTCCTGAAACAAAGTTGAAAAAGGCATTACAATTCTGATACCCTTCATATGCCAACAGCTGCAGGCTCAGACATGCCAACTGGTAATGAGACTTCATTTAGAAATATATCACACATGAATATCATATGCACATCCCAGCGTGTCAAGTCATGTAACCTCCAATCTATTTAGCTTCTCCACACAGGAAAATGGAATTGGACTACCTGGTGCTCATCTCTGAGGTTTAGACACTGATAACAAAGATAAATACTATCATTCTTATATCACATAATTTCAACCTTCCTTACCTACTCAAACCAATTATTTGGGTCTAAAACTAAAGTTACAGTAGTCAAAGTTGAAAAGTGAATGAAGTATTACTCAAGAAAAAAAAAAGAAGAAAATAGAAGCATCTTCTCTTTTAAAGGATAATGAGCTTGAAATGAAACAGTCTTTGTAAAACTGTTCTTTCTTTAATTATTAAAGTTTTTTTTTCTAGTATGCAAACAAGAATAGAAAATGTAGGCCGAGCACGGTGGCTCATGCCTGTAAGCCCAGCACTTTGGGAGGCCAAGGTGGGCAGATCACCTAAGGTCAGGAGTTTGAGACCAGTCTGGCCAACGTGGTGAAACCCTATCTCTACAAAAAACAAAAAAAATTAGCTCTGCATGGTGACGTGCATCTGTAGTCCCAGCTACTTGGGAAGCTGAGGCAGGAGAATCGCTTGAACCTGGGAGGCGGAGGTTGCAGTGAGCCGAGACCGTGCCACTGCACTCCAGCCTGGGCAACAGAACAAGACTTCATTTCAAAAAAAAAAAAGGAATAAAAAATGTTTACACCACAAAGTTTCCACAGTTGTTCTGGAGATCACATTATTTCATATATATGTGAGACTTCTGATATACATATTAGATATATCAAATATATAGTTTATTATATATATTAAAATGGCAGAACCCAAGTATTTTTTTGTTTTTTTTTGGTTTTTTTTTTTGAGACAGAGTCTTGCTGTATTGCCCAGGCTGGAGTGCAGTGGTGTGATCTCGGCTCACTGCAAGCTCCGCCTCCCGGGTTCACGCCATTCTCCTGCCTCAGCCTCCCGAGTAGCTGGAACTACCGGCACCCCCCACCACGCCCAGCTAATTTTTTTGTATTTTTAGTAGAGACGGGGTTTCACCATGTTAGCCAGGATAGTCTCAATCTCCCGACCTCGTGATCTGCCCGCCTCAGCCTCCCAAAGTGCTGGGATTACTGGGGTAAGCCACCACGCCTGGCCCAGAACCCAAGATTTTAAGCTTACCAATAATCCAAAATAGAATCAATATCCTTACTCTTAAGTAGCATTCAAAACTGAGAACATGAGATACATTATGGTTTCCAAGAAAGAACAGAACATAAATATTTTGGGGAGAAGTATCTATAGGTCTCTCACATTTTTTCATGTCTTGCAACCAGATACTGACAGCCTTTCAAATTATCCTTTAAGGAACATTTGTGTAGCAAACAGCCTTAGATAATAGGGACAGTGTTTTCCTCTGGAAAAAAAAAAAAAAAGAGGTTTACGGTCCAGTTCAATAAAGATAATGTCTCCTTCCAGGGCAAGAGTCAGGCAGGTTTACTGTCCATTATAAAAATTCAGGGTCCCTGGGCTTGGGATTTGTCTGTAATGCCAGCCACTGCACATGCAAGTGTCTCCTGCCCTTTATACTGCCCTATAGAAACTGAGGGTTGGTGACCTGCACAAATGATGACCTCTCGCCTAATGCTGTCCCTCTGTGACTAACAAATGGTTCATTGTCCCTGACCAAATATTCTCCTGTCTTCTGCTAGCACTGAAAGTATGGCAAACTAGCTTCAGGCTCTTCATAGTTCTTCACAATATATTTTTAAAGAAATATGCCTTAAAGCCAAGTTATACCATGTTTAAATAAAGAGTGTCTGTGGATATCCGGCTATGTCTTCTGGCAATTTAGACTGACTAAACAAACACCCTTTCTCCCTTGCCCTTCTTTACTATGGAGGCTGAAATTTCAAAGTTTCAATATACTGCTACCTTTGTAACCTGGAGTGACCCAGTGGCTTAAATAATACCTAAGAGAATCTGCTAGAGAAGCAAGTGGGTGGAAAGGTACTGGGACAGCTTTTCAGTCCAAGATAAGAAGACAGACACGTGTGGAGCCGCCCTTCCCCTTTCCTGCATTGTGTCCTTAAAAAATAAAGCTGCAGGAGGAATTCTACAACTGTGAAGGGAACAGAATGAAGATAAAACCCAACATGCTAAGGAAAGGAATTACAATAAGCCAGAAAGAGCCTGGGTCTCTGACAGTATTGTATTGTTAGATGGGTATTGTTACTTTTAGCCAACTTATATACTCAGTCTGTGTTGATGAAACTTATATATAATGCAACTTATATGATGGAATGGTGTTGATAAAATAGTTTTAAAATTTTACTCTCCAAAAATTAGATTGGTACTTCAAGCCATGGGTTGGCTAAGGACCACCCAATGGTCAAATTTGGTCTGGCTCATTTTTGTAAATAATTTTTATCAAAATACGGCCATGTCAATTAATTTACAGACTGTCTATGTCCCCTTTCCTAGTACAGAGGCAACGCTGACTAATGGCCAGAGACCATCTGGCAAAGTCTAAAATATTTACTATCTGGCTCTGCACAGTTTGCTGACCCATGGTTTAAACCATTCAACATGCCACTTTCAGAAACAATCATTTATTCTTGTTTAAACTAAAATCCTCAAATTGATTTCCTAAAATTTGAATTGAAATCATGTTTAATACTTCATATTTTAATACTAAAGACAAAGTGAATGTGGTGTTGCCTTCTCTTTGCCACCAACGTGGAAAACACTTCCCAATTATTTCTTTTCTATGTGCAATAGAGAAAACTTTATAAACAGATTTAATAAGTTATAATTAACTATTCTAATTAATCCTCCAGAGATTATCACAAAACTAAAGAAAACAGAGATTATTAAGAAATAACCAGGGCTATTAATATTATAAATGTAAATAAATGTACATATTTGTATTATTAATAATTTCTAAAGAGAGATGACACTTTATACATTAAAATCAGTAAGAATGTTATAAAAAGGTACTTACAAATTCAATTATATCAATAAATATAAAAATGTATTATTGGGAAATGTAGAATACGCCATGTTTTCCAATATATTTATAAAAAGTAATGCATAAATAAATTAACCATGCATTACACACCTGAAAAAAACTTATTTCAGCTACAGACCTTTACAAAAAATAATCATAAGTAATTTTGTTTGCTATTATATTCTATTAATCCAAGTTTTTCAAACTTCCATGACATGTTCTAATAAGTTTCAACTTTCTTCCCCTCCTTAGTATAAATGTACACTGCCATATCTGGTCACCGTTAGGGATTGAATGGTGTCCCCTAAAATGATATGTTTAAATTCTAACCTCAATCCTACCTGTCAATATGACCTTGTTTCAAAATAGCATCTTTGCAGCTGTAATAAAGTCAAGATGGGGTCACAAGGGCAGGCCCTGATCCAAAATCACTGGTGTTTTCATAAGAGGGAAATTTAGACACAGACGTACATACACAGAGAACACTGTGTGATGACAGAGCAAAGAACAGACTTATGCTGCCATAAGCTAAGGAATGCCTGGAGCTACCAGAAACTGAGACAGACAAAGAAATTACCTATTCTAGAGGGTTCTGAGGGGCCAAGGCCCTGCTGGCTGACACCCTGATTTCAGATTTCTTGCCTCCAGAAATGTGAGAGAATACATTTCTCTCATTTAAGCCACCCAGTATGTGGTACTTTGTTACGGCAGCCCAAAGAAACAAATACAGTCACACATTTGTGATTATATGTGAAAGTGGTATATTATAATCACATGATCAGATGTTCAAAGTAATACATTTCAATAGAACATCTAAATTATCTTTCAGTTTAATTTGTTCTTCAATGTTTCCACTGAACAACACAGCCTCAATCTCTCTTTATTATTTTAATCTATAAAGGGCACTTTTTGTAATGATCTCATGTGTGTCTTGCTGTTTACAGCACATCTATGAACCATTGATGTATACATGTATGCTCAAACAAAAACTCATGCTCAATAAATCGGAAGAGACAAAAGATTAATATTTTTAAAAGATTTAGAAAATAGAATGGTTATGAAGTACTTCACATCAAAACAATCAGACGTGAATACTATTTTACACCCTACCCAATTAGCACTGAATGCTAATCTGTTTGGATTCTTGGAAACTCCACTTCTTTGTTAAATCACTGAAAAACAACACTCTTCCTGGGCTAGATTTCCAAGCACTCTTGAGGCTATAGGATTATCACTGTAGCTTGTCTGTTTTATAAACAAACTTTAATTTAGTTTTGTAAGAAACTGCCAAAGGAGCTTTCTCTAACTAAATAACAACTCTGCCACTTGAAAGATATCATTCATCAACTTTCTTTGTGGGAGTACTGTTATTATGAAACTAAAAGCAGGCATTCTTTCTTGAGTGCTTCTGGATTTTAATTATCAAATTTTAATGTCACCAGATATTTACTGAAAGGAAAACATCAATTTTAATAAGCTACCTAAGACTGAAAAACAAAAAGGTATTCCACTGCAAAGCCAAGTTCAGTTGAGTCTTGTGAGTTTGCTTAATATATATAATAATTGGTATCATTCTCAGGAATATATAAACATTTAACAAATGCTCATCTGTGGGGGAAAAAAGTCCCCAATTTTAATATCCAACTATCATACATGTATAATATATAAACTGATTTAGAAGAAATTAAAATACTTCAAATAAGTTTTAGTTACTAAGAAACCAGGAGTTGGGGGCTGAACGGTATTAACGTGGAGCTTAGAAAACAAAAACAACTAAATAAATGAAATGAATAGCAAATAAATGTATTACAAGTAAACATTTTATTAAAATTTAAAAGCTAATGGTAGAATTCATTTTAATTACATCTGAATAATTTTGTTTTCTTTTGTATTTTGTAAAATATACCCTAGAGAGGAAACTGCTATTAAAAAAAAAAAACTTTCACTTTTCACTGAAAAATCAACAAGAAAATTACATTGTATCTAGCTAGCTAAGCAGCAGGGGTGCAGTTAGACAAATACATAGGGCCATGAAGTCCTTAACAGTCAAAGATTCTGCAAGCTCTCACCTGCCTCCCCTAACAGACTCCCTTTGTTTAACTTTGAAAACATTTGTCTAAATAACTTTCTTGTGGCCTCTACTTTCATGGTGTGTTAAAGAAATGAGCCACTTCATTTCCAAACTTTAGAAAAGTCTATTCACATAACTCAGATGCTTGAAATATACATAAAAACATTCTCATCAAGATAAACTTTTTATTCATTTACAATAAATCAATCTCAGAAGATTTTTCAAGCTTTCTAAAGCAAATTCTACTTCCTGTCTGGCAGACATACTTCTACATAAGAGATTGATTACTATTTGTCTTCTGAATCCAAGTTAAAAATTATTATTTTGAAGTATCAAAAATTCATATTTTCATTCCTCTAGTTTCCCATTTAAAAGGAAAAAATGCCTTGAATGCAAACAAACATAGAAAACATGAGTAAATGTATATGTTTATATCAAAATACTTATGTTCAAAAGAAGTTAGTTGCCTATTTTGATTTATTTAGAAATATTTTCTACTTGCAATTTGTCCTTTGTCCTCATCAAATTCAAAATAATTGCAACTTTCACCATTAGTAAACAAAAAAAAGGAGAAACAGAAAAACTTGGTCAATTTTTTAAATGTAAAATTATTTTAATGATGAATATAAGCCATTCCCTTTCATGTATCATTACATATTTCATAGAAAGATATCTAATATAGTATAATTTATTTATAAAAGACAAACCTTCTTAAGACTAATTCTATTGCAAATAATTATTATAATAACAAAAACAATATTTTCACTAGAAACTACTACTAAAGTTGAAAAATTAACACTGAGGTAGCAACAGTAGCATTTAGTCTGAAACAACTTAATTTTCATTTGTGATACAGAAATGTCTGAGATGAAAATGTTATGAATATCCAGAAAATAATTTAACAACTGAAAAAATGTAAATTGGAGTCAGGAAGCCAACCAAAGTTACAAAAAACACTGGGAGCAGAAATGGCATCAGAGCATGAGATTTCCTGGCTCCACATTCCTGTACTTAGTTAAACAGCACTTTGTTCATTTTCTTCTCACAATATACAGAGCTGACTATGAGAAAATGTGGTAACTGATGTAGCATTATAAACACTCCCATTAAACTGTGAGGTCCAGTAATTATTAAAACTACCACTTAAAGCAAAAATTACACATACAGATCAATCTCTTCATATGGTGAACTGAAAACCTATGAGGACTTGCAGAACTATTTCAATGACCATGCTATCAACATTTATATAAATATAAATTTAAGCATTTAAATTAATACTACTTTATTCTTTACTCAAAGCAATGATGTCATACAGTAATATAAGGAAATAAAGTAGGTTTGTTTGCAGCTTTTGTTTTGTTGTTGCTCTTGTTATTGTTGTTGCTGCTGTTGTTTTTGATTCAACTTTTAACCACGTATCTTCAACGTACCAGTTGCAAAATGTTTTTTGGTACACTATGTTGTAAATAACCAACATAATTAGAAACAGCAAGCATAGTGATCTGTACTCCTTTAAGGGGAAAGGCGCTTTATTATTGGAGCAGATTACAAATTATTCTTTGTTTAGCCAAATGGTCGATGGAGAAAAATATTTCTGCCTGATGCTCCTGAAGCCTTTTAAATAAAGGCTAGCTTCTTCTAGAGCTAATTTTTCTATGTCGAATACTTTTTTTAACTAAAAAACATGTAACCCTCCACCCCCCACCCCCCACCCCCACACACACACCCCATTTTGTCATTTATTTTTTCTACAACACTGGTTATTAAGGCATGATTCAAGGGCTCTGAAATGACATTAATGTTAATGTTAAGGCAATATCTATGTTTTCCTCTCTGGCCAGAGCTTTTGTTAATCTTTATTTTCTTCACAGTCTATCAAAGGCAGAGCTATTTTTTCCACCTCAGTTGACTTTTTTTTTCAGTGGTTGTCTAGCAGTGTGCAGGAAAGGAAAATGGGTTGTAGCACCCTGGCTCACTCAAGCAGTTCAAAAATAGGGAAAATCTCAGTATCCTTCAGCCATCATTTCTCAGTGTTTTAAAAAACACAGTGGCCAACACCAGACCTTGCAGAGAGCTGATTAATACATACTTTTCAGATAAAATAAATTTTACTATTAAAATGGTTAACTGATGAAACTGCCAGTCAAATCATAGAAGTACCTCCTATCAATTATACATTTGTTAGCAATGACAACCTTCACATCCATTTTTACTTGTGCTACTAAAACTTTAAGTAATGTAATACTTAAAGTTTCTCCTTTTCTCTGTGCTTCAAACTACAGACTTCTCCACATGTTCTTTACCCTCTCTCCACACATATACACATATACACATGCAAGCTTTATGCTTCCCAGAAATCACCAAATTACTCTTCCCAGAAATGTCAGCTCAGAATGGTTTAGACACCCAGTTGGAGGAGCACCAACTCAGTGTGATGTTGAACTGTTTGCGGGAAAAAAGAAAGAAAGAAAAAGAACAAAACAAAAGAACACCAGCAACAACAACAATTTGGGAAAAATGATATAAAAGATGAAGGTTTACCGTATCAGTCAGGGGAGGCATGCAGCGTGCTCATGCCTTTTCTCTACTAGAAATCATTATCTACTCTCAAGGCAAAAGACTTTCACTGTGCCCTAAATATCTATTTCAGTAGCATATACAATTATGTGACGATAATTTCTACCTCTCTCCTTCTACACAGGACCTAAGTAACTAGGAAATGTATTGAATGCCATTTACTTATTTTTCTATTTATTATATTTATATAAAATTGCTTTAAAATTCGGGCTACTCATTCATCATTAACGATCAACTAAAATTTTAAAAAGCAATCAGTTCAGAATTGACACCTAAACTTTTTCGCATCTCCCCTTAAATTTATAACAATTCCACATTTATTGTTGACACAACAGAGGTGCAGGAACATTAAAATATGCATTTTGATTCATGTACTCATCCAGCACAATTTCTTCAATAAAGCGGGCAGAATCACATGAGGTAATACTGATTAAGTCAATTAACTCCAAATTACTGTTTCTATTATTACCGTCCTTCATTTTTAGCTCAATTATAGTAATGTCCCTAGTGAGCTACTTACAGAATCAAAGAAACAATTCTTTAGTGAATTTATAATATTCCCAGTAACCAGCGTTGTCATACC
Source organism: Hylobates moloch (assembly GCF_009828535.3). Classification (NCBI taxonomy): domain Eukaryota; kingdom Metazoa; phylum Chordata; class Mammalia; order Primates; family Hylobatidae; genus Hylobates; species Hylobates moloch. Next base: position 56,010,163 of record NW_026652279.1, on the reverse strand, counting down.
TATTAGGTGGAGTCATTCTACTAAATCGTATACTTTGTTGCCTAACTACCTTTGATTGTTTTGCTTATGTAGAAACATTTCGTGGGAGACTTTTAAGTTCTGACTGGTAATGTATAGATTTTCATAGATGATAGATCTCATAATGCTGACTATTCACAATGAGGCCGCTCTGTAAATGAAAACACGCTAAGAAGACTCTTCTATGTTCTGTAGAGCAAAATGCCTCAGAGCTCCATGTGCAATGGCACATTTTAGACTCAGTTTGCATTTGGAATCCTAAGGGAACCTAGAAGGGAATGTGTCCAAATATATTACTAGAAAAAGAAACACAGTTCGAAAGTTTATGCGCCTGTTATGGTGTACCAAGAATGGTACATTATTATGAATTATTATGAAACATTTATCAAATGTAAATTCTGCATAAACACAGCTGGCCACAGAACACTGTCAGTAAACAGAACAAAGATGACAGTAATATCCAATTAAGGATATGCTATATCAGCATAGAAACTAATAAATTTTGTCTTAGGGTTGCATTTAGGACAGTGAACAAAATTCTCTTGGACACTTAAAATGCAGGCAAGAATACACAGAATGAGTGACCTCATTGTGAACAGTCAGCATTATGAGAGCTATCAAAATCTATGGGAACCTATACGTTATCAATCAAAACTTAAATGTCTCCCATGAAATGTTTCCACATAAGCAAAACTATCAAGATTATCAAATGGAAATTATAAAACATCTACTGAGTTGGAAAATGTTTCAAGTTTCCACAGAAGATGTAAAAGGGGGATACAAGTTTACCACATCATATATGATTACATCCAATTAAAACACTGTATCCACTCAAGTTCCTAGTCAAAGAAGTTATATACCTTGTCAAACTACTGATACCCTAAAGAGTAAAATTTAATGGATGACTTGGCTGGATCAGGAAGAATTTCAAAACTACTAAATTTCAAGAAAGAATTATAAAGACATTTGTAAAGAACTTAGTTTTATTAGGTCAATGGCAGAAATACAATGTGAAAAATAAAAATTTAACATAAATATCTGGCTTCCCAAGATGTTAGCAGTTCTTGAAAAGTGTACAAGAATAAACAATCACTATAATATTTCTCTACCTTACTTCTGTTACATTGTGGCAACTCAAACTCCTCTTGTTATTCCTGGAGAATTTTAAAGCATTAATTAATGCTAAAAGGCAACTGGAAGATTCACCACCCTCAAGATGAATAAACTGTGGCCCAAGAATATTAAGTGATGAACCCAAAGTTACATAATTGGTTAGACGTCTATGAGTATGTTTGGGTTCATCTCTAATTGAGAGAGAAAATTATAAATTATAAATATATAATTATTTATGACATTTTACATCTGGAAGAGGGTTTTTTATGTTTGAATTTGATGGTTTTACTTGTTATGGGTATTTGGCCAGTATTCATAGAAAATTTAGAGTCCACATACCACCAAAACTGAATTTTCTATTTTACAACCCTATGAGGCTAGTTTTTCTGACCTGAAAGAAATATTAGAGGTTTCTTAAAGGTTTTCCTATATGTCAGAAAACTAAATACAGAGATATTAAGAGTCTCATACAAAAATTTAACTAACATGTTAAGACATTACATATTTTCATTAATATTGGTTTACAAATTTGGAAATCTAAATAAACTATCACTATCACGAATATTCCATATATATTTAAAATAGCCCAGAAATGGAAAACTCTATCATTTTCTTTATTTTGTTTAAGATAGATCCTGAAATTTAACATTAAAATGGCCAAACAATAAACTTGAATGAGGATCTCTAAATGAAGAATCCTGGCTATAAAATTAGGATTTGGTTGATGTCAATTCAGTCTTTGCCAGCCCAGTTCAGTTTCTCACTTAAGTCAAAATACACAGATGGAAGTTACATCTTCCACCCACATCTACCACATCCGCAGATTCAATCAAACTATGTCTTTAAAACACTTGTCTCCAATACCAGATTCTGGTGTGGATGTGCAGCACCGAGAACTGTCATTCGTTGCTGGTGGGAATGAAAAAGGGTAGAGCCACTTTGGAACCAGTCAAGGAGTTTCTTATAAACTTTCTTTAAAGTTTCTTATGTGCTTTCCAAACTTATGCATACCCTGAAAATCTAGCAATCTTGCTAGGTATTTTACCCAAATGAGTTAAAAGCCTAAATCCACATGAATACCTACACATAAATATTTATTGCAACTTTATACATGATTACCCAAAAAATGGAAGCAACCGAGATGTACTTCAAGGTGTGAGTGAAAAACCAAACTGTGGTACAACCACACAATGGAGTATTATTCAGTGGCATAAAGAAATGAGCTACCAAGTTATGAAAAGACATGGAGGAACCTAAAATGCAAATTGTTAGGTGAAAGAAGCCCATCTGAAAAAGTTACATATTGTGTGAGTCCAACTATGTAACACTGTGGAGAAGGCAAAACTGCACAGACAGTAAAAAGATCAGCAGTTGCCATGGGTTTGGCGGGGGGGGGGGGGGAAGTGAGACAGTAAGTAGATCACAGGGCATTTTTAGGGCAGTGAAACAATTCTACATAACACTGTAATGGTAGATACATTACATTATGCATTCATGGAGCATAGAACAGCACAACACAAAAAGTGGACCCTAATGTAAACTCTAGGCTTTAGTTAATAATAATGTATCAACAATAGTTTATCAACTATAACACACCACGCCAGTGCAAGATGTGAATAGGAGAAACTGCTTGGGTGGAGGAGATTTATGGGAACTGTAATTTCTGAACAATTTTCCTGTAAACCTAAAATGACTCTGAAAATAAAGTCTATTAAAACATTGAGAATACTGTCTCATGAACTAGCTACTATCGTAAGTAAATTCACATAAAGCTATTAATGTTAAAAGCAAATACAGTCATGAACCCCGTAATGACATTTCAGTCAATGACAGACTGCATTTATGTTAGTGCTTTCATAAGATTATAATGGAACTGAAAAATTCCTATCCCCTAGTGATGTCATAGTCATCACAAGGTCATAGTGCAACATATTACATGTTTGTGGTGATGCTAGTGTAAACAAATCTACTGTGCCACCAGTCACATAAAAGCATAGCACATACAATTATGCATAACACATAATACTTGATAATTATATTATAATAAGTGACTATATTACTAGTTGATGTATTTACTATAAACTTTTTAACATTATTTTATAGGGTATTCCTTCTACTTATTAAAAAATAGCTAACAGTAAAACGGCCTCTGGCAGGCCCTTCAGGAGGTATTCCTGAAGGCACTATTATCACAGATGAGAGCTCATGCATGTTCCATGCTAAAATGCAAATTGTTAGCTGAAAGAAGCCAATCTGAAAAAGTTACATATTGCGTGACCTTCCAGTGGAATAAGATGTGGAGGTGGAAGACAATAATATTGATGATCCTGGCACTGTGCAGGCCTAGGCCAATGTGTGTGTTTGTGTCTTAGTTTTTAACAAAAAAGTTTATAAATTTTTTTTTTTTTTTTTTTTTTTTTTTTTCTTGAGACGGAGTCTCGCACTTTCACCCAGGCTGGAGTGCGGTGGCACGATCTCGGCTCACTGCAAGCTCCGCCTCCCGGGTTCACGCCATTCTCCTGCCTCAGCCTCTCCGAGTAGCTGGGACTACAGGCGCCCACCACCACGCCCGGCTAATTTTTTATATTTTTAGTAGAGACGGGGTTTCACCATAGTCTCGATCTCCTGACCTCGTGATCCGCCCGCCTCGGCCTCCCAAAGTGCTGGGATTACAAGCGTGAGCCACCGCGCCCGGCCAAAATTTTTTTAAAAACTTAATTTTTTAACTTATTTTTAAAGCTTATAGAATAACGTAGAAAGAAAATATTTTTGTTAAGCTAATTGTTAATACCAGAGTCAAAAAGTTAAAAAAAAAATTAAAAGTTTATAAAGTTTAAATGTGACAGTAGGCTGTTCATATTGGAAAAGAATTTTTTTTTTTAAATTTAGTGTAGCCTAAGTGTACAATGTTTCTGAAGTCTGCAGTAGTGTACAGTAACAGTCCTAGGCCTTCACATTCACTCACCGTTCACTCACTCACTTTCAGAGCAACTTCCAGTCTGGCAAGCTCCATGCATGGTACACAGGTTATTACAAGTTATCCATTTTTATCTTTTATACAGTATTTTTTGAGACAGTTTCGCTCTTGTTGTCCAGGCTGGAGTGCAATGGCGCGATCTCAGCTCACCGCAACCTCCACCTCCTGAGTTCAAGCGATTCTCCTGCCTCAGCCTCCCGAGTAGCTGGGATTACAGGTGTGTGCCACCACACCTGGCTAATTTTGTATTTTTAGTAAAGACAGGGTTTCTTCATGTTGGTCAGGCTGGTCTCGAACTGCCAACCTCAAGTGATCTGCCCGCCTCAGCCTCCCAAAGTACTGGGATTACAGGCATGAGCCTGTATACAGTATTTTTACCATACCTTTTCTATGTTTAGGTATATTTAGATACACACATACTTACCATTGTGTTACAACTGCCCACAATATTCAGTACAGTAACATACTGTATAGATTTGCAGCCTAGGAGCAATAGGCTACATCATACAGCCTAGGTGTGTGGTAGGTAATACCATCTAGCTCTGTGTAAGTACACTCTATCATGTCCACACAACAATGAAATTGTCTAAAAACGCATTTCTTGTAAAGTATCCCCATCGTTAAGTACCACATGACTATATACAAAGTGATTCACATTTACCCCAAAACAATTACATGGTGACGTTTAGGTTAACTATTAAGCAAAAAGCAACATAAATGACCTTTACACCAAAACATCTGAAATATTCTTCTTACCTGTCCTGTGACTGTTCTTCATACATTCTCTCCTTGCCTTCTTTAAAGAGTCTTATTGCCCGTTTTGACTTTTTCATAAGGCTATCAATGTAGATTTTAAAGTACTCATTCTCACTGAGTTGGGCAAGTTTCTGGTTGTCATCGTATTTACTCAATATAAGTCGTAAATGCTGATATGTATCAGGCAAAATATCAAGTATATATGGTGGGCTATTTTTCAACTGAAGTTTGGGATTTTGGCACAGTCTTACCTAAAAACAAAGATAAAAATAAAATAAATCATAATATTTTATTTCACAGAAAAATTAAAAAGTTATAGAACCATGTCCTATTTCTTCATTTTTCCATAATATAAATTATGATCTTAACTTACTACCTTCAATTTATTAACTGACAAATAGTCACGTTTGTCATAATATAAATAAATCCTATTCTGTTCTCCTACCATTCAATCTTTTCTATATCATAACCCGTACTTTGAACCTCTAAAGTTTAATTCTAAGATAACCTCCTTGTGCATAGCTTAAAAGAACTCCAGTATGCTAATCACTGTATATCACCGATAGTCTTTTTTTTTTTAATAAAAATGAGGAAATGGGCCTTTTCTGTTGACAACCAATGTCTCACATTTATATGCTATTTTTCTACATTGAATTCCCAGCTGTTGCTGTCTCATAGTTTGTTAATTAGTGTTTTGGTGTACTGTTCCTGAACCCCAAGGAGAAAAAAACAAAGAGGTGCAATTCGTATTAAGTAGTAAATGTGTGTCAGGTCAGAACCTGTCTTTTCCACCTCCCCATACTGTCTACCACGCCTATAAACATGTGGCATATAACGGTTCAGTCATCCCATCGCAGGTGCCGCCCAACCACTGGGGCGTTCAGGGGTTGCCTGCAGAACTGAAAGTACCTTCTGCCGGCCAGAGAAGGTAGTAATCCAACTAATGTATTCACTTCTACATGTTCATGTGATTTAGCCAAGAGTAAGTAGTCCACCACATTCTTATCCCTCCAGAAAGGGCATAATGAACTCTTCACATAAATAACTTTCAAATGAAATCATTGAGAATTGCACAATAGCATTATGTAGTGTAATGGGACAGCACTCTTACAAAAGGTTAAATGTTCACATAAAGATCATAAAGATACATGGCTCTCTTCTAAGGCCCTTGTTATATATTTTTTTGTAAAATTGTCAAGAGTATATCTTATTTTATTTTATTGTTTTTTTAAGACGGAGTCTCATTCTGTCACCCCAGCTGGAGTGTAGTGACACGATCTCAGCTCACTGCAACCTCTGCCGCCCAAGTTCAAGTGATTCTCCTGCCTCAGCCTCCCAAGTAGCTGGGATTACAGGTGCCTGCAACCGCACCTGGCTAATTTTTATATTTTTAGTACAGACAGGATTTCACCATCTTTGTCAGGCTGGTCTCGAAGTCCTGACCTCATGATCCACCCACCTCGGCCTCCTAAAGTGCTGGGATTACAGGTGTGAGCCACCATACCCGGCCTAAGAGCATAATATCTTAAACATAATTGGCTAAAGCCTCCTGTTGGGTGGCACTGGAGTGGCTGTGGGTATTTTTAGAATCTGGCTAATGGAAATTTGAGTTGAAGATACATTTACTTTGAGTTTAGTGGAAGGTATATGTGAGGCATACAGTCACTCCTGTAAAATGGTTTAATTACTGTCAGCAATCCCAATGAAACTGAAATAAGGCAGGCAAAGAAAGAATATACTATTAATATATAATCTCATTTTCATATGCAGAATCTTAAAAGGAGTTAAGCAACTAAGAAACAGAGAGTAGAACAGTGGGTGGGCCCCAGGGATGGGGAGGGGAAGAAATGGAGAGAAGAAGGTCAAAGAGTACAAATTTGCAGTTATGTAGGATAATTAAGACTGGAGATCTAATGTACAGAATAAGGCCTATAGCTAATAATACTGTATTCTGAAAATTTGCTAAGAGAACAGAGTTTAAATGGTCTTACCACAAAAAGGAAATTATGGAAGGTGAAGGATATGTTAATTTATTTGATGTAGTAACCATTTCACTATGTGTATATATATCAAAGCATCATGTTATACACCTTAAATAAATACAATATTTTTAAAACCTGTAATAGAACTTTTTTTAAAAGATGGTTTTAGAAATACCTGAGGTGCCCACAATGCTGACTAGCCTACCATGGGAACAGTGAAATCCAATTCAAACCTGACAATTTGAATGTGTTTCATGGCACCCAAAACTGGAAGTATATGTGGTAATGGAAGATAATCAAAGTATAAAGTGTACAGAGCCAAAAACTAGTCTAGATTATTTCTCTAATCACTTGTAGATATACCAGCTTTTTAAAAATTATAGTGCTTGGTGGATTTTTCTCATTCTACAAAAAAATTCACTTTCATACAAAATTTGATGTTTGTACTTTCGTATTCTTTATATTTAGAAAGATTCTTTCAAATTACATAAGTTTCAGGGGGCATAAAACATGGATCTGCCCCTGGGCACCCATAAAAGTGCCTGGGACAAATAAACAATTGAACTATAATAACTTCAAGCATAACAAACACAATAAATCAAGGAACCAACAAATTTGAAGAGTACTCTTATACACACTATCACACTTACTTTCTTAGAAAAATTGGCCAGGCGCAGTGGCTCACACCTGTAATCCCAGCACTTTGGGAGGCCGAGGCAGGCAGATCATGAGGTCAGGAGTTCGAGACCATCCTGGCCAACATGGTGAAACCCTGTCTCTACTAAAAATACAAAAATTAGCTGGGTGTGGTGGCAGGTGCCTGTAATCCCAGCTACTCAGGAGGCTGCAGCAGGAGAATCACTTGAACCCAGGAGGCAGAGGTTGCAGTGAGCTGAGATCACATCACTGAACTTAGCCTGGATAAGAAAGCAAGACTCCATTTCAAAAAAAAAAAAAAAAAGAAAGAAAAGAAATCACTGGGGATCAGGGATTTTTTTGAGGGGAGTAGATGGGGAGAAAAATCTGGTTCAAATTTCCAACCATCAGCCTCTAATTTAAGATAATATTTTTCACATTAACCCAGGGCATGATCTTATATTCTTCCTCTTTGTAAACAATGCCTTAAAGCAGAATTGTTGAGTATATAACCAACAAATTAATGGATTGGTTGACTGCTATTTTTTTTTCACAAATAGTTTGATTGTATTATTTCCTTTATTTTTACAATTGAACTCTAAAGTATCAAGTATTCAAATTAATAACCCAAAGGTATAGCCTTAGTTAAAAAGTAATAATATTATTTTTATCTCCAAGAAAGTCCTTGGAAAGGTAAGATGGCATCTCGTTTACTAAATAACAGGAAATCTTTACAAAACTATAGTGAAAAGGGCTGACAGAGCTTTTTTTACCCCCTTTATAATATGTGATACATTAGTATAATCAGAGTTCATTCTGCCCTAAAGATTAAGTCCCAAATATGCCAATTATTTAACAAATCCTGCTTGAAAAAGAATATGGTTTTTAAATTATTTAAACCAAAAATACTATCACAAGTATACATAAATACCAAGAATATTGCCACCAACATTCTACAGCAGGCATAGTTTAATTTCAGCAACATAAAACTTGGTGTAACATGTCACAGACTGATACATTATTTTCTTCTAGTTTGGGGACCAGGCAGCTTCAAATTCATTTCCTCTACTAGAGAACTTTTTAACTGATACATACAAAATTTCTGTCAGGTATTTTTTTCCAGACATTCCACATAAATATTCTTTGACAGAAACGTTTACGTTTTACAAATATTTAATTCACTATTCTTTATCTGAACTTTTTTCTCATTTGCTTTATTTTAAACTGTAATTCCATGTGGGAATTTATTGCTTTATCAGGTGGAAATTGTTTGAACTACTATATGCCAGGTACTGAGCTTAGTGCTAAGAAATTATAGATGACTAGAACATACTTCCTGATTCAAAGAGATGCAGAGTCTGGCAGAAGAGACGTAGTTCTCTATAATTAACTTAAGAGCAATGTAATTCTTGCTCTAAGGGATCTTAGTAAAGATTCTACCCAATCCATTCATTTCCAGATTTAAAAAAACTAAGAACTAGAAAGATTAAGGGACCATTAAAATATCATTAATCCAATACAAGAGCTTGTATCTTCTGAATCTTGGGCTGATCTTTCTAACTATATCACAATTTAATTAAAATTAGGCATATAATTAATGATCCCTGCTAAACTCATTTACATTTTTATTTTATTTCATTTGCAAATTTACATAAACTTCAGGACCCATTTGTTAATTCAACAAACATTTATGTGGCAGGCATTTTCAGGCTCTAGGGAACACAGAAAGGAATAAATCACACCCTTGCCCTCAAGCAGCTGTCTAGTGGGAAAGACTGGTGGCTTAGGTAAAGAATTACAGGAGAATTTAGTGCTATGATGGAGGCAAGTACAAACTGCTACAGGAGAAAAGCAGCAGCTCACTCATCTCCACATAAGAGTGTCAGGAAATACATACTTAAATTTGCCAAAAGGAGTATTCTAGGGAAAGAAGTGTGCTAAGACTTAAGAGACACCAGAGAGCAAGCATGTTAAGAGAGGAGTAAATGCAGTTATTCTAAAAGGTCGGAGCCTAGGAAGGAAGGCTGTGAGTGAGTAGTACAAGAGATCTGAAATAGGCCAGAGTCAGCTCATCAAGGCTCTGTAGGCTAAACTGTTTTCTAAATTTGCACTTGGGAAAGTGCAACATACAATGCTAAACTACTGTATGCCACTGAGTGCACAGTTCATCAGTTGGATTACTATTAAACCCTATGATTTATGACAGCTTCTGCCAAAAATGAATAACCCTACATCAGGACTATGACTTCTAAGCAGGTCAAATTCAATTCCATTCAATAAATATTTATTGAGTACCTGCTATGTGCAAGGAGCTGCAAAAGCCAGGAAAGAAAAATTGCTTTTCTAAAAGCAGTATATTAGAGAGAAAACCAAGCTCACCACCAGGGTCAAGTTCAGATTCAAATGGTTACAACTCTTCTAGAAATACCTAAATTGCTTCCTAGAATGAAGCTTGGTACTAACACAGAAGAGCTTTGATAAAGAACAAATCTGTAGTCACATTATAAAATGATGAACTTTTTAGGGCACCGATTGGTGCATAAAAGAATTGGTTCGATAGCAATATTGCTCTTTTCTGTTGAACTAAAAGGCAAAACATTTACTACTGGAATTAGGCTGAAAATTCCACTATAGCCATTGACTCAAAAAATTTGGAAATCACCAGGACCAAGTCCTTTTGATGTGTCAATACTGAAATACAGAACTAGAACCTAACTAAGGTTACTGCTCAGAACCCTGATAGCTGGACTTGAGAATCAGGAACTGTCTCCATACCAATATACAACTGAGTTTTATATTTGCTTAAATGTATTAGAAATATTTAAGGAGACTCTCTCTGTACATGTAGTCTGCATTGTTTCACATGAATAAAAATATATTATTAATATATTGGCTATGCATTCCAATACATAAATATGTATTTATATACATATATTCAACCATATCAAAGCAAAAGCACAAATACAAAAACAGGATTTACTAATGCTATAAGAATTTTCCAAGTCATTACTTATTCTTGGAATAATCTTGCATTTAAAGAGTTTTCTGACTGCGCCTTAATTAAAACTTCCAGCCAAAAGGTAATCAAAATGTATTAGATCATAGTACATTCCTTGCAAACAAGGTTCAAACCAGCCTGTGAAACATAGGAAAGGACTTTTACCAAATAAAATGAAAATTTCAACAGTAAGGAATTGTGCCTATACTGTTAAGACTTTCATTATAAAGCACATCTCACTTCATGGAGCATTCAGTTATACTGAATCAAGTAATATACTCTCAAGTGAACTGCCTCATTCTTAAAAACAATGTAGAAAGCCCTGGGCCAGGCGCGGTGGCTCACGCCTGTAATCCCAGCACTTTGGGAGGCCGATGCAAGCAGATCACGAGGTCAGGAGATCGAGAACATCTTGGCTAACACGGTGAAACTCTGTTTCTACTAAAAATACAAAAACAAAATTATCAGGGTGTGGTGGCGGGTGCCTGTAATCCCAGGTACTTGGGAGGCTGAGGCAGAAGAATGGTGTGAACCCAGGAGACGGAGCTTGCAGTGAGCTGAGATCGCGCCACTGCACTCCAACCTGGGCAACAGAGTGAGACTCCGTCTCAAAAAAAAAAGAAAGAAAGCCCTGTCCTCCTCCTATAAATGTTAGAAGAGGTTTCTTATTACAGTTACCTAAAAGTATATATATACATCTTTATAGTAACAGGTACCGAAGAGTTCTTTGGGTTCTTTCCATTTTAATGCAGCAAATAATTACTAAATATAAAAATTATAAAAATGTATTTTACTAAGTATAAAAATGTAAAGTGTAAAAAAGTATAAAAAATACACTTTTTTAATAGAACATTAATTGGGCAAAACAAAGTTGGCATATAAAATTGATCATGAGTCCAGCACAGCTGAATTTAGAGAAAATTACCAAGACCTTTATGGTTTTCCACGAAGATGTCTTCAGAAGATTGACATTAAGAAGCACCATTAAAGAACTGACTAGTTGTAATTAAAACATCCATTGTGTATTCTGTTCACTCTCTTTCTTCCAAATGAGAATGGAACTTCCTTAAAGGTGAAGAACAGTCTTTCTCATTGGTCTCTCTCTATCACCTAATATAGAACTTTGCATATAGTAGATGTGCAATAAATATTTGATGGCAGAAAGGAGGAAGAGGAGGAGGAAGCAAACAAAGTAAGGATGAACCTCTCAGGAAAATTATATTACAAATAGGATATCCATAACTATATTGAATAAAGCTGCCTAAAAATGAGTACAAAATTTGGAGAAGAATTTTATAATATCAAATATGGGAGTGGAGGAGGGGAAATGCCTTTTTGATTTACCTCCTTTGGAAAAAGGAAGCATCATATTATTCCACGGAGCAGTGTGCTTGACTCTTCATACTGTGAACACAGACATTAGAATCAAGCAAACCTAGGATCTGTCCCTAACATTTACTAGCTTTACAACCTTGGGCAGGGTTCTTCTTCGGGAAACCTCTTAGGATATTATAATTCTTACAAGAGGAAATGTAAGGTGCTATGCACTGTGTCCAGAACATAGTTAGCCCCATCTCCTTCTTAATATTTCTTCTCCCTTCCATATTTTACATTCCATCACAAGGCAAAATCCCTGCAGATTTTGCAAAGGTATGAAAATTAGACCAAGGGCACCGAACAGTTTGTTGAGGATCACAATTTTTAGAAGTTCTTTTAGCTCATAAAGTTACTCATGCTGCCTAAAACCCTTAAAAAGCCTGGAATGTTCTGTGCAGAAAAGCAAGAAATAAGGCTAAGCCCAGGTCAGTGTTCCTGTCAGCTGAAATGGAATCCTCTGGTTTCTTCAAACCCAAGAGGCTCTTAGGAAAAGATGTAGGGCTTTAATATTTTTTTAAATCTTTTAGCAGGTAGAATACTATAACTATTAATACTTTTTTCATTGATACTGTAAGATAATATAAGCTCAACAATTATCTAAATGTAACTATGTTAAAAACCTATAAAATTTGTTGGCTATTTTCAAAATGTGTCTTTCATTACTAGAAAAAACTAGCAACCTACAAATACTTAAAAACAAAAAACAAGAAACCTTAGTTAAAAGGTAATAATATTATTAATACATGCCCAAGCAGAGTGGATAAAAATAGCACTGTGGCATCCTTTAAGTCACAGCAAGTGTATAATAAGATGAACTTAATATTAAAGATGAGAATTGATTTTCATTTTAATTTTTTACCTATTTACCCACTTAATTGCTAGAAGACTAGTTAAAATATATATATTGCATATTTCATGATACAAAATTAAAAACATGGTTTAAACATTATAAATATTATGCCTTAAATCACTTCCTGACACCCCAATATAAAATTTACAAATTCCCTCAAAACTTCTCTGTATATTCCCTTGCTTTCCTCCCGCATAAGTGGAAGTTACATTTATCTGCCAAGATTAATTAACCCTTCTACTTGTTCCTAGTCTTTCCCTCCCACAGTTTAATCTAGAATGCTACTGCTTCAACTATTTCTTTTTCCCTTGCATCTTAGGCCATTCCCTAACTACATCCTTTCCCATCAATCTTTTTTTTTCCCACCAGTCTTTGAACCTCTCCTATGGTGCGTGCACACATACATACACACCCACACACAGTTATTTCAATGATGTTCAAACTCTCAAGCTAACATAACTCCCTTCCTTTTCATTGTTGTTACAGTTCTAGAACAATTTTTAAATAATCCACATACTCATTTTAATCTCGCCCCATCACATAAGTTAAACTGCTCTACAAAGGTCAGTAATGGCCTCTAACCATACAATTCAATGACTTCTTAACTTTTCACCCCGTTTGGTTTTCTCCACTTGAATTTGAACTTAGTTTTATCAGAACTTCAGATTTTATCTTCTTCTTAAAGCTGTTTCTACCTAGGAAATCATTATGGTTTAATTCTACCTTTCTCATCATTAATCTATGTAGGATTCTCTTTCCTTTTCTGGTATTTAATTACACCCCTCAAACTCCCCAAAATTCAATTATCTGACTTTTTCTCTGAATTGCTCCCTCTACTCTTCCTCCGAAATCTCTGGCAGTTCTATAGCATGAAATGCTATCTCTTTAAGAATATCTACCAAATATGTGTCTCTTGTTTCTACTTCTCTCTTGAACTGTACACTTAATTTTCTGACTTTAAATGAAATTCACTCTGGCATGGTGAACTTAGCATGGCCAAAAACTAACCCCCACACTTCCTCTTTTCCTTCTTATGTTCCTTGCTTCATTAAGTGCATCACTGCCTTCGGAGTCAACTAGGCTGAAAACCTCAAGAGTCACTTTCACTGCACCTTCTTTCATCCTCTAACTCTAAGGGGCCACCAAGACCTGTAGATTTTACCTCCAAAATGCCTCCCACATCTGAACTAACACTTGCTATAACTACTTCCAATTATCTAGGCCAGCATTTCATTATTTCTTGCCCAGACTGTTTTAATTCCTCTTGATCATTACTCTTGCTTTCAGTTTTTTTCTCTTAATCCAAGCTTTACAGAGTCAAGTAAGAATTCTATCAAAGCACAGCCCTGATATTTTCCCTCCCTGATTAAGAGCCTTCAATGGTTTTCTACCAAATAAATTAAGACAAAATTATTTGACAAAAGCAATTAAAACCACTATCATCTTCCCCTAACTTCCCCTCTCTTACTCAACAATCTATCATTCCTTCAACCTAAATGTCCTCCATCACACTGGAATCCAACCCATGAGCCGGACAGTACCTCCTCCATGCTTCATTCTACACCAACTTTTCACCCTTAGCAAGCAATGGTTCACCTCTGCCACATACTATGTCTCGGCACTTTATTTATACTACCTTAAAGCACTTACTACATTTTACTCTATGGCATAGCTATTTGGAAATGTCTGTCTTTCCATAGTTGAGATTTGATAAATGAATGATGAAATCAACAGACAGCACATAAAGCACCTTTTAAAAAGAAGAAAGAAATAGATTCAAAATCTGAATGCTAAAAATTTTGTACTAGTTAAAAGATTACTAACTGATTAAGGCCTACATTATATGAATGCCTTATATCACAGGGATAAACCAAGGTTAAGTCTTCGTAGGATTCCTTTAAATCCTTTACTTTATCAATAGCTTTTCTTAGAAGTCATGTACCAAACTTTGGGATCACTTCATTTATCACAACACAAATTCAAAACTGAACTGAGTACTAAACAAAACTGTACAGACAATTTGTTATTATCCCCTAACCAAGTCTACTATGACTCATGATTCTGCTAAGGTGGAACAACTTCAGTGAGGAAAAGGAAATATGTCAAGAAGTATAATTCAAATGAATGATATCCCTTGTTTTAAGGCTCTAGGAAGCTAAGAGTCTCCAAATCAGTAAACACAAACAATAGGCATCTAAAACCTGTTTTACTCCACATGGAATATGTTTCAGAGATATGAGGAACTCAGCTTAGAAAAGAAAGTTTACTTGTATTCTTTAAAATATTTATATATAATCCAAGCATCCTTGATTGACAAACTTTAAAATATATTATGATCACAATTAAATTAAAAGGAGTATAAATTATATTTCAAGCTTGAAAAATGTACTAAATAGACTGAGGGCAAAAGGCAAGAAAAGCCTACTGGGCATCATCACTTTCTAAATGCTTTTTAAATTCTTTCGGTAATGTAATTTAAAATAAATGACAAGGACAGCAAGACAAAAATTTGAGGCAGGTACTTAGCATGCTTTGCTCTTTAGCATCAATTAATTATTTTCTAATTTTCCGAGCATCCATGTATGCTCATTACATTTAGTATCTATTAGATGGAAAATTGTTTCTTCTATTTTCCATCACCTGGCTAAGATTCTTGTGAAAACCATGCTCAGGAACCTCACACTGATAAATTATCATTCCAACCATACTAATTAGTAATCATTTCCTTACTCTCACCTCAGCATTTCCAACAAGAGCACAATAATGCTGTTCCTAAAAGGCAATGGCCAGCAGAATCCAGACAGAAAACTGTCTGAACACTGGCCAGAAAAACAAGGACGATGTTCTCTACTCTGTTCCCACTGTACTTTGGGTTTGTAATACAGCCCTTTCCATACTACATGGCAATTATCCATTTATGTGTTTGGCTCTGATACTGCTGAGTTCCTTGACAGGTCAAAGGCAGGATTATGTCTTGTCTAGCTTCATATCCCCAGTAACAAGCCCTCAGTGGAAACACAGTAGGCCCTCAAAAAATGTTTATTAAGTGTTTAAGAAACCTTGTCTCTTGAGTAGCTTCAGAACAGACTCCACACTTCATTCTGGGCGCACTTGAGCCTAGATAAGTATTCATGATTAATACTTCTATCACTGTATCAAATAAGCATCCACTGATGTGCTTTTGGGTCAGTTATCAAATTACACTGACACATAGAACTAAGGCCAGAAAATCTGTTTAAATGGGATGTTTTGGGATATGCTACTATCTACTATTCTTTTCCTCAAAGCATGGACTATGCTAACTCTGTGCTACTGATTTTCTGTTACAAAACATTCTACATCTTATACGGAACACAACTGAGCAATTACACTCTCCCATTCTCAGTGACCTTAGAGCAAAAGCCTGCCCTCTGAAAACAGAACATTAATTGGAAACAATTTCAATTGACCATTTTAAATTCTAGAGGCCAAGAAATGGTAAAACTACATACTCACTAGATATTTCCCCTACAACCCAAGACTGCTTCATTATTCCCTGTAAAAATAGTTATTTTACTTTATTAGTAGCTGAAACACACTGAAATTGAAGCTTGTGTTCATATTTATACTTCCAAGATCTACCCTTACAAAGAGGCTTCATAAGAAAAAAATATTAACTATACACTTAACTCTGCCTTTTACATACCTACCAATTAGACTTGAAAATTGCTATTTTCTGTTATTTACAAACTAAATTCATGCTATTGCAGTATTTTTTTAAAAAGGTAATGTGTCAAGGGATTAACTTCAGAACTAATAATAAAGTTCCTGATGTAATCATCAGGACAATGTTGGTATTATGAGCCACTTCCTTCACCACTAACAAATAAGAAAAGATAAACAAAAGAGGGGGATGTTTCTGTACTACACACTTATATACTGCCAATTAGTAATTACCAACGCCTTTCTATTTACTGTATCTTAAGAGTAAAAATAAACATACTGAATTCTTTCATAATAATTTATGTGATTTCTCTCCACAAAGCCCCTGGGTACATTCACAAATGAACACAACCATTTTCATCTTCGACAAATAATGAAGATAAACAGGCAATGTACATTTGCCAACACCCGCACCCACATCCCACTAAGTAGAGACTTTTGATAATAGATCTCCTTGTTGAGTCAAGTTTCTCAATTGGAGAAACTAAACCTAAACCCACAGAAGGGTTAATAAAATAAACAATAGCAGATGTTTAACGATCAAATAACCATTTATTTTACCATAACTCATGGTGAAATAATTAAAAGTGAATAAAACTTATGTTAACAACCAGTTACAGACCAAAATTGTGTACATCATTTTTAATGTTTCAAAAATAATTTTATAGTAACTATAGCTCACCACTTCCGTATATAAATCTTTTTGATTTGATGTCCTAACACTCACAAATGTACAAATACTGACCACTCCAAGATGGAGGGTGGGGGAAAAAGAACAGCCCCTTTATAGAATTTGAACCATTTGCTGTCCACTTATGTAGCAGGTAAGTTAGAGAAAAACCTTGAATTCCTTCTCTTACCCCAACTAATGATTTAGGCAGTGAGAGTGACCTTCAAATGCACACTCTTTAGCAAAGACAAGATAGGCAGCATTGTGCTTGACAAATATATGCTATTTTTCCAATTGAATAGTCCTTATTCTAAAGTATCCAATGCTAAAATCAAAACTGAACCCCAAGCAGCAAGTTGCAATATTCTGACACTATGACGTCGTTCTGTCTGGAGCACTTTAATATAACAATTTGAATAAATTGGCAGAAGCTTAAATAGGTCACACTGAAGCCCAAAACTAAGGCTATTTATCTGGCAAAAATATTCTGGCTCTGCATTTGGCACCATTGCCTGTAGAATGACAGGCCAGTCATTCATCTGTGTGTCCTTTCCATTGGAATAAATGAAAATAATGGAAATCTTGTCACATTCGTATATTGCTACTACTACTGATAGTGGCTTTTGTAGCCAATATTTACAGACAGGAGCAAATCAAAGCAAAGATGAATGTTACCACATGATTTCATGGATGCTCTGGCACATCCCTACAAATTTTTTTTTAAAACCTCCATTTCTTCAGTTATAAAGATACTGAGTCTTGCATCAACTAAACTTATAATTAGTTCCAGATATCTACGAAATAAAGTCATAACGTGTTACAAACATTTACTAATAAATCCAGGACAGTGTTACTGCTTCAAAAAAAAGAATTATTAATTTTTGCAAAGCAGCAAGCTACATCTTAAATTTATTTTATAATCATACTTAGTAAGGTAGGATACTGACAGCTACAGTTGCTGAGTAAATCTCTGTAAGGTATTCAGATTGACTTCTCTGGATACTGACACCCATCTTGATTTCTTCTTGTGAAATTATAGTTTGTCTGAAAGCAACATGCAGAAACCACAGAGGTTTCTGATACTCTCAGCCTCGCCACCCCCAACATAAATTTTCCTTTCACAATAAACAATGTGCCATCGAAAGGTTTCCTGTTTCAAAATGGAATAGTAGATGAAAGAAACTGTTAACTCTCCCATTAACAACAAAAAAAGTTTCTTAATGAAGATGAATTCTCAAAGATGAAAATGGAAACTCCCTCAAATACTGCTTCTTCACTTAAGAACTAATCTGTTTCTTTCCCCAGTAAATATTTTCAGTATCATACCAGATGATTGTCATGAGTGCTCAAAGACTTAAATAACCTGCTTGTACTCTTTTGTTATCTAAGAGTAACACAACCTCACAGAAGACAGAACAAACACTTCCAAGCATTCTATGGCCATACACCAACAAAATGCAGCCAATGGTTAAAACTTTGCATACTGAGTCATGTAGAGGAACTCTGAACCTTAAAGAGTAGAAAGGATAAAAGGTTAAAAAAAAAAAGTCTTTGAATCCAACTTTTCAAAAAACACAGAGTTGAAGTAAGAAAAATGATGAATTGAAATCAAAAGACTGTTGCCATAACAATGGTTGGTATTAATTAACAGTATAAATAAATCCGGAGAAACCAACAGACAAAGTGAATAGTGTTTCGCACAGGCAACGTCAGAACTTACCACTTTGTCCATGAGCTTCCAAGTCTTCTCCACCGTCCTGCGATCTGCGGCAGCTTGCTTAGGGGGTCCAACTGCATCCTGAATAGCATCAATAATACCCAAAATTCGACCTTTTCGGGGATTTCCTCCTCGACCACCAGGGTTTCTGCCATTCATTGAGTTTGCCATCTGGAATTTTAGTTCTTTAAAAGGCAGATTTAAAAAAAGAAAAGTTAGTTGGTTTTGAAAATATTTACCCACCAGAAAACTAAAGAGACTAACTTGTACCCACTGCATCTTCCTCCACCAATGAGAGAAAACCAAAAGTTCCAGATTCATCTTTATCAATAAGCTTGTGAATTTACACTCTCAATCTTTACAAACAGTAGTTTTAGGAGCAATGATCCTAGATTTGCTTTTACAATACTAAGAGTTAAAGATGCATCCTGCTCACGTTTCAAGTAGCTAAGGCTGAACTAATACCCACTCACACACACACACACAAAAAAAAACTTAAACAGGTTTCCTCCACCTAGATAAAAACAGAATGTTCTTCCCCTCCTGCCGTAATTCCAATTCAAAATACTAGAGCAACTGAAGCTCCTATCATACATTTTGGGAGCCTTACGCAGAAACTTCACTTTCACTGTTAGATTTCTCCAAGTTATATAAACATAAAAATTATTCTACACAAACCTAAGGGACAGCTCTGTTGTCAACAAAGGCGCAGGACATGTCCCACACTAAAACCACTAACTACGGACACACGAACACCTTTCTTTAGATCAACGCGGTGAGTCGTTATTCCCAAGAACCAAATGAAATAACACACAAATAGCCCATTTGAAAAGAGACGGAGAGAAAACTGACAAGAGCGGCCACGGAAAGGAGGAGTTCACTTCTCTTGCTCCTCGCCTCTGCTCTCACCCAAAGCTTTGTTTCAGGACGCCTGTGTCCCTTCCCTGCTCAGGCCCCTTCCCGGCCCCTCGGGTCTGAGCTGCGGGAGGAAGGTGGACTGGGAGGGGACAAAGTGTCCCTCCCGTGCCCGCAGCCCCGTCCGTCTAGGGCGCGGGAGGGACACTGTGCTCGGCGCCTGGGTGGACGCGCCTCCCGGCCGCCGGCTGCAATCCTCACCGCCGTCTGCCTGGATTCCCTCTCCCTCCTCCCTGGCCTGCGGGTTCTGGTCTTTAAATGCCCCACTTCAAACTGGACGGCGGCGGCAACGGCAGCTGAGAGCCAGGGTTGTCCCCTCTTCCTCCTTGGCCCGCGCCTGGCTACCCCCGGGCCCCCGAGCCGGCAAGAAGTGTAGAGCCTCCCCGGCGACCCCTTCCCTCCTTGCCTTTGGGCGCCGTAGCTGTCCAGAGACACGCGTGTGCGCGGGTCCCACTCCACACGCACGCAGCCCAGTGTGTGTGGGGAGCCCCGGCGGGGAGTGAGATCGCTGAAACAGCTCGCTCCCGAAGAAGGAGCAACCCAGCGCGCAGGCCTCCAAGACGTGGAGACGCAACAATTACCGTCAAGACAAATCCACACCCGCTCTCCCCTCCCGCCCGACTTGGGGAGGCCGCGGGACGCCGCAGCAGCACTAGCAGGAGGAGGAGACGGCTCGCTGGACACCCCACCCCTGTGGCCAACACAGGACCCAGGGCGGGGCGGGGCGGAGGCGGGGCCGCGCGCCGCTGGGCCAGTGCCGCGCACCCGCGCACTGCCCGACAGCGGGTGCAGCCAATGGGCGGGAGGCGCCCGTCCTCCTCGCGCTGCCGCCCCGTCCACGTCCTCCACAGTACACAATGGCCCCAGAGGAAGGCCCGCTCGCAGCACGTCAGAAAGGAGCTGGACTCGGAGAGAAATGAGGGGCCTGGACTCGCCCGGGAACGAAAGTGGAAACGGGAAAGGAAATGGACGAAGGGATGCAAGGCACGAAGGAGCTAACCAATAAGGGGTGGCAGGTGGGCGTAAGCGTCGGGATCGGGAGCCAAAGTCATCTGGGGCTGAAAGGCGGGACTTCCTGCTTCGCTTACCTTCCTAGTCTTTTGTTTCATAGCAACAGAGTAGTGGCTGGAAGGGTGTTGCTTCTCCGCTCTGGGCGGGCCCAACGCTGGAGAAATTCATCTCCCTAGGGCTGCCAAACCCTTCTACCCAGGACAGCAGCCAAACAGGTCTATGACGTTGCTTCTTGTTGGCTATCAAAAAAGAGCAACAGCCACCGAGCTTCTAAAATGCAGAATAAATCTCACAGAGTAGGCTAGGGGTGACACCTGACTGCCAACTAAAACTTCCTAAGTTTCTGAGTTTCTCTTTTGCTGTTAGTTTTAGACGGATTGCAGACCAAACATCAGGCTGATGAAAAAAGCAAATAGTTGACAACGCTGGCCAGTCTCTGCTAATCATGCCAGAGCAATAAAAGTACCAGATAATTGGAATTGCTGATAAATACCTTGCACCTTTTTACTTAGTGCAAGTTTCTGCCTAAATGACTGAGGAGGAGACGGCTATTGTGTTTTGTTGGAGTCACCTTTACACAGATTTCTATCCATTTAAAAACAGCCTTACTGTCGCTGCCATTCTCTATCAGCATTGTTACCTCTTTCTGGGGCTCCATTCTTTGTGCTCTTAAAAAGGCCGACATCTGGCTAGTTTTTAAAGGAGAAAGCTACTGTGCTGGGACTTGTCTTTCAGCAAGATCATAGGTTAAACAAATGCCTTCCATTTATTTCAGTTTACTTCAATCCCACCACTCATGCTACCAACAATTGCTCTGGACTTCACACTTTGGAACTTTCTTTCCACTACAGTTGATAGCGTTTGTTACACTTTTCAGCTTGGACATCTCAGATGTTCTGATATTTTACATTGGATTTTTTGTTTTTGATTTTGTTTTTTCAAATCTTTCTCTAACCACGTAACCTGATAAAATGTTTCTCAATGGTTCTAATCACTTTCTAGCAAATAAGAATTTTAATACTGTAATTATTACTATGAAGGATCCTGAGTTGTCCTTTACAGCCTTGAATTTACATGGTTAAGATTTTAATTTGACGAAAACAGAAAAAAATGTGCCTTTGCAACCAGTCAGGTGATAAAGTGTGATTCAGGAAGTAATTTTGTTTCCTTGTCATTATTTCTGTGCCAGTAATTAAAGAGTAGTTCCTTGTTTTCACATTCATTTATCTACAAAAGTGCTGGCCTCTCCATATCTCCTCCACCCATCCATATCTCTTTTACTCATAGTCGTAGCAGCTACATTTACTAAGGGGAGACTGTAGAAGAAAAAAACTGTGTTACCTTTAAAATAAATTTTAAAAGAATTAATGTGTAGAAGCATGTAGCAAAACAGTGGCTTAAGGGAACATTATAACTAAGTATATTACTTATATTCATATCTAGATAAATGTAAAATACCAAAATACATGTTATAGCATGTGCCATTCCTTTTGTATGGTGTTTTGCAACTGAAAGAGATGACTTAATGAGAAAATGGCATTGCCTATGGTATCAAGCATATCATGTTGATATAAATTACAAGTTTTGAGGTATATGGTTTGACATATTTTGAAATATATGTATGTGAGATATGCTAGCATCCCTCACCACTTATTTGCCATCTCACTTTCCTTGGTTCTAGTTACCTGTGGACAACCAGGGTTTGAAAATAGGTGAGTATAGTACAAGAAGATATTTTGAGACAGAGAAAGATACCGCATTTATGTAACTTTTATTACAGCATATTATTATTTTATTAATAGTTATTGTTATTAATCTCTTACTGTGACTACTTCATAAATTAAATTTATCATAGGTATGTATGTATTGGAATACTCATAGTATATATAGGGTTCAGTATTTTCTGAGATTTCAAGCATGCACTGTGGGTTTGGGCATATCCTGCGGATGAGAGGAACTGCTGTATGTACATATGTACGCGTGTGTGTGTGTGTGTGTGTGTGTGTGTGTGTGTAGTCAAGAAATTATAGCTTATCGTCAGCTAGCTATTTTATCAAGCAATCTGGAATCCAAGTTAAGTTCTAGTGTAGCAGGGTTCCCAGTTGAGCTCAAACTCGGATTCAGAGTTTGGTTTTGTCTGATAAACTGATGGGGCAGTAGAAGTCCTCCCTGCCAATTACTAGAAAAAGTAAATGTACACAGGGAATAAATAACTGCTGGGATAAAACTTCATGCCCCGGGTGCCTCCAATAGAGACACAAGAGATAAAGCACAGTGAAAGATGCATGCTTCAGGACTATAAACAAGAACACAAAGAAATGTTTCCATAAGAGACTTTATGATACTCAGGACATAAGCAGTAGTACTTCAAGCTGACAGAGTTGGCTAGAGAAATAGTCACCTCATTTCTATAGAAAAGTCAATCCCCAGTAGGGTGCAGTTTAAAGTGAATGCAGCATCAGTTAGCAGTGTGGGAAATTGTAACCTATAAAGAACATCTATATGGCCTTGTTATGGGACAGCAGTGTTCTACTGGAAGATCCTGACATGAGACAGAATGGTGGAGCTCCTACATGAAGGATCTTGTAAGCACGAGGGTGGCTAGTAAGTGAGTAATGTGAGCATAAGGACATGTGAGACCCTTCCCCCAGGTCTCCCAGAAAAGAGGGGGAGACTTTGTGGCAAGAATACTTAAGAAATTATGTAGAGACAGCTGTGAACCCGTGTAATTTGAGCATTACTGTTTGACATTAATATATGTACCAATAGGCTGGTGCCATCTAGAAAAATGCAGCTTAAATTCCAGTCTGTAAACACAAGACACTAAGGAAAAAAAAAAGACAATTATTTGAGGAAAATATTTAGACTTTTGTCATTTGCTTTAATTTTTCTTTTCTTCTATTTTTTCTAAATTCACAACTGACCCCTGAGATATTGGACATGAATTGACTAAATAACAAAGCCCCTCCATAACTTATGTAACCCATAATAGCTCAAAAATATTAATTGAATAAATGAATTGACTGTTTAAGAGTATTACATACAAAATATAATGCTGTTCCTGTTTCTGCACAATGCAGAATTCATTTAATTCACAATTCCAAGCAAGATTTTATTTTTACTATTAAGTAGATTTACAATGACCATCCTAACACAAAAACAGAATACCACCACAGAAATTTCTAATTTCTCATAGAGAACATGGACCCAAATCTCAGGTTAGAGAGAAACAAGAGCGATATGACCTCGTAATATTTGGGCATAACAAGTTGTTCTTTGTTACATGAAATAGAGTTCCATTCATCATTAACCCATTACATTTAACAGTTGGCATTGAGGGATGCTGATCCAGGGGCTCATCAGATATAACCAGACTCTTGAGTCCTAGCTTGGGCTCAACTAGAATGCTAGCTTAACAACAACAATATTAACAACAAAAATAGCAATGACTTAAATAAGATAAATCTCTCACACATAGAAAAAAGTCTGAAAGTAGGAATTACAGGTAGATATGGTGGCTCCACAGTTTTCTCAAGGACCGAAGTTCCTATCTTTATTCTGTACCATCCCAGCTTTGCTTCCCACCTTCAGAATCACGTCATGTTCCAAGATGGCTATTGGCTCTCCAGCCATCACCACTGATTTTCAGGCTAAAAGCTAAGAGGAAAGGCAGGAGGGCAAATGGACCTTCCATCTGAGTTAGTTTCCTTTGACCAATCTTCAGAGAACTGTCACAAGTACCTCTCTTAAACAACTCAAGGCCAGAATTTAGTCCCATAGCCAAATTTAGCTGCAAAATCTGGAAGGCAATATGTTTTTTATTATGGGAAGCAATATAAAAATTCTAGTTTGTTTCTAAAGAGAAAGGGATGAATAGATGTTGTAGCAAGAAACTGGCGAGTCCTACCACAATAATACTCTAAAAGTTAAATATATGATTAATAATTCACTTTTTGAAGGAAAAACTGAAGATCCCAATGCAAATGGTGTAAGATAATGATAATTTTGTATATTCAGTTGAAATCTAGAAGAAGTATGTGCATGCACACACACACACACACACACACACACGTAATCGTAACATCATTCCCTTAGCCGTATTTATTAAAAGCTGTGACCATTTCTTTAGTGGGCAGAAACATGCATCTGCTATTACTAGACACATATATCCTTTAATGTCTATCATATCTAAGTATATATAGTAAATTATATACAATTCTCATTACAGCATGTGTGCTCAATAATCCTGAACAATCAATATCAGAGCCAGAGCGTAGAATGGCAAAATTAAGCAAGAAACGTTCCTAATAGTTTTCCATCCTAAAGTTTACTTCAGATTAAACAGTTACATATCTGAAGAACAAATGAATGTCTTCACAATCACTTCTTTGTGATTTTCTTTCCCAGACAGTTGATTCCCAAATCAATTCTTTTCCACACAATGATTTACTTGGTAGTTGTTCTTTGTAATAAAGAGGATTTATACCAAAGCATTAAATATTGCTACTTGTAAACTTGGAGTAAACCTGCTATTTTGTCTCAGTTCTATATTTTTTCATGCCCCTCTCACGTTTCCTGTGTTTCCCTAAGAAGCCATGATTCAAAAAACATATGGACAATTTTCTTTTCCCTCAAGATTTTTGTGAAGAATGTAAAGTTAGAATTTGTTATAACGGTGTCTCTACAGTCCCCATGCATTTTGATTAATACCAAATAAATACAACATTTAATTTGTATTTTTATTTTTTAATTAACAATATAAATTCAGAAATTTTAAGGCTGAAGGGGATCTTGGTACTGATCACATCACTCAGTTTGCCAGATCGGGAAATTGGCAGATTTATCCAGGGTGATTGAACCCTAAAAGGTATAGGTAATAAATCTAAATTCATAGATTATTATATAGTGTAAAAGCCATGTAATTACATGAAAAGTAACTGCTAATCAGAATAAAATTAACATAGACCAGTTATATGTTCATTTTTCTACTCAAGAAGGCAAATTAAGATCCAAAACAAATATAGAAATTAGAAGAAAATGACCTACAGAAGTAACTCTAACAATGCCAATAGAGATCTAATATATTGCAAATCTACAGAAAGTCTTCCCTATTGGTTTTCAAGTTCCTATTCTCAGTGTAAAGGAAATGATCTTTTTCTATTTTAATTATCTTGTTTGTTTTAGGGGACAAAACTTATTAGGCACCTATCTTTATGTTATCAGCTAAAATTTCTGATAAAATTTCTGATTTCTTATTCACTTATCTATTTAATATGCCTTTTTTTAAGTATCTAATATATTCCAAGCATTATGCTGGACATCAGGATATACAAAGATGATTATGAACCAGTCATTGTTTCCAAAGAGAAAGGAACATAAAGAGTTTATTATAAACTCAAGTGGTAAAAGCAGTAATTTCTATAGGCAGAGGTCATTATGAGAACTGAGGAAAGGCACTCAACCCAGCTTGGAGAAAGTAATTACTAAACCAAGACATATACAATAAATAGGATTAATAGTTAATCACAGGAGGATCATTCCAGTCGGAGGAGAGCTCATAAACAAGGCCATAAAAGAAAGAAAGCTGTGTATGAAGAGAGAATAAGAGGCCAGGTGTGGTGGCTCACGCCTGTAATCCCAGCACTTTGGGAGACTGAGGTGGGTGGATCACCTGAGGTCAGGAGTTCGAGACCAGCCTGGCCAACATGGCAAAACCCCGTCTCTACTAAAAATACAAAAATTAGCTGGGCGTGGTGGTGGGTACCTGTAATCCCAGCTACTCGGGAGGCTGAGGCAGGAGAATCGCTTGAACTCGGGGTGTGGAGGTTGCAGTGAGCCGAGACCACACCATTGCACCCCAGCCTGGATGACAAGAGTGAAACTGCGTCTCAAGAAAAAAAAAGAAGAGAGAATAGGAAAAAAGTCCATTTTGTGGGAAGCAGAGAACAGTAAACAAAAGGCAAAAAGTGGCAAGTGATGCCTAAGTTAAAATATGGCTTCATGTGCCCAATTAAAGAGCTAGGATTTGATTTTTTTTTTTTCAAGGGAAGATACTGAAGGATTTTAAGCCAGGGGAGAGTGTATATAATAGAAACAGAAGAGGCAAGGGAGACGATTTTGTAACATTTCTGTTTGAGAATGTTTACCCTAATGGCCAGGTTGATAATGGATTGGAGGGGATAGGACTGAAGGCAGAGTGGCCACATATAGGAGATACCCATTAAGTGACTATGAGGACCTGAAATGGGGCAGAGGTAAAAAATAAATGACATGTGAGAAAAGTGGTTTCCATTCCTCTCTGCACATTAGAAAAACAAATTCTAGGGCTTTACTCCCAGAGATTCTGTTTTAATTGATCTAACATATTTTTAAAGATCTCCATGTGATTCTAGTTAGCAAGGGAGGCTGAGAACCACTGATTAGTTAATTTAGTGGTCTTTGATAATTACAGAAATATGAGCTGTGCAAAAGATGGAGGAGTCAAGAATAACTGCCAGTGTGCTAGTTTTAATTACTGGGTGAAAGCCTCAACAACTGGCATAGAGAATATTATAGAACAATCTCTTTCAGGGAAAGAAAGAATGAACTTAATTTTAAAAATGGAAAATTTAAGACATCTGTGGAATAAGCAGATGTTTATTAGATGATCGAATATAAATGATCACAGGTTTGGCAACACTGACAATTGAGTTCAATACCTGAAGGTTATTAAACCATAAAAGGAGATTATATAGGATAAGAAGAGCACTGAGATGATAATTGAACGCTGAAGAACAACATTCAGAGAATAACAGAAGAAAAAGATATTACAGACAAAAAAGGACAAAATAGAGAATCATACACACACACAAAAAAAAAACAGTTGAGATTTCCATGTTTCTGCGGAGTGAGCAACAGTTTCAATACAGGAAAGAGTTCCAATTTATTTTAAAAATTGCAGGCCAAGCGCAGTGGCTCATGACTATAGTCCCAGCATTCTGGGAGGCTGAGGCAAGAGGATCCCTTGAAGCCAAGAGTTTGAGACCAGCCTGGGCAACATAGTGAGACCTCACCTTTACAAAAAATACAAAAATATCTGAGCATGATGATGCTCACCTGTAGACCCAGCTACTCGGGGGACTGAGGCTGGAGGATCACTTGAGCACAGGAGTTCAAGGCTGCAGTGAGCTCGGATGCTTCCAGAGGACTCCAGCCTGGGTGATAAAGTGAAACCCTGACTCAAAAAAAATTTTTTATTTGCAAAACATTCATAGGCTATAACAACTGGAGATGAGAAGAGAAACATGAGAAACGTGGAGAAGAGAATTTAAATAGTACCTGTACATAAATGCAGGTCATGTGGGGAAAGAAGAGAGCAAGATCTTGGAATGAGAAATTTAAAGAGTGTATATGTTGAGAGATAATTTTAAAAGGAAGAGATTAAAGGGCATGTCACCCTATCAGAATGGAAAAAAGGAGACCTCTGCTATAAAAAGGGCAATACACAGATATACGGTCATGCACCCCATAACAACATTTCAGTCAATGACATACCACATATATGACTGTGGTCCCATGAAATTATAATACCATATTTTTACTGTACCTTTTCTATCTTTAGAAATACAAATCTGACCAAGCCCATCTGACCAGGCCTTCTTTACTTAACCAATTTCAAGTTTCTATGACGCTATGTTCTTTAATGTCAGAGCTCACCCACACTGTACACATTGTACTTAGATTGTGTTACGTTTTTTTTCCAGGCAAGTTCCTGTTCTCTCAGTCTTCTTTCCTCCAACTGACTGCTGAAAAATTATGACAAATTTTCTCACACTGACAGTTATATGAGCTTAATATGTTATCTTTTCCCAAATAGTTACCTTTTATGCAGGAATAACAGGATGTCTTCATTTGGTAGTGTTTTATGCCAGTGTCATGCTTGGGTAGGATTGATGATTTTGATTATGTGCACCCCCACGCAGTCAAACACCTCCCCAACAGGAATTCATTTAATCTACTTATATACCGTTTTTTTTTTCTGTCATGTCTTGTTTTTGTTTTTATTTTGCTTGCTGATTACAAGAAAACCTCAATTTCCAACATAAAAAGAGAAAATGAAGGAGGCTTCATGTTGCTATTTAATCTTTGGTATTAAGGAAGAAACAGAGGTACATTTTAAATATAATTTCATGACCAGCAGGCAAGGACAAGAGGCAGGGTGAGGTCAGGAGATACGTGTCGCTTATACCCTCTATATAATACAAAGGAGTATTCATATAAGTAATACCAATAAAATATAGATCAAAGCCTTTCTTACTAGCTAAGGTGAACTGAATATAAAGAAAAATGAATTTGAAAATAAAAGGCAGCATTTTAGAAGGCAGTCTTGGGAAAGGGACTGGGGTGATGAAACAGTTGATTTCCTACACTTCTCCATTCCCTATGCCTGCTCTCTAAATGACCTATTTTTAATGCTTCATCTTATTCTCACAAGTCTCAAGAATATTGTGGAGAAGGCAATCAAAATTGCAAACATTGATTTTTAAAATATATATATACATAAAAGGATAAATGACGGAATTGTTTGTGTTGAATGTCAACAGCAGAGAAAGAAAGTCCTAACTACCTAGTTAGTCAGTTTCCTAAAGGAACCTGACTTAGAAGAAGAGATTTATAAAAATTTGGGGGGAAAATAGCCACTTCAGTTCTTCCTAGTTACCAAATATCTTGACAGTCTTTTCTTTTTCAGTTACAAATAAGTCTGCCAAAAAGAAAAGCAAAATTGTTTACCTACCTACCCTACAACTCTCTTTTCTTTTTCTCAAGTTCTTCCTTACTTGGTTTTTAAAGTATGAAACAATTCTCCCATTGCATCAGCATATACAAAGAATAGCCAGGGAGTCTTTGCTCTGGGTCAGATGCAAGATAATTCTTGCATGAAATTAGCTATTTCTTGGCAGAGCTAAAAATAACAAACTGTTTGAGATTTTACCATGGCTCATCCAACTTCGAAACAAGCTTCTCTTCCAGATTCCTTGTGGATAGCTTATCCTCTGCCTCTTCAACCTTGAAGTACCTGATGGAAGCATTTTCTTTCATAGGTGAATGCTTCCTTTCCAAATTGACAGAGAATTGCCACATGTTTTCTCAGGGTCTAATGTTGTAGGAAGTAAGTGTTATTGTAGAATTGTGATTACATATGCACAATTAAACCATACTATTGGTAAAAAAAAAAAAAAAAAAATGAACAGGGATATATTATAAATCTGGAGCTTCTTCAAACACACTGTAAATTGAGTGCTACCAGCTTATTCAACACATACGTACATAAATATGTAACTACAGTGCTTACTATGAAGTAAGACAGAAATGGATGTTTAACTTGGGCCAGAGGTAAGGAAGTACACCAGAGAGAAAGTATGCTAGACCTTCCAGGATATTGAGTGAAGGAAATTGAAGTTCAGAGATGGGAGTTAAAATTGGGGGATGAAGTGCACACAAATAATCAAGTCTCGATGTCCCTAGGAAAGAAGGGTATCAGCCCCCATACCAGAAAGGTCACAGTGAGAATGACAAAATTCTCACTGTTAAATTAAGTTACGGGAATTTTTGAATTTTTTAATTGAGAGTTTGTACCAATTCTGTAGTCAAAGGAAATTTTAAAAAGGGAAAGAGGTAAAAGGTAAAATAAAATTATTATTTAAGAGATGTATTATTGGTATGGTAGAGTATCTAAGAAAATATAGAAATGAGGATACTGGCAGCAAGGGCTCTTGTTAGCAGGCTATCTACCTGGTTTGGGTTTGAGCAGATTAGGATCTGGGAAAATGTGGCAGCTCCAGCAATGAAAAGAAGTTAAAAATAATGAATATTAGACATACGTTTTAAAGAAAAAGGATCACAACTTTGATTTTAATTGAATATGATTTAGAAAAGAAGTAAAAAAGAACGTTTATTTATAAATATATGTAGATATAGATATATACTTTTATCAAAGATACGTATATAACATACATATCTTTGTTAAAAAAACATAGGGATGTCAAGAAGGGGAATAGAATTGGGGTTATATCACAATTCCTAACAATATCTGGTTAAATAATCATTGGTTTGATAGATGGGGAAATAGCTTAGGATAGAGTAAAATCTCTGGGTTAGGAAGATTCAATGCTTTTATTCCAAATACAACCCCACTTTGTGATATAACAACCTTTGCTTAAACACAAAGAGAGTATTCTGTTCCCACTTAGATACTTCTCTTTATGGGAAGAAAGCTGTTCCTTACAAGCAGCCAAAATCTGTGTACTTAGACATGCCTCAGTGACTTCAATTCTCCCAATTGGGGCCATAAAGAGAAATGCAATGTACGTTTTGGTAGAAAGGT
Organism: Hylobates moloch; assembly: GCF_009828535.3. NCBI lineage: Eukaryota > Metazoa > Chordata > Mammalia > Primates > Hylobatidae > Hylobates > Hylobates moloch. The sequence goes on along the minus strand of NW_026652279.1, from coordinate 55,979,078 downwards.
CTTTACAGTATATTAACAAGACAACATAAAGTTTCCTGTGCCTTCTATTATTTAGGATAAATTGTCTTAGTTTTTTAAACTGGTCTTCAAAGTATTTGCTTTCTATTTCTTCACTTTCTGGTATTTCTCTCTTAAAATATAACATTCATGTATGAACACTCTTGCAGATACTGTCTCATTACCAAGCATATTTAGACTTGTTCATTTTACACATAATAAATTTATTAAGGCAGCCTTTTCTACCACCGATGTGGTCTGGCAGGTCATTGTTTTGTTTAAGCTCGAGTCTGTTTCATCCAAAATACTACTTAGTTAATTTTTTTACCCATCTTTTTGATTGCCTAAATAAAGTTATTAATTATAACTTTCTCATAACCCATCAGTTAAAACGTACACACACATACACACACACACACACACACACACACACTCTAGTGATCAATAGGACCATTTACCATAGTAGCAGACCCAAATCCAAGAAAGTCTGTCAAGTCTACCTTAAAGGATCTCTTCACTAGAATCAAAGGAAGAGTCTTCAAATCCACTTCAGATAATTTCTCTTACTGATTCAACATTTATGTAACAGAAGCCACCAGATGACATTTAGCTAATGCTTGAAATGGATAAGCTTATGAAGAATGGCTCAACATTTTTTGGTGGTGTCATCAAAGGTTAAGCTTCAATAAGAAATAGAAATTCAAGAGAAGTCATTTTATAATAAACTCACATACAGCATATAATTGAAGAGACATGCTGAATCAGTATTTGATGAAAATATTCTTATGCTTGTATAATTTAGATGTGTGTTCTTTCATACACAGCAGATTCTAATATGTAATTCTTAACTAAAAGAAGCTTATCACTGTGGAAACAAAAATGTTTACTTGAAGTCTGAAATGAACTCAACTGGGTGGAATTTATCTCAGAGGCCTCAGTGATGCTTGTATCATAAAATCTACATTAAAAATAGAAAAAATTAAATATAGTAATCAAAGCATAATGTGTGAAAATAAGTACTCAGTAAATGCTACCTTGATCCAAATAGTGAAAAATTGCGGGGGCAGGAAGAGATGCTGAGCGTAAAGGAAACTTTTACAACAGTATAAATTTGATTAATAACCTGACACATTAAAAAAAAAAAAAAAAGCTAGTTCAGACTAAGCCAGAAAAGGTACAAATAGAGCTTGAAATCATAACTTTTGATAAAGCAGAAAAGACACAGCAGTAGTAAAAATGAATTATGCAGTGACTAAAGTTAACTGTAGAGGTTGGTGGTCGTGTATTTCAGTGGAGCCCACTCTGTTCATAGCCACAAACCAGATTTGTTACAGTTTCTGATTTAAGACATTACAGGTGTGGAGACTGTGGTAGGTAGAATCAGAATATTTATAGGCCCTAGAAGTGGACACTTAAAAGTAAAAATTCCAGAGAGTGCTAAAATTTCATGACTTTTTTTCTTTAAGGTAGTCCCAGAAAACAGTGGATTACTTTCCCTCTGGTAATAAAAATGGCAGCAGTGTCAGTAATTTCAGAAAGGAAAAATTAGCAGGAAGATTATTGCCACTACATTTACAGTTAGAGAAGTCAGATTTTTCATTCTGATTCTATTAAAATGAGGAATAATTGAAAATTCTATTTCCTCCCCCACACAATGGAAGACTCATATTTCTAATAATCTTCACTCACAATTTTTAAAAGGAAAAAAAATTATAATAAAATGACAACACTGATTATATCAGTAGTCATACTAACTTATTTTTCATAAGCTTAAAGGTGTATTTGCAACTTAGAGATACAAAAGGAATTTTATAAACACTTAGATTGAAGATCAATTTGTCAAGTCAGAACCCAAGGGTGAACAAATGTAGGAAAAAAGGTAAATGGGATAATATACTTTAAAGACGAGAGAGAGAAAGGCAACTGAAACCATTAGGTGAATGTTGTCCTAAAATTCTTCTTTGTCCATTCACCAAACTATGAAAATAAACGGGAGAGAAAAAAGAAGAGAGTGACTTTAATTTTTAAAAAATAGTTAAATTATTTACTTGTCAATGTTGACATTTTGAAAAGATCAACAATTTTGGTTGAAACTATGTTTTCTCAGAAAACTGAATGTCTTTGTCTAGTAATGGGAGGAAAAGCCTTTAAAATCCTTTGAAGGTTAAATAGCTAAACTAATGATTGAATTTTAAATCAAGGTATGTTATTAAATATTCATTTTCCATTTTATTTAATAAATATTTATTAAGCATCTTTTATGTACGGATGGAGATACGCTGGTATACACAGATAAACAAGTCAAAGTGTTTTACTAGAAATTATGGGAGTTCAAATGGTAAAAACGCAATTCAAACCAGTTTAAGTAAAATGAGGGAAGAGCACAACTCTGGGGGAGTTGTGCTTTTATCCCCAGGCCTAACTGAATTTCCAGATGCTCACACAACTATTATGTTGTTTCAGCATTGGTCCTATTTTTAGGCAGTATCCTCCCCCACTTGGTAGCAAGTTAGACACTGGCAGTTCAAGGCCTTCATCATTCTCACAGCTTATTATCCCTGTGAAAGTAGTCCCCTACTCCACAGTTTAAAGAAATTCCTGGCGGGGCGCGGTGGCTCACGCCTGTAATCCCAGCACTTTGGCAGGTCAAGGGGGGCGGATCACGAGTTGAGGAGATGGAGTCCATCCTGGCTAACACGGTGAAACCTCGTCTCTACTAAAAATACGAAAAATCAGCCGGGCGTGGCGGCGGGCGCCTGTAGTCTCAGCTACCGGGAGCCTGGGACGGGAGAATGGTGTGACCCGGAAGGCGGAGCTTGCGGTGAGCCGAGATTGCGCCACTGCCCTCCAGCCTGGGGGACAGAGTGAGACCCTGTCTCAAAAAAAAAAAAAAAAAAATTCTTAAGAAAAATTGATTAGCCTGGCTTGTATCATTAATTCATACCCCAAACAGTTACTGGAGCCATAAGATTGAAGGTCTGATTAGGGGGCTTCATTCCACCCACATGGAATGAGGATGAAGTGAGGAGATAGTTCCTCAAAGAGGTGCTAACTAGACAAAAACCAAGCATCCACCTCAGGTCTCTTTCATGGCCACAAGAGCTCTGTATGTAAGATGAATAAGATCTGAGTTTAGTCCTCACTCCGCTGATTATACTAGTTTTGACCAGCCACCCAATCTTATTAACTCTCAGTTTCTTGTAAAGTAGGAACATAAATAGTTGGTCTGGAAAGAATGGGGTATTCTATTCATCGAATGACAATTCCAGGACAACACACTTGCCTAGTTTTACTTCTTTCTCACCAGACACCACTTCTTGTTGTCTTCTGCTGCATCCTCCTCTGGTAGTTAATTTCTCAGTGGGAAACTGACTAGTCCTCTGGTCTGCTCTTCTCCACCTGCAACATCTCTTTAAGTGACTGCATTCTCTCTCATGGTCTTAAATACCATCCGAATATTTAATTTCAACTCTGACTTCTCCCTGCCACTCCAGAATCTTATATCTCTATATCTACTTGATATTTCTACATGAATATTTAATAAACCCAAAACAGAACTTCTGATATTTATAAACCCTCAAGCCCATTTCCTCCTGCACATATTTAATTATAAAATCTAGGGGTTACTCTTGATTCTGTTTCTTTATCTTTCATTTCTACCTTACTGACAAGTCATGTAAATTCTGTTTCTAAAACTCAGCCCAAACTCATTCCCTCTCTCCGTCTTCACTAATAGTCCAGTTCAAGAAATTATCGTCTGTTGGCTTGACTATTAACCTCCTAAATTATCTCTCCTGCCTTCCTATATTCTATTCTCAGCAGAACAGCCGGAATATTCCAGCTAAAACGTAACTTAGGTCACAACACGCAAAACTTTCAAATGCCACTCAGCTTCCTATCTCACTTGGAGTGAAGATCTTCATCTCTACCATTACCTACAAAGCCCTGCATGGTCTGGCTCACATTATCTTTCCTACCTCATCTCTTGACCATTCCTATTTCTCAACCACATTAGCTCATTCTTGCCTTAGGGGTTTCTTTCCAGCCTCGCCTTTCCTGCTCTTCCCTTTCTCTTCTTCTCAGGCCTGATTCTTTCTAGTAGCTATCAGTTTAAATGTCTAGTAGCTATCATCTTTGCAAAATGTTATTTTCCAATTAATCAAAAATGGCCACCCAATCTCACTCTATTATAGGAGTCTGGAAACTTTTCCTGCAAGTACTAGATAGCAAATATTTTTAGGCTTTGCAGGCCATATGTTCTCTATCACAGCTAATTGACCTTGGTGTTGAGCAGAAAAGCAGTCATAGACAATATATAAGTAAATGTGTTGCTGTGTTCTGATAAAACTTTATTTGCAAAAACAAGCCAGGATAGTTTGCCAATCCTTGCTCAATAACATCAAACTGTATTGATCCTCTGCTTAGCTGAATCTTATTTGTGTACTGTGCTTTTGTTTATTAGAATTTAAACTCCGCTGGAGCAGCAGCAACCTTGCTTATCTCAGTCATTATTTTGTTTCCAACACCTATTGCCTGGAGCATAAAGGGAAATACTTATTGAATGAATGAGTGGGTAAATGAATGAATAAAACTAGTATGTAAAATCCAAAACAGAAAAAATGCAAACACCGTCTCAGAGAGCTTACCTAATTTTTCATTATTATAAGAAAGATTAGAAAATTCTTACTATTAGTAGGTGATTTTACTATTTAAAGGCTTGCCTTTATTCTTTAGGTACAATTGCACCATATAATGATAGAAAGTGAAAAGGGAAAATTAAATTGTGATTATACCATATATATTTCACAAATTCTACTCATTTTTGCTTTCCATTAAGATACTTCTCTTATGCCAGTGGTCCTCACCCTGCAGTGATTTTGCCCCCAAGGGAACACTTGGCAATGTCTGAAGACATTTTTGATTATCGCTTCTTGTAGGAGTTAGGGTAATGTTACAATCTAGAAGATAGGGGCCAGGGATGTTGCTAAATGTCCTGCAATGCACAGGACAAACCCCCACCACAAGGAATGACCCTCTCTAAAATGTCAGTAGTGCAGAGGTTAAGAAATCTGTCTTATGCTTGTTTCTCATGAAGATAGATTTTTGTTGTTTTTAGGGAAATTCTTATGGAATTTCTGGATGCTACCTTAGGCTATAGACTAATTTTGAAAATTTCTGAGAAAGTAAATTGTATTTCTTAAAGGCCATAACTTTTATTTGAGACACAAAGCCATTCTGAAGGGTTCACTTCACATGAGGGAAGAGACAAGCCTTATTGTCACATTCATATTCCAAGAACATTCAGCCAATCCGATAAACTCTTTAAAGGAGTCAGACTTCAGACTGCATGTTCGTTAAGTGCCTACCACATTTCATAATATTCACTGGCCAAATGACAATAATGACAGTAAATCTGAGCTGACATCCTATTGCAGCAACAAAACAGGAAGGGAAGGAAGGAGCATTCCAAGGGCAAGAACAATACAGCAAATATCCTTTTATAGTTTTGGTGTAAGCCCAGTGACTTTGTTGTTACATTGCTGATACTGTCTATTGTTGAGTTAACCTGGCTGCATGCCACAATATCTCAATAAGTTAAATTGTCAATAAGACAAATAATAGCTGTAATTTCTTGACACTTGATGCTAGAGATAATTTTTCTCTCGTTTCTATTTTTCATAGATCTTAATAGAATATATCAAGAATCTGTTTGTCTAAATACAGACCTATTATTGAGGATAATAAAGAGTAACTTTCATAACCATTTACCTCATACTTACCTAACACAGCAGGGGAACAGGGGTGTGTGTGTGTGTGTGTGTGTGTGTGTGTGTGTGTGTGTGTGTTTTGAAGTTTTGGAGGGAGGGAGTCTAGACAACCAAAGTCAATGTTTGTACATCTTGATGCTGTTCATATCATTAAATATATAAAAGGGATTATACATGAACAATATGGGTAATTAGGTCTTCATGAAACTCCATAGAGCTTTATTATTCAATTTCTTCTACTCCCAACCTCTGTGATTGTTTCTTCCCTGCCAATCTTTTGGGAATATCTTCCTTCTATTTTCTTATGTTGGATATTTCTTAAAGTTCTGTCTTTGGTCTCCCTCATCTCATTCTGTATTCTGCTTTAGGATTTCATTTGCTCTAATGGCTTCAACTACCATTTCTGTGCCAACAACTTTCACGTCTTTATCTCCATCTTTCCCCAACCTCGGAAATAGCTATTCTTCATTTTTAATAGCTATGGGTATATCTACTTGGAAATTGGAAATTATCTTATTGGCTTAAATTGTGTATGTCTAAAACTCAGCTGATAGTTTCCTCTTTTTATGTGAACCTTTTCCACTGATGCTCATATCATTTATCCCCTTGGGTAATACAAAAACATAGAAATTACCCTGGCCCTTACTTCTCTCTAATGCATATCATATCATAATACCCTACCCTTTTTCCTCTGAAATATTCTTAAACAGGTTCACTTCTCCCCTGTTTCTCACTGCCACACAGTCTATATTACCACTTTGTCCTCTGATTATGGTACTTTCATGCTTAAAAATTTTCAATGTCATCCTCTTGCTCCTAGCTTAACACAAACTATAAGGCTGTACATGATTTAGCTTTCTTTCCCTCTTTTCTGGGATTGCACCTCCTCTCCCCTTGCTCTCTGCTCCAGCAACATGGCCATCTTTCCACGTCTTAGACAACCATCTTCTTTCTCCTCTCCATCAGATTCTGTAGTGGGTTTGTTGTTGCTGTTGCTTGTTTGTTTGTTTGTTTTTGAGACAGAGTCTGGCTCTGCCACCCAGGCTGGAGTGCAGTCATGCAATCTCGGCGCACTGCAACCTCTGCCTCCAGATTCAAACTATTCTCGTGCCTCAGCCTCCCGAGTAACTGGAATTACAGGCGTGCGCCAACCATGCCCAGGGTTTCACAATGTTTGCCAGGCTGGTCTTGAACTCCTGGCCTCAAGTGATCCACCTGCCTCAGCCTCCCAAAGTGCTAGGATTACAGGCCTGAGCCACCACGCCTGGCCCTGTCATGGTTATAGCGGCATACACATGACCTCTGTTTTAGAAGGTCTTTTGCTGCCGTCTTCTTCTATTTGACTCCCTCTACTTACTCTTCAGATTTCAGTTTAAGAGTCATTTTAATGGGTGAAACAATCTCCCTAGAAGCACTATAAGCACTTCTTCTCTGGTCTCAAGTGTTTGTCACATTTGTTACTTTCATGTTTATGTTTCTTTGTATTGTCAAGCATCAAAGGTGTCTTCCTCAATGAACTGTAATCTGTTTGCACTCAGCATTTCATCCCCAGCATTTAGCGTAGCTTCTGGCACATAATAGAATATCAATAAGTATTTCTTAAAAGTATAAGTAAAAATTAGTCATCATTTCAACTTATCAGTCCACCCCCCAAATTCTTACATTTCTGATTTCTCCAGTTCTGATAGCATTAGCATCATCTCCGAAACGCCAGTCCCAAATTTTCAGATTTACTTGGCTTCTCTCTCTCTCCCTTGTTATCTACCCCTGAATGTTTGCCAGGTGCCGTGGATTCTGCCTCTAGAGCATATCGTCCTATAAACTTTCTCAATGCCATTACTGCTCTTCCCTGGTGCAGGGAGGTGCTCCCCATCCTGTCCCTGTGCTATTACAAAATCACCCACCTGGATTCCACATATAATCTCTTCTTGTATCAGTCTTTCTTTTTGTCTTCCAAACATAATGTTCTTGTTGCTCCTATCATCAGAATGATTTTAGGGTACCAACTGTCTGTCTATTCAATACAGTATCCAGCATTTAAGTTCTCTATGATCTTGATTCAATGAACGTTTACCCAACTCTTTCTAAACATTCTCTTTTTTACAGATTATATTCCAGTCAAATTGAACTATTTTGTGTGCTCAATACATGCCTTGTATTTACCACTTCTAAGACTTTCTCTGTACAACTTCTTCCCTATGGATTCCTGTCCTTCAAGCACAAATTCTACTTCCTCCACGATCTTTTCTGATTCTTTCAGACAGACATAACTCCCTCAAATGAAACACTACAAAACTTTTTACCATATAGTAGCTTGAGTTCATGCCTTATTTCCTTTTCTGGACTATTTTCTTGCAATCCAGGATTCTTTCTTATTTATCATTGTGTAGACTATAGTGTTTAACACCGGGAATTTGGACACAAATGATGTTCAAGAGATGGTTACATTAATTGCTTCATTTATTTCTTTATTTTTCCTATGTACATTTAGTCTATGAGTGATAAACGCTTTCTTATGTATTTTATATTCTTTCAGTTTTTCCATATATTTTTTGAAAAGAGAGCCAAGAAATAACATTTTATGAAGCATGTCTCTTTTGCGTTTTAAGTGTTTCAGGCTGGGCACTGGGGCTCATGCTGATAGATCTCAGCAATTTTAGAGGCTGAGACAGGAGGTTTGCTTGAGGCCAGGAGTTCCAGACCAGCCTGGCCAACAGAGTGAGACCCCGTCTATGCAAAAGAATTTAAAAAAAACAGAGTACTTCATTTTTCCCCAAAATCAACAAAGTCATAAGAGTATTATTTGGGAACAGTGAGCATAAACACTTGTTAAAAATGTATACTTTTTTATACTCAAAGATGACATGAAATTCATAAACTGGTAAAAGACTAGAAAAAGATAAAAATTTATCTAATTAGTAGCACATATGATAGCATGAATATAATAGCCCTGGAAAACTTTAAGTGGTTTTTACTACAACAGTTATATTCCTACTGTTCCTTGAGGGCATTAAATGTCGCTGTTACTGACATTTTAAGCCAGGACAACTCACTATAGTATTCAGTTCCATGCTAGTCAACGTAGAAACTGTAATTTTGAATTGCTAACAATATAGATGTTTTCCTCTTTTCTGAAAAGCATACTAACCTTAAACGAAAACATAGTATTTTTAACAATTATACCTATGCTCTACCAAATGCCTTGCACAAATTTTTTGGTGAGACTCTTCTATATTTTAAAGTAGCCTTGATTTTCCATTTTAAATATTCTTTCTGCATAAACCATATAAGCATTACATTTTTTACTACACAGATTTTTTTTACCTTAAATGTCTTTTAAATACTTCATTGCTCCAAGCCATATGCACACACTCATATTTCAGTGTGATTAGTAAAGTGCACACAGTATAAAAGATTTATAGATTAAAAGGAGAATGTAAAAGTATAGAGTATAAAGTTTAAATACCATCTCTAAAGAATCTACACATATAAAAATCATATTGGTAAAACCACAAGCCAACTAATGCATGGAAATCTTTCCTTTTCAAATTTCAAGGCTTTTCCACACAGAGTTTTAAAACACTTAAGGCCTTTCTGTGAAGTAAATTTAATGTGCATATGTGCATACATGGAAGTGTTTAAAAATAAAATAATCCCATCTGTGGACCATTTTAAAATTTAACTCTTGTGGTCATAGAACCTAGAGTGAATGTCATCTTTCAAAATTGAGGTGTGGTAAGGAGACAAGCTATTATCTCTCAAGATACCTTAGTATGTGGCAAAGGATAGTTATTCACTTAAAATGAAATAACAATAAAGAAATCCTATTCTTTATGTTAACATAAACATTGAGTTTGTGTTAATGTAAGTTAAACATATATTTGTTAATTTATTCTCCCTTAAGTGAAGGAATCAAGACAACAATAATGAGATAAAAAGCATTATTTAAAACATTGACAATCAGTAAAATGTTGACAAAAAGACTCTATTTTAATAATGGCTGAATTGAGTTACTGGAATATCTTATTCTTTAATAATTGCAGCAGTGACAATTATTACTATTATTGTTATTTTTATATTTGGCAGCATTTTATAGTTTCTATGTTTTAGTTTATGAAGTTTATAGAAGTTATTTTGTGGTGTACAAGTTTGCCTTGAGTACGACAGGTAACTCACATTTTGAACACTTATTAGCATGTGACTATTTAATAGGCACCATGCATTATGTAAAGTATTTTACTTGTATTTTCTCAGATAATTCTTTAATTCTTATAATGCCTCTATGTGGTAGGTATTGTTATCTCAATCTAAAGAATTGGTGTTTAGAAAATTAAGTAGTTTGCCCAAATCACATATCTGCTGAGGAGCAGACTCCAATTCAGACACAGGCCTGATTCCAGAGCCCATCCTTTTAATTTCTCACAATACAAACTTCCTAAATGGGGACATTCTGATCTAAGACTGTCACAACATTTAATCCTAACAACAATGACATGATGCAGAAAATGCTGCCTGTGACTTAAACATTAAAATTGTGACACAGATAAATTAACTTGTAAGTGTCATTAACCTCAGCTGATGATTTTAAATTGAGATCTATCTAAATTTAGAGGCCATGCTATTTCACTATTCCGGTCCAATTGGACTTTCAGCAAGCATGGAAGTGATCTTTCTCTTTGGCTCTCCAATGAGATTGTCACTAGCCATATGTGACTATTGAACACTTGAAAGATGGCTAATGCTACTGAGGAGCTGCATCCTAAATTCTATTGAATTAAAATGCAAATTTAAATGATACATGTGGCTAATGGCTGCCAAACTGGACTGCACAGCCATTACTAAACTTACTTAAGCCACATATAAAGAGAACTTTATGAAAAATTGTTAAATGAGCTCACTTATTAAATTAACTCAATTTTAAATCAATTGAATTATTCCTCATAAGTTAATCCTTTAATTCATTATAAACCAGAATTTCCAAGTAAAGTAACTCAGTGATTTATAATGCAGAACTCAAAAAATTTTCATTTGAAATTCTTGCTATAAGGTGAATTTTTTTTCCAGTTGCTTTACTTCTCTTTAACTTCCTGTCAAATTACCTAAAAATAAAAATTTAAAAATCAAACATTTAAAATCATGTTAGGAAAATATTTCTGCATACATCCTTGACAGCCTCCCCCTTTCGCTTTCTGTATCTAGAAAATGTGAACTCAGTATCTAATCTTTCTCTTTAAATTTGTTTTGTAGTTTACTGGTTATGTTAGGACATTCACAGATCAGTAAATCCCAATTTGGAGGAATAGATGTCAGAAATGAGACAGTTAAAATGGGATTGAGTTTAATGTCACAGTTCCTAGTCTGGGCAAACAACCCCAAGGCACAAACCTTTTACTTTTTCACTCTTTCAGTAACATGAGAAAACAACCCCAACCTTACAATATTAAATGTTTCCCCAGGCTAAGGTCTGCAACAAAAGTTACTGGCAGGCAAGCTGCCTCAGTACAGCCTAAACTGCTTCTTAAGATGGAGGATTCTGAGGCAACCTCTTGTTCCAGTACCTCTCCCAGCAGCCCTCCAACCCCCGCCCACACCCTCACCACACACATACACATTCTAGGACCTCAGGCTACTTCTAAATGTTATTTACATTTTAGGATTAGTCTTAGAATTGTCTAGGATAATATCTGGTCTTCTGAGAATCATCAAATAAAACAACTTATCTTTAGCTTGTAGACTTGATACAGATCCTCCTTATGCTACTCTGTCTCTTCTTATCCTATTCTGCCTTTAGAATCCAGACAGTATGCTCAAAGTCAAATAATTAAGAAAAGCTATTGATCTATATACTAATGTATACTCATACCTGCTGAACAGTTTTTATCAAACATATTTCCCTGATTTTTCTTAGAATCCAGGAATGTCAATGTAAAGTTTGATTCAAATCTAAAATCACTCAAAGTAGTATTAACTCGTTTTTCTTCATGGTTCAAAAACCAGGCACTTTTCTCCCTAACATAATCATTTCCTTTAGGTTCTCCCCACCCCCTCCCAGCTCCATTTTAAGATTAAGCAAAACTTTCACACTGTAGCTCATATATCAGCAGGATGGAAATGATTTGGAAATTATTAGCCACATTTCCGGTCATGTACCTCTCCGGAATTCATGTGAATTTTATTATTAAATTAGATATATTAGATGTAAACTTTATTGGTTTTCTGTTGGTGCCTGAATTTTAACTGTGTCTCTTGTATGCTATGGCCTTGATAAAGTTGTTTTAATTCTCTTGTATTTGATTTTTAATCTGAAAAATGGTAATAGATGGGACTACTGTGAAGATTACATGAGATAATCCATGTACTTAACATAGAGCTTGACATATTAGAAACGCTCAAAAAATGATGTTAGTATCTTTCTATTGTTTTCCATGTAAACAGATGTAGGAGAATTGACTAAGTACTCATTTTGGTCTATGTGTAGAGCCATTTACAGTAATGGATGTTGAGTCTAAACCAGGGAGAATTTAAATTTACTAAAATGAGCAAGTTTGAAATGTTCTCTTAGTTCTGTAGGATTCTAATCCAAGGTAATAAAGGATATCAAATATTACTTATATGTGAAAATGGCTGAGAGCATCTACAAAGTGTCACACGTGTCCCAGTGAAGGGACCACCAAACAAGCTTTGTGTGAGCAGCAAGGCTGTTTATTTCACTTGGGTGCAGGCAGGCTGAGTCTGAAAAGAGAGTCAGCAAAGGGTGGTGGGATTATCATTAGTTCTTATAGGTTTGGGGGTAGTCGGTGGAGTTAGGAGCAATGTTTTGCGGGCAGGGGGTGCATCTCACAAAGTACATTTTCAAGGGTTGGGGAGATTACAAAGAACCTTCTTAAGGGTGGGGGAGATTACAAAGTACATTGATCAGTTAGGTTGGGGCAGAAACAAATCACAATGGTGGAATGTCATCAGTTAAGGCTATTTTCACTTCTTTTGTGGATCTTCAGTTGCTTCAGGCCATCTGGATGTATATGTGCAGGTCACAGGGGATATGATGGCTTAGCTTGGGCTCAGAGGCCTGACACAAAGAATTGAATCTGAAGACAGGATGCTAATGCCTGAAAACATAGTTTTTTCCAATTTTTAAAGAATATTCAAACATAAATCAGAAATAATAACAATGGTATTTCCTGAGGTTTTACCTGGAGTGAGTTAATACCAATTTGTACATTTTTAAGCCAGAAATGATTCTCAATGTATAGACCAAAAAAGGAAGTACTACTTTTTATTGATCAAATAAATTCTGCTTTCTTATTTTCTTTATTTTATTTTATTTTTTTTTTTATACTTTAGGTTTTAGGGTACATGTGCACAATGTGCAGGTTTGTTACATATGTATCCATGTGCCATGTTGATTTCCTGCACCCATTAGCTCGTCATTTAGCATTAGGTATATCTCCTAATGCTGTCCCCACCCCCCCCACCCCCCACCCCACAACAGTACCCGGAATGTGATGTTCCCCTTCCTGTGTCCATGAGTTCTCATTGTTCAATTCCCACCTATGAGTGAGAACATGCGGTGTTTGGTTTTTTGTCCTTGCGATAGTTTACTGAGAATGATGTTTTCCAGTTTCATCCATGTCCCTACAAAGGACACGAACTCATCATTTTTTATGGCTGCATAGTATTCCATGGTGTATTTGCTCAAGGAAAGCTACTTAAAGACTAAATAAAGAACAGAGCTGGGCCAGGCGCGGTGGCTCACGCTTGTAATCCCAGCACTTTGGGAGGCCGAGGCGGGCGGATCACGAGGTCAGGAGATCGAGACCACAGTGAAACCCCGTCTCTACTAAAAATACAAAAAATTAGCCGGGCGTGGTGGCGGGCGCCTGTAGTCCCAGCTACTCGGAGAGGCTGAGGCAGGAGAATGGCGTGAACCCGGGAGGCGGAGCTTGCAGTGAGCCGAGATTGCGCCACTGCACTCCAGCCTGGGCGACAGAGCGAGACTCCGTCTCAAAAAAAAAAAAAAAAAAAAAAAAAAAAGAACAGAGCTGGGAGATGTAAACTACCAACTTCTTGACCACATGTAAGGAGTTCTTAGACTGGCCCTCCTGTGTGTATAGTTAGGTCTCAATTCACCACCATGATAAGGCCTGCTTTGGCATAATCTCTAAATTCAGAGATGATCTCAAAATTATATCTTTTTTTTTTTTTTTTGTGAGGCGAAGTCTCACTCTGTCACCCAGGCTGGAGTGCAGTGGTAGCTGGGACTACAGGCACCCACCACCACGCCCAACTAATTTTTTTGTATTTTTAGTAGAGACGGGGTTTCACTGTGTTAGCCAGGATGGTCTCACTCTCCTGACCTTGTGATCCACCTGCCTTGGCCTCCCAAAGTGCTGGAATTACAGGTGTGAGCCACTGCGCCCAGCCTAAATCATATCTTCTTTATATGCTTCAGCTACATCTTCAACCAGTATTGTTTTCTAGCTTTTCATAGTAAAATTTATGCTTTCATCTTTTGAAAATACAGTCATAATGGTTCTATAAAATGTAAGACTGACTTGTTTATTCTTATTTCCTGAAATAAAGCAGAAAGAAAGCAGTTTAAAAAATATATGAAAATTAAAATGTAATTATAAAAGGATAATATTTATTATTTCTACTTTAATACCGATTTACTATGTTGTGAGCATTTGGACACATAGTGTATGTCAGCAATCACAAGTTCTTCAAAACATAGTCTAAAATAAATAACACAGCAAAAGATTTTGATAAGACTTGAAAATATGACTGAAAGCAATAAAATGCATTTCAAGACTAACATAATAACTTATTAAAAAAATCAAAATTAAATTTTCACTGGACCAGAACTTTTAATGGATCAAAGTCCTATCTGAGTTATCTTTTTTAGGTAAATAAACCTATTTTTTTTGCAATAAACCTATTTTTGCAAAGCATATGCTGTATTAAGTGGCAACTTTGTAGTATATTTGAAAATATCTGAAAGATGTCAAGAGAATAAATTATTATCACTCAGGAAGTTTGGCTGCATGCTTTTGTCTTAACTTTAAAAATAAAATTTAAAAGAAATTGTCAAAATGTTAGATGTGGTTCTCAAGAATTGAAATATGCCCCTACTAGTGTAATGTTTTGTTCCTTAGGGAACTCTGGTTTTCGTTTCAGCCAATAAGGTATCCAGCTAAAAACAGACTCCCTTGCAGCTGCAAGTGGCTATGTGACCCAGTACTAGACAGTGGGATGCAGGAGGAAGGCCCAGGCCATTTAATTAAAAAACGTAAAACTTGCTAAGACAAAGCACTTTTGCCATTTGCATTTTCTACTGCTTTCTGTCTAGAACACAGGATCAAGCTTGTAACCATGATTAAGAAAGACTATACGTTTAAGATGGTGGGAGCAGAAAAACAGGAGCCTGGGGAATTGACAGTATCATGAGTATGCTGCACCATTCTGGACCACTGCTGTCAGATAACTCCTTATATGAGAAAAATGGGTAACCTACCTGATTAAGCACCTATAGGATGTGTTCTCTGTTGAATGTAACCAAATACAAACCTAATTAATTCAAACTCGGTGGAATTACAAGTATTATGAACCTTGATATTTAATTGTTTGGCTAAGACCAATAAAAGAATGAAAGTTGGCAATGTGTACAAATGGAAAAGAAAAATAATATGTGTGTGTTCTCTTAAACATCTTCTAGTACAAGTTATAACTTCAGCAATTTTGAAAATTTTTAGTGATTCTAAAATAATGTGGTTTTAATGGCCAAAAGCAGGCTGCTAATTCATCAAGTAAATAGTAAACTTGTTCCTAATTTGCTCAAATCTGAAGCAGACTGATAGAAATCATCAAAGTCCTGGGGTTAAAATTGTTCAAATTAGAAGTATTGGTGTATAAAGAAAATTGACTTTTTACTAGGTTTGGTAATTATCCCTTCACATGATAGAAACATATGATACAGCAATTGAATTTTTAGTGTTTGTGTTATGAGCACTATTTGAAAACATTTACTAATCAACAGATTTATATATGAAAAAAGTGGGATTGACTATAAAGAGGAAAATTAATTATTGTTTCATGATACATCCAACATTACTTTTTAAAATAAAATGTTTATTCTGTGATCTATATTTACATATACACTACCTTTTGATATTATATGTAAGTGAAAATTATTATTTCTAATGAAAAATTAGAGTGAGATTCAATTTCTACCATAAGAAAGTCCTTTCATAAAACATTCTGGAATAGCTCCTGTGCCTATTTCCTCATGTATAATATAGTTATAAGAACATTTCTTAGCCCATAGAGTTGTTGAATTATATATATTAAGCACATCAAATAATATAATATCTTTCTTAAAGTAAGCAAATATTAATAAAAATTGTTATTATCATTGCTAGGGAGGTACATATGATGATATATCCACCAAAATTTACATTTTCCTTCTGTAGTATTGAGTTTTTGCTGGGAAGTGGCTTCCTAGCCTGGGACCGTATACTACTCTTGCAACACAATGGGTTGTGTGATTAGTTGTTGCTTGTGGAATGTGAGTGGCAGTGGTATACATGGTATCACTTCTGGGCAAATGTGTTTACAAAGTATGTAGATGTGCCTTCCCTATGCTCTTTTCTCCCATTTGTCAAATATATGTAGAGGAGCTCCAAGACCTTATGAGATGAAGCGACAAAAGGGAAGAACCCTAGGTCCTTGTATCACCACATATTGGAAAGTCACTTACATAGGGATAATTAACACCAGAATCAGAATGTGACATAAGTAAGAAACAAAATTCTATGATGAGAAAAAACTACAATGTAAAGGTTAACTTGTTATTTGTTAGTCAATTGTCTAAATGTTTTATAAGTGATTTAATAAAATTCATATCATATTTATCAGCTACATGAAGAGCAAAATTCTAATTTTTCTTTTTTTTTCTTTTTTTTTTTTTTTTTGAGACAGAGTCTCACTCTGTCACCCAGGCTGGAGTGCAGCGGTGCAATCTCGGCTCACTGCAACCTCCGCCTCCCAGGTTCAAGCAATTCTCCTGCCTCAGCCTCCCAAGTAGCTGGAAATACAGGCACGTGCCACCACCCCAGCTAATTTTTTTGATTTTTTAGTAGAGACGGGGTTTCACCATGTTGGCCAGGATGATCTTGATCTTCTGACCTCATGATCCATCCGCCTCAGCCTCCCAAAGTGCTGGAGTTACAGGCGCGAGCCACTGCACCTCGCCAAAATTCTCATTTTTCTATGGGTTTCTTACGATATTCTGATATGTATATATTTTCTAAATAAGTCTTAAAGTAAATTTTAACCTCATTACATTATTTCATCTGTATTTGAAAAATTTATATTCTATGAAGTTATCTTATCAAACCCAATTAATTTCTGTGGGTTTGAAACTTAATTATTGAAGCCAGAAAATACATTACAGAAGCTATTATAATTCAAGATATATTTTTTGCACAAATTGGTCATAATGAATATTTACAATTAAAAGGAGGATGTTCTAGTAATTGATATTCTACTAATTTTTCCGGAGGTCAATATTCTGTTAATGTAAGTTGAACCATCTTTCTATTGACATTTGCCTGAAGTCATACTGTCTATGATTTTAGTTATGATATTATGACCAGAAACAATAGCTATTTTATTCATACAAATGCTTATAATGTGATTTTTAAAATTCTGTAACCCTATTATTAAAAGCAAGATGGATACAATTTAAACTGTAAAAGTTGTGCTAGTATCAAGTATCTCAGTTTCCCTACTATTTAAAAGAAAAAGTAAAGAAATAATTAATCTGATATATTTTATTATATACTTAGATCCTTGAATGCAAGGGTACATATATGTATACATTTCATACATATACACATGAATATGTCCACAGATATATTGTTTAATCTTCTATTTGACCCCTATACAGAGTATGCTTATAGAGATTATATAGTTTATTTGCCCAATTAAACCTTATTTATGTACTTTTCCCTTTTCAAAACTAGCTCTGGACTCATATATGACCCTTGACATATGTGTGTCTGTGTTATGTGTTTATGCATATGCATACATGGTTGTGCATTTGTAGATGGAAAAGGATAGATAAGGACCATTATTGAACATGTTTGGGTACTCATACTTCTTGGAGACACTTGTTATAGAGAAGTGAAAAATGCCAACCTCTGTCTTCATATATCTTAAAATATTAAAATATTTTTCTTTGAAAATAATTAGTGCTCATCTTAAAGGCATGGTGATACGATTGGTTTTGGCACTAACAACTATTTCAGGATGAGTTTCATTCATATTGTTTTGAAAGAGTTAATGGTTAATGTTATATTTACTCAAGGAAACAGATTTGCAACCTGTCCAGTTGCTATGGGAATTACATTTTTATGTTCAATAAATTAATCTATGTAAAAAAGGATAGAAGCTGTAAATGATTACAGTAATATACATTTATTAAATAAGACTTTGGAAAATACTAAAAAGTATAATACGTCACCCACAGTTCTTTCAACAAACACATCTTCTGTTGCTATTTTGAGACCTTTCCCTTCTTTTTCACCCCACACATTTTTTTTGCAGTTGTGGTGTTGTTTGTGTCATGTATGCATTTTTACATCATTGGTTTCCAGCTAACATTGTATCATAGTTGTTTTCATTAAAGCCATTACTTTAAAAAGAAACACACACACACACACACACGGCACATAGGATTATCTATTCTTTTAATATCATTTTGCCATCTTGCATGTTAGTGCCTATGAAACAATCTGTGATAAAATGCATTTATATTCCTTCCCCAACTGTTCTTTATAACACATTTTTCTCTCAAAAATTACCCTGTTCTTTAGTTCAGAATCCATTTCACTCATTACCACTTATTATATTGCCATATATGGGCAAGTTTATACAAGGTTTCCTCATGGTTATCTGCCAGATTAACTTCTAACACAAACACCCTTTTGGAGAAATTGTCTGTGGTGATTATGTTGCATCTCTATTGCTCTCTGCTTGTTCACATATCCCTCTCTATGATTGTTCTTTCTCCTTATACTCCAACTTTCATTTATTTACTTATTTGGCAAATATTTACAGAGCACTTTTACATGCCAGGTAATGTGCTTGACACTGGACTACGATAATGGTGAGCAGGGCACAATTTTTGACAGTCAATTACAATATAATATGAAAAGCGCTTGTTTGTGTAAATAGAAGGTATTATGACAGAGTACAGGCAATCAGTTCTGTCTTTGGGGAATCAAGAATATCTTCCTTGAGAATATGGCTTTATCAACTGTCATACTGCCAGCCCAGGATATGAGTACCTGGCCAGAAAAGGAAGACTTAGTTGTTATAAAGGATTTCCTCAAATATTATTTTGGTAACTCAGGTAGATTCAGGAATGAAATATGCTACAACTGGAACAATGAAAGCTGTTAAGAAATGGGTAACCAAGTTCCAGCCAAAGACTTATCTTTAAAGTGGAGAAGGACCTAGGCAAACTCATTTTGCTACAGAGCTGCCTCAGATGACTGTCCCAATGGGTGGCCCAATGCATAGTACCTAATGGGCATAGCAAGACCCCATAAATGTAATATGTGGATTGATATCAGGAGGTTTAGCCCAGTGGGTGAAGCAGTACTGCAGATAATTCTGAAGTGCAGGACATTAGGAGAACTTCCTATACACAGCATATTTGTGGACAGAAAGTCCTGGAGGCAGGATCTAGATTTGGGAAAGGGCCCTGGTCTCTGGCTTTGAATCCAGTAGGCCTTACTGTAAGACAGTGAAACATTCGAGTAGAGTCGACACACAATGGCATCTAAGGGAAGGAAACCCAGGCTGAAACTTTTATGATATCCTGGGTCAACATGGAGTACAAGGAAGGCTGTATTATTGGGAAGGTGACACACTTCAGGTACTAGCTACACTGAATTTGATTAGGTATGTTTTTTTTCTACCAGAATGAAGTATGTTTGCAGACACACTAAGTTATTTTCCTCCATTTGTAACCGTTCAAAATATAGTTCTACACTATCAAGTTCCAGTAATATTTTCAGTAAAATGCTGTTAAATGATAAAGTACACGAGTAAAGAGGAAAACAAATAGAAAAGCATCGTCTGAGAAAGACAAAGTCCCACAAAGAATCTAAATTTGGGGGTAGTGAAGAGGTCAGAATTTTTAAAAACTAAAAACTTAATAAATATAAACAAACAATTTAAATTTTATTAAATTAGAGAAGTGAGCTATGTCTTAAACCAAGATGTCTTGGAGAAGCCTGAATCTTTGGATGTCAGCTTGTGGAGCTTCTGAGAATTAAGTGGCTGAGAAGAGTGGGGGCTCTACACTCTGTTATTTACATTGATTTGTGAGCTCTCTTAGTAGGTGTTGACTTTGTGGATATATGACATTACAAGCTTGGTACTGAGTAAATTTTTTGAGATGCACTCTCTCCCTAAGTTCCATTATGGTAAATAATTCCCGCTGGTGGTCTTAAAATAAGAATCTGAGAAGGACACAAGAAATTCCCATAGACTATCTCAGGAATTTACTTGCTGATTTAAGAATCCCATTTTATTAAGCAATAGGCAGAGGCCTACAGTTGGTATCTATGACTCGTGTGAGTGGTCAAATGGAGGAACTTCCTATGACCAAAAATTTTCCCTGACTTTACAATCTTCTTAAAGTTCTTTATTTCATTATGAAGTTTATAAACACCAAGTATTGAATTAATACATGTTCAACATAAAACATTTTGAAAGTACTGATTAAGTGTTAAGATGGAAGAAATATCCATCAATAATTTTACTGACTTTTTCATTTTAGCATGTCAAGGATCTAAGTGTTTGGGAGCCTGTTTCCTCAAGATTTTAAAGCTCCCTGAGGCAGAGCAGAGTATCTGAGACCCCTACATTTTGGGGGGAACTCTTCCTTTGTTTATGAAACTCTTCAGAGAAATGCAGTGGAATTGAGATTGAGTTGACAGCAGGTGGAATTTTTTACTCTTGAGCCTTTAAAAGCCAGCACAGTTTCTAACCAAACTTGTGTAATATTTAAGAAAAAGTCATTTCTAAAATTATGGCTCATTTTTATCTTAGGTAAAATAACTTAGAAACAGAAAGTCAAATACTGCATGTTCTCACTTATAAGTGGAAGCTAAATAATGTGTATACATGGACACAGATAGTGCAAAAATAGACACTAGACACTCAGAAAGGTGGGAGGATATGGGGGTAGTGAGAGATAAGAAATTACCTAATGGGTACAACGTACACTATTTGGGTGATGGTTGCACTAAAAGCCCAGACTTCGCAATATTTCCATGTATCAAAACTGCACTTGTACCCTTTAAATCTATACAAATAAAATAAAATTATTGCTCATTCGTATGGTGGAGGAACACCAAGCTTGCAATATAAAAAGCAAAATGTAGTTCTTTATTCATTAATATGAAATGATACTAAAGATATATTAAGTGCAAACAAAATTAGACTATAGAATAGGATATCTGTGTTAGAAAGATTATAGATAGATGATAGATAGATAGATAGATAGATAGATAGATAGATAGATAACATATAAACTTGTATATCTAAAGGATTTTTTGAATAGAATATACAAAACACTTATAACTGATAACAGTAGTTTCTTCTTGGTGGGTTGGGGAAGAGAAAGTTGGGGAAGCTCTAAAAGATGAGGACTGGGTGGCAGGGTGGAAGGAAGACAATTCTTATTTAATTTCCTTTATTCCATTTGATTTTTTTAGGTATTATGACCTAAAAAATCTATTATTACCCAAAAAATTATTACCTAAAAAATTTATGTATATTGTTATTTTTATTAAAGCCTAGTTAAATAAACTTATCACTCCATATGCCTAATGAAATAGTATACATTTTAACACAAAATTAACTTCTTTAGCAAATTATTGTTTTGAGACACCCAAATCATTACTTTATATTGAACCTATGATTTAATACTCAGTTGTTTGCTCATTTTCAACACACAGCATATTTATGTAAATTGGGTCTCCACCAGGCACAGTGGCTCACACTTGTAATCCTAGCACTTTGGGAAGCAGATGCTGGCGGACAGCTTGAGCCCAGGAATTTGAGACCAGCCTGGGCAGAATGGTAAAATCCCATCTCTAACCACAACAGCAACAAAAGTAGCTGGGTGTGGTGGCATGAAACTGTAGTCCCAGCTACGTGGGAGGCTGAGGTGGGAGAATCACCTGAGCCCTGGAGGTCGGTCCAGGCTGCAGTGAACTTTGATGGTGCCGCTGCACTCCAGCCTGGGTGATGGGACTGAGATCCTATCTAAAAAAAAAAAAAAAAAAAAAAAAAAAAAAGCCTATATGCTGTGATAGGGAATATTGGTCTATCTATTCTTTCAGGGCAAAAGTTTCTTCAGGAAACTTTAAAGTTATTAATTAGGAATTCATAGCTTTGATAGAATTCTATATTGTAATAGGCTTTATCTATATATTTTCCATTTCTTAGACTATTGGGCATTTAGATAAACATCATCAATTCATCCTTCTCTTGCGCTGCCAAAATTGAGGTCTCCTGGGAATATCATCTGAAAAATGAAATCTGCCTAACCTGGAAAAAAAAGTTGTGACATACAATTTTATTACTTTGGGAAATGCAATATTTAATGCATGGGAATAGCTTTCCTGTAGCAGTTGATGACATTGCCTACATGAATCAAGAGAGATGCAGAGAACATACAGTTGCTAATTTTTAATGCCCTGAAGAAAAATACAGCATTTTAAGACTTTATCTTCAGTCATGTAGATAACCGCAATTTAATTTTGAGTAATTCTTAGATAATTCTTGATGATGGCCGGGCGCGGTGGCTCACTCCTGTAATCCCAGCACTCTGGGAGGCCGAGGCGGGCGGATCAGGAGGTCAGGAGATCATAGACCATCCTGGCTAACACGGTGAAACCCCGTCTCTACTAAAAATTACAAAAAATTAGCCGGGTGTAGTGGCGGGCGCCTGTAGTCCCAGCTACTCGGGAGGCTGAGGCAGGAGAATGGCGTGAACCCGGGAGGCAGAGCTTGTAGAGAGCTGAGATTGCACCACTGCACTCCAGCCTGGGCGACAAAGCGAGACTCCGTCTAAAAAAAAAGAAAAAAAATTCTTGATAATAGTCCATGAAAGTAGACTATTCATAAAATCTTAAGAGATTGGCCATTTTCTGGATTTATATATTTAAGAATACATTTCTCTTCTATTATTTCAATTCTTCTTATTTTAGAAGCTGCAAAAAAGAGATCCTAACTATGAAAATTTTATCTTATTGTAGAATATATGTTGGTGTCAGAACCCAATGTTTCATTTGAAACATTACATGAGATTTGACAGAATAAAAATATGTCCTGGCACTGAGTAAGCAAATGAGAGGGAAGTGAAGGAGATTTGACTGAAATAGTCTATCTTTCTGCTAAGAATTTTTTGTTTTATATTCCACCTCTAGCCTTTTAAAATCCTACTTTTGATTGCAGAAGCATTTCTCTAATTGCTCTTTAGTCTACTCTAAGTTGCCCCAATGTAAAGGTAACATGTTAGTAAGATTATAGAAAACCACATAAATAACTGACATAATCACACTCGTTGAAAACAAAAAAAAAAAAGAAGAGAACATTTGCACACCAAATACACTTGACACAGCAGTTCCACTTCTGAGGTAATTTCTGTCAGTTTTTGAAAAATTAGTTCCACTCCCAATGTATCTTTTATATAAGCTTTGAAAATGTTCCAGATGAATTGTGATCTGATTGTCCTGTAGAAGCCTAATGCTAAAAATGTCTAAAATTAAATTCAGTGTTTTTTCTTGCTCATTGCCCCAACTCCTTTTCCTGCTGTGTTTCTAACCCCAGCAAAGATCTCTATACTTCACTACCCTCACTCACTCCATCTTTTGAGCATCATCCTGTGAAACTGACCTCCAAACAACTCTTAAACAACTCTTAAACCCACTCCTCTTTCTCTTTGTTTCCTCTCATTAGCCCCATTTTACTTAAAAATTAGTAATGTATTCCCATAAATATTGTAGGATTTAATAATTAGTCTCCATGTTTTCATAGTTTCCTCTGAAAGTCATTCCCCACAGATGTTTTTAAGACACAGATGTGATTATGTTAGTTCCTTCAAATGAATTCTTTATGAAGAGTTCAAGGCTCTTAATCAGGTGACACTCGTTTAATTTTCCATGATCACATTTTGTACTGTTTTCCTTATATATTCTGAATTCTCAAGTATAGTCCAATCATTACCTGTGCTTTCCTAATGAGACAATTTCTCTTGTGATTTCACGGAATTTAAAGTGTAGCTGGGCAAGTAAAAGTTCTAAGAAAGAATTTTTGCAAATATGCCTAAGGATTGGCCCAATAGTAAATAATTTAAAATATACATATGGAAAAATTGTGCTTACCCTTTAAACACAAGAAAATATAAATGTATAAGAACCAACCCCTCACCAACAGACATTAAGGAAAAGGCTACAAAGAAACAAATCACAGTCTTAGAATGTACTTTCCTCTTTGTGAAAGTAGGAGAAAACCACGAAAGAATAAGAAAGCCAAGAAGAATAATATTTGTTTTATTGTCTTGATCTAGAAGGGGAAAGAGGGTTTAAGGAGTAATTTGCATCAAAGTATTAAGTGCTGTCCTAGGAAGGAAGTGGCACAATAATAATTGAGGCAGATGAAGAAATCCAACTTTCCCATGTCCTTTAATTTCCAGGGAAACCACTCTTGTTCCCTGAAGCTCCCTGAAGCAGTATCACTTTTCCACAACTTTAGGCATGTTGCTGTCTCTGCTTCGAATGCTTTCCCCTCTCTTTGCCTGCCCCTTTAATGGCTATTCATCTTTCAAGTTTTTTGGGGGGGTGGGGGCCGGAGTTTCACCCTTGCCTCCCAGGCTAGAGTGCAATGGTGCCATCTTGGCTCACTGCAACCTCCGCCTCCCGGGTTCAAGCAATTCTTGTGCCTCAGCCTCCCAAATAGCTGGGATTGCAAGGGCCTGCCACCACGTCTGCCTAATTTTTGTATTTTTAGTAAGGGTTTCACACTGTTGGCTAGGTTGATCTCCAACTCCTGACTTCAGGTGATCTGCCCACCTTGGCCTCCTAAAGAGCTGGAATTACAGGGGTGAGCTACTGTGCCCAGCCTCAAGTTTCTTTTTAAGTGTCACCACCTCTGGAGCCTTCTCATCCTTCTCCTCTATTGCAGCATTGTCCACAGTATATTGAAGCTCTTTGCTCACTTGTTTCTTTCCTGAAATATCTTGCTTTCTTCAAAGATACCACTGTATCCCTAGCATCTGTTAATAAATAAAGGAATGAATCTACCACAAAGTCTGAGGAAAGAAATAAAGAACAGTGCTATTAAAATTATTAGGTAGGATGCAGATTTTGTAATCATTAATCTAAAAAAATTAACATTCATGGTATAAATTCGGGTTAATCTGCTGAAAGTCACTGCCCTTCTTTCCATTGTAAGGGAAACCATCCTTTCCCCCTTTACATCTTCTATTTAGTTCATAAAACAAGAACTTAGACTCAAATGATAATTTTGCAAAGAAACCATTAACCTTTTCTTGCTTCTCACTTGATGTTTTCTTTAGTAGAAAGAGTGATTTATATGACTGGTGTGATAGTGGGGGACTGACTTACATTGATTTACACTTTTTTTTTTCTAATGGCCACCATCAATATGCTCATGCTTATTGACCATAAGTGGGCTTTCCTCTTGAGCTCTGTGTGTAGTTGGAGGTGGCGCAACTAATGAAGAATATGCCTGCTTTGCAAACCCAACTATCTACATATGTAAGTTCCAGTGCCTGCATATGTGAAGAAACCCATTGTGGTCTCAGGTACAAGAGTGATTTTCTAATCTAGCTGTATCAGATATAAATCAATACTATAATTTTATCTACAGTTAGCCCTTCTATTTCTTTCTCTTTTTTTTCTTTTTTTTTTGAGACAGGGTCTCACTCTGTCGCCCAGGCTGGAATGCAGTGGCAGCGGCGCGATCTCAGCTCACTGTGACCTCCACCTCCTGAGTTCAAGCAATTCTCCAAACCTCAGCCTCCCGAATAGCTGCGAGTACAGGTGCACCACTATGCCTGGCCAAGTTTTTTATTTTTAGTAGAGACAGGGTTTCACCATGTTGGTCAGTCCGGTCTTGAATTCCTGGCCCCAAGTGATCCACCCGCCTCAGCCTCTCAAGTGCTACGATTACAGGCGTCAGCCACCGTGCCTGGCCCCTTCTATTTATTTCTAAATTGGTACAGAATTTGTTGGTGTTTGGAGAGACTAGTACTCTCAAACCCAAACAACACTTAATAAACCTCATAAATAAACATATTTGTATATGGTGATATGGTTAGGCTTTGTGTCCCCACCCAAATCTCATTTTGAATTGTAATCTCCATAATCTTCATGTATCAAGGGAGAGACCAGGTGGAGGTAATTGAATCATGGGGACAGTTTCCCCCATGCTGTTCTCATGATAGTGAGTGAGTTCTCATGAGATCTGATGGCATTATAAGGGGCTCTTTTCCCCTTTCCTTGGCATGTCTCCTTCCTGCCACCTTGTGAAGAAGTGTCTTGCTTCCCCTTCACCTTCTGCCATGATCGTAAGTTTCCTGAGGCCTCTGAGGCCATGCTGAACTATGAGTCAGTTAAACCTCTTTCGTTTATAAGTTACCGAGTCTTGGGCAGTTCTTTATAGCAGTGTGAAAATTGACTAATACGTATGGTAAAGCAATCTTTTGGCTACCCAGATGCCAGGTATATTAAATGTTAGAACCGAAATTTAACTAGAGATTACTTCAGTGATTTGACAGAAGATAGTCCATGGAAATAAGATAATTAGATTTGACTTCCAAGAAACGCATTCAAAACACAGAAATCAGAGCTGGCAAAATTTAGGCCTAACTTGTCTCTCTCACCACCAGACCACTGGAAACCCTTAGACATTCCAGCAAAGTTACTCTCTGTGGTTGACATTGCAGTCAAAACTTGGCTCTGCTTATATGATGGTTTAGTTGGCTCCTGCATTTTATTGCTAAAGCTGGATTTTACTAAGTTCTTCTTTCTTTGACCTACTTTCATGTAGCATCTGTCATCTGGAGGACAGAAACCTCCAAATGACCAGGATAATGGGAAAAGACAGGATAGTATCTCCTCATTTGAATGGTACAGTGGGTAGTCAGACATGAGTAGGGCAGGAGAGCCACCTCCTCCAATACCAACCAAGAATGTCAGGCAACCATCAGGTGATGGTCAGGTGGTTGTTAAGTGTGTCTCTAAAATAGTAATTGGTCACAGCCAGTGCCAGGCAAAGATAGTCCTCCAGTAGATAGAAAACCGATACTGGTGATCAGCAGCTTCTTGGTAAGATCTCAAGAGTTGGGCAAGTGAGCTCAAGCATGTGCACTCAGAGGCAAAATCACGGAGTTTAACTGCTACATGACCTTATAGGAACATTTGACTGGTAAGGGAAGAACGCCTCAAGTGAGCATGTGTACAACTCCAGTAAACACAATGCACATGCAGCCCCTCCCAAGTGCTGGCAGGCCACTGTGTATGTAAAATTCCAACGTATAAGACCCCAAGTCAAGTGACTCACTTGGCTCTCTTCCAAGTGTACTTTATTTCCTTTCATTCCTGTTCAAAAGCTTTTAAATAAACTTTAACAACTGCTCTAAAACTTGCCTCAGTCTCTCTGTCTTATGCCCCTTGATTGAATTCTTCCTTCTGAGGAGGCAAGAACTGAGATTGCTGCAGACCCATACTAATTCACTGTTGCTAACATACTTTGGTGCTGCATGACTTGGATATGTTCCCTAGTGGTAACAGAACATGATCTTCACTTTTCTGATTTAGAATAAAGATAAAGACATTAACTTGGAGATGATGTTATTCACTTTTCCACTCCATCCTAAGAAAGGGTCATTCCAGAAGTTCGTTCATATTTATTCATTATATGAATAAAATTTTTCCTCTTTAAGAATCCAGAACTTATGACTCATATTTGGGAAAATGCACTGTGGAAGGAGAATATAATCAAGAAATAGGTAAGGCTAAAATTTCCTGAAAAAAAAATTGATGAAGATTATCCAAGAAAAGCTTTAGAACAGGAAGCACTTAGAAGAGACTACCATTGATTTCATTATGGGGAGTGGGGAGAAAGATATGGTTAGAAAGTATCTGGGGAGGTGCCCAGGATTGGACTCCTTGTAAGTAACTCAATTCTTATTGTGATTTCCTTTTGGAAACTGTAAATATACTATTTAACATAAAGCCTTAATTTCTCTCCTTTTTTGTTTGATTATCATCTTAAATTACATCAATGCTTCAATAAAGAAAAGCACCTATATATACCTGCATATGTAGAGAGATGGTCTTGCAGAAGCTAAAGAAATGAGGTGGTAAAGAGTTAGGATGACCTGACTCCACCCCCAGGAAAAAAAAACAGCCTCCCATGCAGACAGTGACCATCATCTCAGAAAGAGTGCAACCTTAGCCCTCTCCATTTTGACCCTTAAGCTAGTTGTTGCTTCTCTCTAAAGGATGGGGCATGACACATCACATGTCTCCCAGATAAAAATATATGCAAGCCAGAAAGTCTAGTGATCACTTTTGAAAAATAAAACTGTAGTTAATTTTCTGTTGAAATATTGACTTAAATGAACACGAAAATCTTCTTTTATCTAGAACACAAGCAAAATGCAGTCTTCTTTCACAACTGACGGAGAGCCAAAGATAATAAAACATGAAATTAGAATCTAGAGCCAGAAAAAAAATAACTGATGAATTATTCAGTTCTCACTCCTGCTTTGGAAACTGAGGTTTAAAGAGGTTAAAATCAAGGTCACCCAGTGGATGTGTGACAAGGGGTAGGGATGTGGAAACCAAGGCTTTTGTGTACAGTCTGTGTTTCTTACACTCCAACCTGTGCCCATTCTCAGACAGTCCCTATAATGGTGATGAGAAAAACCTCTCCATGCCCCAAATCAGCAATCAGAGTCCAAGAATGATCAGTTTTCTAGTCAGCTGTGCTGAATGGGCTCTATGACC
The DNA here is from genome assembly GCF_009828535.3 of Hylobates moloch. Classification (NCBI taxonomy): domain Eukaryota; kingdom Metazoa; phylum Chordata; class Mammalia; order Primates; family Hylobatidae; genus Hylobates; species Hylobates moloch. The sequence goes on along the minus strand of NW_026652279.1, from coordinate 55,950,193 downwards.
CGGATTTCCCCTGCAATATCTTAGTTTTCCGTTGCCCAGTAACTTTTATGACCTATTTAATAAGTCATAAAATTATGTACTAAATTAAAAAAGACTATAACTTGTAATACTATATTATAAGGATAATATCATTGGTAAGGAATCCTGAGTAGACTATTACTTTTTTAATTTCTCAGAACTGGTTTGAACTAGATACAAAGAAATTAGCCATATAACAGTTTATCTCTTTGGCAACCCCATTTTCCTAGTACTTCAGAATGACTCCTGCTTCAGAAATGAACACATATTCAAAGCCAGTGTACAAACTTAATGGTCATCCAGTAATATTGCAAAATATCATCTGACCTGCCCAAATACATATTTTTAGACAGTTCTATAAATGGTTCCTTCCCACGGGATACGTATTTCTATTCCATTTTTTGTGAATGAATATTCCCTGCTCCCACACCCTTCTTTACAGGAAGAGGAAGAAACACTGGAATTACTAAATGGGGCATGACTCTTTTTCCAGACAACAGGCCCAACCATGAGAATTAGAACGTCACTTGGCAGCTGGATCCCTTTTCTGTCCTCAGAGACGATGACACGTCAGGAAAGTGCTTACCTCCACATACTTCCTGAAGCCTTAAAAGATCAAGAGTACTTACTGAGACACATTTTATTTTCCGCTGTCCATTCTAAAGGCATCACAATGTTTTTCAGAGAGATTTTAATTCTACAAAATGATTCAGTAAAAGACTGGATCTAAAATTTGTCATGTTAAAAACTACTAAAATCAGGTCATGGTACATTAATTTGCTCCAGCTTATAACAATTATGAAAGTATAAGTCCTGCATTTCTGTTTCTTAAACTATAACGTTTTAAAAATTATTTAATATTGTTTTATCCTAATCATATTAAGATCAAACAAAGGCATAGTTGTTTTTTAACTGGCAAAAATGCAGGAAAAATGTGTAAACTTTTAAACAACCAATATTCAGAGTAAACTTTAAGAAAATGTTAAATTTATCCCTCAAGTAAACTGTTTGTTATTTGCTTATATTGCTTTAGAAATCCACCAGGAAACTCTGTCCATTACTCTGACTTGATTGTACCATTAGGACCTCTCCTGGTAATTCTGTTTACCTCGTTTTTCATATTAAAAGCCAAATACTAATTAATAACTCTTCATCAAAGAAGACAGTCATTGTGGAGCAGAGAAGTTAAATAGGCATCCTAAAGATATTGGGATTCACTTGGAAGGAAAAATATAGAAAGCAAATTCGTGGTTGGTAAATATTGAGAGGCTTTTAATGACTAAGGTCTCATGTACTTCAATGCTAAAAAGCAGAAGCAAGCTGCTGGAAAGCTGGCTGCTGCAAAAATTTTTGAGCTCTTATCACATGACATTCTGAAAGACTTTGGAAACATTAAAACATAAAAGTCACCACACTACTTCCTTCTGAGAGTTTATAAATGCCACTGAGAGTTTCTAAAATGCCCTGACACCCTACAGCTCTTCACTCTTGGAATAGAGGATCCAGGATGTTTTAAACGTTACCTGGTTACATTGGCAACAATTATCCTTAGTCTTAAAATACCCCTTACATCAAACTCGCTTCTTAGATTCTATCATGTTCAAAAAAAAAATTATAAAATGCATAGAAAATGATTGGATCCTGACAATTATAGTTGGTTTTTTTTAAATTAAAGCTCTGATAATATTTAATTAATTCTTTTCATTTTTATAACTTTTGACATGTATGGATTAATTTTCAGATGTTTTTCCATTTTAAAGCAATAAATAAAATATAATCTAAGAGCTCATTTTTGGAGATATGTGTTATACAAAAGGTAATTTCTATTTTTTATGCAACACAGCATTTTAATTATTTAAAATATTATAAGTCTGTTGGTAATGAATGGTGCTGTTGTCATTGATACTAGAGACAGTCTTGCAATGAGTGAAACTAGAATTGAAAGTCTAGATAGACTCACGTCAGCTACTAAATTTAAGTAATAGATTTTTGTTGATTTATTTTTTTTTTGAGAAGGGGTCTAGTTCTGTCGCCCAGGCTGGAGTGCAGTGGCACGATCTCAGCTCCCTGTAACCTCAGCCTCCCAGATTCAAGCTGTTTTCCTGCCTTAGCCTCCTGAGTAGCTGGGATTACAGGCACCCGCCACCATGCCCAGCCAATTTTTGTATTTTTCGTAGAGATGGGTTTTCTCTGTGTTGGCCAGGCTGGTCTCGAAATCCTGACCTCTCGATCCGCCCTCCTCAGCCTCCCAAAGTGCTGGGATTACAGGCATGAGCCACAGCACCGGGACTTCGTTGATTTTTTTATCAGTTAACAACATCACTCAAACAAAGTACATAATTTGTCTTTTTTTCTTATGTAATATTCTATGTTTATTTTTCTTTTTAATTTTTGTGGGTACATAGTAAGGTGTATATATTTATGGGGTACATGGGATGTTTTGATACAGGCATGCAATGTGAAGCACATCACAGAAAATGGGATATCCATCCCCTCAAGCATTTGTCCTTTCAGTTACGAACAATCCAATTATACTCTTTAAGCCATTTTTAAATGTACGGTTAAGTTATTATTCACTGTAGTAACCCTATTGTGCTATCAAATTGTATGGCTTACTCATTCTTTCTAACTATATTTTTGTACCCGTTATCCATCCCCACCTCCCTCCCCAAACCCCGCCCACTACACTTTCCAGCTTCTAGTAAACATTCTTCTATTCTCTATGACCATGAGTTCAATACATAGACAGATTTGTATATTTGGAGCCTGGAAGTTGACATGGATCATATCTGAAGGCTCCAATAGTATCAATGCAGTTGGAATCAAGGTTTTGATTTTTAACTCCCAAAAACAAGTGAGAACATGTCATCTCTCTTTCTGTGCCTGGCTTATTTCATGTAACATAATGATCTGCAGTTCCGTCCATGTTGTTGCAAATGACTGGATCTCATTCTTTTTTATGACTGAATAGTACTTCGTTGTGTATATGTACCACATTTTCTTTATCCGTTCATCTGTTTATGGACTCTTAGGCTGCTTCCAAATATAATTTGTCTTTAAAGTCTGATTCTGTTCCTATCAGCCATTATTTGCTTCATAAAGCAATTTTCTTGCTAATGGACCTTTGTTTTACAGAATGAGAAATATCGAAGGTTTTGTCACTGAAATGAATGGTTCAGTTTTTACCCATATTAGCTCTTGATTCAGTGCATCCCTCTACTTTGCATCTCATGTATAAAGTCCTCAAAGAGATTACTTACAACTTCTTTTCAATGTTTCTGACTTTTTCCTCCCTGTATTCTCTATAAAATCATCCATATGTCATCTAACCACTAGGCAGAGCAAATTTTAAATGAAAAATAAGAATTAGAAGTTCCATCTTGGGTAAGAAGTTGCATAGAGAAAGAAGCTAAAGTGGTCTAATAATAAATGTTTATATTACTTGTGTATTCTTGTCATACATTATTTCACTTAAAAGAGAATTTGACGATTGATTTTATATTGCCAGATGTTATGACAAGGAGCTTTCCTAGAAGAATTCATAAAAGATCACATTAATTTATTAAAATTAACTTTAATGATCATTAGTAAGAGAAAGTCAAGTAAAGATACCTGTCTCAAAAATGCATAGTGGTAGCTGGATTTAGAGAAAGATATTCTTAGAGAAGTTTTTAGGTTAATTTTGGTACATCAAAATTGTTTATGGCAGAATTAGTTTACTGATTCATTTTTAAAAAATATATTTTTATTGAGAGTCTATTATGCATCTTCCTAAGTGATGAAAAGCTATGGTCCTTGCTCTCAAAAAAGGCATGGTTCAGTGAGAAGATAGGCACAGCAAATGAAGTACAGTGAGTGAATGGTTATGAAAGGGCTTTAAGCTGGATTCAGGATGATGGGAAATTGAAGAGGGCAATCTTTCTGCGGGCAATTTCTTAATTAATGAGCAGAAATTGGTCAGATACAGGTAGGTAGGCATTTGAGATCAGGAATAAAGCCTCAGGGACTTAAAGATAGAGGGGCTTAAAACAGATGGTATGTAGGGCATTTCACTAATATTGCTAAAGCATAAAGTAGAAGATCAAAAATGGCAGTGAGTTACTAGATTGATAGGGAAAAGCCAGATTCCAGAGGGCTTGAGATGTCATTTTTGGGATGTTGGTCTTTTACCTATGAACAAAGAGGAGACACAGAAGTGTTATAAGCAGCTATAGACATGTGGAGAATGAATTTGAGGGGGTTAGCTTGAAACTAATTAAGATGCTGTTGTAATAATCAATTTTAAAGATACTGTCTATCCAGAATTTGGAAACTTCCAGTAAGAAAGAATAAGACTAGATAGATCTGATAAATGCGTTTTGGTGGTCAAGTTAGTAGGATATTTATTGAATTGGAAAAAATAAAATTCAGGTAGTAAGTAAACATAAATATAGTGTAGGTAACAAAGTAGATGGGAAAGCCCTAACTTGTATAAAAGACTCCAGAAAAGCAGGTTTAGAGTGGAAGAGGATAGGCTGAAGTTGTGACATTTTAATTTTAAAAAGGCTTTATTTAGGTCATCCAAATGGAGTTATCTGGCAGGCACTGGTGTATATAAGGCCAAAACTCAAAGGAGATTTCTAATCAGAAATATCAATTCAGAAATTGTGTATACATATATAGTCAGTATTTAAAATAATGAGTGAGCTGAGATCTCCCAGTAAAAGTGTATGGAATGAGATCCGTAGCCCAAGAACATGGTCTTTGGAAGTAGTTTTAGGTGGTCAGAGGAGGAAAGCCCAATAAGAAGACAGAATGGGATTGGCTAGACGTTATAAGAAAATTTAAGCCGGAAGATGAAGTGTCAGTGAAGACTACTAAGTATTAAAGTTTTATGTGTTTCTGTTTCTAGAAAGCTGGACAGAACAATTATCAATCTTAATTGCAACAGAAAAGTCCGGAAGGAGAAAGAATAGTATCTGCCTATTCATTGGTGATAAGGAAGTCACTAGTATCTTAGTAAGTGATTTTTCCAGAGTTGTAATGGGGAAGAATCCTTATGCCTGTGTGTGAGGAATGATTACACAAATGAAAAAATAGAAATAGAAACTAATCTGTTGAGAAGTTTGATGAGAAAGGAAGGAGAAAGATGAGATGGTTCTTAGAAGGAGATATTGCATTAAAGGGAAGTTTATTTGTTTATAATGGGGAAGACTTGAGCATATTTATGGACTCAGAGGTTAGAGCAAATTAAGAGAGAGAGAGAGAGAAGTCGGAAATACAGAGGTAAGAGGTGAGGTAAGGTAAGACAACTAACAGCAAGGAATCTTGGAATCAGGAGGAATCAGGAAAGCAAAGATTTGGGGATTGTTTAAAGCATGAGGGATTGAGCTCTTAGCTAGGAGAGAAGGAAAAAAGCTTGGGTTTATACATAGACAGATTTGTATATTTGGAGCCTGGAAGTTGACATGGATCATATCTGAAGGCTCCAATAGTATCAGTGCAGTTGGAATCAAGGTTTTCTGCTGAGAAAGAAGATTGTGAGAATTAATCAGAGAACTTAAGAAGAGAGACTGATTGGGATCTGGAATAATCACTGACAGGAATGGAAGAGGTATTTGACCAAGGACAAATAAAAACATTAACTATTGGTACACAGGAGCCATCTGAGATTTGAAATTGTGTACTAAAGATGACCATAGTTTGATTTGTTTGGTGGTTTTCTGCACTTGTGCTCAGAGTCCAGGTTATATGAGCACAGAAGGCATATTTTAGCATTAATGCAGAGGGCAGAAGAGGAAGATGAACGCAAGGAAATTGAGGGTAATCTGAAAGTCATTTAGATAATCAGATATAGATTTGGGGACACAAAAGATAGCAGAGATTGTAGGAGAGGCCTGTTAGTCTGAGAGAATATGGAGGGGGAAAACAAAACTGGAGAATCAAAGTTGTCAAGGACAGATGAAAATAAATATGCAAGGGGCTTTAAAGGATGCTTTGGCCAGGGATTAAAACTAAAGAAAAATCACTGAACACAACATGGCTATCTAAGGAGTAATTTGAACAAAAGTATAATATTATCTAGCATTTATAGTGATCTTTATCTCTCTAGGTTGATCTTCTCTCGTTAGTCACTTTTCACTTAATTTCTGTTCTAGTGAAAACAAAAAAGTTATTATTTTTAAACAGGTAGTGTGTGCTCTTAAGAGAATTACCAAAGATTATAGAAAGTTTGTGAAGAAGAAAAAATGTAAGTTACAGTGCTTGTTGGGAAATTAGATTGAAGGGGCCACTCAAAAACTTGAATAAAGTTTTACTATGTTTTTCTTATTTGTTTAAGAAGTATAGGTTGTTTCACAAAACATTGCTGTAGAACTAACTCCATGCTTAACTACGGAAGTTAAGTGGGAGGGAAAAAAAAAAACAGAAGTTAAGTGGAGACGAAGATGTCCATGTTCCGCTTGATGAATCCTTCAGAAGAAATACCAGCACTAGTTCAGTGTGTGTGTGTGTGTGTGTGTGTGTGTGTGTGTGTGTGTAACAGAGCAAGCTAAATGTCTAATGAAGTCTATCAAAATTTAACTAAATAGAGAGTTGAGGTGAGCTACAGGATTCCTTATATCCTGTAATATATCACAGACTGAAAGATTCTAGAATTCTCTGCTCTTATAGACATCCTTCTGTGTCTCTCTTCTTCTTCTATCCAAAGTTAAAAATAAATACCCAAATAAACTCTGTCCCAAATACACACTCCAATGGCTGCTTACCTTTCTCTTCCTTCTCAACTAACCTTTCATTCTCTTCTCCATGTACAACTCTCAGCCTTCCCTTCATTAACATTAATTACATTGGATTGTAGGGAAGTGAGGCGGAAAGTAGGAGGGCTGAAAATCTAACGTTAGTATTTATCTTTTCTGTTGGTCAAACTGATGCTAAGATATTACTAGGAATAGCACTATGATATCCAAATGCTGTTATCTTATGTTTGTAGATTAGTCTACGGAATAAAGTAGAAGAGAAGTGCTGTTAGCCTTATAAAGCAAAATACTTTATTTTTGGAGAAGAACAATCTCTCTCAAGTTAACATTTTCAGTCCGGTCTGATATCATGTAGTGGTGAAAGCAAGACAGCCAAGTATAAAGGGGACCCTTGAGAGCCTCTGACCAGCCTGCGCACTGGGAGGAGTGCACCCCGGGGTGGAGCCTCAGGAAGTTAGCGCTGAGTGCAGGGGGTGGAGCCTGCCCCCTCCTCTTCCTGGGTGATACCTGGGATTCAATCTGCGAGGCAGGAAGCATAGAGTATCAAGGGTCTCTCTCCGCTGAGAGTCCCTGTTTCCCCTTTTTTTCCTTTTTGCCCAATAAATTCCATTTTCCTCACCCATCAAAGTGTCTGTGAGCCTAATATTTCAGGGTCATATGTCAAGGACCGCATTTTTAGCTGAACTAAGAAGAAAGTCCTACAACAAAAGCTTGGGCTCTGGAGTTAGGCTGGCTAGGTTATAAATCCTGGATCTTCAACTTATGAGCTGTGTGCCCCTAAGCAGATTATTTAGCCTCTCAATATTTGCATTTCCTTATCTGTAACACAGGAGACGTGATAGCAGTGCCAAACTCAGTGTTATTATGAGGACTAAATGCGATATTGATGATATACAGCAAGTCTCCAATAAATGTTAACCATTATTATTTTGACTACTAATACAGAGAAAAGAAAAAGGGAAGTTAAAGAGAAAAGAATTTAAACACGTGTTAGTTTATTTCTGAAACAGTCCGCAAAATAGATAGTTATCAGAATTTTTACTTCTGGGTACATTGAAGTACTCAAAGCTAGCAGATCAGCAAACCTTTAAGGGTTTTTGACAGTGGGTTTGCTGGAAATGACATGGCTATTTAGCTTATAATTGAATTCAGGGTGAAACAAATTAGAAAGATAAAGATAATTTCTAGCTAATAGATGGCTCTTAATAGTTATGTATAGTATGATAGAAACTGATACTGACAGAAACTAACATTGTTCCTTGAAGCAATAATAAAAGATTATTGAAAAAGATTATTAACAGGAACCTTAGCAATTATTACATTATTAGTGTTGTTTTATAAAAAATAATTGATTCCATGAAATGTTATTATGTGTAGTTTTTACCTTTAAAAATGGTGATGAAGACCAGGCGCGGTGGCTCATGCCTGTAATCCAAGCACTTTGGGAGGCCGAGGTGGACGGATCATGAGGTCAGGAGATCAAGACCATCCTGGCAACACGGTGAAACCCTGCCTCTACTAAAAATACAAAAAATTAGCCGGGCATGGTGGCAGATGCCTGTAGTCCCAGCTACTTGGGAGGCTGAGGCAGGAGAATGGTGTGAACCTGGGAGGCAGAGCTTGCAGTGAGCTGAGATTGTGCCACTGCACTCCAGCCTGGGTGACAGAGTGAGACTCCATCTCGAAAAAAAAAAAAAAAAAAAGGTAGTGAAAAACATGTGGTACTATAGTGAATGACCGCTCTAACTCATGCTTTACATTTCAGATTAGGTAACTGGTATTCCTACTATCACCTGTTGATAGGATAGCAATTCTATAGTTTAAAGCAATAAATAAAATTCTTAAAATTTGAATCTGTAGCTTAGAGCTATGTAATAGCACTAAATCTTACATATAGGGTCAAACCTTCTTACAACTCTACAATAAGCAAATGATCAATAATCTCTACTTTTCTGAATTAATCCATTGAGATTCCAGACCATTTACTACCTACTACAGATTGCCTTGTATAATCAATTAAACTTCTCTGGTTTATGACTTCACTCCTCAAGTCATAAGTTCCTTGAAAGCAACATTATTTGTCATCTAGATGTGACCTAACATCCCTGATATGGTTTGGCTCTGTGTCCTCACCCAAATCTCACCTTGAATTGTAATAATCCCCATATGTCAAGGGTGCGACCAGGTGGAGATAATTGAATTATGGGGGCATTTTTTCCTGTGCTATTCTGATGATAGTGAGTGATCTCACAAGATCTGATGGTTTTATAAGGGGCTTCCCCCTTCGCTCAGCTCTTCTTTCTCCTGCCACCATGTGAAGAAGGGCATGTTTGCTTCCCCTTCTACTATGATTGTAGGTTTCCTGAGGACTTCCCAGCTATGCAGAAGTGTGAGTCAATTAAATCTCTTTCCTTTATAAATTACCCATTCTCAGGCAGTTCTTTATAGCAGCATGAGAACAGACTAATACAATACCATTTTACACAACAGTCAGGTTTGAATCGTAAAGAAAACAGATGATCAAAAAACCTTTTACATGCAACTTTTATTTGCATACTTGCATACTCTATGTGGAAGTGGACTTCCAATTGTTTAATTGGATTTTTTTTCTTCCTATTGAGTTGTTTGTCCTTATATGTTTTGGATATTAACCCCTTATTGAATGTATGACTTGCAAGTATATTCTCCCAATCAATAGGTATCTTTGCACACTGATAACTGTTTCCTTTGCTGTACAGATGCTTTTTAGTTTGATGTAATCTCATTTGTCTAATTTTGCTTTTGTTGCCTGTGCTTTTGGGGCCAAATCAAAAAAAATCATTGCCCAGACTCAAGTCATGTAGTTTTCCCCTGTTTTCTTCTAGTAGTTTTACAGTTTGTGGTCTTACATTTAAGTCTTTAATCGATTTTGAGTTATTGTTCTTTATAGTGTGAGATAAGAGTACAATTTCTTTCTTCTACATGTGGAAATTCAGTTTTCCCAACACTATTTATTGAAGAGACTGTCATCTTCCCGTTGCATACTCTTGGCACCTTTGTCATAAATCACTTGGCTGTATATGTATGAATTCATTGCTGCTCCATTCTCTATTCTGTTCCATTGGTCAATGTGTCTATTTTTTGCCAAAACCATGCTGTTTTAATTACTATAGTTTTGTAGTATAGTTTGGAATCCGGTAGGGTGATACTTCCATTTTTGTTGTTTTGCATATGACTGCCTTAGCTATTTGGGGGTTTTGTGGATCCACATGAATCTTAGCGTTGTTTTTTCTATTTCTATGAAAAATGATGCTGGAATTTTGATAGACATTACATTGAATCTGTAGATCACATTGGGTAGTATGAACTTTTTTTACAATTTTTTTTTAATCCATGAACACAGACTATCTTTTTATTTACTTATATCTTCTCCAATTTATTTTATCAATGTTTTATAATTTTCAGTGTACAGGTCTTTCACCCTCTTGTTAAATTTATTCCTAAACATTTCATTTTTGTAGCTATTGTGAATGGGATTGTTCTCTTTAGTTTCTAAATCATTTGTTATTACTGCATACAAATGCTTCTACTGATTTTTGTGTGTTGATTTTGTATCCTGCGACCTCAGTATATTTGTTTTTCAGTTCTAACAGTTTTTCAATGGAATCTGTGGGATTTTATTATATAAGATCACGTCATCAGCAAACAGTGACAATTTCACTTCTTCCTTTCCTATTTCAATGTCTTTTATTTCTTTCTCTTGCCTAATTGCTCTGGCAATAATTTCTTTATTAATACCTTGTTAAAGTGATGACAGTGGGCCTTCTTTTGGTCAGACCTTAGAGAAAAGGCTTTCAAGTTTCCACAGTTAAGCCTAATGTTAGCTGTGAGATTTTCATAATTGGCCTTTACTGTACTGAGGTACATTTCTTGTATATCTAATTCGGAGAGCGTTTTTTGTTTTTTTTTGTTTGTTTGTTTGTTTTGTCTTTTTGAGATGAAGTCTTGCTTTTGTTGCCCAGGCATGAGTGCAGTGGTGCAATCTTGGCTCACTGCAACCTCCACCTCCCGGGTCCAAGCAATTCTCCTGCCTCAGCCTCCAGAGTAGCTAGGATTACAGACTCACGCCCCTCATGCCGGGCTAATTTTTGTATTTTTAGTAGAGACGGGGTTTCACCATGTTGGCAAGGCTGGTCTCGAACTCCTGACCTCATGATCCACCTTCTTCGGCCTCCCAAAGTGCTGGAATCACAGGCATGAGCCACTGCGCCTGGCGAGATTTTTTATCATGAAAGGGCATTGAATTTTGTAAAATGCTTTTTTGCACCTAATGAGAAGATTGTATGGTGGTTTTCTTTCATTCTGTTAATATGATGTTATCACATATATTGATTTGTGTATGTTCAACCCATCATTGCATTCCAGGCATAAATTCTATTTGATCATGTTTGATGATTGTTTTAATATATAGTTAAATTCTGTTTGCTAGTATTTTGTTGAGGATTTTTGCATTTGTGTTCATCAAAGATATTGGCCTGTAATTTTCTTTTCTTTTAATGTTTATGTCTGGTTTTAATATCAGTGTAATGCTGGCTTTGCAAAAAGAGTTTAGGAGTATTCTCTTTTCTTCAATTTTTGGGAAGAGTTTGAGTAGGATTGGTCTTAGTTATTCTTTAAACGTTTGGTAGAATTCAGCCACAAAGCCATCAGGTCCTGGGATTTTCTTTAATTAGAGACTTTTCAATCACTGATTTAACCTTCTTACTCATTGCAGGCTTATTCAGATTGACTGTTTCTTCATAATTTAGTCTTGGTAAGTTTTATTTGTCTAAGAATTTATCCATTTCTTGTAGGTTGTCCAACTTGTGACATATAATTGTTCATAGCCTCTTATGATTCTATTTCTGTGGCCTTGGGTATCATATTTTTTCTTTCATATCCGCTTTTATTTATTTGAGTCTTCTCTTTTCTTTTCTTAGTCTAGCTAAAGATTTGTCAACTATTTTCTTTTAAAAAATTCAACTCTTAGTTACATTGATTCTTAAGTTATTTTTTAGTCTCTATTTCATTTATTTCTGCCCTGATCTTTATTATTTACTTCCTTCTGCTAACTTTGGGCATAGTTTGTTCTTTTTCTACTTCTTTGAGGTGTTATGTTAGGTTTTATAATTGAGACTTTTCTCCTTCTTTGATGTAGGCATTTATTGCTATACTTTTCTTGTAGAACTGCTTTTGCTGTGTCCCATTTTTCCGATTTTTATTTGTCTCAAGATATATACTTAATTTCTTATTTAATTTCATCATTGTTGTATTGGCTTTTTAGGAGCATGCTGTTTAATTTTCATGTATTTGTAAATTTTCTGAAATTCCTTCTAATATTGATTTCTAGCTTCATACCATTGTGGCTGGAAAAAAACTTGATATAATTTCAGTCTTAAAATTGCTGAGGCTTACTTTGTGGCCTAACATATGATCCATCCTGGAGAATGTTCTGTGTGTACTTGAGAAGCATATGTATTTTGTTGCTCTTGGATGCAATGTTTCTATACATGCCTCTTAGGTCAATTTGATCTAATGAGTTATTCAAATCCAAAGTTTCCTTATTAATTTTCTATCTGGATGATCTGTCCATTGTTGAAATTATGGTATTGAAGTCCCCTGCTATTGTTGTATTGCACTCTGTCACTTTCTTTAGATAGATCCTCCAATGTGTGTTTTCTATAATTAGGTATTCCAATGTTGTATGCATATATGTTTACAAGTTTTAAATTCTTTTGATGAATTAACCCCTTTTTCATTGTATAATGTTCTTTTTTGTCTCTTAAAAATTTTTTTTTTCCTTAAAGTCAATTTTGCCTCAAATAAGTTTAGCTGCTTTTGTTCTCTTTTGGTTCATCTTGGTGTTGAATTATTTTTCCATCCCTTCGCTTTCAGACCATGTGTGCCTTTAAAGATGTCTCTTCTAGGCACCATATATTTGGGCTTGCATTTACATTCAAGGTAGTTATTGATAGGTAAGGACTGAGGACCGCCATGTTGTTAGTTGTTTTCCAATTGTTTTGTAGATACTTTGCTTTCCTGTCTCTTGCTGTCTTCCTTTGTGGTTTGCTGGGGTTTTCTGTAGTGATTTGCTTTGAATCCTTTCTATTTTGTTTAGTGCTTTTACTGAATATTTTTGCTTTGTGGTTACCATAAGGGTTATGTGAATAACATATAATGGCCTATTTCAAGCTAATAATAATTCAACTTGGATTGTGTCTAACAAATCTACACACTTTTACCACTCCCCATGTTTAGGTTTTTATGTTAGAATTTACATCATTTTGCAATTTATATCCCTTGAAAATTTATTTTAGCTATTGTTTTCTCTAACAGTTTTGTATTTTAAGCATTCTCCTGAGAATAAAATTGCATTAGACAACATTATAACAGTCCTAGAATATTCTGAATATGGTCCTATTTATACCATTAAGTTTTACGCTTTCATATGTTTCATGTTATTAATTAGCAGCTTTTGGTTTCAATTTAAAGAGCTCCCTTTAGCAATTACTCTAAGGCAGGTATAGTGGTGACGAATTTCTTTAGCTTTTGTTTATCTGGAAAAGTTTTTATTTCTCCCTCATTTCTGAAAACAGCTTGGCTGGATAGGGTATTTTTGGTTGGCAGATTTTTTTTTTTTTCTTCAGTACTTTGGAGATATCACTTCACTCTCCTGGTCTGCAGGGTTTCTGCTGAGAAATTTGCTGATAGTATATTGGCAGTCTTTTGTATGTGATGTGTATCTTATCTTTTTCTTTGATTTTTGTTAGTTGGATTATTGTGTACCTTGGTATACTCCTTTTGGGCTTGAATTGAATTGGAGACCTCTGCACTTCCTGTGTCTGTGTTGACGTCTATCTCCATATTATGGAAGTTTTCAGCCAAATATTATTTTAATATGCTTTCTGGCCGTTTTTCCCTTTGTTCTCCTTTTGCAACTTCTATTATGTGAGGGTTTGGTCTCTTGATGCTGTCCCAAAATTCTGGTAGGCTTTCTTCATTCTTTCTCGTCCTTTTGCCTTTTTGCTTTCCCAGCTGTTCTATCTCCCAGCTCATTGGTTCATTCTTCTTGACTGTGTCTGCTCTTGAAACATTCTATTGAATTCTTCAGTTCAGTTATTGTAGTCTTCATCTGAAGGATTTCTATCTTTTTTTTTAAATCATGAAACTAACCCCAAAAAGACATTCTTTTACATTTTAAGTTCTGAGATACGTGTGCAGGATGTGCAGGTTTGTTATATAGGTAAACATGTGCCATGGTGGTTTGCTACACCTATAACCCACCACCTAGGTATTACGCCCAGCATGCATTAGCTATTTCTCCAAATGCTCTTTCTCCCCCTAGCCTCTCCCACAACCCCCAACAGGCCTCAGTGTGTGTTGTTCCTCTCCCTGCGTCCATGTGCTCTGACAATTCAGCTCCCACTTATAAGTGAGGACATGTGGTGTTCAGTTTTCTGTTCCTGCATTAGTTTGTGGAGGACAATGGCTTCCAGCTCCATCCATGTCCAGATTATTTTTTATTGTTTCTATTTGTTTGTCAAACTTCTCACTTTTTTGTATATTGTTTTCCTAATCTTATTAAATCCTAAATCTTTATTAAATAAACATATGAATAAATCCTATTCATATGTTATTGTAGTTCACTGAAATTATGAGTGTTAATCTGAATTATTTGTCAGTAATTTCATAGATGCCCTTTCCCTTTGAGGTCTATTTTCAGAACTTTATTAGTTTCTTTTGGAGGTGTCATGTTTCCTGAGTCCTCATAATTCTTGTGTCCTTGCATTGTTGTCTACACATTTGAGGAAACAGCCTCTTCTCTAGGCTTTATAGAGGTTCTTTGTCAGGGATAAGCCTTCAGTGTTTAGTCTAGCCTGTGATTCTGGAAGGGCCTGCTGCTATGACCCTGGACAGGCAGACCTGTTGAATTCTCTAGTTGACTAAGCCCCTCCTTCTGCTCTGATGTTTGTTGGGGCCACTGGCTAGGTTCTGCTGTCCAGTGAGACCAGTGGCTAAGCTCTGCTATCAAATAAAGGTACTAACTGGGCTCCTAGAAGGTGTAGTCTCTGCTTGGGACAGGCAGGGCCAGAGGCTCTAATCCTTAGAAATGCGTAACTGAGGATTGGAATCTGTGAAGATGAATGTATCCCTGCTTTGGCGCAGTTGTGGGTGGGCTTTTTGACTGAATGGAGCTACTACTTGACTTCCTGGGTCAACCCAGTCTAGTCCTTTTGCTTCTCTGAAATCCATGGGGGTGGGAGTCTCCCTGGCTGGGTGGGATCATTTGGCAGGCATTTTGGCTGGTTGAAGCTGCTGCCTAACTTTTTGGTTCAAGGTGTTCTAGCCCGTACACTACTCTGAGATATATGAAGATGGAAGTCTTTCTGCCTGGGTGAGGTCATTGGAAGTGCCTATTGATTGAGTGGAGCCTCTGCTTGCCTTCCTAGGTCAAGCTTGCCTAGCACCTTTGCTTCTCCTAAATAGGGCATATAGAAGACCTGGGAAGAGCATTCAGGCTGTGTGGGGACATGAGCTAAGGATTCGAGCCTAAAATAATTATGGACTATGTTTTCTGCAGTGTGATCCTCTCGGCTAGTTTCTCTGGTGTGGTGCCTCCCTTGCCTGGAATGTGGAGTAGCCACCAAGTTCTGTACACTTGAGCTCTACCTATGAGCTCTATCTATGAGCTCTACCTATATTCTTTGTTTCTAGCTCATCTCAGGTGGTCTGACTCTGCCTGTGTTCCCAGTGTTTCTTGTGGGATGAAAGAAGAGTGGATCCTACAATGGTAGACAAGCTGAATGTCCATTTACCTCACTTTTCCTACTGTGAAAACCATGGTTCCAGAGGAATTCTCCATGTGTGGTGCTGGGCTGGCTTTGGGGAGGTCTGGTACACTCAAAGAGAACCATTCTTTACACCATTTGATTACAGCTTTCCTTGGTGCTGCAGTCCAGTGGAGGTGTTTCAGCTTCACTCCCAAGTTATGGGATATTCGGGATGCTATTCTTGTCTGTGAATAGTTGCTGGTTAGATTCCATGGTTGTGTGTGAGGAGGGGTGGGGACATGGAATGGGGTGGGGAGATAGAATGCAGCCAAAGAACTCCTATTCTGCCATCGCTCCACTCCTGACATTCTTTTAATACTGTAGTGTTTATGAATTGAGACTACCCTCCCAGAAATAATTCAATAATAAGCCTTTATTTTTATTTTCAAATATTCTATAAAATTCATAAGACATGAAAGAAGAATTCCCTCTTACTGAGGGTCTTTTTCATGATGACCACAGTCTCTCAATCCAGAAGTCTGAAATTACAGGTTTGAATCTTTTTACATTACAATCAATTATAAAGTTGCATTTCACAAAATATTATCACAGAAATATGTGAAAAAAATTTAGTACTCACAGTACTCTGTTCCATTCATTAAGTTTAAAAAAGTTTGAATCCAAAGGTAGTTAACACAATAATAAATGACCTGCATGGGTCCTTGCCTCTTTAGCCAGTCTTCCTTCTCAATTACAGACACTCAACCTACACTTGTTGGTGAGTTTGTCCCAAGCTTTAGTATATATTTAGGGGGTAATTTTAGTTCAGAATTTCAGCAAGCTAATATACTGAGCCTTCATTTCAATCAAAGAGGCCCAGAGGCCCTGTTTTGTATTTCTCCGTGTCTGAGTTCCTGCTTTGATAACCAGCCCCAGTTTCTCTAACACAAGAATCTTGCCTTGTTCTCATTAGTCCTTGAAGCCAGAACACCCCCACCTTATATCCTACTAGATCTTGGAATTTTGGGGGGATGCACATAAATGGGGAGAAGCACATAAAGTAAGATATGTTCTATTTCCCTCTTCTCACAAGTCACATTACAAATAACTTCTCTAGCAGCCTGGAAACTTTCTAGTTCCCGGACTGGCGTATGGCATAAGGCAGGTTTTAGTTCCTGGACTGGGTATGGCTTAATGCAGGAATGCATTCTCTGCATAGAAAAACGCAATTGTGAATGAGCTGCCCTAATTTGTGCATGAAGACAGGGGAATTGTCTCCTGGCCTGAAGCGCTTTGCCCTAAAGCATGGGAAGAGTCATTCTAGAGAAATTGTAACTCAGAAGCTATGTTGCATACTGGTGAAAAGCTAACATAATTTAATATCTTGTTTGGTGCTGGTAATCTCTGTACACTCCTGACAGGCAACTTTGGAGTAATCCCATAGGGTGGCCATTAAGACCCATGCACAAGTATCTGATAGAAAATAACTGTCTGTGAACATGGAAAGTACATATGATAATTAGAAAAAACATGAGGCTAGGCACAGTGGCTCACGCCCGTAATCCCAATGCTTTGGGAACTGAAGTGGGAGGATCACTTGAGGCCAGGAGTTCAAGACCAGCCTGAGCAACCTAGTGAAACCCCGTTTCTACAAAAAACAAAAATTTAAGAAATAGCTGGATGCAGAGGCATCTGCCTGTAGTCCCAGCTACCCAGGAGGTTGAGGAAGGAGAATCACTTGAGCCCAGAAGCTTGAGGTTGTAGTAAGGAATGTTCATGCCACTGCACTGCAGCATGGGTGGCAGTGCAAGTTTCTGCCTCAAAAGGAAGGAAGGAAGGAAGGCAAGAAGAAAAGAAGGCAGGGAGAGAGGGAGGGAAAGACAGAAAAGTAAGGAAGAAAACATATAAAAAACTATAATCTTATGAGTCCACAGATGAGACAGAGAAAAATCTGGAAAGGATTTTAAAATAAGTGTGCTTAAATTCTTCAAAGAGACATAGGAAGGAATAGAACCCACAAAATAATAATGGAAATACTCAAAAAAGACTATCCTAGAAAACTTAGAAATAAAAAACCTATTGAAGGCTGGGTGCAGTGGCTCATGCCTGTCATCCCAGCACTTTTGGAAGCCAAGGCAGGAGGATCACTTGTGGTCAGGAGTTTGAGACCAGACTGGCCAATATAATGAAACCCCATCTCTACTAAAAGTACAAAAAATTAGCTGGCCATGGTGACGCGTGCTTGTAATCCCAGCTACTCAGGAAGCTGAGGCAGGAGAATCGCTTGAACCTGGGAGGCAGAGGTTGCAGTGAGCTGAGATCCCGCCACTGCACTACAGCTTGGGTGACCAAGTGATACTCCATGTCAAAAAAAAAAAAAAAAAAAGATATAAATTAGTGTTATTAGAATTATTATTATTTAACTAATTAAGGAATAGGCTAGAACAGTGAACAGAGAATTACTGAACTAGAATATACAGTTGGTAATTCAGATCAAATTGCAAAGATATAAGAAAATGAGAAATATTGACAAGGAAGAAGATAGAATGAGAAGCTTCAGTATATGTCTAATATTAGTTCCAGAAAAAGAGAATGAGGGAGAGTCAACATTTAAAAATGCATACTGAATGTAAAATGCAAACGTAGATACATCATAATGGAATTAATATTATAGTCATAGAGAAGGTCACAAAATCCACCAAGAAAATTGCCACCTGTTTCTGTTGGAAGAAGTTGCTCAAGAGGAAGCACAATTCAAAGATCCTAACTACTCCTCTGTCCTAGGTTGAAACAGCCTAAAGGTAATTTCCTTTTTCAGTTTCTGTGGTCCCAATTCATGAAGTACTGTGCTTACCTCATTTTAGAGATAAAAAGGTATTTTCTTTCTATACTCCTCCTACTTCTTGGTCCTATTCTTTCCATTCTTTAACTTCTGTTGGGAGAGGGTTTCATGGTGAAGCAGACCACTTGGGGAGATTTCATAGGAATATCCTCATATGTGAGTTGCTCAGGACTAACGGAGAGTGTGCACAGAGACACATAGGAGAGTTGTCATGGCTGCCTATATACCCCACTCTGGATTGATGGAGAGTGTGTCCACACACAGACACATAGTTGTGTATTTGGCTGCCCACATTCATCACAAAAGATGTGTAGTTTTGTGTTTATCAACCACTTGGATTTGCTTTTCTGTGAATTGACTGTTCATATCCTTTTCCTTCATATCATTTAGGTTGTTAAACTTCTAAAAATCATTTGCAAAATGTATTTATGCATTACAGATATTTTTTATCTGTCATCTATATTTCAGTTTTTTCTATCTGAAAAATAGTTTGCCTATCAAATTTCATATATTTTTGCATACAAAAATATTTTTTTATAACGTGTTGCTTTTTCTTGGTTTGGAAAGACCTCTTCAATGTGTTTCTTTTTCTTGGTTTGGAAAGACCTCTTCCATCTCTAGGTTGTAAATATGGCGATTTTTATTGGTGCTTGAACCTGGGCCATGGTAAATAGTCATTATTACATTTTCTATAATACACATTATAGAAAGTAATATTTCTTAATATTCTCTTCTAACGTTGACCATCAGAAGTATTTATGAAATATGTGCATATTTCTGTGGAAGGGAGCATTGGTCATCAAAGAGAGAAATTCCACTTTATTTGATGACACAGTAGACTATAGCATTCATAATATAACAGATTTAATGCCAATTGTGATGATAATACCTTTCCACTGGAAAGTTGTTAGTTATAAATATAAATGATGAGATAAATGATTAATGCTTGTTAGCAGATGATGAACATAATTACAAATGCATGTAATAAGTATCTTTGTAATACTTGTAAGAAGTGTAATGTACCCTTTTAAATGATAATTCGATTTTTAGATGTGGCCAATTGTAGCTGACATTTATTTTATGACAGTGTTCTAAGATCTTTACATATAGCAGTTAATTTCAGGCTCACAATAACCTGGAGAGGTAGGCCATATATTTCTCATCCTTTTATAAAAAACTGAGGCAATGTTTAAAAGTCACATAAATAGTAAGTGGTGCAGTGAAACCCAATCAACTCTATATTATCTCTCAAAACTGGTAAAAACAGTCTATTATATAGATTTTTAAATAATATGTTAATTAAATCTATTTTAATAAGGAGTAGAATAAACATTTAATAGTTCAACTAAAAAACTTAGAAAAAATTTATAGTTGGTGTTCTGTGTACTTAATATAATTATATTTGCAATCCAGGATTTCATCATTTGCATTTATCATTCAATAAAAGCTAATTTTCAGAAGTACTTCTAGAGAGAATGCTCATTAAAAGATAACTTTGCAAAAAGTAAAATGTAATTTAGAGAAATGTATTGTTCTATACAGGACTAGCCTGAGGCAGTAGTCACACCACACTCAAATTAATAAGTTAATGTAGACTTTAAGGGAAAAATAAAATCACCATTTTCATGATTATTAATTTGATTAAAAGTTTTGAGATATTGGGTTCATCCGGATCCTATACACAATTCCATTTATAGAAATATATTAGCTTCATTTAATATATAAAAAATAAAACTGTGTGTCTAGTATTTTTTTGGCACAATATATTAGAAGGTTTAAATTCACAGAGGAGAACTGATGAATAGTGTATTGAATTTATAAAGCAGGGCTTGGAAAATTATACTACCTGGACAAATTCTTCCATATGAAATAAGATCTGTGAATACATATTGTTGATAATATTTTCATGCATATACACAAAAGCATGCTTATATTAATCTTTAGACCTCCAAGTTTGCTAAATGATGATAAAGAGACTGCTCGTCTCAAGAGACTGTTCTGAAGGTAGAGGATAAAAAAGAGAAGAAGCAATTTTACAAGTATTGTATTTTAATGAAGAAATGTTTCCTTAGTATCTAGAGGATAAACTCCTAACTTCTTAGTATGCATGAAGCCTCCAGGACATGGGCCTTACCTATATACCTGACTCGTCGTCATATCCACAGCCACTTCCCCATTGCAGGAATAATCAGCTCCAGCAAGTAGTTCCTGGTGCGTACAATGTGTTTCATGGGAAGCCCTTATGTTTCACAAATCTTCTGGTAAATTTCTGATTCAAGACTTAGTTTAACAAGCTCCTTCTTTTAGAACTTTTCTTGTAGTCTATTTAAACAGAATAGGTCTTTATATTTTTTGGGCCAAAAATCAATGCCATTATTGTTTATTTATATTATTATTTTATAGCAGACACCATTACTGTGTGTGTTATTTTAATAATATTTATTTATCTACATTTAGATCTTATGTACAGAAAGTTAGGTAATCATATTTCTAGTCCATACCATATTATTATAATTTGTCCCTATAGGGAACTCTTCTTAATTAAAAAAAAAAATAGTATTTCCCTCTTATTTCCCAGTCAGTTGTGTCTCCTGTAACCAAGGCAGGACTCTAATGTGTTTGATTTATGTCATTCAGTATATATGGAATCTTACAGAATATTTGCATTGTTTTTATGTGAATGTATTTAAAATTTATAGAAATGATATTATGCTATAAATCTCATCCATTTCTTTTTTCTATGTTTTATAAATCCATGTTGCTATGCATCATAAACAATTTTTATAAAAGTGGAATCAGTTTCCAAAACTTACAAGTAAAAATATTTTTCAGCAAACCTAAATTGTTGGCTTCTCTTTGAGTCTGCACTCCTGTATGGCAAACAATTATAGGAGTTGTATCGACTACTACCTTAAGAAGGGAATATACTTTCTGTTTCATCATTAGGCCCTAGTCACTCATTAACTGTCTCCTCTAAGCATTTTAATTTGCAGCCTCTAGAAGCTATGAAACATGAACGTGGCTCATGGGACATTGTAGCCTGTTAAACTTTTATACTTTCCTTCCCTTCCCCTCTTTTCCATCCCTATCTCTAAGTCTCCAAGTTAACTTACAACTACCAATATTTTTCTTGGTTATTAACAAGTTTTTCTCCAAGGACAAAAAGAGACTCCACCATTCCTCTCCGTATTCACATTTAAATAAGTTCAGTCCTTCATTTCCACTACAGCCTTCTAGTATGTCCTATTTGAACACCTTTGCTTTTATCTTTAACCCAAATGTACTCTACAGTAGCTCTATCTTACCTGAAGTTTTGCTTTCCATGGTTTCAGGTATCTGTAATCAATGGCAGTTCGAAAGTATTAAATGAAAAATTGCAGAAATAAAGAATGTATAAGTCTTTAGTTGCATGCCATTCTGAGTAGCATGATGAAATCTTGGGCCATTCTATTCGATCCTGTCCAAGATGTGGATCATCCCTTTGTCCGGCATCTCCACACTGTCTATGCTATGCACCTCTTAGTCTCCTAGTAGGCATCTCAGTTATTAGATCTACTGTCACAATATTGCAGTGTTTGTGTTCCACTAACCCTTATTTTGCTTAATAATGGCCCAAAGCACAGGAGTGGTGATGCTATTAATTTGGATATGCCAAAGAGGAGCTTTAAAGTGCTTCATTTGAGTGAAAAGCTGGAAGTTCTCAACTTGAGGAAAGAAAAAAAGTCATATGCTGAGATTGTTGAAATCTATGGTAAGAACAAATCTGTTTGTGAATTTGTGAAGAAGGAAAAAAAAAATTGTGTTCGTTTTTGCTGTGGCACCTAAAACTACAAGTTACTGCCACAGTGCGTGATAAGTGCTTAGTTAAGATTGAAAAAGCATTACATTTGTGGGTAGAAGACACGAACGGAAACTTGTTCTAATTCATGGCAATTGGGTTTGGTACTATCTGCTGTTTCAGGGATCTACTAGGGGGTCTCCAAACTTATTCCCTCCAGATAAGAGGATACTACTGTATGCACTTTGTCCTCATTTGTGAGATGAGACTTCCCTCTCCAGATATAATTTCCAGTATTTCCGTTAGAGCCCTGCCTTTTCTCACTTCTCTATACCTTCACATATATTAATCCTCATTCTATCACTGCTTCTAAACCCAGAATTCTCTGCACCCTCACACATCTCCTGTTTTGAAGTACTATATAGGTTCTGTTTTTACTATTCATTCCTTCCTTCAATCAGTTGGTCAACAAATATTAATTTAAGGGTTAAATATAGCTTGAAAATACACTGAAGTCTCAACATGTATTAGAATCCATAGTTTGAAGAATCACAGGTTGATGGCTTAAATTTATTTCCAGATTAATTTCTCTTCAGCTTATTACTATGTCCGCAAAAAGAGGTGGAAATAACATATTTAGGGTAAGGATAAGTGTGGAAACTTCTCTCTAATGTATTGCTATTTCGTTGTGGAGCCAGATCTTAAGTCTGGTAGTTGTTGCAGCTGATATGAATCTAGGAATCCATGAGGTCAAACAATTCAAGGCCCTGGTTCTGCTACACTTTAAAACATCAGGATAGAGGAGGAAATTCCTTGCTGTGACGCAGTTACCTATCTCTATGTCCTGTTTCTGATATGCCACTGGACTCACAGCAGGCCTGGCCATGCTAACTGACCACAGTATGCAAGAAATTTCTAACCATCAGAGCCTTCAGTTCTTTCCAGTTTGAGCTGAAAATAGAAGGTCAGTGATAGAGAGGTTGTAGAGGAGCACTTTAAATTGTAGATCTCTTCCCTAAAGTGAGTATAAGGAATACAAGCATGACAATTTGTTTTATACATCTGGAAAAGCAATTTCCAATGTTAGTCATGGATCACAGGAAGCAGAGTACTTCCCTTTTATAGATCTTTGTCATGAAATAATTTACTTTTCTCATCTGTCTGAAGGTCTAGTATATAAAAGTCCAAAGCAACATTCAAGATGAAAATTTGCATATACCTACAGAAAAATTTCATATGCCTATGGAAAATTTTTATATACCAGTGTTGGGTTGAATTTTGATGATTTATTTTGTTACCACTACAGTTTTAATTGACATGGTTTTTTCTGTAGTATATATAATGTATTTCTGATATCTTAAAGTTAATTTCATCTTTTTTGGTAAGTATTGTTTAAAGTAAGAAAGGCGATAAATCAGTTTAACAATAGCACATATTTCTACCAACTTGTTTATTTTTAGCCTATAGTAGAATTAGTTTATGTATGTTATTTATAAATATAAAATTTTGTTTATGCTAGTTTCAAGGAAACAGGGTACATAAATGAAGTTGTTTTTCATTCAATGCAGTGTTCTCATATCTATGACTACCTACTTTGTGTCAGGCACTACACATGTTGCTATACATATTTTGTTTAAACATTCAAATTAAATTGAGGTTGGTGTTATCGTTTATATTTTATAGAAGAATGAGTCTCATAGAGAATAAGTAACCTGAAGAAGATTATACAGATAGTATGTGGCAGAACTATAATTAAATAATGATATTAAATAAAGCCTACACACATATCCGCACACTTTAAAGACTAAGCCAACTGTTTAGAACTTGGCAACGAACCTATCTGATTCTAGATCTTACAATTTCCCCACTTTAATGATTGTGTTACAAGAAAGAGACAACTTGCTTTGATTCCCTTCCCCAGGGTTGGCATGGAGATGCACTTACCTAGTTTGATTTGAGAGGCACTAGGAAGGCAGGCTTACTCAGATCCAGACTAGCTCCAGTTCAAATCCTCATTTGAAAGGCTACCATTTAAGAAATATTTCTTAGTTTTTTTTTTTCTTTTGGTAACATCTAGTTCTATACAAATCCCTTAGTAAAATATCAATATTCTTAGAGTATTATGCTTTGAGTCACTATCAGTAACATTTTAGGGGATTTGTTGATCCAAATCATTTCCAGTGGTGACAGATAACAGAGAGCACAATCCCAAAGGAGTGAGACAAAGGACGCAGTGGAGGTTTTCCTTTAGGAAGGCAGGCAGTAGGTAATGCTGAGAGAGCCAAACAAGTGATATGAAACAGAAAATAAATTGCATTTATTTACAGTTTTGTCAAAATTTATCTGCTTAGTGCATAGACAGGCATCAATTCTGACCTTGGGAAAAAAATATCACTTGATAATACGAGACTGTCAATTTACCATAGAAATTACTTAGGAAAGTAAACATAGTACCCTACAAAGTCTTAAGCTTGTTTTTTTGCAAAACAACAACAAAAAAGCATAACCTAGTTGAGATGCGTCAGATGTGTTCTTTTCTGGTAACGTGTGCTATCTCAAGGTCAAATGAATCCCAGCAGGGAGACCACAAATACACAGCATTATAAACGACCCCAGGAAAACAGAAACATGAATATTCATCATTTTTAAGCATTCCAAGACAGCAGGAGACTATTTTCATGAGGTTGTATGACACCTTTAATGATATGACTATTTGACAGCTCTTTCATTCCAGGAAAAAGAGTTCGACAAAGAGTCAGGGGAGTCATAAGTCAAATCAAAATCTCAAAGGAGAAATCAAACCTCAGAAGTACTTTTCAAAGACTGGGACAGAGTATCCAATGTAAAGGCGTGTTACAGTGTCTCACGTTTGATTCTAAAGCGTTATACAATCAGTAATTAAGCAACAATAATTTCAATTGAAGGAGGACTAGGAAGATTTCAAAAAAAAAGGATAAAACTGTAAAGACTTTGCTCAACACATCTAGTTAAGCAGAGACAATAATAATTAAGTTATAGTTTTAATTTTTATTTCCTCATCACTAGGCAACAAAATGATTGGTATTCTTTGTTGATAGCAAAATCCTAGTTTCCACTAATAATATCCATTCATCTACTTATTCCTTTGACAAGCATAAAAATATTAGCTGTACTATATGCTAAGGACTGTCAAAATCACTAGAGTTGGGGCTGGGCGCAGTGCTTATGCCTATAATCCCAGCACTTTGGGAGGCTGAAGCAGGCTGACCATTTGAGGTCAGGAGTTTGAGACCAGCCTTGCCAACATGGCGAAACCCCGTCTCTACTAAAAATACAAAAATTAGCCGGGTGTGGTGATGGGCACCTGTAATCCCAGCTACTTGTGAGGCTGAGGCAGGAGAATCACTTTAACCCGGAAGGCAGAGGTTGCAGTGAGCCGAGATAGCGCCACTGCACTCCAGCCTGGGCAATGAGACTGTGTCTCAAGAAAAAAAAAAAAATCTGTAGGGTTATAAGAATACCAGAAGATGGGAGAGATGAGATTGAAAGCAAGACAAGGAATACAAAGTTTCGTTACTGGAGAAAGAGCCCATGTGTAGATACAGTGAAGGAAGTAATTGAGTAAAAGGATGGAAGCCAAGGAATCCACTCAGCATCTGTCTGGTTGCCTGCCGTGGTTGCTGGGTCTCCATACTTGTGGGAGTTATACAATATCCGGCACAAAAAGGGTCCACGCTAAAGTTTCTGTGATTCTAGCTGCCACATATTGACTCAATGTGTTAACCCAAGCAATTATCAAATGCTGATCAGAAATGCTGAGCATTTTAACATTGTAAATGGGATCATGTTAACATTCCTGTTAAAAATTGCTTCAAAAACTTTCCATTGCACTCAGAATAAAATTCAAACTCCTTAGTACCACTTATAAAGCCTTATGTGATCCAGTCCCTGCTGCCTCTTCAATTTCATCTCATCACTCTGCCCCTGACTTTCCATTCTCCACTTTAACTACCCTCCCTTTAGTGCCTCCAACATGCCAAGACCTCTGTATGTGCTTTCCCTTTGCCAGGAATTCCCACGTCAATCGCTCTCCATCAGACTAGCCCCTATTCATCTTTGCAATTTGAGTTCAAATGTCCCTTAATAAGGAAGCCTCACCTATCAAGTCTAAAATAACTTACTAGTTTCTCATTATGCTATCTCATTTCCCACTGTTCTTTTTCTTCATAGCACTTATTATAAATTGAAATCATATGATAGCGTATGATGTAATTATCTTCCATTATATTTAGAGTGTTTTAAGCTCCATGAGGACAGGGATCATGTTGCTTTTATTTACAATATAATGCTAGACTTATAATAAGTACTAGATAAATGTTTGTTAAAAAAGGACAATTATGTACAACTTTGAAGAATATGAGAAATTAATTGCTATTAATGCATATAGGACGTTGCAATCAAGAGATTATTTTTGACTTGGGTTCTAAAATTTAGAATAGCAGATTCAGCCCTTGGTGACAACCATGTGGGCTAGATGACTGTGACTGTTTCTGGCATATTTGGCATCCAAAAGTGTCCAATCCTGGCTCTTTGTTCCTGTCACTTTACTTCTTTGAGCCTTAGTTTCCCAAAGCATTAAATGGATGGTTGAGTTGGATGGTCTTTGTGATTTCTATATTAAAGTTTTTGTAAAATTATATTCTCATGTAGAAATTTTAGGAAAAAGTGATTTCTATGCAGCATTAAGGATTTTAATTCTTAGCAGCCTTTGCTTATCAAGTTGCTGGTATAACAGTGGAAGGTTAAGGACTTGGGTCTATTTACTTACTTTTCACCCATTCCCTTCACCTAAAAAACATATCTGATTCTTTGAGCAGAGACTAGAAATATGCATGGGCATGTACTCAAAAAAAAGACAAGCATTTAACTTTCCTAATACTCTTATCACTTCAACATCTAGGTTTGGCAGAGAAACACAGAACTCCTCACAACAGCTGCCTTCACTATCATGTGTGCACACCAAATAAGGGATTTCTACTTTACAAAATGCTGTTTCAGAAAGTCAAACACACAGTTGCTCTATCCTCATATGTCACTGTCTTAAGAAAGTAAACATTCTGTAAATTCATTTTAAAGAATATGTTAGACTTTAAAAAAAAAACAAAACTTTTGATCTGTACTCCCATACTGTAAGTTGCCAAAGGGCACATTAGGAATGTGGGTAGAATTTCAAATATATGACACCATACTTATATATGTGCTTGTTACTGCTACAGTAAGTCTTTTGACTTTAAAAATACCATTCTGCCAATGGACGGTGCCACTGTTTCTCAAAGGGTCAGTATTGTAGAGTATCTACCATATCATTTGGCATGGTTATACAATTACTGTTGATAAAGTTCAATTCATAGCCAGGAAATAACAGCCATCAACTAAGATTCACAAAGACAAGTCTATTAGTAAATCTATTACCACAGCCACCTATAGTTTAGAATAAAGAAACTTTCTAAGTTGTAACATGACTTGAACTGAGAACCACAAGGTGTCACAGACTCATTTTATAATCTAGGAGAAGGAAATTTTATTCCTAATTATTCATTTATTCTGAAAGAGAGACAATAATACCAGATACATGTCTCAGTCTCAGAAACATTTGGAATATTTGTGGATTGATGGTATAGGCCCTGATCTGATGGATACTTTATGAACATAGGCCTGAATAACCATTATGGGTATGCAAACCTTTGTCTAATAATTATTTTTGAGAAGATTTTTTATAAATTACTATATTAGTTAAGAGCTGAAATCAAATGATAAAGATCTGGAAGTACAATTGGAGCCCAGTAAGACCCAAGACTTTGGTTTACACCATTTCTTCTGTAGTCTGGGATACTCTATGCTCTTTCTTTTCCCAAAATGAACATCAAACATCCCCTTCTCTATAAAGTCTCTCTTTAATTTGCCTCCCCCAAGCAAATCGATCACTCACTCCCACACTTTTTTATATATTACTGTGGTACTCTGCACACATGCCTATTATAAACTTTAATTACTTTGTTGAATTCGCTTCCTTTTGGTAGTAAGCTTCTTGAAGGAAGTCACCATCTTATTCATCTTTGTTTATTTTCAACTTTATCTTAGTACTATGTGCCATGGCTAAAAAAGATGAATAAAGTCTAGGCTCTGCTTGCTGGGACTTCTCATTGTGATCAGATTTTTAATAAATGTGGTTACTTGACACCTGGTATTAATAGCTTGTCAAAGATTAAAGATTATGTTCAGCAGAAAACTGGCCTTGGGCTCTCAGAAAAAAATAAGTAAAATGTGGTTTGTTTCCTTTCTTTTTCCCACTCTATGCCTATCTTCCAACCCTCAGGTTCTCAGAGTCTTCTGGTTGCCTATAGAGATTAATTTATGTTCTTTATACATTACCCAGTCCCAAGTATTCTGTTATAGCAGCACAAAATAGAGACACCCATTTTATTTACTATTTATATAAAATATCTCCCTTGACTGCTTAAAAATAGTGCACTGTGTAAAATAACATGCTTTATTTTACCAATCTCATAGTGTTGAATACTTAGTTTCTTTCTAAATATTTGCTGTTACAAGTAATATTCAGCAACAGTTTACATATGAAAATCCACTATCACCTGACTTTTGTTCCATATTCATTTTATTGATGACTTAAGTGTCCTTTACTCACAGGGACTAATTGGAACACTAATAAAAAATGACCTTGGTTAGGAGCTGGGGATACCCTTGTCGTTCAATTATTAATTTGCCACCATCTTGACAATTGAAAGAACATCCAGAAGCCAAAAGAAAATTACCTTGATTTACTTTGTTTTTTCAAGACAGTTTACCATCATTCTTATTGTCCTAACAGTGTTCTTTCAAAGCTTTTCTTAGCTGACTGAAATGGTGAAGAACCTATGAGCAGAACTCTCATTTTAATCATCTGTGACTCTGAGAGATTAGCAGAGCATCCGCTATCTATTAATTTTTTAAAAAGGAAATCGCTTCTTAATTACAAATAGGGAAAATATTGATAGCTACAAATAAGAAAAAAGAGAACCATTTTGTCTCTGTATATCCATTTTTTGCCTTTATAGTTATTTACAGAGGACTTTTATTTTCTCCCCTTGAAAAGGACCATATGCTTTAACATACAAATTTCCAGAAGGTCAGAAAATACAACACTTCCGTGGAATGCTGCTTCACATAGGGCTACTTGTGTTGGAGCCAGGAAGCTTGCTTTTAAGGACCCAAGGGGACTATGAGCCTTTTCTGCTGGATTGAGCTCCTGGTATTACTTTCACTATGTTTCTGGCCTTAGCAAAATCTGGAACAGACTGCAGGCTGGAGTGTGTTGGCACACGTATGCAGCTCTACCATCTGTTTTGCTTCTTCAATTCATCAATTTCCTTTACTTATGAGATCTCCCACCACTTAGTAAAGTTATGAAAAATATGTACTTGTCCTTAATTACTTTTACAGATCTTTTCAGAGGAAATTGTGCTGTAGTATGTGAGTAATGATAAAGTAAAATGTTATTGCCAAAAAAAGCAGTAAACCATTAAAATTAAATATTTAAGCCTCAACTAATTAACAAGTCAATGAAAGTTGTGGTCTTGGCTGCCTAATGAACAGTTATGGAAAGGAAGTTGCGTAGCCTGTCCTTGACAAAGGCAGGGTCTGCTACTGTTCTGTTGCAAGCTTATTTTTTGTTAAGTACTTTAGATTTATGTTTAAAACTCCTAAAGCTGTTTCCTCTCTCTATATTATTGGAAATATTTAAGCCCTAAGATGGACTATATCTGTCTCTTACAGAAGGTAAGAAATGATAACTCCCTTGAGAGTAGAACCACCATCATTTGTAATATCTAAAATAATTGGTAAAGCCTGAAAACATTTTGATATTTTAGAAGGGATATATTTATGTTAACATAGTAATTATATTTCCATCCTAGATGACAGAAACTAAGTGCCACTCTGCCAGGGAATTTTTCCAAACCTCTTCAATTCTTTGCACACAACAGCCAGATGGGCAGCATCTGGGACAAAGAGTCAGCTAGAAGAATCAGAAAAGGTGAAAAAGAGCACCTATAAAGATAAAATACAGGGCACATAAACATACTCTGGGTCCTATAAGTGTCCACAGGAGTTCCCCTGTCATAGTAAAAACGTATTTTAAAAGAATATTAATACGCCACCCCACAAAACTGCCTGACAAACTGTAACTTGCCCAGCATAATGGAATCTGATGACCCTGTGGCAGAATTAGAAATACAACCTAAAATTCCAGACAAAATCATCAATTACCAGAAACTGTTCTCCTTCACGTCATTTTAGTTTATTGCAAAGAATGCCTTGTGGTCACAAAAACTCAAATTAAATTATAAGGTGATTCTGAAGGCAGTTAAATTTGTATTTTTCCATTCTTCGTGGAACTAAGAAAGGAAATTAGAAAAATTGCTTTTAAATTCCTTAACTATTCTGATCACTCACCAGTAATTTTAAGTAAGAGTTGACAATTCAGGCTTTAAACCTGAAGGCAACTACTTGGTGCAAATGCAACTTTTTGCAGATACCTTCAGATAAACAAAAAACAGTTTCTCTACCTGTTAACATTTGTTTCTGCAACTTGGATAAGATTGTTCTTTTGTCTAATGAAATGAGGTTCATTACAGTCAAAACAAATATATTCTATTTTTCTCCAGTGTGTCTATGATTTGTTTTACTTTATTTTATTTTTTATTTATTTTGCATCAGTCTACAGAAGGTGAAAGAGACGGAGGATTATACATGGAATTTTTTTTTTTTTTTTTTGAGATGGAGTTTCACTCTTGTTGTCCAGGATGGAATGCAATGGCCTGATCTCGACTCACTGCAACCTCTGCATCCCAGGTTCAAGCAATTCTCCTGCCTCAGCCTCCCGAGTAGCTGGGATTACAGACATGCACCACCACTCTTGGCTAATTTTTTATTTTTAGTAGAGACGGGCTTTTTCCATATTGGTCAGGCTGGTCTTGAACTCTCGACCTCAGGTCATCCGCCCGCCTTGGCCTCCCAAAGTGTTGGGATTACCAGCATAAGCCTCCGCACCCGGCCTGTACCTGGAATGTTTTTAAGGAGTTAGGCCTGGGTCAACAGAAGGCTCAAATAAGGAATAGACCATAGTCTGCAATGAAGAGGTGAAGAGCACAATTTCAGGCTCCATGTAATAAAATGATTGCGTTCTGCTTAGGTATTTCTAATTAAGTGGCCCAAGTATAAGGCAATTTCTTGGGGACAGATATTTAAGGAGTCTGGAATCATCATTGGAGGAGGCTTATTGGAATGCAGATTCCTTCTTTCCTAAGAGTCAGAGTATATCTTTTTTTTTTTTTTTTTGAGATGGAGTCTCGCTCTGTTGCCCAGGCTGGAGAGCAGTGGCGCGATCTCGGCTCACTGCAAACTCCGCCTCCCGGGTTCACGCCATTCTCCTGCCTCAGCCTTCCGAGTAGCTGGAACTACAGGCGCCCTCCACCACACCTGGCTAATTTTCTGTATTGTTAGTAGAGACGGGGTTTCACCGTGTTAGCCAGGATGGTCTCGATCTCCTGACCTGGTGATCCACTCGCCTTAGCCTCTCAACATGCTGGGATTACAGGCGTGAGCCACCACGCCCGGCCTGGAAGTATATCTTATTAATCTTTGCTCTCTTGGGGGTTAGCATTTCGAGAAATGAAACAGTAGGCCTTTATAAACTAAATTGAACTCCTTCTATAGGTATATCTTAAACATGTCATGTAGCCTCTGACAGGAATAAAACAGGTTCTTGTTCATACAGTTTCCTTATTTTTACAAAATATTACAGAATTTTCAGTTTGCAGAATTGTTCATGGAATTATTTGTAGAATTTGGATCCTTAATATTAAAGAACTTTCAGATTTTATTGTTACCACACGTACAGGGAGAATATGCCATTACTATCCTGCTCCATTAAGTAATTGTGAAATCCTGTTGAGGTATCCTGATTTTGTAGGTGAATACATAGTGGATGTTGTCAAGGCACTTTCAGTGTATATCTCATAACAGTCACATAAGCTATCTTCCCATGTCCCATTTTTAGGTGGAATCACTTTGTGGTGGTGTAGTCTACACTCAGTCCAGAATTATGCTTCTTTTTCAGTGTGAATCACTTTCCATTGAGTCCCAGAGAGTCTCTTACACGTTTTAATTTTTAGATTGAGGGTACACTCTCTTCAGAGCATCTCAGCTGGCTTACATTTAGCTAATTGTTTTATTTTCTTTCTTTCTTTTTCTTTTATTTATTTATTTTGAGACGGAGTCTCGCTCCGTCACCAGGCTGGAGTGCAGTGGCATGATCTCGGCTCACTGCAAGCTCCACCTCCCAGGTTCAAGCAATTCTCCTGCCTCAGCCTCCGGAGTAGCTGGGATTACAGGCGCGTGCCACCATGCCCAGCTAATTTTTGTATTTTTAGTAGAGAGGGGGTTTCACCATGTTGGTCAGGCTGGTCTCGATTTCGTGACCTCGTGACCCACCCACCTCGGCCTCCCAAAGTGCTGGGATTACAGGTGTGAGCCACTGCGCCCGGCCATTTTCATTTCTTATCCCTTAAAAGTACAATTGCGAGATCTCTGCCCAAGGCACTAAAAAATAATCAGAAATCCTTAAAGATCCCAGCATTATTTCTCCTCTTCTTTCCAGAATTGACTTCCTATCTCGACTCTCATCTTAAATCAGTAACAACCTGGATAATCTGAAAATACATTCTAAAAATTCTCCAAAAATTGATAGCTTTTTAAGGTTTCTGGATAACTGCGATCACTTGGTACCTAGGCAAAATGTATTCTCAACAAACTCTTTCCTCTCTTCCCTCCCTCCATTCTTCGCTTTCTTCTTTCCTTCTGTTTTTCTTTTTATTTATCTTTCTATTATTTGTATCAATTTTTATCAAAACTTATTCACTTAAATAAATATTTGATGGTTTAAATAAATTTTAAAATATATAAAGGAATGCAGTCATTAATAAAAGTCTCCCTTACACTACTGTTTCTCTATGCAACTTTTCTCAGCCTTTGCTGTCCTGCTGCAATTTTTATTATTTCTCTTTTATTTCTTAATATTAACTTGACCTGTAGACTTGGGTGTACTAAAAAACTTGTCTTTTTTGCCCTTCAACTTTACTTTTAGTAAAGAGGTACTAAGATTTACTTAGATATATGTAATATTTTAATAAAGAAAAGGAAATTGAAGAAATTCGTTGTGTGACAGCAGATATATTAGCAATAAATCCAGGATATAGTGAATCCTTGACGTGAACTTTATAAAGTTATTCTTAATGTAAGTTTTTTCAACATTGGGTCATCATGTAAGGGACTATATAAATGTAAAAACGGAGTTGATATCAACCTGGAGCTGATATCCAATCTATTTTTTCCTGGAACCAGATCCATAATCAGAACATATATATAAATCAGACGCTGGAAAGAGATCATGATTGTGATATTTGAATACTTTCTGGGTGCAAAGGAAAGCGTAAACATCCTCAGCGAGCAGTAAACTATGGGAGGGACAGACTTTTGCTTTTAAAGATCTTACGGGTTTAAGAAATAAGTATTGGCTGGGCATGGTGGCTCATGCCTGTAATCTCAGCAGTTTGGGGGGCCAAAGTGGGCAGATCCCCTGAGGTCAGGAGTTTGAGGCCAGACTGGCGAATATGGTATAACCCCGTCTCTACTAAAAAATACAAAAATTAGCCAGGTATGGTAGTACGTGCCTGTAGTCTCAGGTACTCCGGAGGCTGAGGCAGGAGAATTGCTTGAACCCGGGAGGCAGAGATTGCAGTGAGCTGAGATGGCGCCACTGCACTCCAGCCTGGGCTACAGAGTGAGACTCCGTCTCAAAAAAAAAAAAAAAAAAAAAAAAAGAAAGAAGTATTACTGGACAGGCACAATAGCTCACCCCTGTAATGCCAGCCATTTGGGAGGCCAAAGTGAGTGGATCATCTGATGTCAAGAGTTCAAAGTCAGCCTGGCCAACATGGTGAAACACCGTCTCTACTAAAAATACAAAAATTAGCTCAGTGTAGTGGCAGGCACCTGTAATCCCAGCTACTTGGGAGGCTGAGACAGGAGAATTGCTTGAACCTGGAGGTGGAGGTTGCAGGAAGCCAAGATCACACCATCGCACTACAGCCTGGGCAACAAGAGTGAAACTCCATCTCAAAAAAAAAAAGAAAAAGAAATAAGTTTCACGTGCGTCCGTGTGAAGAGACCACCAAACAGGCTTTGTGTGAGCAACATGGCTGTTTATTTCACCTGGGTGCAGGCGGACTGAGTCCGAAAAGAGAGTCAGCGAAGGGATATAGGGGTGGGGCCGTTTTAGAGGATTTGGGTAGGTAAAGGAAAATGACAGTCAAAGGGGGGTTGTTCTCTGGTGGGCAGAGTGGGGGTCACAAGGTGCTCAGTAGGGGAGCTTTTGAGCCAGGATGAGCCAGAAGGAATTTCATGAGACAATGTCATCAGTTAAGGTAGGAACAGGCTATTTTCATTTCTTTTGTGGTGGAATGTCATCAGTTAAGGCAGGAACCAGCCATCTGGATGTGTACGTGCAGGCCACAGGGGATATGATGGCTTAGCTTGGGCTCAGAGGCCTGACATTCCTGTCTTCTTATATTAATAAGAAAAATAAAACGAAATAGTGGTAAAGTGTTGGGACGGCGAAAATTTTGGGGGATGGTATGGAGAGATAATGGGCGATGTTTCTCAGGGCTGCTTCGAGGGGGATTAGGGGCGGCATGGGAACATAGAGTGGGAGCGATTAAGCTGAAGGAAGATTTTGTGGTAAGGGGTGATATTGTGGGGTTGTTAGAAGGAACATTTGTCATTTAGAATTATTAGTGATGGCCTGGATACAGTTTTGTATGAATTGAAAAACTAAACGGAATAAGAGAAGGAGAAAAACAGGTATTAAAGGTGTAAGAATTGGGAGGACCTAGGACATCTAATTAAGAGTGCCTAAGGAGATTCAGCATAGTCCTGCCAGCAAAGATTATTTACTTCAAGAGTTTAGAGTGGCGGTTTGGGGATAGCATCAGGAGATATCAGCTGTGATGGCTTGGAGAAACAGTGTAAACCGGCAGTGTAAACAAGAGCAGGGCATGTATGAGTAGTTGAGAATGGTGAATAGAAGTATGACTAGACAGAAGATAGTAGGGATGACAAGTTTTTTGGGGGCACAGTCTAAGTTAGTCTGGTGTCTGGAATGAGACTGGGGCTTAATAAAAAGGAGCATCTATACAGGAGCTCCTGTACAGGAGCTCAAATGGGCTGTACCCTGTAGCATTCTGAGGACAGGTCTGACTTCTGAGAAGGGAAAGTGGTAAAAGTATTGTCCAGTCCTTTTTAAGTTAATGGCTGAGCTTGGTGAGATGTGTTTTTAACAGACCATTAGTGTGTCACCGAATACTAAGAGCCTGAAAAAATGCTTGGCTGATTTGACTAATAAAGGCTCGTCTGTTATCAGACTGTATAAAGGTGGGAAGGCTAAACTGAGGAATTATGTCTGAAAGAAGGGAATGACAAGGCTAAACTGAAGAATTGTGTCTGACAGAAGGGAAGAAATGACTGCGGTGGCCTTCTCAGAACCTGTAGGAAAGGACTCTACTTATCCAGTGAAAGTGTCTATCTAGACTAAGAGGTATTTTAGTTATCTTACTCGGGGCATGTTGAGTAAAGCTAATTTGCCAGTCCTGGGTGGGGGCAAATCCTTGCGCTTGATGTGTAGGGAAAAGAGGGGGCCTGAATAATCCATGAGGAGTAGTGGAATAGCAGATGGAACACTGAGAAGTTATTTCTTTGAGGATAGATTGCCACGATGGAAAGGAAACGAGAGGTTCTAAGAGGCGGGCTAGTGGCTTGTACTATAGCATAGCCTGCCTTTGCTGGTGTGTGGTAATTAGGCCTGGTGGAACTGCCATCAATAAACTAAGTGTGATCAGGGTGAGAAACAGGGAAGAAGGAAATGTGGGGAAATGGGGTGAACATCAGGTGGATCAGAGAGATGCAGTCATGAGGGTCAGGTGTGGTATCTAGAATAACATGGGAGGCTGGATTGAAGTCTGGGGCAGGAACAATGGTAATCGTGGAGAATTAATGAAGAGTGAGTATAGCTGAAGGAGCCAGGGAGCAGAAAGTATATGCGTCAGGTGTGAGTAAGAAAAGAGATTTTGGAAATTAGGAGAGCTGTAGAGAGTGAATTGAGCATAGTTTGTGATTTTTAGGGCCTCTAAAAGTATTAAAGCAGGGGCAGCCGCTGCACGCAGACATGAGGGCTAGGTTAAACAGTAAGGTCAAGTTGTTTGGATAGAAAGGCTACAGGGTGCGGTAAGAATTCTGACCGCGCTAACCATGCCTAGGAAGGAAAGGAGTTGTTGTTTTGTAAGGGATTGAGGTTTGGGAGATTAATTGGACACGATCAGCAGGGAGAGCAAGTGTGTTTTTATGAGCGTTATACTGAGATAGGTAACAGATGAGGATGAAATTTGGGCTTGACTGAAGTAATGGGGGCTGTCTGTGAAGCCTTGCAGCAGGACAGCTCAGGTAATTTGCTGAGCCTAATGGGTGTCACGGTCAGTCTAAGTGAAAGCAAAGAGAGGCTGGGACGAGGGGTGCAGGGGAATAGTGAAAAAAGCATCTTTAAGATCGAGAATGGAATAGTGATTTGTGGAGGAAGGTATTGAGGACAAAAGAGTGTACAGGTTGGGCACCACAGGATGGATAGGCAAAACAATTTGGTTGATAAGGCGCAGATCCTGAACTAATCTGTAAGACTTGTCCAGTTTTTGGACAGGTAAAATGGGGGAATTGTAAGGAGAGTTATAGGTTTTAGAAGCCCATGCTGTAGCAGGTGAGTGATAACAGGCTTTAATCCTTTTAAAGCGTGCTGTGGGATGGGATATTGGCATTGAGCAGGGTAAGGGTGATTAGGTTTTAATGGGATGGTAATGGGCATGTGATCGGTTGCCAGGGAAGGAGTAGAGATGTCCCATACCTGTGGGTTAAGGTGGGGGGATACGAGAGGAAGACACGAAGGAGGCTTTGGGTTGGAGAGAAGGGCAGCAATGAGATGCGGCTGTAGTCCAGGAATAGTCAGGGAAGCAGATAATTTGGTTAAAATATCTCGGCCCAATAAGGGAACTGGGCAGGTGGGGATAACTAAAAAAGTGCATAAAAGAGTGTTGTCCAAGTTGGCACCAGAGTGGGGGAGTTTTCAGGGGTTTAGAAGCCTGGCCGTCAATACCCACAACAGTTATGGAGGCAAGGGAAACAGGCCCTTGAAAAGAAGGTAATGTGGAGTGGGTAGCCTCCGTATTGACTAAGGGGACGGACTTACCTTCCACTGTGAGAGTTACCGGAAGCTCGGCGTCCGTGATGGTCTACGGGACTTCCGGGGCAATTGGGCAGCATCAGTCTTTAGCTGCTAAGCCGAGAAGGAGTCAGTCAGAGAGCCTTGGGCCAGAGTTCCAGGGACTGTGGGAGTGGCTGCCAGGTGAGTTGAACAGTCCGATTTCCAGTGGGGTCCCACACAGATGGGACACGGCTTAGGAGGAATCCTGAGTTGCAGGCATTCCTTGGCCTGGTGGTCAGATTTCTGGCACTTGTAGCAAGCTCTTGGGGGAGGAGGTTCTGGAGGAATGCCTGGCCACTGCGGTTCAGGCGTTTGGAAGTTCTTGTGTGCTAGAGATGTGGCTGGGGTTTGTCTCACAATGGAGGCAAGGAATTGCAACTTTTTTCTATTATTGTACACCTTGAAGGCGAGATTAATTAAATCCTGTTGTGGGGTTTGAGGGCCAGAATTTAATTTTTGGAGTTTTATTTAATGTCGGGAGCAGATTGGGTAATAAAATGTATTTTGAGAATAAGACGGCCTTTTGACCTTTTAGGGTCTAGGGCTGTAAAGTGTCTCAGGGTTGCTGCCAAACAAGTCATGAACTGGGCTGGATTTTTATATTTGATGAAAAAGAGCCTAAACACTATCTGATTTGGGATAAAGAAAAAGGAGCATTAACCTTGACTATGCCTTTAGCTCTAGCCACCTTTTTAAGAGTAAATTGCTGGGCAGGTGGGGGAGGGCTAGTCACGGAATGAAACTGTAAGCCGGACCAGGTGTGAGGAGGGGAGGTGATAAAAGGATTACAGGGTGGAGGAGCGGAGGCTGAGGAAGAATTGGGACCTAGCTCGGCCTGGCGAAGAGCAGCCTGGTGAGGAGGGGAGAGGTCAGATGGGTCTGTAGAAAAGGAGGATTAGAAGGACTCAGTGACACTTGGGGTTGGGACTGAGGGGATAGGCAGGAGGGAAAGAAGGAAGATTTGGGACGAGTTGCATTGGGCACAGAGACTAGGAAGGGACCGATGTGTAAAAGAATGCCTGGACGTCAGGCACATCAGACTGTTTGCCCATTTTAAGACAAGAATTATTTAGATCTTGCAGGATAGAAAAATTGAAAGTGCCATTTTCTGGCTATTTGGAACTACTGTCGAGTTTGTATTGGGGTCAAGTGGCATTGCAGAAGAAAATAAGGCATTTAGGTTTTAGGTCAGGTGTGAGTTGAAGAGGTTTTAAGTTTTTGAGAACACAGGCCAAGGGAGAAGTAGGAGGAATGGAGGGTGGAAGATTGCCCATAGTGAAGGAAGCAAGCCTAGAGAAAAGAGAGAGTAGAGACATGGAGGGAAGGGGTTCGGGGGTTCTTACCTTCCAGAAAAGTGGGAAATGGGTTGGGGCACAGATATAAGGGGTTGGGGCACAGAGATAAGAAGTCGGGGCATGGAAATAAGGGATCGGGGCACAGAGATAAGAGGTTGGGGTGCAGAAATAAGGGTTTGGGGTGCAGAGATATAAGAGGTTGGGGCGTGGAAATAAGGGATTGGGCTGCAGAGATATGAGGTTGGGTACTTGCCCCTTCTCTAGAAAAGTGAGACTTGCCACTCAGGGTGAAGGAGAAGGGGTTGAGGGGTACTTGCTCCTCCCCCAGAAAAACAGAGAAGGGGTAGAGACAAGGAGAGAAGGGGTTGGGGTACTTGCCCCTTCCCTAGAAAAGCAGGACTTGCCACTAAGGGTGAAGGACCAAGGCAGGCGTCCCTGTGTGGTCTGACACCTCTGAAACATGGGTGAATAATCAGAGAGGCATCCCTGCAATGATTAAACACCAAGGGAAGGCTGCCTTCCTAGTCCGTGACCAGCGCCAGAGTTTTGGGTCCACAGATAAAACGTGTCTCCTTTGTCTCTAGCAGAAAATGAAAGGAATGGAAATTAAGAGAAGGGAGAGATTGAAGAGTGGAAAGGAGAAAGTGGTTGAGGGACAGTGAGAGAGGCTGGAGAAGAGAGTAAGAAGAGGCCGCTCACCCGATTTAAAATTGGTGAGATGTTTCTTGGGCTGGTGGGTCTGAGGACCTGAGATCGTAGGCGGATCTTTTTCAAGGAGCAAAGAGCAGGAGGACAGGGGATTGATGTCTGAAGGGAGGTCTCTGGA
This sequence comes from Hylobates moloch, assembly GCF_009828535.3. Lineage (NCBI taxonomy): Eukaryota > Metazoa > Chordata > Mammalia > Primates > Hylobatidae > Hylobates > Hylobates moloch. The sequence goes on along the minus strand of NW_026652279.1, from coordinate 55,910,508 downwards.
TCTGAGTCACGGCACCAAATTTCATGCGTGTCCATGTGAAGAGACCACCAAACAGTCTTTCTGTGAGCAACATGGCTGTTTGTTTCACCTGGGTGCAGGCGGGCTGAGTCCGAGAGAGTCAGCGAAGGGAGATAGGAGTGGGGCCATTTTAGAGGATTTGGGTAGGTAAAGGAAAATTACAGTCAAAGGGGGGTTGTTCTCTGGTGGGCAGAGTGGGGGTCACAAGGTGCTCAGTAGGGGAGTTTTGAGCCAGGATGAGCCAGGAGAAGGAATTTCACAAGACAATGTCATCAGTTAAGGCAGGAACAGGCCATTTTCACTTCTTTTGTGGTGGAATGTCATCAGTTAAGGCAGGAACCGGCCATCCGGATGTGTATGTGCAGGCCACAGGGGATATAATGGCTTAGCTTGGGCTCAGAGGCCTGACAATAAGTATTACTATAAAAATATTTTAGTATTGCTACCAAAAAAAAAAAAAACAACCTGTCAACTCAGTAGAAGAAAAAAAAAGGAGGAGCAAGAAGAGGGAGAAGAATAATTCCTATTATCATTGCACATTTTTGGAATCAAGCAGACATGGGTTGGAAAACCCAAATCTACCATTTTCTGATTGGTTAAATTTAAACCTGGATCTCAGCATCCTCATCTATAAAATAAGAATAATCATAATACCTACTTAAAAATGGAAAAGAGCTTTGCAAACTGTCAAGTGTTAAAATATTTTGTTGTAATTATTTTGAAACTGCAATTCTATTCTTTCTAACTTATTTTAGTAAGCTATTAACTTCAATCATTGAAACCTAGTATTGGAATTATTGTCAGGCTAACTAGTACACATGACGTCTTTGTGCATATTCCAGAAAGGTGTCTCTCTCAGTAGATCTTAATACTGTGGGGAGTAAGTTGGCAAATACAGAGCATCTTTGTCTGATCTGGGCCCTCATGACCAGAAAGCTTGAAATTACTTTGTAGGTTGACAATGGTTGAAATTTCAGGATCCATTCACTTCATTGGCTATGCTTTTGTGCAGAACAAAACCTGAATTGTGGGCTGGTCTTTTGTTGGAAGACTTTTTGGAGGGCATAGAGTGGAGGTTTTTTTCCCCCCTCCAGAGAGCGTGTGTAAAATAAGGGACTCATTCATTATGCAGCAAATGTTGTTTGTTATTGGCTTGCTGTATATTCACCTTTAACTTCCAAACATCAGTCTTACATTCCCTCCTCTCAAGTCACAGGATGTATTTCTATATGGCAACTCCTAAATTGAAATCTACAATCAGGTTTTCACTAGGAGTTGTTTGGTGGATTTGACTAGTGTCCTTTTTTTTTTTTTTTTAAATTTCTAACAGAACTCTGAATTTTGCTCAAATATGCATTGTCTCTCTCATATATGGTTATACCTCAAAGGAACATCACCTTTCATATATATATAAAGTGATTCTTAACTGGTTATTAGTTCCAGGGTGTTGTGGCTAGTATAGGACTTGCTGCATTCCTTTGTAAGTGATGAAGCAAGGAATGGCATTGAAACATAATTCTGACCAATGCAGTCATGATAGAAATATTTTGGATAAAGTTTTACCTCTCTTTCATTAGAGAGCCACAGGAAGACTGTTGGATGTCTTCTCTGGGATTAATGCTTTTATCCATCATTATCTGAAGGCTACTTTAATTCTGAGCTTCCTATTACAAAAATACAATTTCTTATAGTTCACACCAATCTGAGTTGGAGTGTCTGTTGCTTGGACCCAATAACTTTATAACTAACGAGGATACACTTTCTCAAGGCAAGGTAGCCTCAGTGTTTTTCCTTTTCAGGTTTCCTCATGTGCTTTTCTTCCTGACCTAGCTTGTCCCAGTCAACCTCCTCTGATGCTTTTTAACATGTTGAAGGCCAGGGTTGAAAGCAACACTTCCTTATGGCATGTCCAGTGCAGAGCATTCTACTGACTCATGTTGAATTCATGTTGACACGAACCTATGACATTTTTGAGCACTCCCCAGGGATACCACATACCCTTCATCCTGTAACAGTGCAGTCATTTGCTGGTTTGTTTAGCTAAAGTGTATATTTTTTAAAAATCATCTTTATTATATTTTATCTGGTTAGATTTAGTCCATCACTTTATCCAGTTGAAATAGTATAGAAATCCTTCTTGGAAAACTATGCATTTGTTTTCTCTTTCTCTTTAATCACCCTTAATTAAGTTAAATAGGTCTTTTATATCTTTGTAGATACAAATTTTGATCCAGAAAGGACTGAAATGAGATTACTGAATCAAGACATTAAAAAAACTCTTCTGATTGAGTTTGATCAACCAGTAAACTCTTTTCATGAACTTTCACAACCACTTAAAAATGACCTGGAGTGTACGATTTGGCCCATGGTCTATCCTACCTTCTACAAATACTGGTATTGTTTTCCTCTTATCAAAAGGAGGTGTTTTTTCTTTTTTTCTTTTTAGCATTAGAATTTATTTTTACTATCTTTTTAGTTTTAAAATATAAATAGTTTCATTTGCCATTTCTCAGTCTTAATGAACACGTTTTGATCTTTAATGAGCAGCTACTTTTTTTAAATAAACCATCTATAATTTTTCCTAGAATGAATATAACATACGTAGCCTATTGTTAATGCAAAACCAAATTTCCCATTATTCTGGAAAGCTATTGAGAAACCATTTATCTGACTCTAGCCATTAGATACCAGATGGCTGTTCCATTATTCTTCATAGATCATTGTGAGAGGTCTAGTGATCTCATTGGTATGTAGTTTTAGTTTCCTGAAAGGTAATTAATCTTGGCCAAGGAGCTAAAAGTCTAAATTTAAAGTGTCTAGATGCTTTGCAGGTATCTTGGACTTAAATACTGTTATCCTCATGTATGTTCTATCATTCCCACTCTGAGAAATGATTTCTTTTGATGGAACAGATAGTAAAATACTGTATAGTGATTAAAAATATGGGTTCTATAGTTAGGCTACTTGAGTTCAAACCCTGGCTCTGATGCTTTCTAACTGTGTGACTATGGACACTATATACAACCTCTATTAATTTCAATATCCCCATTTGTGAGAAAAGGAATGATAACAATATCCATATCATGGTGGGTTTTTTTTTTAGATTAAATGAAATAATCTGCCTAAAAGTACTTAGTTTGATACCTGACACATGGAGATCAACTCAGTAAAGTGTAGTTTATACAGCGAAGATAAAGGAAGAGATACAGGGTTTTACATTCTAGTCGTCGTAACTAACATTGCTGCTTTAAGTGACAGATCTGTGTTTTCTTATTCTTCTTGCATCAAGCAAGTATTTAAGAAAAGTCCTTTTGTCATCCTTAATTTTTCTCACTAGTTGCAGCTTATTCTTGGCACTGTCTTACATTTTTCTTACAGGCTTTGTCTTGCTCATTCTGGTGCGTCCTGTGCCCATCTTGTGTATGTTTACAGACATTGCAATTTATCATGCTGTCTTTTTTATCTTTCGCTCCTCTTTTCTCTCATAAAGAGATATTTGCAGTTAATAGTCATAATTTTATTGGTTAGCATTAACTTTTCTCCTTGAATCGGGCATGGACATCAGTCCCTCACTTTTTGAAAAGTGCTTTCCTAAAGTAGGCACCTATTCTATGCCCAGTATTCCTCTTATTTTTAAGTGAACAACTTTGCATTTGCCTGTGGTTTCTACTTCTGTCAGAGATGAACAGTTCCTCATGATTGGTCTGAATTAGGCCTAGAGTTCCTTTTGTCACTCAAAACATCCATCTTGTGAAGAACAAAATTGCCCACAAGGTGCTTTGAGAATTTATCAGACATGGGTTTTAGCCAAATTAAAACCATATTTTTCCAGAAGGTAAGGTCCCTTCCCTCTGTCAGCAGCAATTCCGTTCCTGTTTAACAAAGAAAACGTTCATTACTGTTCTAGGAATGAGTGTTATCCCTTCAAGTTCTAGAGAGATTAGTGTTTAGATATGTTGTGTCTCAGGATTAGAATCTGGTTTTCTATTTGCTTATTATTTCCTTTTTTGCTTCATCATTCAGGTTTCTGGGACCATAAAGTTTGTTTATAATTATAAACAATAGTATAAATATATAAATAGTATATATAAATATATAAATAGTATAAATATAAACAATAGCATCTTTTCTCTCTTTCTGTTTCCTCTTATAAAATGCTGTATTTTTATTTTTTTATCATAAGTCCTCCATAGTAATAGTTTTTATTGTATAAGTTTAGCATTTATCTTACTCTTTCACCTTTTTTATGTAAGGAGGCTGATTTTTAAAGTAAGGATAGTCAATAATTTAATTCAAGGCATTCCCCCATAATATATTGTTTCCATTCTCCATCCAGAATTGCACCAGGGCTACATTAGGCTAATGTTCTAGGGAAAGATAGTGAAACAGCCTTAATATTCTGTATTTCTTTTCAACAGAGAGTTCTCAGCTCTCTGCCTGACTTTGCATGAAGGCTTGGCATTAAATCTTGAGCACTTCCATTAAAATAAAATTGTTTCAGAACTTCTAGTTCAGTTAATACTTTTAAAAGAGAGACATTCTTTGTATGTCAATTTCTGTTCATTTAAACATGCCTGTGGAGTTAGTTAAATAGAGGAAATTTTTGACTCTGTTAAGGCATTAGTAATGACAATCCTAATTCTGGAAATATAATTTTTTCAGTAAACTACATGAACATTTCTGTTTTTAAAAAAGCATCAAGTTCTCTTCAGATGTTTAAATCACCAAATAATTTATACAAACAAGTAATAAACAAAACCCCAAATATTAACATACTGAGGTGTGCTCTTGATCAGGATGAATTTTTCCAAAGACATCTGAATGGAACCAACCTACTAATATTATTTCTTTACCATGACACATTATTATTCTTTACTATAAATTTCAATATCAATTTCAACTTGTTATTAAAATATTATCAAATAATTAGGTAAACTTAATAGCCTTATTGAAGTATTTAAATAAACAATAAGCTATCCATATTTAAAGTGTAGAATTTGATAACATTTGACATATGCATACACTTGTGAAACCAGCATAACTGTGACAACGATCATATCCATCACCCCAAAGGTTTTATCAAGTCCCTTCATAATCCCTTGCTTTCACTGCCCTGTCCCTATCCTCAGGCAACCTTAGGTCTGCTTTCTGACACTACAGTTTATTTGTATTTCCTAAAATTCTAAGTAAATGGAATCATGCTGCACGATTCTTTTTGCATGGCTTCTTTCAGTCAGCAGAATTATTTTAAGATTTATATATGCTGCCTGAAGCAATAGTTCATTCCTTTTATCCCTGAGAAGTATTCCATTGCATGTATATAAGTATGCCACGATTTGTTTATCCATTTGCTGGCTGATGAGCACTTGCATTGTTCCCACTTTGGAGCTATTACAAATAGACCTGGAATGACATTTGCATATACATCTTTGTATAGACATATGCTTTCATTTCTTTTTGGAAAATAACTGGGAGTGGAATGGCTGGATCATATAGTAGGTGTATGCTTAACATTCTCTTAGATAAACATTTTGTTTTAGAAGAGTTTTAAATTTACAGAAAAATTGTGAAGGCAGTACAGAAAGCTCATATATAGTCCACATCTGGCTTTCCTTATCATTAACATCTTACATTAATATAATATGCAACTCATGAACCAATATTTATATAATATTAAGTAAACCCTCTATTCAGATTTTTTTAAAAATTTTTACTTATGGCCTTTTTTCTCTTCCAGGATCCCATGCATGATACCACATTATATTTAGTCATCATGCCTCCTTAGGCTCCTCTTGGCTATGATAGTTTCTCAGACTTTCATTGTTTTTCATGACCCTGATAGTTTTGAGACATAATGGTCAGGTATTTCTTAGGCCGTCCATTAACTGGGATTTGCCAGTTTTTGCCTCATGTAATTGATACATTGATCATCATGTAATAAATACCTTTCTTTCTTCCTGATAATTGTCCTTATTCTAAAGTCTGCTTTGTCTAAAATTAATATAGCTACTTCAGCTTTCTTTCAGTTAGCGTATTAACATAGTATTTTTATTACCACCTCTTAACTTTTAAACTATCTGAATCTATATATTTAAAATTGGTTTCTGGTATGCACATAGTTTGGTCTTGACTTTTTATCCACATTGACCATTTATTTTGGTGTATATAGATCATTCACATATAAGTGATTATTGATATGATTGGATTAATGTATCATTGGAACTGTTTTTCTTTTTTTTTTTTCATTTTTTCTTGTATCTTTCCCCCAATCTTTTTTCTGCCTTTCCTGGTTTTAAATTAACATATTTTTTTCTTTTCCTTTTTTTTTTTTTTTTTTTTTGAGACAGAGTCTCACCATGTTGCCCAGGCTGGAGTGCAGTGGTGTGATCTCGGCTCACTGAAACCTCCACCTCCTGGGTTCAAGTGATTCTCCTGGCTCAGCTTCCGAGTAAGTGGGATTGCAGGTGCCCACCATCACACCAGGCTAATTTTTGTATTTTTAGTAAAGATAGGGTTTTGCCCTATTGGACAGGCTGGTCTTGATCTCCTGACCTCAGGTGATCCATTGCCTCGACCTCCCAAAGTGCTTAGATTGCAGGCGTGAGCAACCGCACCTGGCCAAATTAACATTTTATGTGATTCCTTTATATCTCATCTCAGCATATTATTTATATTTTATTCAAAAAATTGTTTGTAATTGCCCAAGGGTTTACAATACACATTTCTAGAAAATTTAAGTCTGTCTTCAAATATCACTCTGTGGTTCCACATGTAATGCAGGTAACTTGTAACAGAGTATTTTCAATTCTTCCTTTCTGATCCTGTGATATTGCTGCCATTTATTTCTCTTATTTATATGTTACAATCACCCAATACATTGTTCCTATTATAGCTTTAAACAAACAGTTATTGTTCGATCATTTAAGAACAAGAAAAATAAAATATTTCATTTTACCTTTCTCTTCCTCCAAAACTTTTCTTTATGTAGATCCAAGTTTCAGAACTACATTTTTCATCTTTCTAAAGAACCTCTTTTAATATTTCCTATAGGGAAGGTCAGCTGGGAATAAATTCCCTCAGATTTTATTTATCTGAGAAGGTCTTTTCTTCTCCTTTACCTTGAATATCAAATTCTAAGAAGTTTTTTTTTCAAAACTTCTAAATAATTCACTCCTCTCTTCTTGCTTTCGTGGATTCTGATGAGAACTTAGCTATAATTCTTATTTTTTAAATTTTTTTTTGTAAAGTTAAGATGACTTGTTTTCTCTGCCATACTTCCAAGGTTTTCTAATTGTCTTTTGTTTTCTGTAGTTTGAATATAAAACGCCTGGATGGTTTTGTTGTTTTTTTGAGTTCTCTGAGATTCTTGGGTCTGTGGTTTATTGACTTTAATTAATTTTGGAAAATATTTGGCCATTAATATTTTAAATATTCTTCTGCACCGTTATCTTTCTTCTTCTGGTATTCTAATTATACATATGTTACATTAATTGATATTGTCCCACAGATCTTGGATGGTCTATTCTTTTTAATTACTTTTTTTCATTCTTTCCTCATTTTCCATTTCACTCTGTGAAATTTCAGCTCACCTATCTTTGAGTTCATGGATTCTTTCCTTGACCATGTTGAGTCTACTGATGAGCCCCTCAAAGGTATTTTTAAATTTTCTTTTACTGTTTTGGAATTCTAGCATTTTCTTTTGATCCTTTCTTATAATGTTCACCTCTCTCCTAACATTACCCATCTATTCTTGCATGTTGACTACTTTTCCCAAGAGAGTCACTAACATATTTATTATGTTAGTTAAATTGCCTATCTGATAATCCAACGTCTGTATCATATCAAAATCTGAATATGTTGATTGCTTTGTTTCTGCAGACTATGCTTTTTGATGTTTTTGTCTCTTGACTTGTAATTTTTTGTTGAAAACTAGACATGTATCAGATTATAGGAAGAGAGGTAAATAGGCCTTTTCAGTGAGGATTTATGTTAATCTGATTAGGAGTTGAGCTGTATTTAATGTTTATTGTGGCTAGCTACTAGAGACTTCAGCTTTTTCTAGGGCTCTTACTTTGAGCTCTCCTTTTGGATTTGGGCCTTCTTTATGTATTACTCCTCAGATAAAGTTTGTTTCTTTTAACGTTGCAGCTGTACATCACTGTCATATAATGCAGACTTGCAGATGTGGGGGAGAGAGGACATTCTATAATCTTCTGATTAAGTCTCAGTCTTTTATTGGCCTTGAGTCTTAGGAATGTGGCCTTCACCAGTATGTTTCTTCCTACTCCAACAGTACAGCTTTGTTTCCCCTGTCCCTACTAACTTCCCTGGCTGCAGCATTCCCAATCTACTTTGAAGTCATATCTCATAAAGCTGATAGGGGCTGGAGTTTATAGGAATTCCTTTCCCCTAGCTAGACAAATATTCAGAGTTGTGTGATGGTGAAGTAGCATGATTTTCCTTGTAGAGCAGGCCTTTATTATGGAGAAGGATCTGGATGCACTTCACCTGGCTGTTCTTCCCTTCCCCTGAATGGTGCCAAGAGGGCATCTTTCTCATATCTTCACTATGAAAATCTGGTGGGATCCCTGCAAGAAAAGTCCATAAAAGTGTGAGGGCCTCTTTAAGACTGTTTCCTATTTGTCTTTTGTTTTCTGTAACAAAAATCAAACTGCCAGAATGTTCTTACTCTTTGTAGTCTACATTCAGCCTCCAGCAAGTCCTCAAAATTACAAGTTATATGTCTCTACCAGTCTATGGCTTTAGCAGTTTCTTGTCCAGGTAAGCAGATCTCATCTGTGACTCCATCTACTCATGGTCTTCTCAGATTTCAAGGTGGCAGCATAACTTTTGTTGTAAAGATGACAGTGATGACTTCTAAGCTCAATACATATTGGAGCTGAAACTGAACGTCTGTTTAACTTTCAAAAAAGTGCCAAAGTAGTTGCAAAATCGTTGTTCCATTTTACATTCCCACTGGCAGTGCATAGAATTCCATTTGGTTTACTTCCTAACACTTGGAATAGACAATCTTTTAAATGATAGACAATGTAATAAGTGCTGCCTTATTTTTATTTTAATTATGATTTCCCTAGTATGTAATTACGTTGAACATCTTTTCATGTGATTATTTGCCATCATGTACATTCTTTGGTAAAGAGTCTGTTCAAATAGTTTTCCTATTTTTTTGGGGGGGGAGCAGTTTTGTTGTTTTTATTGCTAAGTTCTATATACAAGTCCTTTATCAGATATGTGATTTACTAATATTTTTTCCTACTCTGTGGCTTGGCTTTTTATTTTCTACAATATATTTATAAAGGAGTTCTAAATGTTGAAGTCTAACTTATTTTTCTTTGTATGAATTATGCTTTTGGTGACATATCTAATAAACCTTTGCTTAGCCGACATCAAAAAATGTTCTTCTATGTTTTGTTTTGGATACTTTATAATTCTAGGTTTTACATTTAGGTTTATGACACAGTAGAGTTAATTTGTAAACATGTTGAAAGTTAAGGATTGATGATCATTTTTTGGTATGTGGACATCAAATTGGACCAGCATTATTTGATGAAAAGACCATCCTTTCTTCACAGAATTGCCTTTGCACCTTTTCCAAAAATTTGTAGTCCATATATGTTTGAGTATTGTATTAGTCCATCTTCACAGTGCTGTAAAGACATACCCGAGAATGGGTAATTTATAAAGGAAAGAAGTTTAATTGACTCACAGTTCCGCATGGCTAGGGAGGCCTCAGGAAACTTACAGTCATGGCAGTAGGCAAAGGGGAAGCAAAGACCTTCTTCACATGGAGGCAGGAAAGAGGGTGTGTGAAGTAGGAACTGTCAAACACTTATAAAACCATTTGATCTCATGAGAACTCACTATCAAGAGAACAGCATGGAGAAGCCACCTCTGTGATTCAATCACCTCCCACCAGGTCCCTCCCTCCACAAGTGGGGATTATGGAGATTACAATTCAAAATGAGATTTGGGTGGGGACACAGAGCCAGACCATATCCGATATATATCAGATATATTTCTGGAATCTTTATTCTTTTGCATGAATCTGTCTATGTATCTTTGAGTCAATGCCAGCATATCTTGATTATTGTAGCTTTTTGGTAAGTCTTAAAGTCTTTGAAGTAATTCTTGTAATTCCTCTCATGTTGTTTTTCTTTTCTTTTCTTTTTTGTTTTTTGAGACACAATCTTACTCTGTCACCTAGGCTGGAATACAATGGCACAATCTTGGCTCACTGCAACCTCTGCCTCCCAGGTTCAAGTGACTCTTGTGCTTCAACCTCCTGAGTAGCTGGAATTACAGGCATGTGCCACCATGCCTGGCTAATTTCTGTATTTTTACTAGAGATGGGTTTTTGCCATGTTGACCAGGCTGGTCTTAAACACCTGACCTCAAGTGATCCACCTGCCTCAGCCTCCCAAAGTGCTGGGATTACATACATGCGTCATTGTGCCCAGCCTTATGTTGTTTTTCTATTTCAAAGTTGTTTTGGCTAGACTTGCTTCTTTACAGTTCCATTGTGGATTTTAAAATTTGCTGCCAAATTTCTGTTTAAAAAAAAAGCATGTTGCAATTTGGATTGGGATTTTATTGTAATTACAGTTCAGTTGGAGGAAAACTAGCATCTTAACAATATTAAGTCTTCTGATCCATGGACCAAATGTATCTCTCCATGTATTTAGATATTTTAAAATATCTTTCAGCAATGTTTTGTAGATTTTAATGTACAGGGCTTGCATGTATTTTTTTTTAGATTTATTCCCAACTATTTCATGTTTTTAAATGCTTCTGTAAATGGTAAATTGTTCCTAATTGTTCTTTACTATTGTATAGACATACAACTGACTTTTGTATATTGCTTTTGTATCCTGCAGTTGCTAAACTTACATATAAGTTATAGTAAATTTAAAAATATCATCTACATTAAATTCTACACAATCTTTTGTGCAACAGTTTATTTCCTCCTTTCCAATCTAGATGCCTTTTTTTTTTTTTTTTTTTTTTTGCATATTGAAACGACTAATTCCCTTAAGTACAATGTTCACTGTGTTGAGAGTGGTCATTCTTTTCTTATTTCTGACCACAGGGGAGAAGTGATTCAATCTTTCACCAGTAATTTGATATTTATGTTAGCTAGAAGTTTTTTGTAGCTGTCCTTTATCAAATCAAGAAAACATATTGCTATACCTAGTTTGTTGAGTTTTTTTTTCATAATTGAAAGAACATAGTATTCTGAAAAATGATTTTTCTACATGTATTAAGGTCACCATATGTTTTTTCTTTTTTTGTTTGCTTACATTAAGAAATACGTTGATTGATTTTTGAGTGTTAAGCTAACCTTGCGTGCCTGGAATAAAATGGGCCATGATTTATTATCCTTTCCATATATTGTTTAATTTGATTGGTTAACATTTTGTTAAAAAATTTTGCATCTATGTTTATTAGGAATATTGGTTGCAGTTTTCTTCTTTTTAAATGTCTTTGCCTGGATTTGTTGTTGGAATAATCCTGAAATCAATGCATAACTTGGTAAGTATTATAGTATTATTGCCTCTTCAAGTATCTGGAAACACTGATATAGGATTTGTATTGTTTCTTTCTTAAATACTTAATAGATTTTATCAGTGAAGCAGTCTAGGAGGTTTCCTTCTGAGAATGTTTTGAACTACAAATTTAATTTTTTTAATAGCTAGAAGGCTATTTAGTTTTTATCTCTCTCTCCTTCACTGAGCTTTGGTAGTTTGTATCTTTCAAATAATTTGTCCATTTAATCTAACTTCAAAAATCTATTGTCCCGATTTAGCTTGTACAATTTCTTTATTCTTTCTTCTAATATGAAATTCTAATATCTATAGATATATTCTAATATTCTAATATCTGTAAAATCTGCAGTGATGTTACTGCTTTTATTTCTGATATTGGTAATTTTTTTTCTCTTTATTTCTTGAACAGACTGGCTAGAGGTTTATAAATTTTATTGATCTCATTTTCTTGTTGGTCTGTTTTATTGAACTCCAATTTTATCTTGATCATTTCCTTTTTTCTGCTTACTTTGGGTTTCATTTGCTTTTCTTTTTCTAGACGTTTAAGATTGAAGCTAAGACCATTGATTTATGACCTTTCTGTTTTCTAATATGAGGAGTTTGACATAAATTTTTCTGTAATCATTATTTTTGCTGTCTTCCACAGTTTGTATATGTCCTGTTTTCATTTTTCCTTAGTTAACACATGCTTTCTAATTTCCCTTTAAGTTTATTCTTTGCCCATTGGTTGTTTAGAAGTGTGTTATTTCATTTTTAAATATTTGGAGGATCTTCCAGATATCTCTTTGTTGTCAGTTTCTAATTTAATTCCATTGTGTTTAGATAATATGTTTTGCCTGTCTTGAGTCCTTTTAACTTAATTGAAATTTGTTTTATAGCCCAACCTGTGGTCAGTTTGGTAAATCACTGTTGAAAGTACCATATTATGAATTATTGCAAGCAATGTTTTCTTTTTATTTTCCTCATCCTCTGTTCCCACCATTAAAAAAAATATGGGAAACATTTAGAACATTTAGACAAATATTTTCATTTATTTTTATTTTTTATTATTATACTTTAGGTTTTAGGGTACATGTGCACAATGTGCAGGTTTGTTACATATGTATCCATGTGCCATGTTGTTTTGCTGCACCCATTAACTCGTCATTTAGCATTAGGTATATCTCCTAATGCTGTCCCTCCCCACTCTCCCCACCCCACAACCGTCCCCAGAGTGTGATGTTCCCCTTCCTGTGTCCATGAGTTCTCATTGTTCAATTCACACCTATGAGTGAGAACATGCAGTGTTTGGTTTTTTGTCCTTACGATAGTTTACTGAGAATGATGTTTTCCAGTTTCATCCATGTCCCTACAAAGGACATGAACTCATCATTTTTTATGGCTGCATAGTATTCCATGGTGTATATGTGCCACATTTTCTTAATCCAGTCTATCATTGTTGGACATTTGGGTTGGTTCCAAGTCTTTGCTATTGTGAATAGTGCTGCAATAAACATACGTATGCATGTGTCTTTATAGCAGCATGATTTATAGTCCTTTGGGTATATACCCAGTAATGGGATGGCTGAGTCAAATGGTATTTCTAGTTCTAGATCCCTGAGGAATCGCCACACTGACTTCCACAATGGTTGAACTAGTTTACAGTCCCACCAACAGTGTAAAAGTGTTCCTATTTCTCCACATCCTCTCCAGCACCTATTGTTTCCTGACTTTTTAATGATGGCCATTCTAACTGGTGTGAGATGGTATCTCACTGTGGTTTTGATTTGCATTTCTCTGATGGCCAGTGATGATGAGCATTTTTTCATGTGTTTTTTGGCTGCATAAATGTCTTCTTTTGAGAAGTGTCTGTTCATGTCCTTTGCCCACTTTTTGATGGGGTTATTTTTTTCTTGTAAATTTGTTTGAGTTCATTGTAGATTCTGGATATTAGCCTTTTGTCAGATGAGTAGGTTGCAAAAATTTTCTCCCATTCTGTAGGTTGCCTGTTCACTCTGATGGTAGTTTTCTTTTGCTGTGCAGAAGCTCTTTAGTTTAATGAGATCCCATTTGTCAATTTTGGCTTTTGTTGCCATTGCTTTTGGTGTTTTAGACATGAAGTCCTTGCCCACGCCTATGTCCTGAATAGTATTGCCTAGATTTTCTTGTAGGATTTTAATGGTTTTAGGTCTACCATGTAAGTCTTTAATCCATCTTGAATTAATTTTTGTATAAGGTGTAAGGAAGGGATCCAGTTTCAGCTTTCTCCATATGGCTAGCCAGTTTTCCCAGCACCATTTATTAAATAGGGAATCCTTTCCCCATTGCTTCTTTTTGTCAGGTTTGTCAAAGATCAGATAGTTGTAGATATGTGGCAATATTTCTGAGGGCTCTGTTCTGTTCCATTGATCTATGTCTCTGTTGTGGTACCAGTACCATGCTGTTTTGGTTACTGTAGCCTCGTAGTATAGTTTGAAGTCAGGTAGCGTGATGCCTCCAGCTTTGTTCTTTTGGCTTAGGATTGACTTGGCGATGCGGGCTCTTTTTTGGTTCCATATGAACTTTAAAGTAGTTTTTTTCCAATTCTGTGAAGAAAGTCATTGGTAGCTTGATGGGGATGGCATTGAATCTATAAATTACCTTGGGCAGTATGGCCATTTTCGCGATATTGATTCTTCCAACCCATAAGCATGGAATGTTCTTCCATTTGTTTGTATCCTCTTTGATTTCATTGAGCAGTGGTTTGTAGTTCTCCTTGAAGAGGTCTTTCACATCCCTTGTAAGTTGGATTCCTAGGTATTTTATTCTCTTTGAAGCAATTATGAATGGGAGTTCACTCATGATTTGGCTCTCTGTTTGTCTGTGATTGGTGTACAAGAATGCTTGTGATTTTCGTACATTCATTTTGTATCCTGAGACTTTGCTGAAGTTGCTAATCAGCTTAAGGAGATTTTGGGCTGAGACAATGGGGTTTTCTAGATATACAATCATGTCATCTGCAAACAGGGACAGTTTGACTTCCCCTTTTCCTAATCGAATGCCCTTTATTTCCTTCTCCTGCCTGATTGCTCTGGCTAGAACTTCCAGCACTATGTTGAATAGGTGTGGTGAGAGAGGGCATCCCTGTCTTGTGCCAGTTTTCAAAGGGAATGCTTCCTGTTTTTGTCCATTCAGTATGATATTGGCTGTGGGTTTGTCATAGATAGCTCTTATTATTTTGAGATACGTCCCATCAATACCTAATTTATTGAGAGTTTTTAGCATGAAGGGTTGTTGAATTTTGTCAAAGGCCTTTTCTGCATCTATTGAGATAATCATGTGGTTTTTGTCTTTGGTTCTGTTTATATGCTGGATTACATTCATTGATTTGCGTATGTTGAACCAGCCTTGCATCCCAGGGAGGAAGCCCACTTGATCATGGTGGATAAGCTTTTTGATGTGCTGCTAGATTCAGTTTGCCAATATTTTATTGAGGATTTTTGCATTAATGTTCATCAAGGATATTGGTCTGAAATTCTCTTTTTTGGTTATGTCTCTGCCAGGATTTGCTATCAGGATGATGCTAGCTTCATAAAATGTGTTAGGGAGGATTCCCTCTTTTTCTATCAATTGGAATAGTTTCAGAAGGAATGGTACCAGTTCCTCCTTATACCTCTGGTAGAATTCAGCTGTGAATCCATCAGGTCCTGGACTCTTTTTGGTTGGTAAGCTATTGATTATTGCCACAATTTTGGAACCTGTTACTGGTCTATTCAGAGATTCAACTTCTTTCTGGTTTAGTCTTGGGAGGGTGTATTTGTAGAGGAATTTATCCATTTCTTCTAGATTTTCTAGTTTATTTGTGTAGAGGTGTTTGTAGTATTCTCTGATGGTAGATTGTATTTCTGTGGGATCAGTGGTGATATCCTCTTTTTCATTTTTTATTGCATCTATTTGATTCTTCTCTCTTTTCTTCTTTGTTAGTCTTGCTAGAGGTCTATCAATTTTGTTGATCTTTTCAAAAAACCAGGTCCTGGATTCATTAATTTTTGAAGGGTTTTTTGTGTCTCTATTTCCTTCAGTTCTTCTCTGATGTTAGTTATTTCTTGCCTTCTGCTAGCTTTTGAATGTGTTTGCTCTTGCTTTTCTAGTTCTTTTAATTGTGATGTTAGGGTGTCAATTTTGGATCTTTCCTGCTTTCTCTTGTGGGCATTTAGTGCTATAAATTTCCCTCTACACACTGCTTTGAACGTGTCCCAGAGATTCTGATATGTTGTGTCTTTGTTCTCATTGGTTTCAAAGAACATCTTTATTTCTGCCTTCATTTCATTATGTA
Source organism: Hylobates moloch (assembly GCF_009828535.3). Lineage (NCBI taxonomy): Eukaryota > Metazoa > Chordata > Mammalia > Primates > Hylobatidae > Hylobates > Hylobates moloch. The sequence goes on along the minus strand of NW_026652279.1, from coordinate 55,894,632 downwards.
CCCAATAGACATTCAGGAGCAGGTTGTTCAGTTTCCATGTAGTTGAGTGGTTTTGAGTGAGTTTCTTAATCCTGAGTTCTAGTTTGATTGCACTGTGGTCTGAGAGACAGTTTGTTATAATTTCTATTCTTTTACATTTGCTGAGGAGAGCTTTACTTCCAACTATGTGGTCAATTTTGGAATAGGTGTGGTGTGGTGCTGAAAAAAATGTATATTCTGTTGATTTGGGGTGGAGAGTTCTGTAGATGTGTATTAGGTCCACTTTGTGCAGAGCTGAGTTCAATTCCTGGATATCCTTGTTAACTTTCTGTCTCATTGATCTGTCTAATGTTGACAGTGGGGTGTTAAAATCTCCCATTATTATTGTGTGGGAGTTTAAGTCCCTTTGTAGGTCACTCAGGACTTGCTTTATGAATCTGGGTGCTCCTGTGTTGGGTGCATATATATTTAGGATAGTTAGCTCTTCTTGTTGCATTGATCCCTTTACCATTATGAAATGGCCTTCTTTGTCTCTTTTGATCTTTGTTGGTTTAAAGTCTATTTTATCAGAGACTAGGATTGCGAACCCTGCCTTTTTTTGTTTTCCATTTGCTTGTTAGATCTTCCTCCATCCCTTTATTTGGAGTCTATGTGTGTCTCTGCACATGAGATGGGTTTCCTGAATACAGCACACTGATGGGTCTTGCCTCCTTATCCAGTTTGCCAGTCTGTGTCTTTTAATTGGAGCATTTAGCCCATTTACATTTAAAGTTAATATTGTTATGTGTGAATCTGATCCTGTCATTATGATGTTAGTTGGTTATTTTGCTCGTTAGTTGATGCAGTTTCTTCCTAACCTCGATGGTCTTTACAATTTGGCATGTTTTTGCAGGGGCTGGTACTGGTTGTTCCTTTCCATGTTTAGTGCTTCCTTCAGGAGCTCTTTTAGGGCAGGACTGGTGGTGACAAAATCACTCAGTGTTTGCTTGTCTGTAAAGTATTTTATTTCTCCTTCACTTATGAAGCTTAGTTTGGCTGGATATGAAATTCTGGGTTGAAAATTCTTTTCTTTAAGAATGTTGAATATCGGCCCCCACTCTCTTCTGTCTTGTAGAGTTTCTGCCAAGAGATCAGCTGTTAGTCTGATGGGCTTCCGTTTGTGGGTAACCCGACCTTTCTCTCTGGCTGCCCTTAACATTTTTTCCTTCATTTCAACTTTGGTGAATCTGACAATTATGTGTCTTGGAGTTGCTCGTCTCGAGGAGTATCTTTGTGGCATTCTCTGTATTTCCTGAATCTGAATGTTGGCCTGCCTTGCTAGATTGGGGAAGTTCTCCTGGATAATATCTTGCAGAGTGTTTTCCAACTCGGTTCCATTCTCCCTGTCATTTTCAGGTACACCAATCAGATGTAGGTTTGGTCTTTTCACATAGTCCCAAATTTCTTGGAGGCTTTGTTCATTTCTTTTTATTCTTTTTTCTCCAAACTTCCCTTCTCACTTCATTTCATTCATTTCATCTTCCATCGCTGATACCCTTTCTTCCAGTTGATTGTATTTGCTACTGAGGCTTCTGCAATCTTCGCGTAGTTCTCGAAACTTGGCTTTCAGCTCCATCAGCTCCTTTAAGGCCTTCTCTCCATTGGTTATTCTAGTTATCCATTCGTCTAATTTTTTTTCAAAGTTTTTAACTTCTTTGCTATTGTTTTGAATTTCCTCCTGTAGCTCGGAGTAGTTTGATCGTCTGAAGCCTTCTTCTCTCAACTTGTCAAAGTCATCCTCTGTCCAGCTTTGTTCCGTTGCTGGTGAGGAACTGCATTCCTTTGGAGGAGGAGAGGTGCTCTGCTTTTTATAGTTTCCAGTGTTTCTGCTCTGTTTTTTCCCCATCTTTGTGGTTTTATCTACTTTTGGTCTTTGATGATGGTGATGTATAGATGGGTTTTTGGTGTGGATGTCCTTTCTGTTTGTTAGTTTTCCTTCTACCAGACAGGACCCTCAGCTGCAGGTCTGTTGGAGTTTACTAGAGTTCCACTCCAGACCGTTTGGCTGGGTGTCAGCAGCAGTGGCTGCAGAACAGTGGATTTTCGTGAGACCAAAAATTCAGCTGTCTGATAGTTCCTCTGGAAGTTTTGTTTCAGAGGAGTACCCGGCCGAGTGAGGTGTCAGTCTGTCCCTACTGGGGGTTGCCTCCCAGTTAGGCTGCTTGGGGTCAGGGACCCACTTTAGGAGGCAGTCTGTCTGTTCTCAGCTCTCCAGCTGCGTGCTGGGAGAACCACTACTCTCTTCAAAGCTGTCAGTCAGACAGGGACATTAAAGTCTGCAGAGGTTCCTGCTGAATTTTGTTTGTCTGTGCCCTGCCCCCAGAGGTGCAGCCTACAGAGGCAGGCAGGCCTCCTTGAGCTGTGGTGGGCTCCACCCAGTTCAAGCTTCCTGGCTGCTTTGTTTACCTAAGCAAGCCTGGGAAATGGCGGGCACCCCTCCACCAGCCTGGCTGCCGCCTTGCAGTTTGATCTCAGACTGCTGTGCTAGCAATCAGCGAGACTCCGTGGACATAGGGCCATCTGAGCCAGGTACGGGACACAATCTCCTAGTGTGCCATTTTCCAGGCCCGTTGGAAAAGCGCAGTATTAGGGTGGGACTGACCCGATATCCCAGGTGCCATCTGTTACCCCTTTCTTTGAGTAGGAAAGGGAACTCTCTGACCCCTTGCACTTCCTGAGTGAGGCAATGCCTCGCCCTGCTTCGGCTTGCACACAGTGGGCTTCACTGACTGTCCTGCACCCACTGTTTGGCACTCCCTAGTGAGATGAAACTGGTACCTCAAACAGAAATGCAGAAATCACCCGTCTTCTGTGTTGCTCAGGCTGGGAGCTGTAGACCGGAGCTGTTCCTATTCGGCCATCTTGGCTCCACCCCCCTCATTATTTATTTTACATATTAAGAAAGCATTTTGTTGTGACATGATTTTTCTTTCTTTCTAAAGGTTTACTTTGATCAGGATCTGGAAGAATTATCAATAAAAAATGGAAGCTTACTTTAGATTATATTACCCTCATGATACTTGCTAATATTTTTGAGTCAACATGTCTTATCTCCTTTGAAATTTGGCTCTTTCCTTTCTTTTTTGGAATCTGATACTTTTTCTAGCATTTTATGTTGGTATCTAGTGTTACATGATCTTTTCAGAAATATAAGTGTGGTATTTGTTTAGATAATAATCCCTTCAGCTCCATAGCAAACAACTTTCCTTGGAAATTTTAACCTAACCTTACTTCCCAATCATGACTTTAAAATTTTTCCTGTCATGTATTCATTCCTTTGCTGATCTATAACCTTCCCAAGGTTAATATTTTATTTCTTCAATGGAAATACAATTCAAGGGGACTTTAAGGTGTCTTGTGGTTTTCTTGTTTCATAGTAGGACTATTGCAAGCAAGATATTTTTATAGTTTTTTTTTTTTTTAAATCTGAAGTCTTAATACTAATAGCATAACTTGCGAGAAGTTCTTAAAACAAGAATACCCCTGTCATTCAAGACTTTTTTTTTTTCTTGTGAAACTATATACATAGAGATTTGAGAAAAAAAAGTCTGCAAATATTGTGTGGTATTCAAAATAAAGCCTTTATATGAATCTAAGATAAACCTGTTATATGAATATCATGTATAAAAGACTCCTCTCTTTTGTATATGCTATTCATACATCTTTTTATCCTCTGCATTAGTGTTAGTAAAGCCACCACAAACCTGGTGTGCATTAATACAAGTATTATTGATGTGTGTGAATATATATTACTTATAAAAACACAAAGACAAGATTCAAAGTTTACTTCAAAGTGAACTGCATTCAATTCTGCTAGTAAGAGTGAGTCATGCTTTTGATCTTATCTCTAGGATCCAGAGAATGACTGCAGGCAATACTACATAAGAAAAGAAAAGCTTTTTCAAAAAAGATTTATAGACTGTATTCCTATTATTCTTTTTTCATAGTGTTATTTCATTCACCAGACAAAATTCTGTAGAATTTAAAAACTAATACCACTAAAACATTTGAACATATAGCACTGTTTTAGTGTCTTTTATACTCAAATTAAATAAAGGTATAGAATCAGTTTCTTTAGGTTGTTCCTTTAGTCTCATAAGTCAGAAAGGTCTCCTTGCAATAGAGATGCTGTTATCTTGAATCTCATAAAATTCAAATGGCCAGACAATTTTTTTTTTTTTTTTTTGAGACAGAGTTTTGCTCTTGTTGCCCAAGCTGGAGTGCAATGGTGCAATCTTGGCTCACTACAACTTCTGCCTCCCAGGTTTAAGCGATTCTCCTGCCTCAGCCTCCAGAGTAGCTGGGATTACAGGCATCCACCATTATGCCTGGCTAATTTTTGTAGTTTTAGTAGCGATGGGGTTACTCCATATTGGTCAGGCTGGTCTCGAACTCCTGACCTCGGGTGATCCACCCACCTTGGCCTCCCAAAGTACTGGGATTACAGGTGTGAGCCACCATGCCTGAACCAAACAGACAATATTTTTCATGTATCGACAACATTTAAAAATTATTTGTGATACATTTTTATTAGAAATAAGCAAAGTATAGCATATAAATGTTTCCTGTGTTATATCATTAGAGATGACCGCTGTTAATGTTTTGGTTTGTAAACGGTTATAGACAGATAGATGCTTCTAGTCATTTATTAAAGTAGCTAATAAATAGGCTTACTAAATTCACCACTTTTCTAATATCTTTATTCCTCCTATTTGTCTGTCATAACACATCCAATATTTAGCAAAGATTGTTGTTTCTACCTTTTAAATGCAGTAGTCCACTCTTGTCTGTAGTTTTGCTTTCTGTGGCTTCAGTTACCTGTGGTGGACCCAGTTTGAAAATACTGCATACAATAAGCTATTGAGAAAGAGAGAGAGAGAGATCAAATTCACATAACTTTTATTATACTATCCAGTTATAATTGTTCTATTACATTATTAGTCATTGTTAATCTCTTACTGTGCCTACTTTATAGGTATAAATTATATACCTATATACCTGTATAGGAAAAACCATAGTGTAGGGTTCAGTATTCTTTGTGGTTTCAGGCATCCACTTGGGGTTTTGGAACATATCCCCTGAACATAAAAGGGAACTGCTGAATATCTAGCACCCAACAAATTCCCTACACCAGTCCACATCCTAGTCTAAATCATTGTCCTCTGTCAGTAATGCAATAGCCTTCTAGCTGGCCTCTCTGCTTCCATTCTTGACTGCTACAGACCATTCTTCACATCGTCATCCAGTGAGTATTTTAAAACATAAGTTACATGGCTCTTCTGCTTTCTTCTGTCCAAAAACTTTTCATGTGACTCAAAGTAGAGGCATCATTACAATGGCCTAGAGGAATTGCATGATTAATTCTTAGCCATTTTGTAACCTCAGATCCATTATGGAAACAATGGACTAACGGCAATGAAATTAGAAAACAAAACACAATATTCCTGTTTGTAGTACATGCTGTGGCTGAAAGAAAATTTATAATACTTTTGAGCACCTCCCTATCCCCAGCCCCAAGTTCCTTGGGGTTTTTAAATAGAATTTCACAACTTTTCTGGGACCTGAACTCCCTTGAAACTGGAGAATGAAGTGGTTGTTAAGGTTTTTGTGCCTAGAAGGAGGGTTTCTTGGCTGAGGAATACCTAAATAAGCTTTGAAGAAAGGTGTATTAATCTACTTGAGCTACCATAACAAAATACCACAGACTGAGTGGTTTAAATAACAGGAAACTATTTTCTCAGAGTGCTGGAGGGTAGAAGTCCAAGATCAGGGTGCCAGCAGGGCTGGTTTCCGGTGGGGCCTTCTCCTTGGGTTGCAGAAGGCCACCATCTTGCTGTGCATCCTCACGTAGCCTTTCCTGTGTGCTCCCCAGGAGCATCTCTTCCTCTTCTTATAAAGATGCCAGTCCTATGGGATTAACTCCCCACCTTTGTGAACTCACTTAACCTTTAATACTTCTTTACTGTATCTCAAATACAGTCACATTGGAGTAGGGCTTCAACATATGAGTTTTCAGGGAACATAATTCAGTCCATATAACAAAAGGCTTTTGCATAAGGAAATGAGGAGGAATCTGAGAAAGCAGTCTGACAGCTGGGGATTAAGAAAGTGCCTGCCTGGGTGAGGGAAGCCCACAGCAGATGGGCATATTGGTGCTAGGAACCTCAGGAGAAGGTTGGTAAATCTCCTACCACCTGTGCTTATTTCCCCAGACTTTCAAATCTAAGCAGCTGCTGTTTATCATTTCTCCTCTTCTCATCTGGCAAAAAAACTTGACAAAAGGCACAGGCTGTTCACCCTGAGCGTTCTTTAAAGACAATCTCAAGGCGTAGTTTCCCCTGCCTAGCAACACAGAAATACCTGGGGAGATTGTTGTAAATGTAGACCTTGGAGACCTACTTCAGACCTACTGAGTCAGAATCTCTAGGGTTGGGGCCCCAAAAGTAGAAGCCAAATGAAGTATCTGAGGTGTTATTACACACAGAAAAGTTCCAGAACCACTGAAGAGTTTTGGACGAATCACTATCTTGCTATGTTAATAGTTTTAATTGTAGTTGTCTTCCTGCCTGCCTTGCTTTCTTCCTTCTCTCTTTCCTTCCTTCTTTCTTCTGTTTGTTCCTTCATTTTTTTCCCACTTAAAGTCTCCAGTAAGGACTTTAAAATAATATGTGTATTTTATAGAAAAATCAAGTTAGTGTTCTATTTGTTATTGTATCTACAGTATCTGTCAGAGTATAAAGAAATGAATCTATTGTAGCAGCTTGAGGTGAGGCAAAAAGCACATGTCAGAGAAGGGTTATAGATCATAGGATTTCTGAATGGAAAAAACAAACCAAAACATGATTAGAGTGAGGCAACATTGTGGTCAGAAGATGCTGGTCTCACCATCAGTTAAGAGTATGCAGTTCCGGCTGGGCGTGGTGGCTCATGTCTGTAATCCCAGTACTTTAGGAGGCTGAGGCGGGTAGATCAAAGATCAGGAGTTTGAGACCAGCCTAGCCAATATGGTGAAGCCCAGTCTCTACTAATACAAAAATTAGTTGGGCATGGTGTCAGGCGCCTGTAATCCCAGTTACTTGGGAGGCTGAGGCAGGAGAATCGATTGAACCGGGGAGGCGGTGGTTGCAGTGAGCCGAGATCACACCACTGCACTCCAGCCTGGGCAACAGAGCGAGATGCAGTTCCTTTATTGAAAACAGGATGGAAAGCTTGGTAAGGAAAAATGAAACAAAAATGTATAAGGTACTTTTTCTCTCTCTCTCTCTTTTTTTTTTTCTAGTTCCTGTTTGTGTTTAGAAGCCCTGAGGCAGAAGAGTTTCTCTGTGGAGGAAGTAGCCTCCAGCTTGTGCATTTGCAAGACTTCAGCTTGTTGATGAGGGCTCCTTATCCTCAGGAGGGTCGATGAGTTACTTAGAAGGAACATTTTTTTTTTTTTTTTTGTGCCTCCCAAGCCCTAGGGCTGGTAGTATCAAGCATCATAGATAAACAAGTAATACTTTTCAGCCAGGAAGATAAATTTCGGTTTAGAAAAGTAGTCTAATCAGTTCAAACTGAGTCCCTGTGATTACTAGAATTCCTAGATACCATGTTTGATTTAAAAATAGCTTTTCTGACACATCCTTCCAATCTTACGTTATTGCAAAATTGCAATATTGCAAAAAGGCTTTCTGATATATGGATTTATCCAAGCCCCTTAAGCATAATTTGGAAATGGGATGAGGCAGGAGTGGAGGCAATATCTCCTGCTCTTTTGTTGACCCAGAAAAAAATAGAATTTCAAGTGATTTGGCTATCTGAGGGAGCTTCTCTTTGCCCTGTCACCTAGCTCTCATGACCTCAATCCCACTCATTAAGTGCAGCCCAGGCAGCCTGTCTGAAGGCTGTCAGCTTAGGGTTTATCCCAGGAGATTCATTACAAAGAATCAAAGATCGTGCATAACTAGCTAAGACTAAACTCCAGGCAAACCATAATTACACAGCTGGGGTCCAGAGAGAATTATGTATATGGGCACATCGCCCCAGGTCTTCCAGACTTCCCAAGTCATCAGTGAGGGGATTCCAGTGGTTCCGTCATTCAGGGCATGACTTTCAGTCGGTTTGTTTCTCTCTACTAATTTTCTCCCAGAGACGATGTGTCCAATATGTTGCCTTTCAAGTAATCTTCCTAAATAATTCCTTTGATTAATGGCCTTCTTCTTGTCTAGAAATGGAATTCCTAACATCATTTCAGGCATCTCTGACTCTAAAAACGTACGTCACAGACCAGTGGTATCAGCAACACTTGGGGAATTGTTAGAAATGCAAATTCTTCTACCTCATTCCAGGCCTATCAAATAAAAATGTCAGAGAGTGGAGCCCATTGATCTGTGTTTTAACACATCTTCAGGTGATTCATACATGCTAAAGTTTCAGAAGCACTGCTCTAAACCCTAACAACCCACCTTTCTGAACTTACCATATTCCATTTCCTCTCCACTTATAAATTTGACCATAGTTACCTAAATTATCTCTGTATTTTGTTATCCCTTCATCTGTTTATGGCATTTCTTTTGAGGACTAAATTCTTATTTATTTATTTTTATTATTATTTTTTGAGACGGAGTTTCGCTTTGTCGCCCAGGTTGGATTGCAGTAGTGGCGCGATCTCAGATCACTGCAAGCTGCGCCTCTCGGGTTCACGCCGTTCTCCTGCCTCAGCCTCCTGAGTAGCTGGGACTACAGGCATCCGCCACCGCGCCCGGCTAATTTTTTTTGTATTTTTAGTAGAGACGGGGTTTCACCATGTTAGCCAGGATGGTCTCGATCTCCTCACCTCATGATCTGCCTGCCTTGGCTTTCCAAAGTGCTGGGATTACCGGCATGAGCCACCAAGCCCGGCCATTTTTTTTTTTTTTATCTTGCCCAAATTCCTCTCTAAGAGGTTTGAGGAGTCATGTCTTACAAATCATAAATTATCATCAGATGGGTTTTATGTAACCCCGTATATCATGACTTACTTTCCAACCTGACTCTGTCATAACATATGAGACAAGGAAGAAAATAAAAATATTTTACCCCAAAACATGTTTTGCCATATCTTGAAATGCCCTGCAAAGCTGTCCTTTGTGGGGGAAAATTTGCATCTGTAAAGAATCTCTATTAATATAGAGATCTTTTTCTTTCAGGTCCTTCCACTCCTAAAGAGATTAACTAGGAGTCTGGCACCTTTTAAAGATCTGAATAGAAAACGATTTGTCATCTATCGTCTCTAAGGGCAGCCACTATAAGACTTCAAAAGAACCTTGGTCTCCACAGTCTTTTATCTTAACCTGAACATTTCCCAAGTCTTCTATCATTCCAGGTCTTCAGATGAACTCAACCAATTGTCAACCAGAAATGCTTAAATTTACCTATGACCTGGAAGCCCCACCACGGCTTCGAGTTGTCCTGCCTTTCTGGACCAAACCAATGTATTTCTTAAATGTACTTGATTGATGTTTCATGCCTCCCTAAAATATATAAAACCAAGCTGCGCCCTGACACCTTGGGCACATGTTCTCAGGACCTCCTGAGGGCTGTGTCATGTGCTATGGTCCCTCATATTTGGCTCAGAATAAATGTCTTCAAATATTTTACAAAGTTTGACTCTTCCTTGACACTTTTGACTGGAATATTCTTTTTTTTTTTTTTTTGAGACGTAGTCTCTGTCGTCAGGCTGAAGTGCATTGGTGCGATCTCGGCTCACTGCAACCTTTGCCTCCTGGGTTCAAGTGATTCTCCTGCCTCAGCCTCCTGAGTAGCTGGGACTACAGGCGTGCCACCATGCCCGGCTAATTTTTGTATTTTTAGTAGAGATGGGGTTTCACTGTGTTGGCCAGGACGGTCTCCGTCTCTTGACCTCGTGATCCACCCACCTCGGCCTCCCTAAGTGTTGGGATTACAGGCGTGAGCCACTGCGCCCATCCTTGACTGGAATATTCTTAAAGGCCCAGCTCAAATATTATCCTTTTCTCTCTGGTATTGTTTTTTTAACCTCTGCACTATTGACATTTGGAGCCGGAAATGATTTGATTTTTCTTTGTTTGCTTATTTATTTTTAGAGACAGGATCTGACTGTCATCCAGGCCGGAATGCAGTGGCATGATTGTAGCTCACTGCAGCCTTGAACTTCTAAGCTTAAGTGATCTTCCTGCCTCAGCTTCTTGAGTTAACTGGGATTACAAGTGCACACCACCACGCCTGGCTAATTGAGATAATTTGTCACTGTGGGCAGCTATCTATGCATTCTGCTGTGACTATCAAAAATGTATCCATACATTACCAAATGACAACTAGGGGAAAAAAATCTCCCTTGGTTAGGAACCACCAGTTTACTCAGTCATTCTATCATTTACTCCATATCCCAAAGCCAGAGTAAATTTCTTCATTCTCTGTGCTTCTAGAGAAATTGGGCTTTATTCTTTTGCTAAATCAGATTCAGAGAGTTGTATATTTTTAAATAAATAAAAAAGAGTTTAAACACACACACACACACACACAGACACACACACACATACACATACATAGAACTTCATCTTTTGTAATGCCACTTATGTCACTTATTCATTAACGCAAAAAAAAAAAATCATTTACCATCCTTCAGGTGTCACATAACTTGGCATAATTGGTTTCCCAGAGCAGAAAGGTTAGACTGGGAGTAGTTAGGAGCTGTTCTTCAACCTTCCTTGAATATGAGATAGACACTGGAAGTGGGAATTAACCCATTATATGCCTGGGAGATAAAATCCAGTTAAGTGGGCAGAATAAGGTGGCTGGGGCACAGGGCATGGGACAATGGGATGGTGTGTCAACATTGAGGGTGTTTTGTGTGTCAACATTGAGGATGTTTTTCATAAGATTAACATTTAAACAGAAGACTGTCCTCCATAATGTGGGTGGGCCTCATTCAATCAATTGAAGGACTAAATAGAACAAGCAGAAGGAAATTCTTCAGCCAACTGCCTGGAGCTGCACCTGGCTCTCTTGCACCTCTAGCCCACTGGCCCGCACTGCAGATTCTGGAATTGCCAGCCTCCAAAATCATGGGAGCCAATTCTTTGTAATAAATCTGTATTTCTTTATATACATATACACATCTTATTGGTTGTTTCTATGAAGAACGCTGACTAGTACAGAAATCTGTGGAAAGTTGGTAGTTGAAGCTGGCAGAAAGCATCGAAGGGTCTAATACAGAAGAATAAGGTTTTATTGAACGTCTTGGGGGACATAGCCATAGAGATTTCAGAGGAGGAGGCATGTAGAAATTCAGGCAGTTAATTGACGTCAGAGTAGTCTTTTAGCAGGTAGGAATGCCTCCAACCCTCTTTTTATGGATAAAGAAACTGGCAAATGAGGTATGAGCCCAAAGACTTGCTAGGATAGTAACTTGGATCAGGAAACACATGATGGATTGAGGCTTAGATTCCTAAAGAACAAGTTAGATAATTAATAAAGAAACTTTTTATTACATGATATTGGATATGTCATAGTTGTTATAAGAACCGGTAAGCAGTAATACTAATAGTGACTTTTGCAGAGTGAACACTGGATTCAGAAAATCAGAGCAGCTGTTCATACCTGTCTGCATAGTACATGATGATTTATCAGTGATAGCCCTAACCTATTACTTTTGAGAGGAGACGATAATTAGCTGCTAACTTCTTGTTGTTGTTCCTGAAAATGTCCTTGTAATTTGTAAAATCCCAACCGATAAAGCTCTCCTTTTTCTGGGAAAACAGAAAACTCATATATTTATTTGTTCAAAGCATTTTCTACAATTATGTATTTTAATTTTTGACTTACGAGGGAAAAAATCCATCTCTATGTCATAGCCTAAAATATCAAAGATCACTGTTAAATATCATAAAACTCAGTTATATTTAGACATATTGAGCTTAATAGCAATATTGATCTCTTGACTACTTTGAACTATTAACAATATGTTTCTGAAGTAGTTATCTTATTTGTAATAAGAAATTATTTCCAGCTTCACACTGCTTTCTTTTTCTACAATAACACCGATAGAATACCAACAAATACCACTATTTGTTGCTACCACTCTATGCGCTACCACTTTCCTTTTTCTCTACCTATTTAATCATTTTTCTCTTTAGTTGGGGAATGTTATAACAATCACTTTTCCCTGTTGTCATAGAATTTAAAAAATTTGTCCCCAGACTGAAAAAAACAAACAAGCAAAAAGATTTTGAAAGAATGATAAAAATACAGATTCCTGGGCCATACCTTCAAGATTCTGATTCAGGAAATCTGGAATAGGCCTAGGATTTGCCTTTTCACCCAACATGTTAGGTAACTCTGATGCAGAAGATTTAAGAATCATGGCTTGAGAATCATTAGTGTAAGCAGTAGTCCCTGTTCCTAATATACTGTTACTAATATACTAACAATATGCAGCAGACAAAACGTCAAACATTTTGGTATAAACATACTGTAGGTAAAGAACATAACTACAAAGGGAAAAGCAGCTGGTTTTAACCACTAACTTGACTCTCTTTTTCTCCCTGCTCCTTTAAAACCCTTCTGCTTCTCCTTTTCCTTTCTTTCACAGCCTCCTCAAAGTTATAGCTGTTCAAGAAGACTTAAAATACTAAGCAAAAAGACTCCACCACTTCAATTCTTTTCAGTTATTACTTTTATTCAGTTTGGGTACCAAGACTGATACTAAAATATAACTTCAAATTATTAATTAAAACAACAGATAAAATATTTAGTTTTCAAAAAAAGACAATTCATATACTCATTTTTCAACCTGCTTGATGCTATTCAAGGAAGATTTGTATATTACTGCTCCACAAATTTAACATTCATAAGTTTAATGCGTGGGAGGAACACATTTCAGTCTGTAAGCCAGAATGATTACTTGTAGGAAAAGAGGAAGAAGATTCCTGAAAACTCCATGCTCCTAATATGAGCATGGTACCAGGCCAAAGAATGAATAACACTTCCAAGAAAAACAATTAGCAGCAGGCAAAGCCAGAAAAGCATTAGCAATGGAAAAATCACAAACACGAAGACACAGACGGTAGATTGAGAAATTTTCAGGGTAGTTTATGCCTACATAATAATATATTTAGATATAATGAGTACTCCAAAGCAAAATAGTTAGTTCACTGGGCTTAGGAGATGGTGGGTGCTACTGAGAGACGGGACTAGCTGGATTTCCTAGGCTGACTAAGAATTCCTAAGCCTAGCTGGGGAAGGTGACCGCATCCACCTTTAAACACGGGGCTTGTAACTCAGCTCACACCGGACCAATCAGGGAGTAAAGAGAGCTCACTAAAATCTCAATTAGGCTAAAAGCAGGAGGTAAAGAAATAGTCAATCATCTATCACCTGAGAGAACAGAGGGAGGGACAATTATCGGGATATAAACCCAGGCATTCGAGCTGGCAGTGGCAACCCCCTTTGGGTCCCCTCCCATTGTATGGGAGCTCTGTTTTTGCTCTATTAAATCTTGCAACTGCACATTCTTCTGGTCTGTGTTTGTTCCGGTGAGCTTTTGCTCACCGTCCACCACTGCTCATCGCTGCCGTCACAGACCTGCCACTGACTTCCACCTTTCCAGATCCGGCAGGGTGTCTGCTGCACTTCTGATCCAGCGAGTTGCCCATTGCCGCTCTGGATCAGGCTAGAGGCTCACCATTGTTCCTGTTCAGCTAAATGCCTGGGTTCATCCTAATTGAGCTGAACACTAGTTGCTGGGTTCCACGGTTCTCTTTCGTGACCCACGGCTTCTAATAGAGCTGTAACACTCACCGCATGGCCTAAGATTGCATTCCTTGGAATCCATGAGGCCAAGAACCCCAGTTCAAAGAACAAAAGGCTTGCTGCCATCTTGGAAGTGGCTCGCCACCATCTTGGGAGCAGCCTGCCACCATCTTGGGAGTGGCCTGCCACCATCTTGGGAGCTCTAAGAACAAAGACCGTCCAGTAACAGTACTAGGAGAGAGACAATGTTAGTTTTTAAGAACAATAAAGATAGTCTATGTATTAGTTTGCTAGGGCTGCTGTAGCAAGTTGCAATACACTGGTGGCTTAACCAACAGAAGTGAATTTTCTCATGGTTCTAGGGACTAGAAGTCTCATAAAGGTGATGGCAGGTTTTTTTCCCCCCCCTCTGAGGCCTTTCCTCTTGGCTTGCAGATGGCTGTCTTCTGTGTCTTCACAGTGCCTTTCCTCTGTACTTGTCTGTGTTCAAATTTCCTCTTTTTATAAGGATACAAGTCATTAGATTATGGTTCACTCGAATGGTCTTATTTTAATTTAATTACTCCTTGAAAAACCCTATTTCCAAATATGGTTACATTCTGAGGTACTAGTTTAGGACTTCAACATATACATTTTGGGGGGACATATTTCAGTCCACAACAGTCTGTCACAAAGGTGTGTCTTCTAGTATCATCAAAATATGCACTAGCTGGTAAAGATAGCCTTGAAACTCGAGTCTTTTGTGAATTGTGAATTCCTTCACTTCAGTTTTAGAATATCAAAATTCCTGTCAGAGTTATTCCGGTTGCAGCTTTCTCCCACTCCATCCTGCTCCTGTCACTTTGTCCAACAGAAATCTTGGCATAATAGAAGTTTGGCTCCCACAGATGGGCAACAGGGCAGGAACAGCACATAAGACTTAATTTACTGCAGCCAAGCATTTAGACAGCCCAGCAATGCCAGAAGATTGATTTATTGCCAACAAACTCACAGAGGTGCCATAGTGATGACTTGTTTTATGGGGCATGATAAAAGTTCATGGTTATGTACACTGTGCTATCCACTGTCAGTGGTGGGTAGAAGGAAGGATAATAGATACCATTTGGTCCTCTGCAAAGAAGTCTGGAGATTCACCGAGCCCTTCTAATGTGCTAGGTAATGTGTTAAGCCTCTTAAACACACAAATACCTCGTTTAATCCAAGCAATAGACTTCTAAAGTTGATAGGTTGTTATTACCATTTTACAGATTTGTAAAGTCAAGGTTTAGTAACTTGCCCAGAGGCATCTAGATTTTAAAAACAGCTTTATTAAACTGACAGACAATAAAGTGCACGTATTCAAAATGTGCAATCTGATACATTTTGACATGTGTATACATCTGTAAACCACCAACACAATCAAGGTATTGAACTTATCCATCATCCTCCGAAGTTCGTCATGAGTCTAACCCCTCCTTCCTGCAATCCCCTCTCTCAACACACATATCCCCGGGCAATCACTGATCTGTGCTCTATCACTGTACATTGATATGCATGCCCTGGAATTTTATTTTGATTCAACTTTATATCCCTTGTTGTCTTACTGCCTATAGCAGGGCAAAAGTAGGGCTTACCTTGTTCAACTTCGGTCTTTTGTTGCCTGACGTCAAGTGTCTTGAAGAACATTTACTTCACATGTTTTGTCTGATTTTAATGATTGTTTCAGGTAGGAGACTCAATCTAGTCCCTGTTACTCTATCTTGACTGAGAGCTTCTGACTGTCTGTTATATAGATTTTATGTGACAAAGTGGAGCTGGAAGCCAAGTCTCTCCTATCTACTACCATATACTGGCAGTCATGATCAGAACAAAGGGGGCTTGACCCCCATTTCAATGTCCCTCAGCCTGACACCGCCTTTCTGTGATTTTTATTTCCCAAAATACTGTCTCTTGGAGTTTATTACTGCCTTCTATATAAATTCATATGTCAGCATACAGTATTCTTTTTCTCTATCCTCTATTTAAGACCAGTCTTGGTTGTATGTTCGGTGTGATTAGTAATTAAGTGAGAAATTGCTAGAAAATAATGTCATTTTGTGACTCTCTTCAGGGTCCAATTAGACTGGGAAAAATAATGGAACTGCAAAAAATAAAATAAATCAAAATAATTAAAAAGTTAGCTGGGTGTGGTGGCACACACATATAGTCCCAGCTACTTGAGAGGCTGAGGCAAGAGGATCAGTTGAGCCCAGGAGTTAGAGGCTGCGGTGAATGTAACTAAAATTTTTATTAATTATTCAAAAAATGTTCTAAAGAAGAAAACTATGTTAGAAATAGGTTAAACATTATTTAATCAAACACACACTGACTGCAAAAATATCTGTAAAAAATGAAATTTACTATGTAAACATTAGAAATATGTCTTAAATTCAGGTATAATTTTTATCTGACAGACTTGAGAATTTATATTTTATGGTTCATTACAATGGCTGCCATTCACAGATGCAAAAACACAACTTACCCTGCCAAGGGGAAAACTCACATATTAAGAATCTTCTCTTTGTTTGATTTCCCTATTTTTTTAAATGGCAAGCTTCTCTTTCTATAGAAACTCAAACAACAGGTACATCAGAGCCCAGGCTACCATCTGTAGTCACACGTGGATTTTTACATGTTCATAGAGCTGAAAAGCGTTTGACAAAATCTCTTTTATTAAGGCAGTGAGGAGGCCACAGAGAAGTCGTGTTTTATGGCCTTCATTGTTACTGATTCCTTTGCAAAAGTTGTTAATGACTTATCTTTGAACATACATATCTTTGGCTGGGTGCGGTGGCTCATGCCTGTAATCCCAGCACTTTGGGAGGCCAAGGCAGGTGGATGATCAGGTCAGGAGTTCGAGACCAGCCTGGCCAATATGGTGAAAACCCGTCTCTACTAAAAATACAAAAATTAGCCAGGCGTAGTGGTGTGCACCTGTAGTCTCAGTTACTTGGGAGGCTGAGGCAGAAGAATCGCTGGGACCCAGGAGACGGAGGTTGCAGTGAACTGAGATCATGTCGCTGCACTCCAGCTTGGGTGACAGAGTGAGACTCTCTCAAAAAAAAAAAAAAAAAAAAAAGAAAATACTTATCTTTGGGCTGGGCGCAGTGGCTCATACCTGTAATCTCAGCACTTTGGGAGGCTGAGGCGGGCAGATCACTTGAGGTCGGGAGTTTGAGAGCAGTCTGACTAACATGGAGAAACCCCGTCTCTACTAAAAATACAAAATTAGCTGGGTGTGGTGGTGCGTGCCTGTGATCCCAGCCAATCGGGAGGCTGAGGCAGGAGAATCACTTGAACCCAGGAGGCGGAGGTTGCATTGAGCCAAGATTGTGCCATTGCACTCTAGCCTGGGCAACAAGAGCGAAACTCCAATTTATTTTAGGAAGAAAAAAAAAATACATATTTTTCTATTAGAGTAATTGAAGCCTTTAGTTTGAAGGAAAAAAAAAAAAAACAAGAAAAACATGGGGCAAACTAAAAAAGGAACTACATAGCCACAGGACAGATGCGTTGTGAAAATGGTAATAGAAGTTAGAACATAGTTCAAGCCTCTGTTGGTCATGTACTAGTTTATAATCTTAGACAGTGACTATGCCTCTTTTAATCTTGAGGTTGATGAAAGGATGAAATAAGATAATAGATATGAAGGCACTTTGGAAACTGTTAACTATGATAGACAGAGTAATTAAAACTTTTTTTGACCTGATGTATTCTAAATTTCATTAAGTCAGAGAATGTCTAATTAACCACTGTATCCCCAATATTATCAAGAGTGCAGACCTATGGTCACTTCTCAATATATATTTTTTGAATGAAGGAATAAATACATGGATGCGTAAATCTCATCTCTTGCCATTCCCTACCTCTCATGTTCAAGCCTAGCCACACATATCAATTTGCCAGTTCTGAGCCTTATCTCATTTTTTTCTGACTTTGGCCCCTTTGCACATACTATCTTTTGTCACTGAGTGCTCCCACTACCTTCGTTGGCTGGCTGACACCCTCTTTCAAACTCAGCCCAGCTGTCAATCCCTTCAGGGGGCTTTCTTTTACTGTCCAACAACTGAGACTTGCACTTCCCTCACTCCACTGCACTCACATTCTGATGCAACTCCGCCATTGGGTTTCACAATGCTCACTTCTGCCCCAGGCACATTCATTCTTTTGTTTCTCTGCTGAGCCTTAAGCTTCCAGAGAATAGACTTTTAGACTTGCATCTTAAGAGGCTACATATGGTGTGTGGCATTTAGACAATGGCCAATTCATAAACAATAATAAATAATTATTGAATAAACAAACTCCTTGATGGCTGGAATAATCTATTTGACATCTTTAACATCTACTACTAAGTTTGGTGCAGCTCTAAATAAGAGATATTAAGTTAATATTAAATAGCTAATTCATTATTCATTTATTTTACTTAATACTTGTGAATAGCTTCCTATTCTATTGCCCACTTTGTGTAGCTTTGTTCTTCGTATTATTCTAATGCATCATAAAAATCTTGTACCAGTCTATTCTCATGCTGCTATAAGGACATACCTGAGACTGGGTAATTTATAAAGGAAAGAGTTGTAATTGACTCACAGTTCCATAGGGAGGGGTGGCCTCAGGAAACTTACAAATATGGTGGAAGGGAAAGCAAACATGTCCTTCACAAGGTGGCAGGAGGGAGAAGAATGAGAGTGGAGTGAAGGGGGAAGCCCCTTTTAAAACCATCAGATCTCATGAGAACTTACTATCACAAGAAAAGCATGGGGAAAACTGCCCCCATGATTCAATTACCTACCACTGAGGCCCTCCCATGACATGTGTGGATTATGGGAACTGCCATTTAAGATGAGATTTGAGTGGGGACACAGCCAAGTCATATCATTCTGCCTGGTCCCTCCCAAATCTCAGGTCCTCACATTTCAAAACACAGTCATGCCCTTCCAACAGTCTCCCAAAGTCTAAACTCATTCCAGCATTAACTCAAAAGTCCAAGTCCAAAGTCTCTTTTGGGACAAGGCAAGTCCCTTCCACCTATGAGCCTGTTAAATCAAAGGCAAGTTAGTTACTTCCTAGATACAGTGGAGGTACAGACAGTGGGTAAATACATCAATTTCAAATGGGAGAAATTGGCCAAAACAAAGGGGCTACAGGCCTCATGCAAGTTCGAAATCCAATGAGGCAGTATTTAAATCTTAAACCTTCAAAATAATCTCCTTTGACTCCATGTCTCATATCCAGGTCACACTGATGCAATAGGTGGGTTCTCATGGGCCTTTGATACCTCTGCCCCTGTGTCTTTGCAGGTATAGCCCTCCTCCTAGCTGCTTTCATGGGTGGACACTGAGTGTCTGCAGCTTTTCCAAGTGCACAGTGCAAGCTGTCGGTAGATCTAACATTCCGGGGACGAGAGAATGGTGGCCCTCTTCTTGCAGCTCCACTAGGCAGTGCCCCAGTGGGGATTCTGTGTGGGGGCTCCAACCCCACTTTTATGCTTTGCTTCCTCTTGAATGCTATGCCTTTTAGACTTTTTTTTTCTTCCCCACCAGATGCCTTAAATCATCTCTCTCAAGTTCAAAGTTCCACAGATCTCTAGGAAAGGGGCAAAATGCCACCAGTCTCTTTGCTTAAGCATAACAAGAATCACCTTTATTTCAGTTGCCAACAAATTCCTCATCTCCACCTGAGACCACTTCAGCCTGGACCTTACTGTCCATATCACTATCAGCATTTTGGTCAAAACCATTCAAGAAGTCTCTAGGAAGTTCCAAACTTTCCTGTATTTTTCTATCTTCTGAGCCCTCCAAACTCTTCCAACCTCTGCCTGTTACCCAGTTCCAAAGTTGCTTCCACATTTTTGGGTATCTTTACAGCAACACCCCACTTCTGGTACCAATTTACTGTATTAGTTCATTCTCACACTGCTATAAGGACATACCTGAGAGTGGGTAATTTATAAAAGAAACAGGTTTAATTGACTCACAGTTCCAGAGGGCTAGGGAATCCTCAGGAAACTTATAAACATGGCAGAAGGGGAAGCAAACATGTCTTTCTTTACAAGGCAGCAGAAGAGAGAACAATGATAGCCAAACAAAGGGGGAAGCTACTTATAGAACCATCAGATCTTGTAAGAACTTACTATCATGAAAATAGCATGGGGGAAACTGCCCTCATGATTTCAATTACCTCCCACTGAGTGCCTCCCAAAACATGTGGGGATTGCAGGAACTACAATTCAAGATGAGATATTATGAGTGGGGACACAGCCAAACCATATCAGATCTCTATACAAGGGAAATATTCTGCAGGGTGAGAAATGCCAAGGAATAAAAAATGAAACTATTAGTAATCTAGAGATTTATGTCCTTAACAATTTTTCTATTTTAAAAGGCTCAAAGAAATATTGAAGATAGACAGACATTTCAAGTATACTTATACATCTCATTCTACCTGAAAATACACTTTTCCTAAAAGTCAGTAATTTAAATACAGACTGCTAGAAATGCTCATCCTTTTTATATCCATATATATATATTTTTAAGGCAGTTCTTAGTTTTCTATATTAGTCTTCATTTTGTCTTCCTTTCCTTTTTTGAAAAAAAAAGTAGTAATACACTTTGTGATGTTTTAACTCTAAATTTATTGCTTACATTTTACTTATGGCAATGGTATATGTGTCACATATATATGAGACATATATATAAAACGTATATTATATATATAATATTTTAAAAGTCACTTGCAACTTCAGGATAAATGATTTTCTTTGCAAGAATATTTGAAATCGGCCGGGCACGGTGGCTCATGCCTGTAATCCCAGCACTTTGGGAGGCCGAGGCGGGCGGATCACGAGGTCAGGAAATCGAGACCATGGTGAAACCCCATCTCTACTAAAAATACAAAAAAATTAGCCGGGCATGGTGGCGGGCTCCTGTAGTCCCAGTACAAAAAAATTAGCCGGGCATGGTGGCGGGCTCCTGTAGTCCCAGCTACTCGGAGAGGCTGAGGCAGGAGAATGGCGTGAACCTGGGAGGCGGAGCTTGCAGTGAGCCAAGATTGCACCACTGCACTCCAGCCTGGGCGACAGAGCGAGACTCTGTCTCAAAAAAAAAAAAAAAAAAAAAAATTAGCCGGGTGTTGTGGTGGGCACCTGTAATCCCAGCCACTCAGGAGGCTGAGGCAGGAGAATGGCGTAAACCCAGGAGGCAGAGCTTGCAGTGAGTTGCGATCGCACCACTGCACTCCAGCCTGGAAGACAGAGTGAGACTCCATCTCAAAAAAAAAAAAAGAATATTTGAAATCTACAGAAAACAGATATTGAAAAAGCATGTTTATGAAGACGTATTTCTTCCTTTGTGATATATTTGTAATAGGTATTGTAATTATCGTCTTCCCTAAATTTGCCAAGACGATTGTAAAAATTCCAAAAATCTGAAGGGTAGCCTAATATCATCTTCAAATCTAGCTTCTGACAATCTGTGTAAACTTAGTGACAATTTAAAATGGCTAAGAATATCTAGCATTCACTGCTTGAAAACAAAATTTGTTAATACAATTTTCAGTTCTTAGATGTTTCACTAGATGTGTTTGACATTCTTTGGCAAAACAGGAAAATTAATTGCTTTTAATGTAGATGAAAGGATACAGAGTAGCATACAGATAAGATTAACAAGGTAGAGATCTAAAGTACAACATGAGGACCACAATTAATAAAATTATACTTTATTGAGGATTTTTGTTAAATAAGTAGACTTCATCTACTCTTGTCACCAAAAAAGTAACTATGTGAAACTATAGTTATGTTACTCTTTCACTATAGTAACCATTTTACTATTTATATGTATCCTCTGACATCATGTTATAAACCTCAAATACACACAATTTATCTGAAAAGCAATTAATTGCTTTAAGAACTATAGAATCATAAGATTGATATAATTCAGTAGAGCGATTATCTAAAAATGCTTTTTTATAATTTTTATACCTCAATTATTATTCATTCAGCTGTAACCAAATGTGATATCGTAGTTGTCTTTAAATAAAATTGGTTTAAAATGTGAAGCATAGCCCTAATGATTTCTTAATAACAACTTTTAAATCTACTGAGACAGTAAGACAAAGTAGTTTAAAATGAAAATTTAAACATTTAAAGAAACTCTGTGACAACTCTGACTAGGACTGAAATACATTGATCCCATTTTGTGCTAATGTAAATTGGCTAGAAACTTTCTAGGCATTTTCAGTGATTTTCCACTGAGGTTTCTGACCTTTATCCAACACAAGAATTAAATCTCCAAAGTGCAGAAATTTTTCCTCTCGTTTCCTACCTTGTACAAAAATCCAAATCAAATGCTTGTCCCAGATGGTCTATGTTGTTATTTTACATAAGGCTGAATTTTCTGGCCCCTGTACATTTGGATTAACTCCTGAATGGGCACAATTGTCCTGAATTAGTGTGAAATATATTGGCTCATTGAAATATGTTCCCTTTGAGGCATTTTCTTCGCTAGGGGAGCTGATATTAAGTAGGCCTTGCTATTTGATATTATTAATGACATTTTAATGTAGAGTCAACCTCACTCATAGGTCTCGAGTGACTGTTAAAAAAGACCCTCACAAGAATAGAAATGTAAATGGATTGGTAGAATGGGGAAACTATGCTCCTTTCTACTCTCTTCAAAGTGGCCCTCACTTTCATCTTTCATTTCCCTTGTCTACAGGGTACCCTCAGGAAATTCACCTGTGATATACTGACCATAATAGCATTAATCAGAAGAGTAAGAGATACTTACATGAAATAGATCTGTTCATTTGGGCTAAAAATATGCATATTGGAAAAAGATGTTTTATCCCTTCTTTGTACCAATTTTAAAATCACCAAAACTACCTTCAAAATGGTCATTTTAAAATAACAAAGCAATGGAAGTATGTTTTATCCTCAAGATGTGTGATTTTACTAAAGGAATCATAAATATAACAACTCAGCACATGGGCTTATATGGCACTAGATAAAATACAACTAATGTGCTGAGTAAATTATGTCCTAAATATGAACGTATAAATATAACCTGGAATGAACCTATACTGATTAGTACAGTGAAATGGAATAAAGGCTTCTATACAAGAAGTAATATATTGTAAAACTGGAGAAAAATCTTGGAGCCAGGTTGCTATGACCTGAAAGTATCTGTCCCCTCAAAATTCATATATTGAAAACTAGTATCAATGCAATAATATTAAAAGGTGGGGACTTTGGGAGGTGATTAGGTCATGAGGGCTCCGTCTTCATGTCCATCCTATGAAAGAGGTTTATGGAACCCACTGTGCCCTCCTACCATGAGAGGACACATAGAAGTCACCATCTATGAGGAATTGACCCTCACCAGACAATGAATCTGCTGGTGCCTTGATCTTGGACTTCCCATCCCCCAGACCTGTGAGAAATAAGTTTCTGTTGTTTATAAATTACCCATTCTAAGGTATTTTGTTGTAGCAGCAGGGACAGACTAAGATATAGGACCTTCAGTCCCAAGCGACTTTTGACTTTATTTTTTAGGTAAGGAAAAAAAGGCCTTTGTGCAAAGAGTGACATGATCAAAGCAGTCAAGTATTTCACAGTCCTCAGCAATCTTCAAGTTCAACAGGGACTTTCTGTCATGCTGTGAAGCAAGATGCTTTTAATTCATACAGCTCTGGAAACCTCATGAAAGCACTTGATAAAGCTGATCATTTCAAATTGATTTTAAAATTCAGAAGTGCCACCTTGGGATTAATAGGTCTCCTTCAGTTTTAATCTCCAGCGAGATCCCAGCAGCCTCAGCTTGCTGAGATAGATGTACACTTGCGGTGAAAATGAAAGACAGTGGGAGAGTTCACACGCTACACAGCAGAAAAGGTTGAGAGTGAGAAGTCAAGGTTAAGGGATGTGAGCAATGTCGACCTACTCACAATGCGAGAGGGAAGATAAAACCAGGGTATATAATGACATAAGGAGATATTAAACAGAAGCCAGGGAGCCATTATTTCTTCCTGACAAGGGGAAAGGAATAGGATATAATTGTCATGTGCTGCAGTCGGGGAGTATTTAGGTCAAATACTGAGAAAATTTCAGCTTAAAGAACATTTAAACAAGTATTCACTGGAGGATTGAGAAACCTTTGTTATACTACATATTCAAGACAGAAACTTGGCATTAATTCTTCAAGAAAGATTAAACAGTTGTCCACTGCCTGCTAAACTGACTGGGTGTCTTTTCATTTTTTAAAAAAACTTTATATTTTATTAAGGGAAGGTGGAGAGGGAGGGAGTCCACACAACATCAACCAAATTCTTATAAACTTTCTCACAATATAGTTTGGATTGTGCTATCACTAACTAAAACAGAATTCATAAGCAGAGACTGTGTGACATTGTGGAGCTTCAGTCAGTGAGTTAAAAAAAAATTAGCACAAATGCCCAGTAGGAACATTAGACACTGAATGAATGTAAGACTTGCAATTTTCAATATCTTCTTATCTAATTTGATAGTATCTTTTCATCCACTAGTGGTTGGCATAAATCTCAGACTATAACTTGGGCATAAAAGAGGAATCCCTTTATTTTCTATTACCATTTAATTTCTGACTTTGTTATTTAATGGGCCATTGGAAAATGTTAACCTCAGTTCCTCCTATGCCTCTTTCTCTTCTCCAAGTTTGGACCATGTTTTCTGAGGCCTTACGCGTTGCCTCTGGCTCTTGGTCTCTGGTCCACCCTGAGGGTTACTCAATGTCAGTTCTTCTGGTCTGCACGAGATATTGTTCCTGTCTGCCTACTCTTTCAGGTCAAGAGACTCTTGGCTACTCCTACTTCCAGGGGAGAGAGGAGCAAAAAAATGTGAGAATCCCAGTCCAAGTGAACAGCCTGTGTGACATCCCTTAGATAGGGAGGATCATAGTCCTGCTGAGAAACATAAAGAAGGCCAAGGTGGCTAGAGCTCAGAGAATCAAGGGAGAGAGACAGAATAAGCCCATGGGCCTGTCTGTTTACCTGCTCCCAGGATGTCACTGCATGCTTCCTGACTCTGCCTGCTAGTTACACTACTAGGGGACAGGCCCTGTTTCTGACTTTCAGAGAACCATAGCCCAGGAGGATTTGTTTCTAGGACTACGGGACAGGTTAAGACCCCATCTACCTCTTTCTTCTCCAAGACATTTTTTTTAATTTCCCCAAATCCCCCCTTTCCTCATTACTGCCTTCACAATCCTTGTAGTATTTTTCTAAGAGTTGAGATGTACCACATACTTCCTCAGAGTCAATGTAATGAAGACTCATTCTAGTTGCAGGGCAGGAAGGGAAATATATCTAGGAAAAAATGTATGTTAATATCTCCACATATTGTCCAACCTTCATTTAACAGCAATAATTGAGTGCCAACAATATGCCAGGCACTGCGCTGTGAATACAGAGATGAGCAAAGCATTTGCCATGCCTTGGGGCTTCTCATACATACAAGAGAAGCCTTGGGGATAATACAAGAAAGAAAAAGGATTAATATGAGAATAAAATTATATTCAGAGCACTTTTTATAGGCTTATTTAGATTTTTGAATTTTAGCATTAAATGGAGTCAAACTACTAGAAACCCTTCAGACCCTATTTTTACAAATGTAGATTCTGAATGTCATGGGATCTTGGTTGTCACTTACTTTACTTCTTATGTGATATCCAGACATCCTTAATATCACCAAGAAGTAATCATACAATCATTGCTTGAAGATTTTCAGTTTTGCATAAGTCCATTCAATTTTTTAACACTTCTTTTTCTTAGAATTGTCTTTCTAATAATAATAATAATAATACTAATAAAAAAATACTCCTTATAATTTCATTTGCTGGCCCTTACTCTGCTCTCTGGAGCCAAACAAAGTAAGTCTAAGTTCTCTGACATTGTAGAAGTCTTATAATTAATTATGGAGCTATGTTTGACACTAACATATTTCTCAAGAATTAGGTGCTTAACTAGATGGCCCCCAAATGCAGACATTTATCATGATGATTTGCCTAGTAATGCCTCATAATTAATGTTTGAGAAATTGGATGTGGTTTATTATTCTTTTTTGCACATTACTACATCATATAAAATGCATTATGATGGATGTTCTGAATTAGTATCATTAACATATTCACTAACGGTAGAAGAACTTTACTTGTAGCCAGAGATTCACAATCATATTTACAGTATTTATGCTTTTGAAAATGCACATATATTTTGCTCACCAATTTGGAAGGTGCAGTAAATATAGTAAATATAGCTCAAATATAGTAAACACCAAAAAAAGTACACTAACCTGTTGCACTAATAAACACTAAAGGAAAAAGGGAGTTAAGTCAGGGATACCCATGGTGGTAATAAATCTGGTGTAACCTCATCAGGGAAGGAGGTGTGGACCCTTAGTTTTGCAGTCCCAGAAACACAAACTTGTTAGCAACTCCAAATTGAATACATTATTGGAAATGCACTTTCATTAACCAGATTGTCAATATGCGAGAGGTTGTGTACTTCAGAGACCATAGCCCAGGAGCATTTGTTTCTAGGAGCAATGAAATAGGCTAAGCCCTCTCTATCTCTTGTTTCTCTGAGATGTATTTTTTATTTTAAAGAATTCCTTTTTTCTTTACTTCCTTCACAACTTTTAAAGTATTTTTTAAAAGGTTAGAAGTTACCACATACTTCCTCTGAGTCAACGTAATAGAGATCCGGCTTCTAGCTGAATGGAAGAAAAGGAAAGGGGGAAATGATATTTAGATTTTTGGTAATGTGGGATAGAGAACCTCAGTACTTAGGATTCAGGTACCACCTTTTCTATCTCAGGGCATCCAGAAGGCCAAAGAAATAACAAGATGCTATGAGAAAACGTTGAGACTATAACAGCCCCTGAAACTGCGAAGGAACCAAGAAACCAAAGAATAACTTGGACAAATCAATTGTGATGAGTAGATGAGTTGATTAGGACCTGCATACAGGGCTCTTCTGGATGGCAGCAGGACAGCTCTAGAGTTCAGCACTACCTCCTATGTCCTAACTGGTTTTAAGCTAATTTTCTGGCTCTTTGCCTACGTGTTTGAGCGATTAGGCTATTCTCTTTGGTAGGTTCTCAGATACTCTCTGGGATGTGTGGGTTCTCAGGGACACCTGCTCCTCATCTGGGCACCATGGCCCTGGCTCATCACTCAGTCTTCAGGTTTTAG
Organism: Hylobates moloch; assembly: GCF_009828535.3. NCBI lineage: Eukaryota > Metazoa > Chordata > Mammalia > Primates > Hylobatidae > Hylobates > Hylobates moloch. Next base: position 55,867,627 of record NW_026652279.1, on the reverse strand, counting down.
GCAATGGGCATACACCCTTAGGTAGCCTGGTTGGGGATCCATCACACTACACCAGGATATAGCTGAATTTAACAGAATCACTTATTCGTTGTCTTACCAGCTATTTGCTGTAAACTTAATTTAAGTTTACATTAAGGTTAAACTTAATGAATTCTCTTTGTTGTTTATTAAACTATTCCTCTGTAATGTTTTATGTCCACCAGATAAGACACATATCTCGACAGTGCTAGATATACATCAATAAATTATTATTGCCCAATTGTTTGTTTTTGTGTTCTTCATGCAGACCACCTCCCTACTTTTAACCCATCATTATATTAAGCAGATAACAACACAGATTCCTTCTCCCGTGGTTAAATTGTAGCCTTGAGAATATATTCTGGTCACCATAATTTGATTGAGGCACTCCATGTTTTTATTACACTCAAGAGATGACTTGATCGTTTTGCAAAAGGCTTGTTAGTCTCATTAATATCCCTTTCACATACTATCTTATAGATGGCTGAGCCTATCCATTTTATATTGATTTTACTAGGTTATATTTCAAGGAGTGAGCTTTCTGACCTCACCCTGGGAGTAAATTAAATACATGATTACAGAGTCTTTCTGGGGATTCTAGCGAAAATCAACACAAGTCCACCAAAAACCTCACTGGGAAATTTGTGAAAGAACTGCAGTTTAAATTTTAACTCATCAAGCTTATTGTTCATTCTTTCATTACATTTTTTTCTTGAAATCTCATCAAAGATTAGTGTAATCATTTATCTAAAGAGTCACATAACAAAAGAAGTAGTAATAACCAACATTTCTAAAGTTGGATGTTTAGGATTACCAAGCACTTTAATACATACTATTTCCTTTGATTCTCGCAGCACTGGTAGATTATGATGTTTAGTATCTTCTAAACTTTAGAATAGAAAAGTGGTCCTTGAAATGTGGCTTCCACACCAGCAGCATCAATATTACCTGAGAGTTTGATAGAAATGCAAAACCTTGGTGCTCTCCAGGAGTACTGAATAAGAAACTCTGTTGTTTTGTTTTGGTTTGTATATATCAAAATAGTTTTTCTCATTATAAGGTATTCAAATCTTTTGGGCATAAGGATGGTGGGGGCTTTCCTACCAAATTGTCTTCACCTCCAAAGAAGATGTCAGTTGTATTTGCTATTCAGCATTCATTCACCATCTACTTTCCCCTACTTCCTTCTGTGAGATGCTCTCATCCTCATTTGCTTTAAGTGAGCTACAATCCACAACAACCCCACCCACTACCTCTGGAGTGAGCATTTTTAGCCAAGCTAATTAGCCCATCATGTCTCCTTAACACAGTAATTGGTACATGGACAGGGCATACTACCAAATTAAATCTGAAACATTAAGAATTTTGCTAGTTCATGCTCCTAAGTATGTATACCAGGGAAATTTTCTCACAGATCCACAAGGGGCCAAGTGTCATGATGTTTACTGTAGTAATATCTGTTTTATTTGCTGATGTGTCCCATGTACACAAAACAGTGCCTGCTGCAGTGTAGTGCCCATGATATTTATAAAAAATATGTTGTTTGTGGTAAGTGGAGTTGGAGGCAACCTGATTGTCATTGAGAGAGAGGGGAAAAATATGATGGATGCATACTGTGGGGTGTTACACAGCAAACGGAATAAATAGATGTTCAATAGTAACATAATTGGAACTTAAAAACATAGTGCTTAGCAAAACAGTAGGATATATAATAAACTATGTAAATTAAAACACAATTATACAAATAGTACATATTTTGCAAAAATACAATACAATAAACAGGTACACAAATGGTATTGGTACATATGACAGAAAATATATAGATAAATACACACATAATACTTAAAGCAAGGAGCCTTGAAAGGGCTAATGTCGATTTGTCATGAACTGAAAGGTATGCTTGACTCAAGCTCAAGGACATGAGGTTAAAAAAATTGCTAGGAATTCTGAGAAAGTGGTTCCTCTCTTTCATGAAACCCATTTAGGATATAACCCTAGGAACAATAGGAAAGGAGAAACTGGAACCTGATTACATCATGAAGACCTTGCATCAAGCCTTGCCAGAAGTGTGTTTATAGGCTGGGTATGTTCAGTTACTGTTCCACACTCTTCTAGCTCCATTTCTTGTTGCTGTTGTTGTAAAAGATCATTTGAGTATAGTTTTTTAAAAAAACTTATAACCAAGAAAATACTGAGCATGTCTTTTTTTGTTTTCCTCAATCGACTTGTGAAAATACTATTCTAATTTGCTGTCTCAATTCCACCACAAACACAATTATGCACATGGTGAGGCAATCTGATGGTGATGCCTTCACCTGTCTACTACAACTGCTTTTATTGTTACCAGTAATCCCCTAATCAGGATATATGTTTGATGCCTTCTTAAAACGCTCTCCTCCTATCATTTAACTGATTGTTCATCCTCAGGCGTTTCCACTGGATCTTCCTTAAATATAATGATTTTCAGTCCATGGTAGCTGAAGATAAATATCTAACCAACTGTGTGTAACAGGCACTGTAAATCGGGGCAGATGCACCCACCAGTGAAAACAGCCACTGGCCTGTAAACAAAGGAAATTGTCTGTTTATGTAGTGCTGGCTCAACTTCAGCCTGGGTGGAAAGTATTTTTATTAATACTATTATTGTTATTAAGCTCCGAGGTACTCTGTTAATTCTCTGTGTTTTACATTTTCTACCAGAACTAAATTATCCAATGAAATAAACAGCTTTACTATCACTTCAAAACTAAAGACTTCAAAATCTGTATTTCTTTTTTCACTTTCAAAGACTTATTTTTAACTCACATGTAATAATTAGACATATTTATGGGGTACAATGTGATGTTCTAATACACGCATACATTGTGTAATGATGAAATAAGAGTAATTAGCATATCCATCGCCTCAAACATTTATCATTTCTTTGTGGTGAGGACATTCAATATTATCTCTTCCAGCTGTTTTGAGATACACACTACTTCATTGTTGACTACAGTCTCCTATGATGCAACAGGACACCAGAATTTATTTTTCCTTTCTAATTGTAATTTTGTGCCCATTCACCAACCTGTCCCCCTTACTCCTTTCCTCCTCCCCTTCTCAGTCTCTTGTGTCCTCTGTTCAATTCACTACTTCCATGAAATCAACTTTTTTAGATTCTACATATGAGTAAGAACATGTAGTATTTGTCTGTCTGTGTCTGGCTGATTTCATTTCACATAATGTCCTTGAGGTTCATCAAATGGCAAGGTTTCATTTTTTTTTTATGGCTGAATAGTATTCTATTGTGTAAATATACCACATTTTCTTGATCCATTCATCCATTTTGAACATTTAGGATGCCTCCCTATCTTGGCAATTGTGAGTAGTGGTACAATAAATATGAAAGTGCAGATATCTCCTTGGCATACTGATTTTTTAATATATATTATATATATATTAAATATATATATATTATATATATATATCAAGTGGTGAGATTGCTGGATCATATGGTAGTTCCAGCTTTAATTTTTTGAGGTACCTCCATACTGTTTTCCATAATGGTTGTATTAATTTACAATCCCACAAACAGTGTGTAGGAATTTTCTTTTCTTCACATCCTTGGCAATATTTGTTCTCTTTTATCTTTTTGATAATAACCACTTTAACTGGCATGAGATGATATCTCATTGTGGCTTTTTATTTGAATTTTCTTGATGATTAGTGATGTTCAGCATTTCAAAATATATCTATTGGTACTTTGTATTTCTTTTGATAAACATCTTTTGAGATCTTTTGCTCATCTCTTAATAAAATTACATATTTATTTATTTATTTACTATTGAGTTGTTTGAGTTTCTTATATATTCTGGATGTTAACCCTTTGTCAGATGTACAGTTTGTGAATATTTTCTCCCATTCCGTAAGTTGCTGCTTTACTCTGTTGTTTCCTTTGCTGTGTATAGGTTTTTAGTTTGATGTAATCCTATTTGTCTATTTTTGCTTTTTTGTCTTTGCTTTTGAGGTCTCATTAAAAAATCCTTGCCTAGACCAATGCCATGAAACATTTTCCCTATATTTTATTTTAGAAGTTTCATATTTTGGGTCTTACACTTGTGTCTTAAATCCATTTCAAGTTGAATTTTGTATATGGTAAGAGATAGGGGTCCAGTTTCATTCTTCTTCATGTTAACATGCAGTTTTCTAGCACCGTTTATTAAAGAGACTGTCCTTTCCCCAATGTGAGTTTTTAGCATCTTTTTTGAAAATCAGTTGTCTATAGATGCATGAATTTATTTTGAGGATCTCTATTCTGTTCCATTGGTTTATGTGTCTGTTTTTATGCCAATGCCATGCTGTTTTAATTACTATAGCTTTGTAGCATATTTTGAAGTCAAGGAGTGTGATGACTCCAGCTATTTTTTTTCCTCAATATTGCTTTGGCTATTTGGAATTTTTCTGTGGCTCCATACAAATTCAAATTGTTCCTGTTTGCAGACAACATGATCTTATATATGGAAAACTCTAAAGACTCCACCAAATACTTTTAGAACTAATAAAGAAATTCCATATAGTTGCAGGATACAAAATCAACAGACAAAATTTGGTAGCGTTTCTATAAACTAATAGTAAACTGTCTGAAAACAAATCAAGAAAACAATTCCATTTACAACAGCTAACAAACAGCAAATAAGATATCAAGGAATAAATTTAACCAAGGGAGTGAAAGATCTCTACACTGCAAACCAAAAATCATTGATGAAAAAAATTAAAGAGGATACAAATAAATGGAAAGATATCTCGTGTTCATGGATTGAAAGAATGAATATTGTTAAAATGTCATACTACCCAAAGCTATCTACAGATTCAATGCAATTCGTATTCAAATACCAATAATATTCTTCACAGAAATAGGAAAAAACAATCCTAAAATTTGTATAGAACCATGTAATTTGTATTTCCATTCCTCACTCCTGAATTCCAAACCTAAATTTTCTGCTAACATAGAGACATATACTAAGATTAAACATTTTTAAAGATTAAAATGTACTAAGATTGAACACTTTAACTCTTAGCATTCACTGAAACTATCTTTCATACTGAGTCTCTTCTCTGGTAATGGCATTACCAGTGACCAAGTCTCAAAAAACTAGAAATGCTAATCATTATTTTTCTTCTCTTTTCTTAAACCTTTTACCCTCCCTCCACCCAAGCTAGTTTATCAGTAGCTAGGTACTATAGATTCTATCTTATGGTTTTTTAAATGTGTGTATCCTTTTGTCAAAAGCTCACTACTATTGTGTTAATTTAAACCTCACAATTTTAAATCCATATTATAGCATGAATCATATGACAATCTCCCTACTTCTAATCTCCTGATTTTTAAATTCATCTTATGCACTGCTGTTGGAGTTTTCCCCCTTAAATCACAGTTTGGATCATATCACATGTCACTTGTGGTCTCAAGTAATATTCAGTGGTTTCCTGTTGTCTACAGAAGTCTCTATGCCCTTATGTGGTATTCCAAACCTTTCCTGAAATGGCAAAATAAGAAACTCATCTTCTACTGCATCCTTTCAAGGAATTCTAAAATTCAGTCATATTATGTTTATTGTCGTCCTGGAGGGTAGAAGGAAATCCTAGGTTTCTATGACTTTTAAATACCATTTCTTGAGCTTGAATTGTTCTTCTTCTCTTTATTTATAGAAGCCTTTTCTTTAAGGTCTAATTCAAGGTTACTGTTCCCATAAAGGCTTCTTGAATAACCTTGCTATAATGAACGACTTTTTCAATTATAATTCTATAGCATGTTCCTTCTGCTCCAACTAGCACTTATCCAAATTAACCTTGTAACATGACTTTTCCACTCACAATTATCCTCATGCCTACTCCATGAGAACCAGAGTCTAAGAAGTCTTTTGATAAAGATTCTGTTTTACACAACTTTGGTTCTCAATTCCAAACACAGTGGCAAATATGCACCCAATAAATGATTAATTAAATTTAATATTTATAAATGTTTATAAAAACTTCCCAAATCATGGAATAATGCAAAATATAAATAAAGCTATAAACCTACATCCTCTAAAAAACCCTAAATATATGTATACACAGAATTCTGCATATAATTTAATGGGATTTGTGGTGGACACTTGGACTCACCTACTAACATTTGTTCTAAACCCTTTCTGGTGTACGAAGGCTAGAAAGCTTAAAATTATTTTTTGCAGACTCATTTGAAGTTTTTCAATTTCAGTTTTATAATTGCATTGTCCAAAATATATTATCCATCATCTCTTCTTGTAGCCACTCTCAGACCCTGGAGTCAATCCTGACATTGCTTGATGGCTTCAGCTCCTGGCTTTCTTGTCATTCCTTCTAACACATCATATTTTGTAACTCAAATGATTTCAATATCCATGTAGATAATCTTTTCAATATGTTTGGGTTCACAGTTCCAGAGAACTTCCAACTTCTTATCTTATTAGCACACTGCTTCTACTATCCCACTCCAGGAATCTTCTATGACTAAGACAAAATCCAATGATATTATCAATTTCCTGTGATTATTGCACAGTTCATCTTTCTAAGAACACTTTTGCTTATGACTTCCACTGTCTCGGCTCCTGTATTCCTCTTTCATACTCACTTGGAAAAGTGCTAATGCCAATTAAATGCGACACTCTTTAAACTTTGCCAGCATTTGAGTGGTAAAAAATGATTGTAGAAAATCAAACAACAATGCTGACTACTCTTACTTAAATTCATGACCCCGCCTGCACTCTGTGCTGCCTTGAAATTCTGCATTTCACCATTTTATTCACTATAACCTAGATGGAATATAACATGCTTTCTTTTCTCAAACCTCAAAAACGACATGCCTCCATCCCCCGCACTGCATCCTCACCCTTAGTTCACTGAGAAAATACAGGCAATCAATAAAGGTTTTTCAAACTATCACCATATACTCGTCTCCTGCTAGATTAGATTAATTTCACTTGTTTTCTGTGAACTTTTGCCTTCTCAAATGTCTCCTTTACTTTTGTTTTGCTTTCTGTCTGGCATCACCAAATTTTCACTCTATATTAATCATTAAATCAATATATACATTCTATATCTCTTATTTTAAGAACTCATTTGACCCACATCTTTTTCAGCTATAGCGCCTTGAACGTGGTGACTACATTTATTGTCTACTATTTCCTTTACTTTCATTTTCTCTTTTATCTACTCTAACCAACCTTCCATCCTCATAATTCTCCTAAGTTGTCAAAATCACCAATAATTTCAACACAGCTTTATCTAACGGTCAATTTACTGTTCTTGTTTTATTTGACTTGTCAACAGTATACCACTTTCTCTTGAAACTTGTTCTTTACTTAGCATTTAGAATATTACTCTTGGTGTTTTTCTTAGTCTCATTTGCTGGATTCTCCTCCATTCCCATAATGCTACACCTTAGACTATCTAGGGGCTCAGTTCTTGGGTCTCCTCCCCTCTCTGTCTTCACTCACTCCTAGGTGATATTATCTAGTTCACGGCTTTAAAAATTTTGTGAATGTTGATAAATTCCAAATTTATATCTCCAGACTTGCCATCTCCCATGAACTCCAAATATACATCCAACCACTAAGTTAACCATGAACTCCAAATATACATCCAACCACCAACTTAACATTTCTACTGGATGTCTCTTATGTTTCTTAAATTTAACATGTTAAAAATGGAACTCTCAATATTTCCCTTACTCCAAACATGTTCTACTTTCCGTCTTCATCATCTCAGTTAGTGACAATTTTATCTTTTTAGTTTGTCAGGCTAAAAGTGTTGATATCATTCTTGAGTTATAACTTTTTCTTACATCTGACAAATCCTATAGGCTCCACCTCCAAAATACATTCAGAAACTGCAACTTACTACTTTTGTTGTCACTATCCTGGTCCAATGAATCATAACTTCTTGACTGGATTACTGTAGCCTCTTTACTCATTTCTCAATTTCTTTGCTGACTCGACTAGTTTATTCTCCAAAGAGCGGTTAGAATGAAATTATTCAAAATGTCAGTCAAATCTGTCACTGTTTCCCTTGGAGTCTCTTAATGTTTTTGTATTTCATGCAGAAAGGCAGCTGAAGTTCTTAGAACGATTTAAAAAGCACCACCCAATCCAGACTACTCAGGACCACTCTAACCTCATGATCTTTCACTCACTCTTTTGCTGACTTTGCTCCTCCTCCACTGGACTTATTTGCTGTTTCTTGAACATACCAAGTGCATTCCTGCCTTAGAGCCTTTAAAAGCGTTCTTATTTCTTCCTAAAATATTATTTTCCCAGATATCTTTATGGCTTGCTTCTTTGCTTCTTTCAGGTTTCTTCTCAAATGTTACCATAATTACCATACATCATTGAGGTTTTGTTTGATAGAGGTATATAGAATAATAATTTGTCCTTTTGTAACACTACTTTCCCTCTTATCCTAATTTTCTTAAAATCATTTATTACCACATGGCCTACTACATAAAGAATTTTATATAGTAAAATTAGTTTATTGCCTGCCTCTACAAAGAAGGAATATGTTTGTTTTGTTCACTGCTGTATCTCCAACACCTTGAATAGTAATAAAGTACACAGTAGGTATTGTAAGATGGAATAAATGAATGAATGAATGAATCAGTCAGATACAATCTCCAAAAACATTATGACCTGAGTCATGTTGAGAGAGTGGTAAATAAAGCATTCTTATATTTTTCTGTCTTAGATCATGGCACAAGTAAAGTTTTTTTTTTTTTTTTAAGAAGATGTTTTGCTCCTGTTGCCAAGGCTGGAGTGCAATGGCGTGATCTTGGCTCACCGCAAACTCTGCCTGTGGGTTCAAGCGATTCTCCTGCGTCAGCCTCCTGAGTAGCTGGGATTACAGGCGTACACCACTATGCCTGTTTAATTTTGTGTTTTTAGTAGAGATGGGGTTTCTCCATGTTGGTCAGGCTGATCTTGAACTCCCGACCTCAAGTAATCTGCCCGCCTCGGCCTCCCAAAGTGCTGGGATTACAGGCGTGAGCCACTGGCCCGGCCCGTAAAGTGGTTTTATACTCAGGAGCAGCAACAGCATTCAAATCTTCAGCCTTCCATATTAGTTCTCTTATGATAGAGGCAGAGGGATCCTGGAAAGTGAGAATTGTTTCTCAGAACTTAGTGTAGAGCTTGTTCCTTTATGGTTTCTTTTTTTTTCTGTTTTAATTTTTTGTGGGTACATGAGATATTCTGATACAAGTATGAAATGTGTAGTAATCACATGAGGAAAAATGGGGTATCCATCACCTCAAGTGTTTATCCTTTGCATTGAAAACAATCCAATTGTAATATTTTTGTTACTCTTAAATGTACAAATTAATTATTATTGACTATAGTCACCCAGTTGTACTATCAAATACTAGGTCTTATTTATTCTTTCTAACAAGTTTTTGTACACATTAACCAGTCCTACTCCCTCCCACCTCCCACCAAGCCTCATTACCCTTGCCAGTCTCTGGTAACCACCTTCTACTCTCTATCTCCATGAATCCAATTGTTTTAATTTGTAGTTCCCACAAATCAGTGAGAACATGTGATGTTTGTCTTTCTGTGCCTGGCTTTTTTCACTTAACATAATGACCTCCAGTTCTATCCATGTCGTTGTAAATGACTGGATCACATTCTTTTTATGGCTGAATAATACTCCACTGTGTATATATGCCACATTCTCTTTATCCATTCATCTGTTGATTGACACTTAGGTTGCTTCCAAGTCACTATTGTGACTTAGTGTTGCAATAAACATGGGAGTGTAGATTTTCTTTGATATATGTATTTCTTTTCTTTTGGTGATATAGCTAGCAATGGGCTTGCTGGATTGTATGGTAGCTCTATTTTTGTTTTTTTGAGGAATGTCCAAACTCTTTTTCATAGTGATTATACCAACTTACATTCCCAGCAATGGCGTACAAGGGTTCCTTTTGCTCCACAATCTATCCAACATTTGTTCTTACCAGACTTTTGGATAAGAGCCATTTTAACTGAGGTGAGATGATATCTTGTAGTTTTGGTTTGCATTTCTCTGATGACCAATTATGTTCAGCACATTTTCATATACCTGTTTGCCATATATATGTCTTCTTTGGAGAAATGTTTATTCACATCTTTTGCCCATTTTTAAATTGGATTATTAGATTTTTTCCTAGACAGTTGTTTGAACTCATTATACATTCTGGTTATTAATTCCTTGTCAGATGGGGAGTTTGCAAATATTTGTGTGTTGGCTCTTCATGTTGTTGCTTGTCTCCTTTGCTGTGCAGAAGCTTTTTAACTTGATGTGACCCCGTTTGTTCATTTTTGCTTTGGTTTCCTGTGCCTGTGTGGTATTACTCAAAAAATCTTTGCCAACCCAATGTCCTGGAGAGTTTCCTCCAAGTTTTCTTTCAGTAGTTTCATAATTTGAGGCCCTAGGTTTAAGTTTTCAATCCATTTTTATTTGCTTTTTGTATATGGTTAGAGATAAGGATCAAGTTTCATTCTTTTGCATATGAATATCCAGTTTTCCCAGCACCATTTATTGAAGAGACTGTACCTATTACACAAAGCAATCTACAGATTCAATGCAATCAGTCTCTATCAAAACATCAATTTATTGGCCTATAGTTGCTCATAGTAAGCCACTAATTATCCATTAGATTTCTGTGGTATCACTTGTAATGTCACCTTTTTCATCTCTGATTTTATTTATTTGGGTCTTGTCTCTTTTTTCCTTAGTCTGGCTAAAAGTTAGTCAATTTTGTTTATCTTTTAAAAAAACTAGCTTTTTTTGTTGATCTTTTGTTTTCTCCATTTCACTGTCATTTATTTCTGCTCTGATCTTTATTATTTCTTACCTTCTACTAATTTTTGGTTTGGTTTTTCTTGCTATTCTAGTTCTTGAGATGTATTTTTAGGCTATTTTTTGAATTATTTTTCCTTTTTGATGTAAGCACATGTAGCTATAAACTTCCCTGTTAGTACTGCCTTCATTGTATCCCATAGGTTCTGGTATGTTGTGTTTCCACTATTATTTGTTTCAAGAATTTTTTCAATTTCATTCTTAATGTCTTCATTGAGCCACTCATCATTCAGGAGCATATTGCTTAATTTCCATGTGTCTGTACAGTTTCCAGAATTCTTCTTATTATTGCTTTCTAGTTTTATTCCATTGTGTTCAGATAAAATGCTTAATATTATTTCAGTTTTTTTGAATACTTAAGACTTGTTATATGACTTAATGTATGGTTTGTCCTTGGCAGTGATCCATATGCTGAGAAGAATGTGTATTATGTAGTATTTGGATGAAATGTTCTGTAAATATCTATTAGATACTTTTCATGTATAGTGCAGATTAAGATGAATGTTTCTTTGTTTATTTTCTGTTTGGATGATTTGTCCAATGCTGAAAGTGGGACGCTGAAGTCTCCAGCTCTTATTGTATTGGGTCTTATCTCTCTGTGTAGATCTGATAATATTTGCTTTGTATAACTGGTGCTCCAGTATTGGGTGCGTATACATCTAATATATTTGTTATATAATATAATTGTTATATCTCCTGATGAGTTGACTAATTTATCATTATATAATGACTTTTTTTGTCTCTTCTTATCATTTTTGTCTTCAAATCTATTTTGTCTGATATAAATATAGCTACTCCTGCTCTTCTTTGGTTTCTGTTGACAAGGAATATCTTTTTCTATCTCTTTATTTTCAGTCTGTGAGTCTTAATAGGTGAAATGTGTTTCTTGTAGGCAACATATCACGGGGTCTTTGTTTTTAATCCATTCAGTCAGCCTATGTCTGATTGAAGAGTTTAGTCTATTTGCTCTATCTCTTTATTTTCAGTCTGTGAGTCTTAATAGGTGAAATGTGTTTCTTGTAGGCAACATATCACAGGGTCTTTGTTTTTAATCCATTCAGTCAGTCTATGTCTGATTGAAGAGTTTAGTCTATTTGCATTCAATGTTATTATTGATAACTAAGAAATTGACATTTTGTTTTTTGTTTTCTGGTTGTATTGTAGTCTTCACCTTCATTAAAAAAAACAGGAAGAAAAGAAGGAATAGATTTTCTCTGGTGGTAGGGTTTAATTTATCACTTTTTCTTTTTTGTGTATGTGTTGTGTATTTTGGTTTGAGTTTATCATGAGTCTTTCAAATACTATCTTACAACTCATTATTTTAAAATGAAGACAACACTGATTGCATAAACAGACAAACAAGCAAAAATGAAACTATAACAATTTACCCTTTAACTTTGTTCCCTCCTGCTTCTTAACTTTTTGTTGTTTCTATTTATATCTTACTGTAATGTCTATGTATTGGAAAGTTGCTGTAGTTATTATTTTTTATTGATTTACCTTTTAGTCTTTCTGCTTAAGATAAGAGTGATTTAGACACCACAGTTACAGTATTATAACAATTTGTGTTATTCTGGGTACATACTAATTACCAGTGAGTTCTTTATACCTTCAGGTGATTTCTTATTGCTCATTAACATCCTTTTTTTTCTGATTAAAGAACCCCCTTTAGCATTTCTTGTAGAATAGTTCTGATGTTGGTGAAATTCCTTAGCTTTTGTTTATCTGGGAATATATTTATTTCTCCATCATGTTTGAAGGATATTTTCACTGGATATACAATTCTAGGGTAAAAATTTTTTCTTCAGCACTTTAAATATCTCATGCCACTCTGGCCTGTGAAGTTCCCACTGAAAAGTCTGCTGCCAGAAGTATTGGAGCTCCGTTGTTTGTTATTTGATTCTTTTCTCTCACTACTTTTGAAAGTTTTCTTTATTCTTGTCCCTTGGGATTTGATTATTAAATGGCTTGAAGTAGTCTTCTTTGGGTTAAAGCTTCTTGGTGTTCTATAACCTTCTTGTGCTTGAATATTGATATCTTTCCATAGGTTTGGGAAGGTCTCTGTTATTATCACTTTGAATAAACTTTCTACCCTTGTCTCTTTCTATACCTCTTCTTTAAGGCCAATAACTCATAGATTTGCCCATTTGAGACTAAATCTAGATACTGTGGACATACTTCATTCTTTTTATTCTTTTTTCTATTGTCTCCTTTGACTGTGTATTTCAAATGGCCTGTCTTTAAGCTCTAATCCTTCTGCTTCAACAATTTTGCTAAATAGACACTCTGAGGCATTCTTCAGTATGTCAATTGCATTTTCAACTCTAGAATTTCTGCTTGATTCTTTTTAATTATTTCAATCTCCTTGTTAAGTGTATCTGACAGAATTCTAAATTCCTTCCCTGTGTTATCTTGAATTTCTTTGAGTTTCCTCAAAACAGCTATTTTTGAGTTCTCTGTCTGAAAGAGTACATATCTGTTTCTCCAGAATTGGTCCCTGGCACCTTATTTATTCTGTGTGGTGAGGTCATGATTTGTTGGATGGTCTTGATGCTTATACATATTTATTGGTTTCTGGGAATTAAGGTAGTCTTTTCAGTCTGGGCTTGTCTGTACTTCTCCTTCTCAGGAAGGCATTCTTGCTATTCAAAGGGACTTGGTTGTTGTGATCTAAGTTATATCTGCATTGGTTACCACCCCAAGCCCATTAATGCTGTGGTTCTTGCAGACTCGTAGACATAGGACCTTGGTGTTCTTGGATGAGATCCAAAACATTTCTCTGGATTACCAGAGAGAGAGACTCTCCCAAGCAAATGGAGTCTCTTTTTCTGTACTGAGCTGCATGTAGCTGGGGGTGTGGTGACACTTACACCCTGTGTCTACCACCACTGAGACTGGGTCAGACCTGAAGCCAGCACAGCACTGGGTGTTGTCCATGGTCTAGTGTAACAACTACTTGGCTACCACTTACGTTTGCTCAAGGCCCTAGAGTTCTTCAGTCAGCAGGTGGTAAGGACAGTCATGTTTGTTTCCTTCCCTTTAGGGTGGTGAGTTGCCTTTGGCCCCAGGTATGTCCAGAGATGATATCCAGGAGCTAAGGTCTAGAGCAAAAAAAACTTTAGAATTCTACCTGGTATTCTGTTTTACTGTGGTTGAGCTGCCTCTTAAACCACAAGATGCAGCCCTTTCCACAGGCTGAGGGGCCTCTCTCCATGGCCACCACCACCACAGATCCATTGGGGTTACTTCCAGGCTACTGCTGATGTTCCTTTAAGGCCTAAGGGATCTTCAGTCAGCTGGTGGTGAATGCTGCCAGGCCTGGGACTCACTGTTCATGGCAATGGTCTCCCCTCTGGCCCAGGGCATGTCGAGAAATGCTGTCCAAGAGCCAAGGCCTGAAATCAGGGGCCCCAGGAACCCACTTGGTGCTTTACCCCACTGAGGCCAAGCTGGTACCTGAAGCCAGCACATCTGAGTCTCACCCAAGGCCTACAGCATAGTACTTGGGTATTACTTCTGGTTCTTCAGAGCTCAAGGACTCTTTAGTCAGCAGGTGGTGAATCCTGCCAGGACTGGGTTTTTCCCTTCAAGGCATTGGGTTCCCTTCTGGCCCAGGGTATGTCTAGATGTGTCATCTGGGAGCTATGGCCTGTAATCAGGGCCCTACAACTATGCCCAGCGCTCTTTCCTACTCTGGCTGAGATGGTATCAAAGACGCAAGACAAAGTCCTTTTTATTCTTCCCTCTCCTCTTCTCAAGCCAAAAGAATGAGTCACTTTTGTTGCTGCAAGTTGTGCTGTCTGGGGTTGTAGGAGGGGTGATGCAAGCACTTTCTTAGCTGCCCTGGCGGGTGTTTCATGTCCACCAGCTCTGCGTTCAGCACAGCACACGGACTTGCCTAGGAATTGCAAGATTTCTTTTCAAATTTATTGAGGACCCCAAAGCACTTCAGCCTGTGATGGCAAGGCTTGCCAAAACTCGAGTTCTGGCCACTGCGATGGAGATTACCCTCTGCCTAGGGCTGGTCTAGATGCTTCCTCCATGGGTGGGTGTCAGCTGATTTTAGCCGGGTTTTGCTTTCTGCTGTGACAGGGCAGCACTTAGTTGAATGCAGAATCCCAGAGTTGCTGTGCTGTCCCTCCCCCAAGGACACAGATTCTCTCTATATACCATGTGGTCACTGCTGGGGCATAGAGGAAGGGTGCCATCTGTAATTCAAGACTGTCTTTCCTGCCCTCCTCAGTGCCTCTTTCAGCGATATGAAGTTAAAACAAGGTACTGTGATTGCTCACTTGATCTTTGGTTCTTATGAAGGTGCTTTTTTCTGTAGAGAGTTGTTAAATTGGTGTTCCTGTGGGAGGGATGATAGATAGGTCAAGTCTTCTATGTGGGTATCTTGCTTTGCCCTCTCCTACAATTTCTTATTCATCTAATTTCCTCTGTTAGCTCTTATCTGCTTGAACTAACTAGAATGAATTTTTATTAGTTCATTTCTGGTGCTATAACGACAACAACAACAACAAACAAACAAACAAAAAACAGAAACTGGGTAGCTTATAAATAACAGAAATTTATTTCTCACACTCACAGAGGCTGAGAAGTCCAAGATCAAAGTGCTAGCTAATTCAGGATGTGGTGAGAGCCCACTTTTTGGTTCACAGAAGGTGACTTCTCATTGCATCCTCACATGGTGGAAGTGACAAATGAGATTTTAAAAATCTCTTTATAAGGGCACTAACCCCATTAATGAGAGTGCCATCCATCATCATGACCAAATTACCTCTGAAAGGCCCTACCTGCTAATACTATCACCTTGGGGGTACGACTTCAACCTATAAATTTTAGGGGACACAAACATTCAGACTTTAGCAGAATTCTGTCGTCTACCTACAGGTGAAATTTGAGTTACACAATAATTGCTTCATCAGGTGGTTGCTGGTAATCAATATTCGAAGAAATCTTAATATTTGACTATGTGGCCAGGGTCTAATTATCATTAACAGATAGGATTTGTTTCCATGACAACCAGTGGTAAAACATTTAAATTATGTCTTGTGATAATCCTAGAATGAAGTCCTATTAAAGACAAAGCTATCTAGATTGAGTGACTGCTGTGATAGTCCATTAACAGTAGTTCAAGCATAAAAAGACTGTGTGGGTGGAATGGCTACTTCAAACTGTACTGCAGAGCTTTGAATGCATCAAAATATGACCAGGGAACCAAGACATTTCTATGATTGCCTTAAGATGATGTCTTATCTCTTACATCAGCAGAGTTGAAAAAGTCCAAATTCAGAAGTCTGAATTTCTGTTTTCCAGGTTTTATCTAAAAGAGCCCAAGATGGCCTCTGTATATTGGCCATATGTTGTTTACTTCTTTATAACAGGCTGAAGTCTGTTAACTCAAAAGTTTGACACCACTAAACGCTAACTCATATATATCCAGTTGTTTTAAACATACCCCCAATGTGCAGAGTTTTAGCCATTTAGAGCCTCTTGGCTTTCCATATTCCACGAAAATGTACCAAACACTTACTAGGCAGAGATAAGATAAACCCTGTAGATATAAAAGATGCCAATTCTAACCTTTGGAAGTGTTGGACTCCCCAGAGATTCACTGTAGGACTGCTGAACATTACCTAAAACATAAGCCTCCTCTCTGATCTCTCTCTTTCTCCTTAGAGTTCTCTTGCCCTTGTCTCACTACGAACAGTGGTTTCTGTGCTGTATCTCTTGGATGTTCTCATGCTCTGAGGTCTTTTTCTCTACCCCAAAACCTGTTAAAGTGTTGCCCATTTCAGTATGTCTACTTCCATTTTTTACCTCAAGGCCTATAAATTGTGTCAGGTTTCAATATAACCTAGGGAGTCATTTACAAAATAAACCAGGTTCCACACCAAAAATAAATGCAACATTTTGCTAATATAGCAAGAAAAAATCTGGAGAATTTATGAAAATGGCCTCTGAGGTTATAGACAATGATGGGAAGGATATCATATTTGGATAGGCTTTTTGCTTGTTATTGTTAATATGGGCTTATACAACTAGAGCTTATTTAACTCAAAATTCTTGATTTAGAGTTCTAGTTTGAGAAAATAAGAGTGCTGCTAAATGTTTTCTCAGTGGATTGATTAAAACTTGGGCTCCATATTGGCCTAAGATGAGTGAAACTGAGATACCAGTGCACTTGTCTATTCATTGTAGCACTTGTCACAATAGCAAAGACATGGAATACACATAGGTCTCTATCAACAGTGGATTGAATTAAAAAAATGGGGTACATATATAACATGGAATACTAGACAACCATAAAAAAGAACAAAATCAAGTCCTTTACAGCATCATGGATGTGGTTGGAGGTCATTATCTAAACAAATTAATGCAGGAAGAGAAAACCAAATACTGCAAGTTCGTATTTACAAGTGGGAGCTAAACATTGGGCACTCATGGACCTAAAGATGGCAACAGTAGACACTGGAGTCTACTAGAGGAGGGAGGGAAGGAAGGGTCACAGATTGAAAAGTAAACTACTGGGTACTATGATCAGTCCTTGGGTGGGATCATTTGTACCCCAAACCTCAGCATCACACAATATGTCCATGTAACAAATCTGTACATGTACTCCCTGAATCTAAAATCAAAGTTGAAATTATTAAAAAATTTACTAAAAAAAAGAAAGGAAATAGAGATGTCAGAATTTCCTTAGTATAATGTAGAAACCTGGGGAAATAGGATGGCTGAAGTAAATTATCTCTGAGTGGCAATTGACTCAGTCACCCTGTAGTTCTGTTTTCTGAAAGGTCCTAGTTTATAGTCCCTCCCCCACAGAACTGATAAATAAATTAGTATAGATAAATACATTAGTAGAAACCCTGTAGTGCCTGTTCTCTGTAGACCAAGGATAAACATGAGAAATAGCGACACTGAAACAGACTGTCTGATTTCAATGGGGTTATAGAGTCCCTTGGTAACAGAGGCAAAGTAGCAGCACTTAATGAAAAGGGAGAAGATTATAATAGTTACTCTAACAGGCAGCAGAGCCAAAGTGGTAATAGAAGTACTTTGATCTGCAGTTATTTTTGGCAATAACTAATTGATCATTACATTTCTAGAACTGAAATAGATGAACACTTCATTAATTCCCTACTTGATCTGTATTAACAGAAAGGATAAAAATTTATCTATATTAGAAAGGTCAAAGTGGAAGACTTTGCAACTGGAGGAATTGTCAGAAATACAGGTCTATCACAATTTACGAACAGGGAATTTCTTAGGCCACATGGACAGGAACTCAGAGTAAGTTATAATCTTGGTGAAAAAAAGATTTGGGGAGAAGACTCATGAATGGATCTCTTGAAATAATGCCAGAATGAGAGATTATTTGCTTTTCGTGTAAATGGTCATCTAATGGTATCCTCCTCTGAGCAGACTCTTGGTCAGGTTGATCACATGATCACGCTGTGGCTTTCTGTTTCTTTCTTCAACTCTTCCGGTTCATGACCATTGAGCTCATAAATGAAGTGGGGATAATAGTGGAAACTCAAGATTTTTCCTCACTGAAGTTTTTGCCTGGCTTCTTACGTTGTAGTGTGCCAAATAAGGCATTAACAGGGAACAATGGTGAACCCTTGTGTAACATCATATTATATGAGACAAATCAGCTGCCTGGGAACAAGTGAAGCCATTTCATTATGTAAGTAGAAATTTTTAAGCTAAAACTGACTGATGTTCTGAAAATAGATGAAGCTACTGAATAAATCTATTGAATACCATAAAATATTCAATAAATAACTACATGAGAATAATTCACATTATCCCCACAAATCTAATGAGCATTATTGTATGAGTCTAAGCCATCTGTTTATTTTATGTCAAATAAAGTTCTAAGAACTAGAGAAAATGCAAACTGAAAGTTTCTCAAAGCATTAAAAAGTACTTGCTGAGAAGTTTCCTTTTATTATTCTTAACAAAGGTGAGTATCTATAATGTCAGAATAGTGTGGGTTATGCTGCCATAAAACACAACTTCAAATCTCAGTGCCTTAAAAGAATAAAAGTTGATTTCTTACTCGTGTTCCTTGACAATTGCACATTGCCAGGTACTTATCATGCATTCTCAGGTATACTGGCTAATTGGACAGCCAACATAATGAATATTGCCTTTTCTAGCAGAGGGAAAAGACTGCTCTGGAGAGTCTCATAATAGCCCAGAAGTGACATACTTCAGTTTTGCTCACACCTCATTTGCCAGACTAGTTACATGGTCCAAAACAACCATAAATAATCAAGAAGTGAAATCCTGTAATGAATTTGGAGCAGGGAGGACTGAAACTATGCTGCTGACTCCAAAATATCTATCCAGGAGTTATGTCAAGCTTTTCTCAAGACATTAATATTCTGGGATGATATTTGATAGATAGCTTTTAATTTTAAGAACGGACAAATTGCTTTATATTCTCCTAAGGATTTTCTTGGAGCTATGCAGCTTTTGCTTAATGTTCCATTTATTTTTACCATTTTCTTCATTTTCCTTTTCTTCCTTTGTCTTGGGCAGGCATTCCAAGAATAAAAATTCAGATTGAGGCAAAGGTTGACATAGGCTGATGATTCAGAGTGAATGTACAGGCAAGGGAAGTGTTTTCATTGGGAAAAGGTCGAAGGCTCAGAGATGATTCGGCAATGTACTTTGTTGGATGATGAAGAGCATTACATAAAATTTAATTCTATTATAACTATCTTGAAGTACTTAATAATGAATTAGAAGATGTGGTAATAGAGTGACTGTGGAGGAAAATGTGGCCTCCATTATCCACTTGGTAATAGTTCAAAGATGTGGATATTAAAACCTGGTTTCATAGGTTGCATTAAGAAATGCTACCCAGGCCACCTCACTTATTTCAAAGGGCTATGGATCTCTTTGCTTCCATCTGACATCCAGATGGACAGGATGAGGTGGCAAATGATGATTATTTTATAGTCTGCCTCCTGGGTTGTAAGGGTGGAGATGGAGTCTTATGAAATAAAATCCTGTCATAGATGCTGGAATGCCTAGATATCATAAATCAGGTGGACTAGTGGCATTTTACCAAAATATAACTTCATTAATAATAACTTCCTAATAAAATTATTGTTTAAAAAAATCCTCAACTTAATCCAGACTTACCTGTTATTTATCAAGGATTTGTTATGTGCGTAGCACAATGATCATACACATTTTAGCTTGAGCTAAAGTTCTCTAGAAACTTTATCAAATCTAAGAATTTCATAGAAATTCTATAATTGTGATCACCATATTGGGGAATTGCATTTACTGAAAAAGTTTGTCAAAGATAAAGATGAGATGTATGCTTTCTCTACCAAGAAAAGAACAATAGGAATTTAAAAGAGAAATGAAAAGCTATACATGGGGTAGGTTTGAAGTAAATGTTATAACTTACCCAAGAGATCTTAAAAGCAGTAGATTCCCAACTGCTAAAACAGGTTATTTTCCTTTAAATATGTACCCCAAATGGAATCTTGTATCCCTAAACCCTCTCATGACTCAGTCACAAGCTTTTGGACTTACGGAGTCTTATCTGAGGAACTCAGAGCACATCCACTTCATTAATGCTTGCTCACAATATTCTTAAGAACCATGAAGGGGGAAATCAAATTGTCAATTCAAAGACAGAGAAACAGACCAGAGGAATCAGTGACATGCCCAAGATAAAAAACAAAAACAAAACCAAAAACAACCCACCACCTAAACTAGAAATAGAAGTAAATTCTGTCTTCCCAGCAATCTTGCCCTATCCCACATAGTCTATACAGTTCCCAAGTGACTCACTCTGTTGATAAACTGAAATATGCTGAACTCCATATAGTTATGCTACCTAAGCACAATTTAATGAGTGTGTAATAAAGCCCTTCCAGAGATATGAGGGAAGAATCGTTATTATTTTTAGCAAATTACCAAGCAGCAACTCAAAAAGAATCTAACTCTAAATCCCATACTTTGAAGTTAATACTGTGAATTTTGTAGTACAGTTTTCACTTTTTCTTTCCCAAATGATAACTGATATGAGAAGAAAAGAGTTGCCGAAACACAATCTGTAAGCCGATTAAAACAACAGTTCTAATGAAAAAAATGTGAAATGAAAATGGAATGGTAAAAGTCAAAGTAACGCCCAAGCCAATAAATAAAAATGACTTTTAATTAGTATTTCTTATGGTATACACTGAATATTGTACTCTTTATGAGGTCAGAAAATTAGTATTCCTTGCTAAACTCTGAATTGATTTTATACAAGCTATCTGTTTGATAATGAGAACTGGAATTATTCGAACTTTCACCCACATTAAGCCACAGGAATAAGCACAGTGAGTGGCCTGACATTCCTTGTGGAGTGGCCTGATCATCAGCTAATATGTGTGGACACATTTGGATAGATTTTAAATTATCAGTAATTTGTGGTTATGCAGTCAGGTGAATTACAGTTAAAGGTGTATGAAATTCCATCACTCAATTCACTCAATAGTGGTTTTTGTTCAATGACAAAAGTCATTGAACTTGTAATGACTTATAGGGAATCTATCCAGAAATGAGCCGTTTGTCATCCTAAATGCAAAATCCAAGCTTCAGTTCATGTCAGATGTAAAATGATGTATGAATAAATATTTTATGATTATTACAACACTAAAAACTAGGAGTTGGTAAGTGCTTCAGAGTGTTGGTGACACCTCTAGGCCTGTATACATAAGCCTAAATTAGTAAACTTTAAGCTTAATAAATAAACTTTAAGTTTTAATCAGTAAATTTTATACATTTATAAAAAGATGAAAAATTATCCATACCCTTCTGGTGGCAGTAAAATGTCTGAAAGTCAACATGGTGAAACAAAGAATACAGAAATAGAACACAGAAAACCTAAATTCTAGTTGTGCTGAATTGCAATGTAATTTTGGATTTCAATTATCTTAGATATTTTCTTCGTTTATTGAATGGTGATAACCACCAACAAAACTGTGAGAATAAATGTATAAAAGACTATGCAAACATAAAACATGATTATATTAATAAAATTGAGATACACTAATTGGAACATTAGTGTATCCTATGAACATAATTATTTAGATTAACATTTACTTTGAATTACAATTACATTACCTAGTTTCAAAAACATTCTCTCAAAAAAATAATTTCCAATACTTGATACATTTATATTCATGTATCTCAAAAGACACTGTCTAAAGGTATGATTGTGGATTAGTTAGTTGTACTTGCCTATATTTTCCATATGGGAATGTGATATTGTTATATAATTTTTGCATGCTAATAAGATAACAATAACGAAAGGCTGGGGGCTCCTGGGTAACCTCAGACTGAGAGTTGGTTGCCAGGGGAACAAATCCTGTGATTAGAGGTTTAGGAATTTTAGCCCCATTCCTGGACTTTCAGGGTCAGGAGAGAGGCTGAAAGTTGAGTCAATCACCGATGGCCAATGGCCAATGATTTAATCAATCATGCTTATGTAATGACGTCTCCACAATAACCCGAAAGAACAGAGGTTGGAGAGATTTCTGATTCCTGAACACATGGAGGGTAGCATGGTCCAACAGAGTGTGTAAATTCCCAGCCTCTCCCCACATATATTGCCCAATACATTCTTCCATCTGACTATTCCTGAGTTGTCTCTTCCATCTGACTGTTCCTTTTATAATAAATGGATAATAGTAAGTAAAGTGCTTTTCTGAGTTCTGTGAACTGCTCTAGCAAATTATGAAACAGAGAAGGGCTTTGTGGGAACCCCGATATGTAACTAGGTTGGACAGAATTTGGGAATAACCAGGAACCTGCTACTTATGACTGACACCTGAAGTCGGGGTAGTCTTGTGGAACTGACCCCTCAACCTGTGGCATCTGTGATAACTGAAGTTAAGCATCAAAATTGAATTAAATTGTACGACACCTAGTTAGCATCAGAGAATTTTTTGGTGTGGAAAAATCCATACATTATGGTGACAAGAAGTGTGAGAGCAGAGAAGAGAAAAAACAGGTTTTTCTTTTTCCTGTATATGGAGACGATGAAACGTTACTACAAGCACAAATGCTAGTAAACCCTGATAAACATATCCATTCACTGTTTAGCAAACCCCCCCACCCACTATTTGGCACAATAAAACGTTTGCATTTCTTATGCATTTCATCTTACAGTACTATGGGAATTTGGGATGGGGGTTTAGTAAATTGTTCACAATAAGCATTTTCAAATTTTCAGTTATAAATAAAAGTTTCTGATTGATGAAGCACGAGTATGTAGTCATGTGATTTATGGGTCATGTCACTTATTCATATATCTGGAAGTGACTGATTTATTCATTTAGGGAGTTGTTTCCAAGTCATGCAACTGCTTTGTGAACACGACTGATTTAGAATCTCAGAAGACGATGAATGGTTCATGCACTTGATTTATAAGATGCATTACTGACTTATAATTCCTCCAGCTGAGGCAGAAGTCAGTGCTTTATACTTGGGTATAAACATTCATTTTATTAATAAAATAAGACTGATTTACTTATTTGTGTACACAGACTTTAAATTTTAGCTATAGTTATGCTCTAAATCCATGTGATTCTCAAATAAGCTCAAGGAACAGATTGTGTAATTACAGTGTAGTTTATGGAAACTTCTACTGCATGTTGTATCACAATTTTTCAGCGCATGCTCTGACCAAGATGAATTATTTGCTCATTTTTTTCCCCTTTTAGGGCTACATACACAAGTCTTTACTTGCTTTGCCTGTTACCTCCTATTCTCTATTCTCATCTTTTTAAAAAATGCATATAACCACAGCTGGGACTTTGGGGCCTTAGCTGCCACTTCAGAACCCAAAGGCTGGCTTCATGGTGGCCTTGTGGACATTATTGCTACTGTTGGGTTGTCTCTTGAGGGAGATTGTACCAGTCCCTTAGAGACATAGGGTTGAAAACTAGCACAGAGTAAGCTGAAAATGGAGGGGTCAAGGACAGGGTAAAGCAATTCAACTGTAGATATTCACTTTGAAAAGGGCCATAAGGGTCTGGGCCAAAAGTTTAAGAAGGGCCCAAGTATAAAATTTATTTCCAAATTGGTTGAAACTTAGAGTATCTAAACTTATGACTAAGGCATAGCAGATAGTAATGTAGAGTCATATGGTGATCAGAATTCCATATAATAGTGATGTAGTTTAGCTTTGTGTCTTCACCCAAATCTCATCTTGAACTGTAATCCTCAGGTGTTAAGGGAGAAACCTGGTGAGAGGTGATTTGATCATGGGGGTGGTTTCCCCCATGCTGTTCTCGTGATAGTGAGTGAGTTCTCATGAGAACTGAGGGTTTTATAAGCCTCTTGCTTGCACTTCTCTTTCCTGCCATTTCCCCTGCTCGCACTTCTCTCTCCTGCCACTATGTGAAGAAGGTGACTGCTTCCCCTTCACCTTCTGCCATGATTGTAAGTTTCCTGAGGCCTCCCCAGCTGTGTAGAACTGTGAATCAGTTAAACCTCTTTGCATTATAAATTACCCAGTCTCGGGTATTTCTTTATAGCAGTGTGAAAATTAACACAAATTTGAAGCCAGGTGTTCAAGATTCTAAGAAATAATAATAGTAGTTAATATTTATTGAGTGTTTTCTGTATGCAAGATCGGATACTCTTCTAAGTGCTTTATGTCTGTAAACTCAATCTTCACAATAACCTTCTGAAGTAGATACTGGCATCATCATTTTTATAGAAAAACAGACACCCAGAAAGTTTAAGTATTATACCCACATTCTCCCAAGAGCCAGGCATCAAATGCAACCTGTTCTCTACTGTGTCTTTCCAAAGGACAGCGAAGGTGGGAAGTTGGCCTCAAACTCAGAAAAGACAGCTTAGAAGAAAGAATGGATGAGAATTTCAGTGTATCAGCAAAATGCACTGCAATTCATGGTGGAGCTTAATTCTTTAGGAGGTAAAAACTTGAATTGTGTCCAACATAACAAATTAGAACAAAGGAAAAGAACTATAGACTGTTAAAAGAGATGTGGGAAATAGAGGCAGGCTAAGAATGACAGGGTTAGAAAATCGTTTGAGTATCAGAATGTATTGGAAAGATCCCAGAGTCTAATGGCAATGCCAAGTATTGTGTCTGGAATAGAGTTGACTCAATCAAACTTCATTAAACAAACATTGTTGAAAGAAAAAAGCAACTTGAGGTGAGACATTATAATCTATTCAGGTAATATGAACCCTATGAAGTTTGTAAATATAGGCTATATATATAGCTCTGAATTGAATGAGGAATTAGAGAAGGTAGAGCAAGTGACTTAGGGTAGAGAATTACCATAAACAATTTGAAAAATACTTATTATAATGTTCCTGTCATGAAACCATTGAAGGAATGCTAACTTTTAAAATTATTTAAATTGCAAAATCAATTGACTACTATGGTTAAAAAGTCAATGTTTAAAGAAAGGACTTTCTACTTCCAGGCACAGAAAAGCTGGAATTGAACTTAACCTCTCATCATAAACATGTAGAATACTGGACAAAATATATGAGACATCTGTTTTCAGACAATGAACAGCAGGAAACAAATCTGTAGTTGCTGCAAGAAAAGAAGCATACAAAGTGAACTTCTGTCTGAAGCCTCTTTTCAGATCTCGAGTAAAGCATACTGTGCCTGTTGAGTTGAGGAGACCGAGACTGGAGATAGGGAAGACAGAGGCAACTTGAATTTGCAAAACAAAGTAGGAGGTAGGAGAAAGCTATGTTGAGAAAAGAAACTCCAGAAATCTGCATGGGAATCAGAGTTTTTGCCTAAATTGTAATCTGTGTATGTGTAGGGTGTTGCTTAACATGAATAATAATGAACATATCAAAACAGAGCAAAAATCAAGAACAGTGGAGAATGGGGCTAAGGGTGGTCTCCTCAATAAAAACTCATAATCCTTTGTTTTGTTCCCAAACCTGATCCAGTTTTCAGATCCAGAATTCATTGACTGTTGAGATGGCTTTGTCTCTGGGAGAAAGGACCCTCAACACCATGGCAACCATGTACCAGCATGACTCCCCAGTCCTTCCCCAGAGGGACCTATGGCCATTTATTCAGGTGTATGTCTAATTTGGGAAGAGTTATGGAACACAAGGTCTGGGTTAACACTGATTTCTAAAGATTTAAAAATCATTGCTGTTCCCCTTTTAGAGTCGGGCTATGGGAGCCAGGTAATAAATAGAGCACTGGCCCGAGTTCAGCTCCCAGCAGGCCCATTATAGTCATTTCTCTAGTTCTTGAGTGTATAAATGGAATTGGTATACCTGGCAGTTGGACTAGCACCCACATTAGGTCCCTGGTCCCTGGGGTAAATCTCTCATAGTGTGAAAGGCACAGCTGTGAACATGGCTACTTCATGGTTAAGTACGAGGTAATCTACAGTCATTTCCCAGGATCCATTTATTTTCTGCAAAGGCCAGGCTGGCAAATTAAATGAAGATGTGACAGGGACCATTATTCTTGCTTCCTTTCCTTTTTAAAGGCTATATCAATCTCTGCTACAAACCCCATCCTCACCCTGGGATACAGGATTGTTTTTGAGAACTACTGTGTTGCATCGGTGACTCAACAGGGCAAATGAGAGGTGGCTTGTGTGCTGACAAACTTAGTTAGACACTTCAGACAGTGGGAGATAAATCCTATATAGATTCAATGAAGGTTTAAAGGGTCTAGTGATCAGGGCTATGCTAGAACATTTTTCCAAAGGAAAAGACAAATTGCTGCATCTTGCCTCTCCTACCACAAAATAGTCTTGTAGGCTTCCTTGGGTTCTGGAGGCAGCCCATTCTACACCCAGAAATACTACTTCAGCCCAAATATCCAGTGGCATGGAAAGCTATTAGCTTTGAGTAGGGCCCAGAGTAGGTCTAGATTACAATGAGTGCAATCAGCATACTGCTTGGGTCATATAATTCAACAGACTTTATGGTGTTAAAAAGTGTTAATGATAGGAAAGATGCAGCATAGAAATTATGGCCAACTCCAGTGGATGGGGCTCTATCTCTCATGCAAAAGACAAGTTTGTTTATTGTCTGATGCAATAAAGGTACCATTTCCTTTAAAGGCAAATGTCAGGGAGGCTTACTACCCATTATGAAATACTTATATTCCTTAAGCTCTGAATCCCTCTCCTATAATGCAACCCACTGCTTGATGTCACCTGGTTTTCTTCACATTTCTCTATGGGAACTGAAGCTCAGGAAGATAGAACAATGTTGATACTCTGGCTACTGATATTGCTGTGAATAATACTACCCTTTGTGTTACCCAGGAGTCTCATGTCTTCTGCCAGAACCCAGAAACTCTGGCAGGATTGTTAGCTTGCAAGTAAGGTAAAATCTCATTTTCCTGGTAATTTGTAACATTCTTAAATATAAGAACTCATGTGTTGATGATTGCTAAGTACGTTATTTTATTGTTGACTTATAATGTGTCCCAAGTTTAAGGGATCATTTTGGTTTTCTAGAAGTACTTACGCTCAACTAGGGCATCCTCTAGACCTTTTTCATGTCATCTTGATAGTAGAGATTTAAATGTTATCTTCCCACAAATCTCTTCGTTATATTATCTCTTTTTCCTGCCGAGAATAAGTAAGGTTTCACACCATATAGGTCAAGAAAATGTGTCATAAAGATTCCAGAACACTCAGAGGGTTTCACCTCTTTCACACTTGCGGCAACCTTTGCTTTTCAGAATTTGCACAACCCCCTGAGTTTCATTTTTGTTCTGCAATCCTTCCAAAATAAAAGAGAGTTCATATGAAAGAAGAATTCATATAAATCAGAGTCTCCTAGGTTTGTATTTTGCTCTGAGGTTTTTAGCAAAGCTATTTGGTAGATATGTACCAACAAAGAACAGATATTTTAGAAATCCTTTCTCACTTTTTATAAATTTTGACCATATAGTTTTATTTATATCACATTTCATCCTATTTTATCTCAGTAAGTATTAATACAAATTGGAACATGGATGTGAAGGATAAGGAACAGAATTCCTTGGCAGAAAAAAAAAAAGTAGAATAAGCATCAAAAACTTCAGATGAATACTTAAAACTAAAATTTTACTCTTTGTTATTTACCAAAAAGAAATGAAAACATATGTTCTCAAAAAGACTTTACATGAACGTTTGTAGCTGCATTATTCATAATAGCCCCAAATAAGAAGCAACCAAATGTCCATCAACAGGCGAATGGGTAAACAAATTGTGATATGTCCATTTAAATAAATAACATCAGCAATGAAAGAAAATGATATACTAATACATACAGCAACATGGATGGATCTCAAAAAATATGCTAAGTGAAAGAAGGTGAATACAAAAAGTACATAGAGTTTTGTTTCATTTATGTGAATTTCTAGAACAGGCAGAGCTAATCTATGATGACTGAGAGCAGACCCATTATTTTCTGGGGTTGTGGAGTAGTAATTGCAAAAGAGTAAGGGAGATTTCTGAGGGGACAGAAATCTTCTTTAACTTGACTGTGGTGGTGATCACAGAGGTATACACATTTATTAAAACTGATCGAGCAGTATATTGAAAATAGGTATGTTTTATTGTATGCAAATTATTCCTCAGTAAAATTCTAAAAAGAAAAAAATTCAAGACTATAAAAAATTCATGATGCTAACTGCCTTTGTTTAAAGTATAAACATAACTTGGAGTTAGACATATATTTTGTATTATGCAAGAGAAAATTTTGAGATTGGTGCTGGGCGGAATTGTGGTAACCATGATGAAAATAGTGAGGTCATTCTATAGCAACTCAATTTTGGTGAATGTAACACGTGTTTAAGGGCCCATAATAATTGTTCAGTAACGCCAACTATACTTTTATGTATGTAATTACTTTTATTTTGTAAACCTCTATTAGTCCATATTGTAAAATTTTTGGTTATAGTTAAAGTGAGAGTGCCAGTATTTCAGAAATAGTACTGTCGTATATGTTCACATGAATTTTGTGCTGTGCAACTCAATGGGCGCCATTCATGGACCCTACAGTATGATTTTACCACAAGTTGAGCTGGCAGTAAAAGTCCTTTTCAGGTGTCCTTAAGTTAAAGACAGTGCCTATACATCTTGGCTTCAGGGTACCTTGAAGTCAAATGCTTTTGTAGGCTTTCTTAAAGTATGGGTCCAGTCTCCCCGTGAGAAAACTGCCAGCTTACAATTTGTCTGAGGTACATTCCACTTGCTCTTCCAAATGTCCAGTTTGTCTTTTTTGTCATTACTAGACTGAAAAAAGGAGAGGCATTACAAGGAGAGTTGTTGACTTACTTCATTCTGCTTTATTGCAATCTTTACAACAAGGGGGAGTCATGATTTTTCATTGCATATGACTAGTTTGTTTTAAAGTCCTTCACTCTTTTCTGATCAATAGTTTGATTTACAAATAATGTTTAAATTCATTAACTACTATACAGCTGTAGTTTCCTTGAGACTTTTACATCCAGTCTCTGACACAGACCATAGAGACAATGGTGTTTTCTTAGGGGATACACTAGTTTAGCCCCATGTTAATGCAAGGGGTATGAAGTAATATTTTACATATATATTAATGTAAAGCAAACCAGCATATATTTAGGCATTATAAGATTTCATAATATGATGATCTATTTTCCTGGTATTGTCTCAAATAGTAATGGAAAATGTTAAATATTTTGTGTTTTTTCCTTTTTGTAAAATGTAGGAGATAACGCTAACTGATCAACTGGCAACTTTTTATTAAAGGGCCAAACAGTAAGTGTTTCAAGCTTGTAGGCCATGAGGTTTCCTTTGCTATGTCTCTACTCAGTCACCACAGCATGAACGCAACCATAAACTGCTTAAATGAACGAAAGAGGATCTGGGCTCCAATAAAACTTTATTTATAAAAACAGGTGATTGGCCCACAGGCCAAACTTTGCACACCACTGAATTAAATAATATTTAAATTTTCTCAAGTGTCTAACATGTTGTTACTCTATAATAATAAAACAGAAAATATTCTAAAATAATACCATGTGGTTTAAACAAAAAATATAAGTTCCTTGTCAAAAAAACTGGAATTATAAGTTTGTAAGCCCAACTTTTGACATGACAGATAATTGAGCATTTAAGATCATTTCAGAAGCAAAGAAATTAATTTCTTATCTCTCTCACTCTGCGCACTTTCAGGAAATTTATTACATGTATTTATTTGATAAGAGTTAAGAATGGGTATATTCAGAATAAATGAGCTTGAAGTGCAAGATGTATTTTAAAAAGTCTTTGATCAAAAGCCATGTTACATTATAAAGGTAAGATGCTATCCTGAGGATTTTATGGAACAAGAATTTAATAGCATGCCAAATTTTGGATAGAACCCCCTTGACATTGTCACAGCATATAAGTGACCTTTCTGAGGTGGTATGTCCTTGATGAAGATAAAAATACATTCTGTTCCTTAAAAATGCAAATTCATTTCAAAGTACATTAAACTTGAATAAATAAAGTTTTAATGAAACATAGGGTTGTTTTTGAAATTCACTCTGTTCTTTGACAGACTCTCAATGGCTTCATTTCTCTGTGCTTATCCCTTTTTCATAAGGTCTATAAGTACTATTCTACAATTATTAAATTCTGGACAGCCTTTTGTATCTCTGACATAGTTTAAGGAAGGAATTAATGAGCAATGAGCCTGTAAGTTACTTGCTCAACTTCTCCTGTTAAAACAACTCATCCAAGATCACTCACAAACAGCTGTAGTCTACAAGTCATAAATGGTAGGTCATGGGTGGTGACTAACATATGACTCCCAATCTCTGTGTCTGAAGAGTTACTCGTCAAAAGAGATATTTTAAAGGGCTCTATCATCACCAAGTTATGTGGGCCCCATCTAACCTATGCCAATTTCAAAAATGATATATGGATAGGAGATAATTTACTCTTTCAAGTCACACAAGATCGGTAAACCAGTTTAGGGCTTCAAGATCTCTAGGGACAATGTTCATCTGTCCCTTAAATTCTTTTCCCTTCTTCCTGAAGGAATTTGCCTTATAAATTTCATACAAGGTTTTGACAGTATCGGCAATCAGAAGCAGAGACACATTCTCCATTCCCCACCCCAGTCTTCATTAATCTTTGATTTCATGTAAGTCTATCCTGCTTGAAATTGTATCTCAGGAGACTTGGGGTTAGAGCTTTGGGTAGCAATAATGTTTGGCAAAATAATACTGTAAAACTGGTTTGGAAAGCTCAAAGGGGAACTCATTTACATTTTAAGACTTTTGCTACTTCCTGGTTCCAGGCAGTGCAGAAACACCCACAAACATGAACACTTTTCAAAATTGCATTTGGCACATGCTCTTTCAGTTCCAGCTAGAGTTAGGAAATGTGCCAGGTAAAAATAATAATAATGTAATATGAGTAAGATTTTTTCTTCTTTCATTTTTTCTTTTCCTTTCTTCCTGAACCTCTAGGAACATTGTTAATACTGTCAAAGAGACATAATTACTTTTTTTTGGCATAAATTACATGTTTAGAATCACACCCTCCATTCCTTTGATGGAACCCAGAGCCAGGATGGTGTATAGTGGTAGGCTGTGTGTGTGTGACAGGGAAGTGCTGAGGCTGAGTATAGAGCCAGGAGCGGGGAAATGGGAAATGGATATTTGCAGATGGTAGCTGACAGGCAGCATTGTCCCGCCTGGATATCATCCTGACTTGCGTCTTCCAAGTATAGAATGTAAGGACAGATTAGAAGATACCCAGTACCTTCTGATCAGAAAACATGTGTCATCTGTGTTTTCCTTCCCATCAAATATGTGCATCCTATTTTTTCCTTACAACTGTCATATACCATCTGCAAACCTTAGCCTTGCCAACAGTTACCCTTGAAGATAGAATGCTAGGAATTTAAGAAAATAAAACTAAGGCAGAATTTTGGAAAATCGAATGGCAGTTTCTTATAAAGTGAAACATATACTTATCCTGTGACCCAGCAATTGTACTGCTAGGTATTTACCCAAGACAGATGGAAACATGTGTCTACTAAAAATCCTGGGCTCAAATGTTTATAGTAGCTTTGATCATAATAGTCCCCAAAATGAAAGTAACCCACGTCTGTCAATTGCTGAACAGATAATTTTTATATATTGACACAATGAAATACTACTCCACAAAATAAAATAAAGACATGAACTACTGATAAATGCAAAAACATGGATGAACCTCAAATGCATTATGCTAAGTGAAGTAAACCAGGCTTAAAAGTTTAGATATTGTTTGATTCTGTTTACATCACCTTCTGGAGAAATAAAAGCAGTAGTGACAGAAAGCAGATCAGTGCCTATAGAGGAAGGAGACTGACAAAGGGGAATGAGGAAAATTTTGGAGGCAATGGAAATGTTCTCTATCTTGATCTCAAACTCCTGGCGTGATCCTCGTGCCTTAGCTTCCCAAAGTGTTGAGATTACAGGCATAAGCCACCGGGCCTGGCTGTTCTCTATCTTGACTGTGTGATGGTTACATCTCTTTGTGCTTGTCAAAAATCATAGAGCTGTATGCAATAAAGGGGGAGTTTTTGCTATATGTCAATACACCTGTCTTTAAAATAATTAGGCAGAACTTCATGGAGGTACTGAAAACTTAATGTATGTTTCTTGTGTCCCTTCTGGTTTCCTTTGTTAAAAAAAAAAAAAAATTCCCAGCTACTTGAGAGGCTGAGGCAGGAGAATCGCTTAAACCTGGGAGGCAGAGGTTGCAGTGAGCCGAGATTGTGCCACTGCACACCAGCCTGGGCAACAGAGCGAGACTCTGTCTCAAAAAAAAAGAAAAAAAAAAATTCCCCTCTTCCTTTCCCATACATCAGCAGTTAGACTCCCCCACCTATTATGACAAGCTAAGCAAGACACTCATTGTTCTTAATCAGTAGGTTCATTTTAATGCTTTCTGATATCTGTTTAGTCTCTGTTTAGTTATAATTACCTTGTTCTCTTTCTTCAGCAACCCTGCTGTTTTCTGAAATCCCCTACCCTCAGATAATCAGCATGGGGCTTACTTATTTGGTTCTGTAGTTTAAACTGTCCTGAAAAGGTGGATGGGCTCCAAATGATTCTCTTTGTCTTTACAGTGGCTGTGAAATGTGGAGATGGCCACTTTATTTACTAATTCAACAAATAAATATTAATCGCTCACTGGGTGCCACACACTTTGCTAAGCACTGTGGTACTGCCCTGTGTAAGGGGAACTTAGTCACTGCCTAAGTGACTTAAACACTGCCTAAGTGTTTCCCCTTGTTGTTTCTCCCTGCTTAGTTTTAAACAACCATAGCAATAATTTTGACACATGCAAGAAAGGGAAAAAGGAAAGCTATGTGAATAGTTAAGAGCAGGGTCCACAACATTTTTCTTGTCCAGATACAATATATTTGATGTGATAGTATGTAATGGCATATGATTAGTCGATGAGATCAATAGTAGGAGAAGGAGACCGATACCACAGCATATCAGCAGTTCCTGTAATGCTGCAGCACTGGTAGGAAAGCTCTGATTTGGAGGACTTAGCTTGTCTGGAACATAAGATAAAGCTGAGACTAGAAGGACAAGTTCCAGCAGTAATAGTAGTGGTGACTTTGCTGGTGGTGAAGGATGTAATAATTACAGTGTAGCGGTAATAATAGTAGTAGCAGCAGCAGCAGTAGTGGTAGGAGTAGTAAAGCGAGGCTGTGTAGGGGAAGGATTTCAGGCACGAGAAGTATTGAAGGAGGATAAATATTATACTAAAAAAATCATGATGGGGCATATGGAAGAACTCATGATATGTAAATCTTTAAAAATGGAAGAATTAGTAATAAACTCGATTGGATTTTTTTTTTACTGACAGGGACTTTTTATTTTTATTCACATCAAGAGATATTATGTATAAAGTAACTCGGATGTTTTGTATGGACACTTCCTGCTATTAAGGCAATAATTTATTGGGAAAAAAGATACACACATCTACTACTAGAAAATGAGACAGGACAGAAGAATTCTCACCCTAAAACATCGGATACAGTAAATAGAAATCTGGAAGGATAGCGCTAACTAGCTGATAAGGGTTACTCCTGGCTTTAAGGAGCAAGACAACAGAGGAAGGAAGATGCGGGGCTTGCATCCATCTAGTTGGATGAGGTGGCGTTGAGGGCTTTCAATCCTGGGGTTCTCCTTGAGCCAACCCAGAGATGAAAGGGAGATAAATTTATAGGAAAAAGCAAGAGCTCGTTTTGTTTAAATTATTAAGAGAATTTGGTTGTCCATTATTCCCAAGTGGAGTTGTCCCAAACAACATGTCCTGTTCCCATTTGAATCAATATGCTGTTTCTTGCTATTAGTTCTTGCTCCACTGGGGAAAAACGCATTATTCTCCCTTTATGTGTGCTCTTTATCTCTCAACATAAAAAGTGCTAGATGTTTTGATTAAATTATCAGGATGAACATCTGTAGCAATGAAAGGTACCTAAACACCAGTTCAAATCACTTTTTTACTTTTAATATCTTTCGGGATAGGCTAGGATCTCCTGTGAGGAACACACATCTGAGCAATGTTTTGTCTCATTTTGTTCTGTACCTTCCCAATATGCAGAATAAGATTGGAAGCTGCTATGGTCTCAATGTTTGTGTCCCCCTAGATTCATATGTTGATACCTAATCCTCAATGCAATTGTATTAAGAGGTGGGGCCTTTGGGAGGTGATTATGTCATGAATGGGATTAGTTCCCTTATAAAAGAGGCCTGAAGGAGCATGTGCACTGCATCCACCATGTGAGTACACAGAGGGCACTATTTATGAGGAACAGGCCCTCACAAGACGCTGAATCTGCTGGCACATTGATCTTGGACTTCCCAGGCTCCAGAACTGTGAGCAATAATTTTGCGTCGTTTATGAATTGCCCAATCCAAGGTATTTTGTTACAGCAAGAGAAGTGGACTAAGACAGAAATCTCTCTAGGTATCTTCTCTGAGCTTTGGGGATGGTTCCACGTATGGCCTAAGTTTAGTGTTGATGGTCTTTAGAACATCTGCTCTTCAGGAAGTCCAGGAAAGGGTAAAGCTCATATTACAGTGAATCAAGAGTTTGTATTAAAGGTCAGAAGACATTTTCAGAGTTACAAAAATATCAGCATCAGAACCAAAGGCAAAAATGCAAAAGAACAGCTCCCAGACTGAACGCTCCCCTGATGAATTCACTACAATTTCCTAAATGATAAATTTTTTATTTCTGTTACTACATTAAGGATTTCTCTTTAAAAGACTGTGAGTTTGGGATCTTAGTTGCACCATCCTCTCAGCAAAGTAACCTTATATAGCTGGTCGCTACGTAAAACTACCACACTGTGTGTGTGAACATTAAAAATAAAAAAAAATACAAATAGATAATGACTAGCCCAGTCAGGACTTTAGTCTGGCTTGGTAAATGTTAATTATAAATTAAACTCTTGACATCTTATGCTATAACCCTTTTAAGTTCAGAAGTATTTCAGTCTCAGCCCTAATAGAGCTTGGTCTCGTAGGTCTAGTATAAAGTCTGTCTCTCTTTTTTTTTAATCATTAGCGTCAATTCCCTTTTAATCACATGTTGCAGTTTTCCTTCTCATAGTCTTCTGAATACTCAGTTACCAATTTAGCATATATTTCTACTCAGTTCATGTCAGTTGATTTCACCTCAACGAAACTTTATTGGGTACTTACCATGACCTTGGCAATGAGGGGCCACAGAGATGACTGAGCCTTGTTCTGGATTAAGAATTCATTTGAGATGGGCATGGTGGCTTACACCTGTAATCCTAGCACTTTGGGAAGCTGAGGCAGGCAGATCCCTTGGGCTCAGGAGTTCAAGACCAGCCTGGGCAACATGGTGAAACCCTGTCTCTACAAAAAATACAAAAAAATTAGCCAGGCATGGTGGTGTGTGCCTGTAGTCCTAACTACTTGGGGGGCTAAGGTGGGAGGATTGCTTGAGGCCCGGAGATCAAGGCTGCAGTAAGCAGATCACGCCACTGCATTCCAGCCTGGGTGACAAAGTGAGACCCTGTCACAAAAAAAAAAAAAAAAGAAAAGAAAAGAATTTGTTTGAAAAGCACTATCTTTTTGATACTAATTTACCTAACTTTTAATTTACCTAATACTTCTGGTTTTGTTTACATATTGTTGGTTGTTTTTATTGTTTTTTTTCCTGATAGTTCACACTTTATTGAATTCAGTTTTCTTCTCACTCATTTTTTTTGTTATAACAATGGACCTAGCTGTGCCACTATTTTGCTATGTGAACTTGGGTAATTCTCTGAAAATTGTAGATAAACTAATAGTATATACCTCTGTCATAGAAAACAAAGAATACATGATAGCTAATAATTTACTGACACTCATGTGTTCATATTTAAATTATGGCTAATTTGGATAATTATCTTTACCTTTGAAAACTTCTGCATGTCTAATAGTATTTCATTTACATTACGGTTTTTCTTAGATTGCAATTGATTTAAAAAATATTTGTGTATTATAAAATATAAGTTTTGTAGCCAAGGATAAGAGACCAGAATGATCAAGATGATTGAGTCCAAATTATTAACTGTGAAGGAGAATGGAAGATGGTCAGTAGCTCAGTGTGGATGAGCCTGGTCTAAAGATATAAACCACACATTCTTCCAACTCAGCCCTCAAAGTGCAATTCAATAATTCAGCACACGGGGATTTACAGTTTGGAAAACTTTTGCAGTATCATCATGCTCTAATTTTTTAGTCCATTCTATATGTGAGTTTTATTCCAACTTCTAGTTGGAAAGGCTCATGTCTTAAAATAAGCCTGCAGAAAGAAATTCTACATATGGCTAAGAGAAAAAGTAATTCTTTAGAACCTACATAGACTTAGTTATTTCCTGTGTAGAATCCTTTATTTGCCTTTTTGTAGTTCTTTTTTTTTTTTTTTTTTGAAACATAGGACTTCCCTTCCCTAGGTTAGAGGAATTTGTTTCAGAATTGTCTTTCACTCCAGAAGCAGGTTACTCCTGCCTCCATGGCATAAAAAGGAAGAGGGAATGGGTACAATTGGCATTGTGCTGCTTTTTGGACATTTTACCACCTATACAAATAACGTTAACATATTAGTGTTTGCTCAGGAAGGACTTGAAAACACAGCTTCACAAATCAGTGCAAGTATTTTAAAGCGTCATCCTCCCCTTAGTACATATTCAAGAAATGAAATGAACATAATCTGAACTTACCTCTGTTCTGCTTAAATATGTCTAAAAATTTATATGTTGAGCCTTTGCAAAATGGTAAGTGGTCTACCTATTCATTACCTGCCCCTCTCAAAGCTAATGGATATTGCCAAAAACCCATTATGGCATGTTAGCATCCCCTAAGTAAAACAGTGCATGTGAATTAGAGCAACAAAAGAATTCTGGATAAAAACAGAAGTTTAGTTACAATTGCATTGACTGAGCATTAGTTATCAAGGCTATCCACCATGCTTCTTTTTGAATCAGCTGGATAGGATCATCACAATACCCAGACCTAACAGTCAGTGCAAATTCAGGCCATTAGTTGGTGACAGTTTTTCATCCCGCAGCTTCCCAATCCGCCCCCTTGGATTATCCTCTCTTTTCACTTTGTCAAGTAATATGCAATCCTTTTCATTATTTTTAGCGAAGAGAGTTTGCCTGGAGCTAATGAGTTGTAGATACCAGCAGAATTGGAAACTGATACGACTCCTTTGTCAAAATAATAAAAGAAGCTTAAATTATTCCTTTTTCCTGATATGTCTTTCTCATATTTACATTATTTATGCTTAGTATAGGGTTTAGAAGTTGAACTAAAGACATTTGCTGAAATAAAAGTAAAAGAAAGAATATTCTGTGAAGACCTCACAACCCATGTTTGGGGAAGAATAGGTGAGATTGTGTGTGTGTGTAAGGCACACTTAAGGTATATGTTTATGTGTGGAGGTATGAGGGTGAATTCAAGGTAGGCTGTATATAATTAGAACTCTTTGTTCCTCCTTATGATATAAAACAGTGGAAGAAGATTATCTTTTGTTTCAATTTTAGCAATAAAATATGCTTAAAAAAAGAACTTAACGTTACATTGTAAAAGTAACTCAAATATATCACAATCATCAAAATAATATATTAAACACCAACTGGGATAGGGATTGTGGTTAAGGCTCAGACAACCATTGATTTAGATTCTGCCTCTACCATGTACTTCCTGTGGGACACTGAACACACCACTTTATTCTTCTGAACCTTAGTTTCGGTATTTGTATAATGCAAGTAATAATAATAATATCTACTTCTTGAGGGTAGTTAGGACTAAATGAAATAATGCATATAAGGCTCTTACTGTAGTTCCAGCAGATTGTAAGGCAATGTTAGGCTTTTTTTGTGTGAAATTATATAAATTAATAATCTTTGTATTGATTAAATTTGCGTGGAGATGACTACTTCTTAAATACTGAAGAAGCCCCGAATACTTTTCAGAGACTTTAACATTAAGAAGAGCATCGATATAAATAGAATTTTTAAGAAAACTGCTGTCAAATTCATTTTTTAAAAATCTGTTTTCCCAAGGATTAGAATCAGTGCTGACTTATCTATTAGAAATAGCAGACATAGTGTTTAGAGCCCAGAGTACCTCTAGGGTGTCACAAAAATATTTTAATTTATTTTAAAATCAGGAATAGATGAACTTTTAGATAAAAAAGTTTTAATATGCAATATCAATATATTCATCTCGGTGCCAATACAGTCATAAAATATCATTTAAAAACTTTTTTTTTTCAATAAAAAAGGGGCCCAAAAAGGTAAAATTGCCAAAAGCCTGTGGAAGTCACAGTGCGGCTTTGTTTAAAATGTGATGCCAGACTGCAGGAAATGGAATTTTCTTCAGGTCACACAGTGTGCCACAAGAAAATGTGAAGAGCAGAATTTTCCTTGTTATTTTTGTTTGTTGGGGGATAGGAGCCTGTAATTAAGTGAAGTAGTAGCACTCACTTTGTTAGAGTGTATCAGGCATGTTTTTCTTGGAATGATATTGACTTATATCCTCACAATAAAATTAACACTGGTATATGAAAGACTCATGGATGGAAACATAGATGAATAAGGCCAAAATATGTAGTTTAGAAAATAGGGAAAGGGTAATATAGATAGAAATAATTTTTACTGTTTATAGGACATGAGGAAATGCACCTCATCTAAAGTTATAAAAATAATTTCAAGACCTGCTGGAGTTCAAACCGCCGAAATATAAACCCATAGTAGTAATATGTGCTGCTACAAATTTACGATATTATAATATTGTAAATATTACAACAGTCCTTTTGCTCAAGAGGCACTGGTATATTTAAAACATGTCATCATGCATGCGTAATGTCTTAGCAAAACAAATCTGAACTTCTTGTTAAGGCAAGCTCTGGGCTTAATCCTTTGGTATAGTTATTTGAGCTCAGTATCTGATGTCTCATAAGTTCTTTTTGAACATAAGCATAACATATCAGGGCATGTTATACTTAATTAAGAATGAGGAGGTGTCTTCTTTCTTGATTGCTGGCTTTAGAGAACTGTATGAAGTTACATTTTGTACAATACTGAATTGCTTTCATTGCCAATTTGGAGTTAAAAAAAGTAAGTGGTGAAGTGCTTGATATCCTTGAAATAAAACATGCAGAAGATAATTTCTCAAGAGAGAGATTTAGAAATCACTGATTTCTATTAAATCCCCAAAACATGCATTTTAATGGTAGTCTATAATGTAAATTCTCTAAGCAATCTTGGGAATTTTGAATATATTGTATAATATTCAGCTCAGTAAATCTTACTTTTATATCCTAAGTACAAATTTAAATGCCTACAGTGTAGATGACACTGTGTTAGGCACTAGAAGGTTTGATCAGCCCTGCCAACTACAGTGTAGCTGATGGAGCTCTGAATTACTGAGCAACATCATTTCACTTCTCTTTACTTCATTTTCCTTATCTGTGTACTGGAGATAATAATTCCTGCTTTATAGTCTTATTGTGAGGCTCAAATCAGATAAAGCCTATAAAAGTGCTTTGAAAACTGCAAGGAACTATGAAAATATAAGATAGAATTATTACTATCCTTTAGGCTCAATGTTGATACCATAGCAATTAATTATGATTATTTGATAAGAGTAGTATGGGATTTGGAGCTATTTTGCGAGCTTAAACATATCTGAATGTGTAATGTAAGATTTGGCTCAATGGCAATCTCCTAGGCCATGATATTTCTCTTAGGACTAATATAAAAGCAAATGTCTTCAACAAGGAACAAACTCAGTTGCTCTTTGTTGCTTCCTTAATCATTCTGCAACGTGATTTGTTTTGGTCTTTGCAAAAGTGTTAGTTGAGAGTTTCCACCTAAAACTAATTGTCATTGAAATTAATGAATGTACACTTAAAATGAATTTATTCAGATTCTTTGACTTCACTGACAAATCAGTGGTTTATTCAAGTCTACTCAATTTGAATGTTTTCCTCTGAAGCTATGATTATAAAATCTTCAGAGTTAAAGTACTTCCCTAAGATTAATGACTAGATAATTGATTTTCAGTAAATGTAACTTATTTTTTGAGACTCGTTCTATGAGATTTGTGACTGAGAAAAGCAAAACTAAGTAGATGGATTGGGAACCCTCTTTGGTGCTCCAGGTGTAAACTTTCTGTCTCTTACTTTCTTTGAACTAACATTTATTGAGTACCTACTATATACTCAGTGCTGCTACATACATTTTCTCATGTAATCATCATAAATATTCCATTTTAGAAACTATGAAAATAGAATGTCACAGAAATTAAAAATCTATCCAAGATGATCTGTCCAGCTGTAAGTCAGGACCCCTCTTCTTTACTAACTCCAATACCAGTATTCTTTGAAAAGCAATGTAATTTCTCATCCAACTCTACATGCTAGGCAGAAGGTTTCCTCATATTCTTTCTGTCTTTCTAATTTAACCTTAATCTTAGGAAAGAATTTGACAAATAGCTTTATAACAAGGCAATAGGACACAGATGATTCATAAAGCTTAAAGTCATATCAAACACAAGGAGATGTATATTTTACCAGGAGAAATAAAACTATTTGTAATATTATGTCAAATGTATGAAACGCTTCCTAAAATTTCAGACACTAGCATGCAACTGTGTTAAAGGGATTAATCAATACTCTGAAACCATATTACATAGGTGATTTTCCCTTGCTAAATAAGTGCACTCAGAACTGTAACAGTGATGGGCTGAGGTTTTCATGTAAACTTGTAATTAGATCTGTAACTGTTACTGATGGCCTTTGCTCTTATAGAGCCACTTGCAATGAGGTTGTGGTTCAAGTTGGCACTGGCAGTTTCTGTAGAATATTTTTCTGCTCCTCCTCAGAAACTCACAGCAAAGATAGAAGATATGTCACATATACTTTTAAAAGACGTGGTTACAAGCAAAAGGAAGATAAACATCTTTGAAGACCAGAAGCAGAATAAAAACACATGGCAGTAAATGTGGTTTAAGTCACAGGCCTACCACATTCCAGGACAAGGAAGCAGCAGAAATGTTCATGCTTTCAACTTCTGAGGATCAAAACGGGTGGGAGAATGGAGCCAGATTATGTGTGTGATATAGAGAGTTAGGCCAGGCCAGCTATGTTCAGAGGCAAAGCTGAGGCTGATAAGTTATTGCCTAGTAGGTGGGAGGAAGCACAAATAGGTGCTTCACCAAAGCTTGGCCAGGCCCCAACTAGCTAATACACCCATAATATCCCTGCA
The DNA here is from genome assembly GCF_009828535.3 of Hylobates moloch. Lineage (NCBI taxonomy): Eukaryota > Metazoa > Chordata > Mammalia > Primates > Hylobatidae > Hylobates > Hylobates moloch. The sequence goes on along the minus strand of NW_026652279.1, from coordinate 55,825,897 downwards.
TTCTGAGAGCTCTGGGTGCCAATACAAGGGCAAGGCAGGTAGAGACAACTGTAAAACTGCCACACATGGAGAGGTGAGAAAGGAGAGACAGAGCCAAAACAAACAAAGAAACCAAGAAAGGAACATTGTAGCAGCACCACTAAAATTTCAAAGCATATAAGCATAAAAAGAAATCATGAAAGAGAGCCATCAAGCAGATGTTAACTGGATGACATAATTATGATTGAACAATTTGAGAAAAATTTAAGTATGTATTTTTAAGATCTTAAAATGTATAAATTAAGAAAATAAGAAATGATCATAGTACCCAAAATGGTTATGTTTCAAAAACATGTGTCTATATTCAAGTTCTAAAGATAAATTTTAGAAATAAAAAATCGTATCATTAAAATTAAAAAGCAATAAAAACCAAAAACTTGAGTAAGTTAGGTTAACATCAGTTTAGAAGAGCTAAAGGAGAGATTAATGAATTAGAAAGAGTACTGAGGAACTGACCTACAGAATGAAAAAGAAATAGAAGGAAGGGAAAATATGACGTCAAAGTTATGACAGTCTTGAAGAATGGTCTGACTTGATTTTTTTCCTATCAAATTATCAAAAGACAAAATGTCAATATTTAAAGACATAAAGTGACTTAGAACTATTTCCAGATTGAAGGACTGAATCTTCATTTAGAAACTGCACAGCAAGAGCTAAGCAAAATAAAAGTAAACAATACTTTGACAAACACAAAAATGGAGAACATAATAGCTAAAGAGAAAATCATAAAGCCTCTCTGGGAGAAAAATAAATTTTCTAATAATTAGAATGAGAACAGATATCTCTTTAGAAGCAGTAGAGATCAGAAGACAATGAAGTAATAGCTTCAACGTGCTGAAGAAAAGATTATCAAACTACGGTTATGTACACCTATAAACAATCATTCAAGAGTAAAGGCATTAGGAAAACATTTTTAATACATAAACAAGTAAAGGAATTTTTTACTCATGGAAATTCAGAAGCATTTACTTAGCAAAAAGAAGAGTATACTTGTATGGAAGGCAAAAAATGCAGTTAGCAATTGTGAGAAAAAAAGATCAAATATGTGTGTACATTTTATTTAAATAAGTAATTTTTGTTGAATGTATTTATTTCTTTTCAAAAAAACCTAAAACTAAAATTCTAGATAGAAATAATAGCATATGGTTTGAGAGGAGAAAAGAGAAACTAAATGCTTTAAATTTATTAGAAAAGTTTAACGTTTAGGGTATATATTGAATTTCAGCAAGTTCATTTGCTGAAAGTGGGTTTTACTTGTTGCTAAGTGACACAGGTCAATTCAAATTCTCTGACCTTCCCTCTCTCCTATAAAAAACAAAAAATTAATGTTGATAATAATAAAGAAAAAAACAAACTCGGATAAATCATTATTAGAGATAATTATTACATGGTAATTCTGGATCTAAAATGTTAATGTTACCACTAAAAAAATAGAAATACAGTCAATAAATCCATATAAGCGAAACATACAAAAAGAATAACAGAAAAAAATCAGGAAATTGCATCATCACAGCAAGAGGTAAGAAAAAAAAAAAACCCAGAGAAAATTAAGGAAAAAAGGGAAACATAACATGCCAGACATAAGTCAAAATCAGTAATGCACTCATTTTCTTTTTTTTGAGACGGATTCTCGCTCTGTCTCCCAGGCTGGAGTGCAGTGGTGCGATCTCGGCTCACTGCAAGCTCCGCCTCCCGGGCTCACGCCATTCTCCTGCCTCAGCCTCTCTGAGTAGCTGGGACTACAGGCGCCCGCCACACGCCCGGCTAATTTTTTTGTATTTTTATTAGAGACGGGGTTTCACCGTGTTAGCCAGGATGGTCTCGATTTCCTGACCTCGTGATCCACCCGCCTCAGCCTCCCAAAGTGCTGGGATTACAAGCGTGAGCCACCGCGCCTGGCTCACTCATTTGTTATAACAGAATATATAGGAATGTATTTTAAAATATTCATTTTAAATGCTGCTCTTAAGAGACACAAATAAAGCCAAATAATACAGAACATTTGAAATAAAAGACATAAAAAATAAAGAATAATAAGGAATACTTATTTTTAAAAAGCAGGCACAACAAAACCAAATAGTGGTATTATTAAAAAGAATTTAAAGTAAAAGCCTTAACAAGAATAAGACACTCTATAATAATAAGAGTATTCACTAATATACATATAAATATTATAAATTGTGATACCCTAAGGATATAAAATTAAGTGAATAAAGTTAAAATTAACAGGATTATAAAAAAGAAATGAACAAATTTACAATTATAGTGAGGTCTTTAAAACATTTTCCATAAAGTTGATTTAGAAAAATATTATCAGGGCTATAGAAAATATTAGCAATGTAGTCAACAGCATTATTTTTCTGTTTTTCTGTCTCTATCTAACTACCTATAAAACTCACATTAAAGAAATAAATATTGTACCTTCTTTCCAACACATGTGCAACCTATTTTAAAAATCAATCAGTAAAAGCCATCAGGGAAATCTCAATTCCAAAAAAAAAATACTTGTATTATTTGACCACAGAGCAATGGTGTCAATAACAAAATTACTTATTTGTATTAAAATACACATGTATGCCCACAAACATTGTGTAAATCACCTTTAGTTTGAAGAGGAAATTACAATGGAAATACCAAAATGTTTAAAACTGAATAGTAGCAAAAAAATTACCTATCAAAATGTGTAGAATATGGTTAGAATGGTAATTAGAACACTTATTGGTGTACATTTATAAATTAGAAAAAGAAGAGAAAAAAATTAACATAAAGAAGCTGTGTGGTAATGTTAAAAAGCTAGGTGAAGGCAAAAAATAAAATATATACAATAAATAACTCAATTATATCTGATAAATAGAATATATATTCAAAATACATACAAAGCATGCAATGTAGCCAAGAAAGAAGGAGAAACAAATTACAAAGTTAAGAAAAAAATAAGGCAGCACACATTAAAATAGAAGATATGAAAATCAAAATCTGTATTTTTAGAAAAGAAAAATAAAAGAACATTTTAATCAAGGCAATTGAAGAAAAGATGAAGCTCAAATAACCAATACTAGAAAATGAAAAAGTAGAGCATTTTTAGACTGATGGTGGCAATTTAAAACTTATAAGGAATAATATAATAAAATTAATGCCCAAGAAAACTTTTTGAAAATATTTACATTATAAAAATGAATAAAACATAGAAAACTTGAAGAGAACAATAACCATTAGAAAATGTATTCATCCTCTTCACCCTTCTTGAAAAAAGAAGATAAAAAGAGAAGAGATCAAGGCTAGAAGATCAAATAGTCTATATATACATAATCACTACCTAATAAAAACTGTTCTAAAAACTAAAAACTATTCAAATTATTTTTCAAGACCAATATAACCATAATAGAAAAACCAGGTAAAGACATTGTGAGAAAAGAAAATTATTCACCGACTGATACAGTTTGGATATTTGTCTCTTCCAAGTCTCATGTTGAAATTTGATCCCCTATGATGGAGGTGAGGTGTGGTGGGAGGTATTGGGGCAAGGGGGTGGATCCCTCATAAAGACTTGGTGCCTTCCTGGAGGTAATGAATCAGCTCTGGCTCTATTAGTTACCCTGAGGTCTGATTGTTCAAAGAGCCTGGCAGCTCCTTCTCTCTCTCTTCCTTCCTTTGCCATGTGACATGCTAGCTCCCATTCCCCTTCCACCATGATTGAAAGCTCTCTGAGGCCTTCACCTGAAGCTGATGTTGGTGGCATGTTCTTTGTACAGCCTGCTGAACCAAGAGCCAAATAAACCTCTTTTATAATATTTATAGCTTACCCAGCCTCAGGTATTTCTTTATATTCTAAGTTGAATTTGAAAAGCAGAAAAACGGAGAAGAAAGGCTTGGTTCATTACCTACCGCATTTAAAGCCACAGTATTGAACAATATTTAATTGGGACAGAAGTCGATAAAAAGAATCTAAAAAGAGACCTACAGCCACAAGGAAACACAAAGTGTGATAGAGGCAACAGTACAAATTAATCATGAAAAGGTGAGCACTGCAGTAATTGGTGCTGGATCAACTGGCTCTACAGATGGTAAGAATGCAATGAGATTCTCTATCATGAACTGTACCCTCCAAAATAATTCTGCTGGATCCAAGACCACAGACTGAAAAGTAAAAGTTTAAAATTTTGAGAGGAATATGTAACTGACTATTTTCCTTACAATGTGGAAGCAAATAATTTCTTAGACAACATAAAAAAGGCATGAAGGAAACACAGATCAATTAGACACATAAAACCTAAAAATATAAGATAATTTTTTTTAACTTATGTAACTAAAAATAGGTAGCTATAATGGTAAAAAGAATTTATTAAAGTAAACAAGAAAAAATGAATAACCAACCTAGTAAACAAGTGTACCATCTACATGGAAAGCAATTCAGAGAAGAGTAAACTTGAATGTTTAAAAAAAATTAAAATTATGCTTGATCTCATAACCAAGAAAATAAAAAGTTTAAAATGCTATATTATTTTACCTCAATAAGAGAGAAAATTTTAAGTTTGACCTTTCCAAATATAATTTACAGTGGGATAAATAAAAACTCTTGTGTACCGGGAAAAGAGTACAGACTAAGGACCAATATATAATCTGACAATCTAGCATGAAACTGAAGATGCTCCTACCTGTGACTCGGCAATTCTACTCATAAGTGTACATCCTAGAAAATGTCCTGGACATTTCATAAGGATATAGATAAAGTTGTATATTGTAGAATAATTTGTGGTAATGAAATATCAGAAACAAATGATATCGAAAGAGAAATGGATAAATAAAATGTGGTATATTGTTACAATTAACATTTATCAACATCAATGGATCTCAAAAATATAATGTTGAATTAAAAAAGCATTTGTATCCTGACTTTTAATGATCGCCATTCTAACTGGTGTGAGATGGTATCTCATTGTGGTTTTGATTTGCATTTCTCTGATGGCCAGTGATGATGAGCATTTTTTCATCATCTTTTAGCTGCATAAATGTCTTCTTTTGAGAAGTGTCTTTTAGCTGCATAAATGTCTTCTTTTGAGAAGTGTCTGTTCATATCCTTTGCCCACTTTTTGATGGGGTTGTTTGTTTTTTTCTTGTAAATTTGTTGGAGTTCATTGTAGATTTTGGATATTAGCCCTTTGTCAGATGAGTAGATTGCAAACATTTTCTCCCATTCTGTAGGTTGCCTGTTCACTCTGATGGTAGTTTCTTTTGCTATGCAGAAGCTCTTTAGTTTAATTAGATCCCATTTGTCAATTTTGGCTTTCGTTGCCATTGCTTTTGGTGTTTTAGACATGAAGTCCTTGCCCATGCCTATGTCCTGAATGGTATTGCCTAGGTTTTCTTCTAGGGTTTTTATGGTTTTAGGTCTAACATGTAAGTCTTTAATCCATCTTGAATTAATTTTTGTATAAGGTGTAAGGAAGGGATCCAGTTTCAGCTTTCTACATATGGCTAGCTAGTTTTCCCAGCACCATTTATTAAATAGGGAATCCTTTCCCCATTTCTTGTTTTTGTCAGGTTTGTCAAAGATCAGATAGTTGTAGATATGTGGCATTATTTCTGAGGGCTCTGTTCTGTTCCATCGATCTATATCTCTGTTGTGGTACCAGTACCATGCTGTTTTGGTTACTGCAGCCTTGTAGTATAGTTTGAAGTCAGGTAGCGTGATGCCTCCAGCTTTGTTCTTTTGGCTTAGGATTGACTTGGCAATGTGGGCTCTTTTTTGGTTCCATATGAACTTTAAAGTAGTTTTTTCCAATTCTGTGAAGAAAGTCATTGGTAGCTTGATGGGGATGGCATTGAATCTATAAATTACCTTGGGCAGTATGGCCATTTTCACGATATTGATTCTTCCTACCCATGAGCATGGAATGTTCTTCCATTTGTTGTATCCTCTTTTATTTCATTGAGCAGTGGTTTGTAGTTCTCCTTGAAGAGGTCCTTCATGGGGAACAACAGGTGCTGGAGAGGATGTGGAGAAATAGGAACACTTTTACACTGTTGGTGGGACAGTAAACTAGTTCAACCATTGTGGAAGTCAGTGTGGTGATTCCTCAGGGATCTAGAACTAGAAATACCCTTTGACCCAGCCATCCCATTACTGGGTATATAACCAAAGGATTATAAAGCATGCTGCTATAAAGACACATGCACACGTATGTTTATTGCAGCACTATTCATAATAGCAAAGACTTGGAACCAACCCAAATGTCCAACAATGATAGACTGGATTAAGAAAATGTGGCACATATACACCATGGAATACTATGCAGCCATAAAAAATGATGAGTTCATGTCCTTTGTAGGGACATGGATGAAGCTGGAAACCATCACTGTCAGCAAACTATCACAAGGACAAAAAACCAAACACTGCATGTTCTCACTCATAAGTGGGAATTGAAAAATGAAAACACATGGACTCAGGAAGGGGAACATCACACACCGGGGCCTGTTGTGGGGTTGGGGGGAGGGTGGAGGGATAGCATTTGGAGATATACCTAATGTTAAATGACGAGTTAATGGGTGCAGCACACCAACATGGCACATGTGTACATATGTAACTAACCTGCACGTTGTGCCCATGTACCCTAAAACTTAAAGTATAATAAAAAAATTTTAAATTTAAAAAAGAGCATTTGTAAATGATTCCACATGATATCATTTATGAAATTTTGAAATATGTAATGTTTTGATAGTGACTACATATATGTGAAATGGAGTTTAAGAGCATGAACTGATTAAATACGCAAAGTTGTGATGGTAGTTGCCTCTGGATAGTCAAGAAGTAGAATGATCGTGGGGAGAAAAGGGGATGAAGTTGATTCATGATAATTTCATTTATTTTATGAAAACATGTCAGAAGCCAATATGAGATAAATTTAATATTTATCATCCCGGGTAGTGGATGCAGGTATGTGTGTGGTATTTACTTACCTTTTCTCTGACTTTTAACATTTTTTCAACAAATGAAATAATAAGCCAAACCCACTAGCATATTTGTATGATGATGTGTTTACAACTAGTCAGCACACTCTTTAGTTGTATCATGTTACTTGCTTGAGTATACATTTAATTATTAGAAGAAAATGCTTTTTTAATATTTCTGGTTTCAAGGGAAAGTAATTTTCTATAAACATTCCTAGATCTTTGTCCCAACCTCTACTGCACCTCACCTGCTTGTAATTCTGGCCTCTCTTTGTGGGAGCCAGTAGCTTGCAGTTAACATGCATCCTGTGATTTCTCTACGTTTGTTCTCTGTTTTCTAGATTGTTAAAGCAGACTTTAAATATGTTTGCCACATAAGAATATATCCTTTCAGGTCTTTGTTCAGAAATTTTATATTGGCAAAAGGGTTTGATAGCATGATGGCAATTTGATTTTATGTTTTCTTTAATTCTTGGACAATAGGTGTTTCAGCTGCCTAAACAGAACCTGAATGTTGCAGATAAAATGAAGAAAATAGTCACATATTCAGGAAGGGATATAAAGGTACTTGAGCTAAACATAATTTTTATTTAGTTTTAAAAAGAGGCTTAATGTACCTGGGAAGGGACATAAAGTCACTTGCGATAAACATAATTTTCTTCCATTTCTACAAAGAGTATTAATATCTATACATGTTGTAAGCTCTTAGCAATTTTCTGAGGACTGTAGTAGCTCATGTTCCCATGCATTCTGATTAGCACAAATGGAGACATTGAAGACGTATGTAATAATAATACCCTATGCATTCTGTAATGGCTTTCTCTAAAGAATGTGCTTTTCTCTGTAAACATTCTTATAAAAAGTCAAAGAAGTAGAAAATATGAGAAAAAATATTTTCTGGTAACTATGTTTGACTTAAATATTTTGGTATGCCAAGTTCTGATATGATGTTTAGAGATATTATAATAAATGCATGAGAATTCATTCCAGAAAAATAAATATACATTTCTTTCTATTTAAAATCTCTGTTTCTTGTATAATACCATTTGGGGATTTCTATGTTAGTCCCTCCACTGTCCTCCCACCCCCCAAAAAAGAAGCTGATAACTTCTGTATTCTCATTCATCCAGGAGTGATTAAATTACCAGAGTCCTTGCCTCACGATTTGGATGATCAATCTGAAAGTGGTTACCACAGGACTTTTAGATGGTTCTTTGTTTTTGCTGAAAGACTTGCTATTTTCTGTAAGATAGCAGCATATAACTCAGTGGTAAATATTTCTCAACTGTGATACACACAAATGTTAATATTGTTGAAAATATACAGTAGCATATAGTGCACCCGCATCCCTCCCACTATTGCCCCTCTCAGAGCCAGCAGACAGACTTCTCTGATGTCTCAATTATGCTATTAGAAGAACTACGTGTTGGGGAGACAATGCTTTCTGAGCCCCATGTGCTCCTGGTGCCAGTGCTTGCAAATGCCAGGCTTTGGGCCTGGCTGAGGAATGGACACACAGGGCTGTGCATGGTACTGAAAGACCCTCCCATTCTACTTCTCCCAACACTTACTGCCCCACCACACAATATGCCACAGAGACTATCAATCTTTTCAAGACTCAAATGCCTCTTTTTGTCAGTCACTGCAAGGCACCCCCAACCCCCAAGTCCTCCCTAAGTGTTATCTAAACACTCACTCTCATGAAACTCAGTACCTCTCCCACTCTAACCCAGGCTTACACACTTCCCGATCCATGGAACCCTATTCTGTTTTATGAAACTTGACGTACCCTTTAAGTTTAACCTCTTGCTAAGTTTTCATTCCCCTGCTTATCTTAACACAAAAAGTCTCCTCCCTGAGGACACTGCTTTCTCTGTGATTCTTTCAAGTGGTAGTTGTGTTTTCTCTCCATTTAAAATTTTTTCTTTATCATGACATTTCCAGAACATTCTCCCTCTATTCTTCCTAAAAATTCCCAACCCTTTTAAAGATTACATCATCAAAAAAATCATCCCCCTTATTGTAGTTATGCTCAATCCTTGAAGATACAACCAGCCAAATCACAATCTTAAACTTTTTTACTTCAACATTAGTCCTGGATTACACTCCTGCCCCTTTGCTAGTGCCCTTGCCAAGCTCCTGAATCTGGCTGGTGTCCAAGGTGAATCTTAAGATCTGCATATTCTATAGATTCCGTACATTGTCTATACCCTACTGCCTTCACTTGCAGACTTAGATGGAGTGCTACACTCTTTGATAACACTTGAAAGTGAGGGGTCAGCTCCCCAAGATGTGAACCTTAACTAGTGGGAAAAGGGAGATGGGAGAGAACAGAGAAGACAAATGTCTGTTTATTTCTCCCTTACATGGACTGTTCCAATATATGTCTTCTCCTTGCAAACTTTCCAGAGAAACCTCACATTCTAAGTGAAAACGCTTGCTGAATGATCTACCTTACCTCTCTACAAAGTGCACTTCTTACTACTGCTTTTATGTTACTTTGCACCTTGTTTTACCTTGTCTCTTTTCATCTTCACTGTCCTGGACTTTCACATACTAAACAAGGTGTAAGTACTTTAATCCCTGCCTCAAGTTCTATTTTCTAGAAGCTGGAGGCAAAGACAAATCGTTAGTACCCGTGAATATCTTCTGTGGAGGCCAGAGGGAAATCAATAAGAAACTTCCAAGGCAAAATAAAGAAGATATTACATTCTGTCTCAGTGGATTCTTCATTCTTAATCACGTATTTGAGAAAAATGATAATCAATGTGTAATGAGCCACAAGACAATATGTTTTTTCTGCTTCCTTTACTAGCAGATGATCTTTGATTTTTCACCAGGGATTACATTTTATTATTTGTTGTCTTTCTTAATAAAAATGGAGTAAGAGTCTCACATGAAATAGATCAGTGTAAGGCTGGTCATTAGCATTTCTCTGCTCCCAGCTGTCAAACCAGCACAGATTTTGATATAGCCATTTCATGATTGAAAATTTCATTTTCTTGTGAATCGCAGATGCCTCTCCGGTTTATGAACTCTAGACCAGTGCTGTCTAATAGAAATTTTTTTGGTGATAGATTTATTCTGTGTCATTCAATACAGAAGCCACAGGCCAAGTGTGGCTATTGAGCAGTCGAAATGTGGTTAGTGAGACTAAGGAATACAACTTTTAACTTTTTTAAAAAGTTTAATTCAAATGTAAATAGCTACATGTAGTTAGTGGCTAACATATTGAACAGCATCATTCTAAACCACGGGAGTGATGCTTTTGTAACCTAAGACACACAGCCTAAAGTCAGTCGCCTACTCCAAAACCAGCTCTGAAGATAGCATTTTTGCTATTTCTAGCATACAACAAGAACTAAACTACAATTGAATGATGAGAAAAAAATCCTGATATAGCTGGAAAAAGTGATTGTAATAACGCTTTATAATATTAACCCTCAGAATAAAATAAAGACACTTTGTAGACATTTCTATAGCAAATGTTGCTGAAAAAATGTATCTGCAATGATTTACATGATTTGATAATCCAGCTTTTAAAGGGATCCTGCTTATTAAACTTTCTACTTTATAAGTTAACAAGATACAACTGACTAATCAAAGTCTCCAAGGGACAGTTAATTCTTTGTATTTCTCAACAATAGCGTTAAAATCATGTCCTTAGGAAAGTCTTATTTGGGCCTCCCCCATCTTATTTTCAGCCAAGATCCTATTTATGTGCTGTCATAGCATCATGTTCATTTCATTCAATTTAATTTTCTGTTCATAATTATACATTCACTACCGTGGTTATTTGATTAAAATCTATCTCTTTTAATTGACTCTTAGATCTTTATAAGCAAGAGGATGACTCACCCACCTGGCACAGGGTCTGGCAACAATAGGTGATTAATAAGTGCTGAATATAAGAGCAGAGTGTATTCATGTTTGTAGAAAAAAATTCAATTTAAATTGCTTTCCTGTATGTAAAATTGTCTGAATGCTTTCCAATGGTTAATTCAAATAATACGCATTGCCAGTTAACTATATTCCTTTTAACCTGAAAGGATAAACCAACTCTTTTCAATCCAGTGATAATTAATAGGAAACTTAGAAAACATAATCTAGCTTAACTGAAAGGTTTCAAAATAAATAATTGCCCTTGGAAAACTGAATAATGACCAAGCATTAGTTGTATAAAAATCAGCCACATCAAGCTTCAGTTTAGTAATAGTTTATTGGTGTTACACAGTAGTCCCCTTTTATCTATGGTTTCCCATTCTGTATATTCAGTTACCTGCAGTGGATTCAGTCAACTACAGTCCCCAAAACAGATGAGTATGTAGGTTAAGAGAAAGAGAGACCCCACATTCTCATAACTTTCATCACAGTATATTGTTATAATTGTTCCATTTTATTATTAGCTATTGATGTTAATCTCTTACCATGCCTAATTTATAAATTAAGCCTTATAATAGGTGTATATGTACAGGAAAAAACACAGAATATAGAGGGATCAGTACTGTCTATGATTTCAGGCATCCATGGGGGTTCTTGAAACATGTCCCCTGTGGTTAAGAGGAGACTACCGTAATTCTTGTGACCTTCATACTCTCCCTCTTACCCTCATGCCAGAAAGAAACCACAGACAAGAATAATTGTTTTGTGAACTGCCCCTTTCTCCATTTATATCTCATTATTTTATCAGATTACATAGTATTTTATCATTGAAATATTTCAAATTGTGATTACAAGTTCTTTCCAAATGAGAAAGTTTCTAAATTCTGTTGAAATGAGTTACTGTCTATATATACTTCCGTAGCATAAGTGCCTCATTTTTTTTTTCATTTCTTGCCATTTTTTTCCTAATCCTTCCAGGGATTAGTGTGCCTAAATATACTACAAATCAACAAAATCAGTATTTGCTAAGAGTACTTAACATTTCAGGGCTATAATTTTATAAATCAACAATAAAGCAAAACTGGGCTACTATGGTTAAGATCCTGACTTAGTCCGTTTCGACTGCTATAAAAAACTACCATAGATTGGTGGCTAAGAAACAATAGAAACTTATTCTCACACAGTACTGGAAGCTGAGAAATGCTCAGCCTCCAGGACTAAAGTGCTGGAGATAAATAAGGTGCTGGCAGATTTGGTGTCTGCTGAGGAAGGAACTATTTCTTGGCTCACGAACAGCCCTTTCTCACTGTGTCCTCAGGTGGTAGAAGGGGCAATCACATTTTCTGGGTATCTTTCATAAGGGTACTCATCCCTTTCATGAGGGCAGAGTACTCATGACCTAATTACCTCTCATAAGTTTTACCTCCAAATACTATTACATTAGGAACTAGGTTTCAACATATGAATGTGGGACACAAACATTCAGTCTTCAGCAAATCTAAAATATTTCTTTCTTTCTTTATTTTATTTTTTTGAGACAGAGTCTCGCTTTGTCACCCAAGCTGGAGTGCAGTGGCGCTATCTCTGCTCACTGCAACCTCTGCCTCCCAGGTTCAAGCAATTCTCCTGCCTCAGCCTCCTGAGTAGCTGGGATTACAGGTGCCTGCCACCATGATCGGCTAATTTTTGTATTTTTAGTAGAGACGGAATTTCACCATGTTGGCCAGGCTGGTCTTGACCTCCTGACCTCAGGTGATCTGCCTGCCTCAGCCTCTGAAAGTGTCGGGATTAAAAGTGTGAGCCACAGCGCCTGGCCTAAAATATTTCTTTTCAAGTACTAGGTGTGGTTAGTTCCTTGAAATAAATAGGTATTGCTGCACCCTATATCTACATATCACTTAACTGTCTCAAATGTATTCTTCAATAAACTGTTAATGAATGCCTACTTTGCCAGATACTGTGTTGTTCACAAGGATAAAGAGTTAAATAGAAAACAATCTCTTGTATGCTTCTAACAGGAAGGGATATAGCATAGACTGCTAAGTGCCAATCCAATACTCATCTTGGGTTTATTCAACACTAAGTGAACACTTGTTTGAGCAATACATTACCTAAACAAAAGACTGTATTCTCCATCCTTACTTGTAGCTATGTGTGGTCATGTAATTATTTTTTGGCCAATGACATGCATGTAGAAATATAGGACCATATGGAATACTTCATAAAGAAAGCTGAGATATATGTCCATTTACTACACTTACCATTTCTCTTCCTGCAACCTGGAAAACAGACTGAACAACTGGAACTCCAGCTGGCTTCTTGGGCCAACAGGTGGCCTTGAGGATAGAAGCCACATGGAGGAAGTCACAATGGAAAAATAAAAGAAGCTTTGTTAATTTATTGCAGACATTTGAAGCTACAACATAACCATAAGCTTTTAATCAGAGGATTTTTTTGGTTCAATCCCATGTTTTTTAAGATATCCTATATATGTAAATCAAGGTACTATTACCTGACATATGTTAATAAATAGATATATACACTGTTCTAGCTATACAAAGAACGTGTTGGGGAGACAGTGACTATATCTGCTTGGGGTCAGGGGTGGCTATTCAGAAGCACAACCATTTGAATTAACTCTTAAAGGCTGAGTGCTATTAGTTCCTTGAAATAGGTATTGCTGCAATCAGTAACTACATATCTCTTAACTATCTCGAAAGCATTCTTTAATAAGCTATCAATGAGTGCTTACTATGCCAAACACTGTGTTGTTCATGAGGGATAAAGGGATAAATAGAAAACAAGCAAATAAAAAACAGAAAAAATGACATTACAATAGAGGAATGAGCACATGGTAAAGCACACAGATTTAAAAAGTATTGTTCATTTTAATAACTGGAAGTAGTTTACTAATGGTTGGCTGATGACAGATTTACATAGCTAAGTGGAAGATAGGTTAGGAGGTTAAATCAACAATGACCTTGCATGTTAAAGAGTTTTATCTGTAGATTATGGAAGTTTCTAAATCAGGGGAGTGACATGATAAGTTTGGGCTTTTACAAAGATGGATTAGAGGTATATTAAGCCAGAGGCTAAGATAATAGTTAGAAGACTAGTTAGGGTAAAATACTGGGGCAATATATTAGGAGAGATTATGCCATGTGAATTAATGTATTATCCATAAAAATGAGGAGAGGCTTTAAAATGAGCATGTAAATGCATAAATCGATGACTTTAGAGTTTGTTGGGTGAAAGAGGTGGAGAAATGGGTTTCAGCATGGAGCCATTTTATCTCTATATACTCTCAATAAACAATTAGAAAACAAAATTTTTAAATGATCCTATTTATTCGTTTACTTTTTTGAGACAAAGTCGCACTCTGTCACCCAGAAGGGAGTGAAGCGGTGTGATCTCGGCTCACTGCAAACCCCACCTTCCAGGTTCAAGCTATTCTCCTGAATCAGGTGTGCACCATCATGCCTGGCTAATTTTTGTATTTTTAGTAGAGACCAGGTTTCACCACATTGGCCAGGCTGGTGTCAAACTCCTGACCTCAAGTGATCTGCCCGCCTCGGCCTCCCAAAGTGCTGAGATTACAGGCATGAGCCATGCTCCTGGCCTATGATACTATTTATAATACAGTAAAATAACATTAAATCCCTGAGAAAAATATAGTAAGAGATTTATGACTTTTTTTTTTTTTTGAGACAGATTCTCGCTCTGTCTCCCAGGCTGGAGTGCAGTGGCGCACTCTCGGCTCACTGCGAGCTCCGCCTCCCAGGTTCACACCATTCTCCTGCCTCAGTCTCCTGAGTAGCTGGGACTACAGGCGCCTGCCACCACGCCCGGCTAATTTTTTGCATTTTCAGTAGAGACGGGGTTTTACCGTGTCAGCCAGGATGGTCTCGATCTCCTTACCTCGTGATACACCCTCCTCGGCCTCCCAAAGTGCTGAGATTACAGGTGTGAGCCACCGCGCCCATCTGAGATTTATAAGACTCTTATACTGAAAATAACTAAACTATTGACAGAAATTAAATAAATAAGGAAGTGAAAGGATATAGTTTGTTTACAGACTGAAGAAGCTATTGGAAAGATGTCCATTTTCTCTAGGTTGATTTGTGGATTCAATACTATCACAATAAAAATCCCAGCAATTTTTAGAAATTATGTTGATTCCAAAATTATCAACTACAATTTTGAATAAAAACTTGAATATCAGCATTTATTATAAAGCAACCATAATTAAAACGTTATGTTATTTGCAGGAGCTGAGACAAACCAGAATAGAGATAAAACAGGTCAGAGATGATATAAAGAGGCTTATATTTGTTGTTACGTAATTATCACAAAGTGACAGTGGGGGGAAATATGATCTTTTCAAAAAGTAGTGCTAGATCAAGTAGATAGTTACATAAAAAATGAATCTTGATTCCTACTCTTTCACTATCTAAAAAGATTAAGTATGAAAGGCAAAATAAGCTTATAGAAGATAATATAGAGAAATATCTTCATGAACTTAGGGTAGTAAAAGATTTCTTTAAAAGAGTACAAAAGCATTACTATAAAGACTCATAAATTGGATTACAATAATACTAATAACTCACATTTATCAAAGAATAAAACGCAGTCAGAGTGGGAGAAGCTTTTAGCAATATAAAATACACATAGTTTGCAATGGATTCATAGGCAAAATATATAAATAACTTCTACAAATGATAAAAAGACAGAAAACCCCATAAAATTATGTCTTGTAAGCAGGCCCTTTCCAAAAGTCTCAAATATACCTATAAAAAGATGGTCAACCTCATTAATTATCAGGAAAATAAAAACTAAAATCAGAATTCACAGTTTTCAAGAAACTTAGTAATTTTTACTATCTGGGGACGCTCCATTTGGTTTCAATGTCTAGGAATAATCCTCTGTGGCACTAGGCTTCACCCTCTGGATTTGAGGCTGTGTCCTCAGAGTCATTCTTCTTTCTCACAACAAGTAGAACATGTTTGTAGCTGCATAGTTTTATCAGTCTGTTTCATGACTATAGAAAGAAGGCCAGGCAGTCTTCTTTCATTTTGTACTTTCTCTCTCTCTCTCTTTCAGTTCAATCTGGCAGTGTTTCTGTTGGTATAAAACTTTCAAGAAATTTTGTGGGTCTCCTGTGTATGTCACAGGGATTCAACTCACTAGAAAAAAGGCTTATCTACAGATTTTCCTGCATAATCTCATCGATATGTTTGATTTTTGCTGAGAGGGTGGGAGAGGAGGAAAAACCCTTCAATTTCTAAAATGTTCTCTTGTTTAAGAAAATTTGTGAGCAACACTCTTAACCTCTTCAGAGAACCTTTTGTATGACTGAATACTTTTAATCTTTCTGAAATATTAGCACAAGATTATGCAGCCATGCCTCTGCTTACTCACTAGAGCATTCTTTCCTAACAATGAATCTCTTAATTTTGGTGCTTTTTTTTTGCAAGGTAGGTAACTGAGAACTTTCAAAGTCCTCAAGTCATAGTCTCATTTTGTTTAACAGCTTTTCCCTCAATTTCTGTCTCTTTTCGTACTTTAAGCAGCAAGAAGCAACCAGGCCATACGTTCAATATTTCACTCGAAAATCTCTTGAACTAAATTTCAGTTTCACTTTTTTTTTTTTTACAGATTCTGTTTTACACATAAATGTGTAACATAATTGTGCTAATTTTTCTATCACAATATGATAAAAATCCCCTTTCCCTCAGTTTCAAGTAACTTGTTGCTCATTTTCTACTAAGTCTTCACTGGCAGCACCTTTCATATTTGTATTTCTAGTTATAGTCTTTTCAAGACAATCTAGGCTTTTTCTCTCTGCCTTCTCAAAATTCTTCCAGTTTCCACTCAGTGCCCCATTCCAAAGTCAATTCTACTTTGACATTTTTCTACTCATTAAAACAACATTCTACTTTCAGGTACCAAAAATCTATGTTAATTTTCTATTGTAGGCCTAGCAAATTACTGTAAATGTTGTGGTTTAAGCATCACAAATTATTATATTTCTGTGGGTCACAAGTGTGGTATGAGTCTCGATAAACCAAAATCAAGGTGCCAATAGTCCTCATTGCTTTTTGAAGGATTCAGGAAATAATCTCTTTTCCATTTATTTAAGTTGGTGGTAGAAATCTGTTCCTTCAGTTTGTAAGATTGAAATCCTTGTTTTCTTTCTGGTCTTAAACTGAGAATGACTTCCAGATTCTAGATGTCACCAGCTTTTGGCTGCCTTCCTTCTTCTTTAAAGCCAGCAGTAGCCAGTTAACTTTATCTTATCCCACATCTTCCTGAAACTTCTTCCATGTAGTGGTTATACCTCTTTCTGACCACAGCTAAGAAAAGTTCTCTGTTTTAAAGAATTTATAAAGTTAGAATGGACTGACTCAGATAATCCAGGATAATCTTTTAATTTCAAGGTCCTTAATCATAATCACCTCTTCAAAATCTCTTTTACCATGCAAGGTGACATATTCATAGGTTCTGAGGATTAGGGAGTGGACATCTTTGGGGCCCTCTTTCTGCCTACCACACTAACCATTTCAATAATTACATTAATCATGAATGACCCAAACATTCCAATTAAATATAAATAGGAAAGGTTTCTGAATAAATACAAAAAAGACTCAACTATACTCTGCCTCTAAGAGACAAACAACTATGAAAATGAAGTTAAGTTGAAGGTAAATGGATAGAAAAGATATACCATGCAACCCTCAAGAATAAGAAGGCTATATAGTAGCTATATTAATGTCAGATAAAATAGATTTCAAAACAAAAAATATCATCAAGTATAAAAAGAATACTTCAAAAAGATAATTTTATGGTTAATTCATTAAGATATACAATTATAAACAGAGCTTCAAATTATACAAAGCAAAAATGTACATAATTAAAAGGAGGAAAAGAGAATTGCATAATCACCTATTTAAAACCTCTCTCACAGCAATTGATAGAGCTATACAAAAGATTTTTATATATATAGAAGCTTTAAACAACACCGTCAATCACCATAACTTAATTAATATTTAATAGATTACTACATCAAACAACTGTAGAATATACACTCTTTCCAAATGCAATGGTAATTTTAGCAGAATATACCATGTTCTAGGTTACAAAACAATCTCAATAAATGTTTAAAACATCTGCACAGATTACTTCTAACAAAAGGTAATAAAGGGGAAAATGAGGAAAGCAATGGCACATAGGTCAGCAAAGAGAATAGCTACCCTGTCTTCTTTTCAGTTAAAGTAGAATTTATTGTGTTTTCACAAGAAGCAGTGCACTTTTTAGCACAAAGAAATCTGTGGTAAAGAACTTTAAAAAGAAAGAAAATGTAATGTTGTATTTTACAGCAACTGGGGAATTTTGAACACATGGATTTACGTCTCTATATCAAATATTGCAATCAATAAACACTTTAATGTTTTCTCGAAGATATTTAAGAAAAACGCCTCAGAGTTTTTGTCTTTTTAGCTATAATTGCTTAAATAAAACAGATTTCCTAAGGAGTATCCCAATTATGATTTCTCTATCCTCTAAACTATTAGAAAGAACATCCAAACACCATCCACAAATAAAAAATCATCAAGAGTTTTGTATTCCCATTAGTTCTGAGACCAGTTGAAACATATATTTCTAACAAAAGATTTTTTAATGTAAATGTTTCCCAGTAATGAAATATCTCACTGAAAACCCACAGCTTAAAATAAGATGATGTGGATAAAAACATTTTATAAACTGGCTTAAAAAACGGCACACCAGGAGATTATATCCTGCATCTGGCTCCGAGGGTCCTACGCCCACGGAGTCTCCCTGATTGCTAGCACAGCAGTCTGAGATTAAACTGCAAGGCGGCAGCGAGGCTGGGGGAGGGGCGCCCGCCATTGTCCAGGCTTGATTAGGTAAACAAAGCAGCCAGGAAGCTAGAACTGAGTGGAGCCCACCACAGCTCAAGGAGGCCTGCCTGCTTCTGTAGGCTCCACCTCTAGAGGCAGGGCACAGACAAACAAAAAGACAGCAGTAATCTCTGCAGACTTAAATCTCCCTGTCTGACAGCTTTGAAGAGAGTAGTGGTTCTCTCAGCACACAGCTGGAGATCTGAGAACAGGCAGACTGTCTCCTCAAGTTGGTCCCTGCTCCCTGAGCAGCCTAACTGGGAGGCACCCCCCAGTAGGGACAGACTGACACCTCACACGGCCGGGTACTCCTCTGGGACAAAACTTCCAGAGGAATGATCAGGCAGCAGCATTCACAGTTAATGAAAATTCCACTGTTCTGCAGCCACCGCTGCTGACACCCAGGCAAACAGGATCTGGAGTGGACCTCTAGCAAACTTCAACAGACCTGCAGCTGAGGGTCCTGTCTGTTAGAAGGAAAACTAACAAACAGAAAGGACACCCACACCAAAAACCATCTGTACATCACTATCATCAAAGACCAAAAGTAGATAAAACCACAAAGATGGGGAAAAAACAGAGCAGAAAAACTGGAAACTCTAAAAAGCAGAGCACTTCTCCTCCTCCTAAAGGAATGCAGTTCCTCACCAGCAATGGAACAAAGCTGGACGGAGAATGACTTTGATGAGTTGAGAGAAGAAGACTTCAGACGATCAAACAACTACTCCGAGCTATGGGAGGAAATTCAAGCCAAAGGCAAAGAAGTTAAAAACTTTGAAAAAGAATTAGACAAATGTATAACTAGAATAACCAATACAGAGAAGTGCTTAAAGGAGCTGATGGAGCTGAAAGCCAAGACTTGAGAACTACGTGAAGAATGCAGAAGCCTCAGGAGCCCATGCGATCAACTGGAAGAAAGGATATCAGTGATGGAAGATGAAATGAATGAAATGAAGCGAGAAGGGAAGTTTAGAGAAAAAAGAATAAAAGAAATGAACAAAGCCTCCAAGAAATATGGGACTATGTGAAAAGATCAAATCTATGTCTGATTGGTGTACCTGAAAGTGACGGGGAGAATGGAACCAAGTTGGAAAACACTCTGCAGGATATTATCCAGAAGAACTTCCCCAATCTAGCAAGGCAGGCCAACATTCAGATTCAGGAAATACAGAGAATGTCACAAAGATACTCCTCGAGACGAGCAACTCCAAGACACATAATTGTCAGATTCACCAAAGTTGAAATGAAGGAAAAAATGTTAAGAGCAGCCAGAGAGAAAGGTCGGGTTACCCACAAAGGGAAGCCCATTGACTAACAGCTGATCTCTCGGCAGAAACTCTACAAGCCAGAAGAGAGTGGGGGCCGATATTCAACATTCTTAAAGAAAAGAATTTTCAACCCAGAATTTCCTATCCAGCCAAACTAAGCTTCACAAGTGAAGGAGAAATAAAATACTTTACAGACAAGCAAATGCTGAGAGATTTTGTCACCACCAGGCCTGCCCTAAAAGAGTTCCTGAAGGAAGCACTAAACATGGAAAGGAACAACCAGTACCAGCCCCTGCAAAATCATGCCAAATTGTAAAGACCATCGAGGCTAGGAAGAAACTGCATCAACTAACGAGCAAAATAACCAGCTAACATCATAATGACAGGATCAGATTCACACATAACAATATTAACTTTAAATGTAAATGGACTAAATGCTCCATTAAAAGACACAGACTGGCAAATTGGATAAAGAGTCAAGATCCATCAGTGTGCTGTATTCAGGAAACCCATCTCACGTGCAGGGGCACACATAGGCTCAGAATGAAAGGATAGAGGAAGATCTACCAAGCAAATGGAAACCAAAAAAAGGCAGGGGTTGCAATCCTAGTCTTTGATAAACCAGACTTTAAATCAACAAAGATCAAAAGAGACAAAGAAGGCCATTACATAATGGTAAAGGGATCAATGCAACAAGAAGAGCTAACTATCCTAAATATATATGCACCCAATACAGGAGCACCCAGATTCATAGAGCAAGTCCTGAGTGACCTACAAGGAGACTTAGACTCCCACACAATAATAATGGGAGACTTTAACACCCCACTGTTAACATTAGACAGATCAACAAGACAGAAAGTTAACAAGGATACCCAGGAATTGAACTCAGCTCTGCACCAAGTGGACCTAATAGACATTCACAGAACTCTCCACCCCAAATCAACAGAATATACATTTTCTTCAGCACCACACCACACCTATTCCAAAATTGACCACATAGTTGGAAGTAAAGCTCTCCTCAGCAAATGTAAAAGAACAGAAATTATAACAAACTGTCTCTCAGACCACAGTGCAATCAAACTAGAACTCAGGATTAAGAAACTCACTCAAAACCGCTCAACTACATGGAAACTGAACAACCTGCTCCTGAATGACTATTGGGTACATAATGAAATGAAGGCAGAAATAAAGATGTTCTTTGAAACCAACGAGAACAAAGACACAACATACCAGAATCTCTGGGACACATTCAAAGCAGTGTGTAGAGGGAAATTTATAGCACTAAATGCCCGCAAGAGAAAGCAGGAAAGATCCAAAATTGACACCCTAACATCACAATTAAAATAACTAGAAAAGCAAGAGCAAACACATTCAAAAGCTAGCAGAAGGCAAGAAATAACTAAAATCAGAGCAGAACTGAAGGAAATAGAGACACAAAAAACCCTTCAAAAAATTTATGAATCCAGGAGCTGGTTTTTTGAAACGATCAACAAAATTGATAGACTGCTAGCAAGACTAATAAGAAAAGAGAGAAGAATCAAACAGACGCAATAAAAAATGATAAAGGGGATATCACCAGCGATCCCACATAATTACAAACTACCATCAGAGAATACTACAAACACCTCTATGCAAATAAACTACAAAATCCAGAAGAAATGGATAAATTCCTCGACACATACGCCCTCCCAAGACTAAACCAGGAAGAAGTTGAATCTCTGAATAGACCAATAACAGGTTCTGAAATTGTGGCAATAATCAATAGATTATCAACCAAAAAGAGTCCAGGACCAGATGGATTCACAGCCAAATTCTACCAGAGGTATAAGGAGGAACTGGTACCATTCCTTCTGAAACTATTCCAATCAATAGAAAAAGAGGGAATCCTTCTAACTCGTTTTATGAGGCCGGCATCATCCTGATACGAAAGCCGGGCAGAGACACAACCAAAAAAGAGAATTTTAGACCAATATCCTTGATGAACATTGATGCAAAAATCCTCAATAAAATGCTGGAAAACCGAATCCAGCAGCACATCAAAAAGCTTATCCACCATGATCAAGTGGGCTTCATCCCTGGGATGCAAGGCTGGTTCAACATACGCAAATCAATAAATGTAATCCAGCATATAAACAGAACCAAAGACAAAAACCACATGATTATCTCAATAGATGCAGAAAAGGCCTTTGACAAAATTCAACAACTCTTCATGCTGAAAACTCTCAATAAATTAGGTACTGACGGGACGTATCTCAAAATAATAAGAGCTATCTATGACAGACCCACAGCCAATATCATACTGAATGGGCAAAAACTGGAAGCATTCCCTTTGAAAACTGGCACAAGACAGGGATGCCCTCTCTCACCACTCCTATTCAACATAGTGTTGGAAGTTCTGGCCAGGGAAATTAGGCAGGAGAAGGAAATAAAAGGTATTCAGTTAGGAAAAGAGGAAGTCAAATTGTCCCTGTTTGCAGATGACATGATTGTATATCTAGAAAACCCCATTGCCTTAGCCCAAAATCTCCTTAAGCTAATAAGCAACTTCAGCAAAGTCTCAGGATACAAAATCAATATACAAAAATCACAAGCATTGTTATACGCCAATAACAGACAGACAGAGAGCCAAATCATGAGTGAACTCCCATTCACAATTGCTTCAAAGAGAATAAAATACCTAGGAATCCAACTTACAAGGGACGTGGAGGACCTCTTCAAGGAGAACTACAAACCACTGCTCAATGAAATAAAAGAAGATACAAACAAATGGAAGAACATTACATGCTCATGGGTTGGAAGAATCAATATTGTGAAAATGGCCATACTGCCCAAGGTAATTTATAGATTCAATGCCATCCCCATCAAGCTACCAATGACTTTCTTCATAGAATTGGAAAAAACTACTTTGAAGTTCATATGGAACCAAAAAAGAGCCCGCATCACCAAGTCATTCCTAACCCCAAAGAACAAAGCTGGAAGCATCACACTACCTGACTTCAAACTACACTACAAGTCTACAGTAACCAAAACAGCATGGTACTGGTACCACAACAGAGACATAGATCAATGGAACAGAACAGAGCCCTCAGAAATATTGCCACATATCTACAACTATCTGATCTTTGACAAACCTGACAAAAACAAGAAATGGGGAAAGGATTCCCTATTTAATAAATGGTGCTGGGAAAACTGGCTAGCCATACGTAGAAAGCTGAAACTGGATCCCTTCCTTACACCTTACACAAAAATTAATTCAAGATGGATTAAAGACTTACATGTTAGACCTAAAACCATAAAAACCCTAGAAGAAAACCTAGGCAATACCATTCAGGACATAGGCATGGGCAAGGACTTCATGTCTAAAACAGCAAAAGCAATGGCAACAAAAGCCAAAATTGACAAATGGGATCTAATTAAACTAAAGAGCTTCTGCACTGCAGAAGAAACTACCATCAGAGTGAACAGGCAACCTACAAAACGGGAGAAAATTTTCGCAACCTACTCATCTGACAAAGGGTTAATATCCAGAATCTAAGATGAACTCCAACAAATTTACAAGAAAAAAATAACCCCATCAAAAAGTGCGTGAAGGATATGAACAGACACTTCTCAAAAGAAGACATTTATGCAGCCAAGAAACACATGAAAAAATGCTCATCATCAGTGGCCATCAGAGAAGTGCAAATCAAAACCACAATGAGATACCATCTCACACCAGTTAGAATGGCCATCATTAAAAAGTCAGGAAACAACAGGTGCTGGAGAGGATGTGGAGAAATAGGAACACTTTTACACTGTTGGTGGGACTGTAAACTAGTTCAACCATTGTGGAAGTCAGTGTGGCGATTCCTCAGGTATCTAGAACTAGAAATACCATTTGACTCAGCCATCCCATTACTGGGTATATACCCAAAGGATTATAAATCATGCTGCTATAAAGACACATGCACATGTATGTTTATTGTGGCACTATTCATAATAGCAAAGACTTGGAACCAACCCAAATGTCCAACAACAATAGACTGGATTAAGAAAATGTGGCACATATACACCATGGAATACTATGCAGCCATAAAAAATGATGAGTTCATGTCCTTTGTAGGGACATGGATGAAACTGGAAACCATCATTCTCAGGAAACTATCGCAAGGACAAAAAACCAAACACTGCATGTTCTCACTCATAGGTGGGAATTGAACAATGAGAACACATGGACACAGGAAGGGGAACATCACACTCCAGGGACTGTTTTGGGGTGGGGGGAGGGGGGAAGTATAGCATTAGGAGATACACCTAATGCTAAATGAGGAGTTAATGGGTGCAGCACACCAACATGGCACATGGATACATATGTAACAAACCTGCACATTGTGCACATGTACCCTAAAACTTAAAGTACAATTAAAAAAAAAAAAAGTCAGGAAAAAACAGATGCTGGAGAGAATGTGGAGAAATAGTAATGCTTTTACACTGTTGATGGGAGTGTAAATTAGTTCAACCATTGTGGAAGACAGTGTGGCGATTCCTCAGGGATCTAGAACTAGAAATACCATTTGACCCAGCGATCCCATTACAGGGTGTATACCCAAAGGATTATAAATCATGCTACTATAAAGACACATGCACACATATGTTTATTGTGGCACTATTCACAATAGCAAAGACTTGGAACCAACCCAAATGTCCATCAATGATAGACTGGATTAAGAAAATGTGGCACATATACACCATGGAATACTATGCAGCCATAAAAAAAGAATGGGTTCATGTCCTTTGCAGGGACATGGATGAAGCTGGAAACCATCATCCTCAGCAAACTGCCACAAGGACAGAAAACCAAATACCACGTGTTCTCACTCATAGGTGAGAACTGAACAATGATGGACAGAGGGTGGGGAACGTCACACACCGGGGCCTGTTGGGGGGTGGGGGCTGGGGGTGGGATAGCATTAGGGAAATACCTAATATAAACGATGAGTTGATGGGTGCAGCAAACCAACATGGCACATGTATACTTATGTAACAAACCTGCACATTGTGCACATGTACCCTTGAACTTAAAGTATAATTTAAAAAAATAATAATAATAATAATTAAAAGCAGGCATGGCTACAGATAAATAATTGTCATTATTAAAAATTCCTGATCTTAAAATAATTCCAATTGATCATTTTTTATGATTGCATTGGTTACCCTAGATAAAAAATTAAGCATGTTAGTAAATACTTTGGCATGCAAACATACATCAATAGTTTTTCCTTTTGTTTGTGTATGTGTATTAATAGAATTTTTTAAAAGTAGGTCAAGGGTGATTAAAATTACCCTATTTTCTTCTTTATTTTTTTCTGTAAATTTTTTAAAACAGCACTTAAAACCAAATGTCTAGATTTGGTACACATCAATAGAAAATACAAACAAGAAATAGAACGGACAGAGACTATTATTGATCCTTTACACAAAAGGAATTATTTTCTTTGGTCTTGGCTTTAAAAAGTGGTGTTTTTTCCCCCTTCTCTTCCCTTTCAATGAAGAAACCAACAAATCATTGTGTATGAGCTGAAGCTGCAAGGAATTACTGAAAAAGACCTGGAAAAAAAAAAAAAGCATTATACCAAAGAGAAACACATTTCAAGTCAGGCTTATCTACTCTCCAGGATTTAGGCACATGCATCTTTTCCTGTGTGCTGAATGAATGAGGTTGAATAAACGCCTGCATTGATGATGCCTTATACCCCTAAAATCCTTCTTTTTCTATAGAAATTGCCCAGTGTTCCATTCCTTTTATTCTCTAAATTGTTGTACCATAAACACCTAGTTTAAATGAACATGCAATGCCATTTTATAAGGCCTCCAGGGAGTGATTTATTTAAGTACATGTTATAGCAAGAGGAACAACCTGACACCCATTATGCCGGCATACTCCTCCATGTAAACAATGACATTTATGTTCCTCTCAAGTCTGACATTTATAATTCTAAATTTTAAACTAAAGTTGTAAGAAATAAGCTTTCCTTTTTCAAAAAGACTCTTCCAGTGTCTCCAATCCATAAAGTATCATGAATGCATTTCTTTCAGTTACTTATTGTACATGCTGTTAGTCCATTTTCTGTTGCTTGTAACAGAATAATTGAAACTGGGTAATTTATAAAGAACAGGAATTTATTTCTTACAGTTACGGAAGCTGAGAATTCCAAGGTCAAGTAGTCCCATCTGTTGAGAGGCTTCTTGCTGGTGGGGAATCTCTGAAGAATCCTAGTGGGTATCACGTGGACAGGGGACTGAGCATGCTAATGTGCTAGCTCAAGTCTCTCTTTCTCTTTTTATAAAGCCACCAGTTCCACTGCCATGATAACCCACTGATCCACAAATGGGTTTATCTATTCATAAAGGTAGATCCCTCATGATCCAATTACATCTTAAAGGCCCTGGTTCTCAATACTACCACATTGAGGGTTAAGCTTCAACATGAGTTTTGGGGGGGAATATTCAAACCATAGAATACAAATTTACAAAAAAAAATCCTTTTTTTTTTTTTTTTTTTTTTGAGACAGAGTCTCATTCTGTCACCCAGGCTGGAGTGCAGTGGTGCCATCTTGGTTCACTGCAAGCTCTGCCTCCCAGGTTCACGCCATTGTCCTGCCTCAGCCTCCTGAGTAGCTGGGACTACAGGCGCCCGCCAGCACGCCCGGCTAATTTTTTTTGTATTTTTAGTAGAGACGGGGTTTCACTGTGTTAGCCAGGATGGTCTCAATCTCTTGACCTCGTGATCCGCCCGCCTCGGCCTCCCAAAGTGCTGGAGTTACAGGCATGAGCCACCGTGCCTGGCTCATCACACATTTTTTTTTAAAAGCTCAACCTTCACAAGTAGCATTTTTTACTATTTACCTTCATTGTTCATTTTAAGTAGAAACAGTTTTCATGTCAGCTTTCTTCACTTGATATGATATCATATACATTTTACTCTGATTTTACATTCTATTCTTAATATCTTATTGTAAGCATATATATATATATATAATTTTCAAAGCCATTAAAGCTATTTACATTTTTTTCTTATGAATCACACTGTAATAAACTGTGCAGATAAGTTTTCATAATTTGAGTGAGATAAAATTTTAGGAATAGCATGCTATTTTAATGACCTTCTTTCCTGAATGTAAGAAGTTGAGTCAGTATCCCAATTTAGTCACTTTCTTTCTGAAATGGATAAGTAAAATCCATGTCTTTTACACAACTTCACAACAGGTTAATAACTCAGACTTAGTGTCACTAGGCTTGGGTCTTTATTCTATCTCCAACACATATATGACTTTTGGGAAGTCATGTTGTACCTCCTGTGATTCTTAGTCATCTCATTTTAAAATGGAAATGGCGACTTCTGGTTTCTGGTCCTGCGTGTAAGGAGCTTAGAGATCATCACTTTATTCTAAAAACAAGTAAAAAGCTGAGGAATCAGGAACTCTGCTACCCTTGAAATTGGAAAGACATACAGGTGGATGTAAAGAACTACTGCTCAGAGCAGAAACCCACGAGCAGAAATCTGTGGAACCACTGTCAGGGTAGGGAAAACTGAATGCTAATTGACCAATTGCTGGGGACTTAGTGTAGACAACCCTGAGAGTTAAAACCTCCAGGAGGACCCCGTCGCCACAGTCCCACATACCTTTGTGAGTTTTACCTCCCAGAGCTCTGCCAGGTCCTCACAGTGAATACTAGAGAAAAATTCCCTTGAGCTTCTACAGAGGGAGGGAAAAGGAAACCACTTTTTAAAATGTCAGAGCTTTATGTTCTTAACAAGGTCTGCTCCCTGGAGAAACTATTTTATCGGAACCTAACCCGCTGGTGTTTTAGTAGAGCCTACTCTACCTGGGGGAAGGGAAATACCCAATCCTAGTTCTCCCTAGCTTTCCATGTGAGGAAATTAAAACCGAGAACTCTAGTTCCCTCAGGCCACCCTGACCCATGTAGGAGGGTGATACAATGAAAAGCACTGGAGTTCAAAGTCCAGAGGCACAGGCTCCCCAAAATGCTGAGACCTAATCATAAGATGGTAGAATGTTCCTCATCCCCCACACCTTATCACTACAGCTCCTCTTAATCAGTATATCATGTCCACCTTTCAACAAGTAATTATAAAGTTGTCAGCCTAAAACAAAGACATTAGAGAAAAATATCTCTTAATATGTTGAATTTGTTCCAGAATTAGAAAAGGGGATTATAATCCAGATGCGTGGCTACTGCAAGCCACATGTGCATCTGGTGAGGGAAATGGAAAGGGAAGCTTTTACTGGCAAAAAGGAGTTCACATAAGCTGCTTAAAAATAGAGATCATGATCCTGAAGGCTTAAAGCCAGAATTGGCACAAGTTCATGGGTAGAGGTGCCATTATGGGACAAGCGTTCTTTCTAGAGCATCTTATTTGAATATCACAGTCTTAACTAATGTCTAGTAATAAACCTTGTCATAGAAATATGGGCATATGTACAAAATGTGCCAGCCATGCAAAGGAGGAGATGTGTGAAAGATGTGAAGAAATTTCTTGTGGGGTTTTAGGAAAATTCTTGGAAAGAGTTTGTATCTCAGACATGCAAGAATGAGCCCCAATCTTTTGTGTCTTTCTGGCCCTATTTTGTCTGTGTCTGACAAGAGTGACTTCATCTTGGTATCTGCAACCTTTACTTTCCTCCTTGTGACCAAAATCTTTTTTTCTGAAAGCACTGCTGATCAATTAGCCTGTAGTCAGGTTTTAATTCTCTCTTGGATCTCTGATGGGCATGTCCTGGTTAGTTTGATATGGTTCCACTTTGTAGGGAGGTGATGGATAGCTGGAAGTTAGTGTTAAGACCCTTTTAGCCACATTTGAGCAATAATAAGAAGGCCAAAAGGAGAAGCGCTCAGGCTTAATTCTTGTAGATGTTATTGTTGTATTTGATTTTTCTGTTCCATAGGTGTTGGCCATCATTTCAAAGTGCTGGGCCAACTTTTTCTTTTGTCAGGAAATGTATTTTTGCAGTGATACATCAGATAACAGGCATAAAGTTTAAAATGAAAAATATAAAGCAAAAATAACAGCAATATGACAATCCCAGTCTGTGTAATGGTTCTAAGTCAAAAACCTAGACTTAAAGGCAGCCAGCTGAAAGGATCAAATGACCATGGGGAACTACATGAGACTTGTAGCCAGGTGGCTGTTCTCTTATTTTATATAACTTCTCTCTTATTTTGTCACCCTCCCCCAAGGACCTTACCCAGGTACAGCATATAATATTAATACTAGAAAGAATAGAGACACCACCTTGCTGTTAATAGATCATCAAGAAAAATTCTATTATCTAAGATTACCCTGGCAAGGGAAACTACCAAGTGCTGTTGTGCAGTGATAGCTTTTGCAGTCAGGCCTATAAAAATTGCTAGGGTAGCAGACACATTTAAAGAAATCATTTCTTCATTAGTGGCAACACCTTACCAAGGTACAAAAGTTCTGCCAAAGGATAAAAATCCAGAGTGCCTGAACCCACCAGGTAACACACATTTGACTTTCTGATGTAGTGAGAGGGGGCTAGTCCAATGATTGTTCCAGTCATAACTTTCAGATCTATTGTCTATTGACAATAGAGCAGTCAAATATCCCAACCCATTTTGGCCTTCTGTTATCCAAGTCTCTAAGTATCTGGAGGCTCATGCTGAGTTGCCCCACTGACTAAAGTAAACATGCCCAATAGGAGCACAATTTTTTATTTTATTTTATTTTTTATTTTTTGTAAAACAGAAGTCAGGGTCAATTATTTCACTACAAGCTGTTAATAGCATCTCCTCCTTAATCTGATCCCAATAATTGTTTTTACATATGTTAGGGAGTCCTAATAAATTGTTTAGAAAGGATGATCCAATGCATATATCTGGGGTATAATTGAGAGGCCATCAGTTTAAGATAAGGCAGGAAACAAGAGTTAAGAGAAATGAAGAAGCTGAATTCTATAGGAGGGTCCAAAGGAGCAATTTGTAAGGTGGCTGGACCTGGGATGTTAGTAAAATCTGTTACAGGTTGAACTGGTGGGGGTGCGGGTCACTAGAATCCATCTGTTGCATTCTGATGATAAATCTGTATTCGTCAGGGTTCTCTAGAACTCTCACTCACTCCCTTTCCTCAGGCTTCTCAATTTCCTGAAACACAAAAATGTGGAAAATAGGCCAGACTATAACTTTTCAATGGCCTCTAAATGTTCAAGTGAAAGGAAGAGCTGTATGTCTTCTATTTTAAATCAAAAGCTAGAAATGATTAAGCTTAGTGAGGATGGTATGTCTAAAGCTGAGATAGGGCAAAAATAGGCCTCTTGCACCAAATAGTCAAGTTGTGAATGCAAAGAAAATGTTCTTGAAGGAAATTGAAAGTGTTAACTCAGTGAATACATGAATGATAAGGAAGCAAAACAGCATTACTACTGATATGGAGAAAATTTTAGTGGTCTGGTTAGATCAAAGTTGCCACACCATTCCCTTAAGCCAAAGCCTAATTCAAAACGAGCCTCAACTCTTAATTCTATGAAGAGTAAAAGAGGTGAGGAAGCTGCAGAAGAAACATTTGCAGTTAGCAGAAATTAGTTCATGAGGTTTAAGAAAAGAAGCTCTCTTCATTACAAAATGCAAGGTGAAGCAGCAAGCACTGATGTAGAAGCTGCAGCAAGTTATCCAGCAAGCTAAGAAAATTGATGAATGTGACTAGACTAAACAAAAGATTTTCAGTGTAGGTAAAACAGCCTTTTATTGGAAGAAGATGCCATATAGCACTTTCATAGCTAAGGAGAAGAAGTCATTGCCTGGCTTCAATGCATCAAAGACAGGCTGACTCTCTTGTTAGGGGCTAATGCAGGTGATGACTAAGTTGAAACCAATGCTTATTTACCATTCCAAAAATCCTTGATAATTTTGCTAAATCTACTCTTCCTGTCCTCTGTAAATGGAACAATAAGCCTGAATTACTGAATATTTTAAGCCCACTGTGGAGATATATTGCCTTGAAAGATTCCTTTCAAAACAGTGCTGCTCATTGGCAGTACAGCTGGTCACCCAAGAGTTCTAATGGAGATATACAAGAAGATTAATGTTGTTTTCATGTCTGCTAACACAATACCCATTCTGTGGCACATGAATCAAAGAGTCATTTAAACTTTCAAGTCTTATTATTTCAGAAATACATTTCCTGAGGCTATAGCTGCCATAGATAGTGATTCCTCTGATGGATCTGGGTGAAGTAAATTGAAACCTTCTGGAAAGCATTTGCCATTCTATATGCCACTGAGAACGTTATGATTCAGGAGAGAAGGCCAAAATATCAACATTAAGTTTGAAGTTTGAAGAACATGGATGTAAAACCTTATGGATGACTTTAAGGGGTTCAAGACTTCAGTAGAAGAAGTAACTGCAGATGTGGTAGACATACCAAGATAACTAGAATTAGAAGTGGAGCCTATAGATGTGACTGAATTACTGCAACCTTATGATTAAACCTGAACAAATGAGAAGTTGCATTTTATGGAAAAGCAAAGAAGGTGGTTTCTTGAAATGAGATCTGCTCCCAGTGAAGACACCATGAACATCATTGAAATGACAACAAAGAATTTGGAAAATAGAACTTCCATTCAGCCCAGCAATCCCACTGCTGGATATCTACCCAGAGGAAATGAAATCATTCTACCTAAAAGACACATGCATCATATTTTATTGCAGCACTGTTCGCAATAGCAAAGTCATAGAATCAACCTAAGTGCTCATTAACAGAAGATTAGATAAAGAAAACGTGGTACATATTGACCATAGAGTACTACACAGCCACAAAAAAGAAGGAAATCATGTTATTTGCAGCAACATGGATACACCTGGAGGGCATTATCCAAGTGAATTAATGCAGGAACAGAAAACCAATTACTACATGTTCTTATTTTTAAGGAGGCACTTAACAATGGGTACACAGGAGCATAAGTATGGAAACAATAGACACTGGTACTCCAAAAAGGATGGCAAGGGTTGAAAACTA
Source organism: Hylobates moloch (assembly GCF_009828535.3). Taxonomy (NCBI): domain Eukaryota; kingdom Metazoa; phylum Chordata; class Mammalia; order Primates; family Hylobatidae; genus Hylobates; species Hylobates moloch. The sequence goes on along the minus strand of NW_026652279.1, from coordinate 55,793,807 downwards.
CCTATTGGATGCTGTGTACACTATTTGAGTGACAGGTTCAACAAATGCCCGAATCCCAACGTTACACAATATACCCATGTAACGAACCTGCTCATGTACCCCTGAATCTAAAATAATTTTAAAAAGAGAAAATTTAGAATATTACATATTAGTTAATAAAGAAAAAGCAGAGTTTGAAAATATTGACTTATAGTTTGAAAGAAATTCTATTGTAGGTAAAATACTGTGAAACATTGCATGCTACAGAGAAACCTTTCATGAAAGGAAGAGTCAACAAATGCAACCAACTTAATTGTTTAAGTTATTTTAAGAAATTAATTGCCACAGCCAAGCAAGCCTTTAGGAACCACTGCTCTGACCACTCAGCAGCCATCGACATCAAGGTAAGACCTTCCATCAGCAAGAAGATTATGGCTCTCTAAAGGCTCAAATGATCTTTAGCATTTTTCATCCATAAAATATTTTAAAATTAAGATATGTGCATTTGTTATTGACATATAACAACATACATGTGAGTGTTTGTTGCATGCATAGAATGTGAAATGAGCAAATCGGGTTATTTGGGGTATCATCACCTTGAGTGTTTACCATTTGTTTGTGTTGGTATCATTTCTAGTTCTCTCATCTAGTTACTTTGAAATATACATAATAATGTTGCTAAGTATAGTCATCCTAGTCTGCTGTCAAATATTATAACTTATTTCTTCTATCTAATTGTATGTTTGCACGCATAGCCAACCTCTCTTTACTTCCCAACCCCTGACCCTTCCCGGTCTCTAGTATCTATTGTTCTATTTTGAACATCCGTGAGATTAAATTTTTTAGCTCCCACATATGAGTGAGAACATGTGGTATCTGCCTTTCTGTGCCTGGCTTATTTCAGTTAACATAATTACCTCCAGTTCCATCCACGTTGCTGCACATGATGTGATTTCATGTTTTTTTTGTGACCAAATAATATTCTATTGTGTATATATACCACATTTTCTTCATTTATCCACTGATGGACACTTATGTTGATTACATATCTTTGCTGTTTTGAATAGAACTGGGATAAATGTGCAGTTGATATTCTGATTTCTTTTCCCTTGGATAGATACGCTATAGTGGGATTGCTGGATCACATGGTAGTTCTATTTTTAGTTTTTTTTTTTGAGAAATCTCCATACTGTTTTCCATAGTGCTTGTACCAATTTACATTCCCAATAGTAGTATATGAGAGTTCCCTTTTCTCTATGTCCTTGCCAGCATCTGGTATTAAACACTTAACAAAATACAGTATAATGTAAACATTATTTTTTATTTTTATTTTTTATTTATTTAAATTTTTTTTTAGATGGAGTCTCACTCTGTCACCCAGGCTAAAGTGCAGTGGCACGATCTCGGCTCACTGAAACCTCTGCCTCCCAGGTTTAAGCGATTCTCCTGCCTCAGCTTCCTGAGTAGCTGGGATTACAGGTGCGTGCCACCACGCCCGGCTAATTTTTTGTATTTTTAGTAGAGATGAGGTTTCACCATGTGAGCCAGGATCATCTCGATCTCCTGACCTCGTGATCCACCTGCCTCAGCTTCCCGAAGTGCTGGGATTACAGGCATGAGCCACCATGCCCAGCCCATTACTTTTATATGTACTGAGAAACAATAAAATTTGTGTGACTCATTTTATCATGATATTTGCTTTACTGTGGTTGGGACCAAATTCACAATAGCTTAGAGGTATGCCTGTAGATGAGCTATACAGTACCAACAACATCTGACTGGATATAATTGACATGTATGGACTACTCCAACCAACAGAAGGTAACATATTCTTCTCAAGTTCACAGTTCAACCAATAGATGATTACATATTCTTCGCAAGTTCACCAAGATAGACCACATTCTGTGCCATAAAAACACCTTAACAAATTCAACAGAATAGAAGTAATACAATATTTGCTCTGAAACTATACCAGAAGTCAATCAACAGAAAGAAACTAGAAATCAATACAGAAAGATAACTGAGAAATCCTCCCCAAATATTTTAAACTGAATAAAAATAAAAATACCATTATCAATATTTGTGGGTTGCAGTAAAAGCAGCTATTATAGAGAAATTTATGAAATTGAATGAATATATTAGAAAAGTGAAGGATCTAAAATGAATAATGCAATCTCCAACTTTAGAAAACTAGAAAGAGTATATTATATCCAAAGTGAGCAGAAGAAAAAAAATAAAAATTAGAGAAGACATCAGTGAAATTAAAAATAGGAAATAAAAAAATTATCAAAACCAAAAAGTGATTATTAGAAAAGATCAATAAAATCAATAAACCTTTAGCATAAATATAAAATGCAAAACTATAAAACTCTTAGAAAATAACATAGAAGAAAATCTAGATTATCTAATTAAGAAAAATAAGAAAAGACACAAATTATTCATATCAGAAATGAGAGAAAAAACATCACTATAGATTGCATGGATACTAAAAGAATAATAAAAAAATTATGAACATGTCTTTGTACACAAATTTGATAACCTGGATGAAATAGACCAATTCTATAAAATGCACAATCTGCCAAAACTTAGACAAGAAGAAATAGATCATCTGAATAGGCATATATATTATAGAAACAGAATTAATAATTAATAATCTTCCAAAACAGAAAATGCCAGGCTCAAATGAGTTTACTAGTAAATTCTGTGAAATATTTTAAGTAGAAATTATGTCAGTTCTCTACAATCAATTCCAGAAAGTAGAAGCAGGAGGAACACTTTCAAATTCATTCTATGAGGCCAGCATTATCCTAATAATAAAACCAAAGACATTACAACAAAAGTTACAGATTAATTTCTCTTATTAAAACAATGCAAAAAATTCTCAACAAATACTAGCAAATTGAATCCAAAAATGTAATAATGAAGTATAACCATGATCAAGTAGGATTTATTCCAGGTATGCAAGGCAGTTTCAACTAAAAACCAACTAATGCAATCCACCACATCAACAGACTAGAGATGAAAAATAACATGATAATATCAATAAATACAGGAAAAGCATATAGGAAAATATAACACCCATTGATGATAAAAACTCCCAGAAGACTGGGAACACAGGTGAAACTTCTTCAATTTGATAAAGAATATCTATGAACAACCTGAAGCTAACGATGTAGTTAATAATGAGAAACTTGAAGGTTTCTTGCTAAGATCAGGACCAAAGAAAGGATATTCCCTCTCACTATTGCTTTGCAATATAGTACTAAAAGTCCTAGATAATGCTGTAGAAAAAGAAAAGGTGAGCAGATTGAGAAAGAAAAAAATACAACTGCTTTTGTTTTCAGACCACAGACTATGTAAAAATTTTAAAAAATTGACAAAGAAACTCCTGGAACTAAGAGTTATTATAGTAAGATTGCTGGATATAAGGTTAATATACAAAAGTCAATCACTTTCTTCTGTACGCACAATAAAAAAGTGGAATTTGAAAGTAAAAACACATTACCATTTACATTACCACCCCAAAATGAAATACATAGGTGTAAGTCTAACAAAATGTGTACAAAATATCTATGAGAAAAACTACAAAACTCTGAGGAGAGCCATCAGGAGATTGAGACCATTCTGGCTAACATGGTGAAATGCCATCTCTACTAAAAATACAAAAAATTAGCCAGGCATGGTGGCAGGTACCTGTAGTCCCAGCTACTTGGGAGGCTGAGGAAGTGAATGGCGTGAACCCAGGGGGCAGAGCTTGCAGTAATCTGAGATCGCACCACTGCACTCCAGCCTGGGTGACAGCAAGACTCAGTCTCAAAAAAAAAGAATTAAGTAAATGTAGAAAGATATTCCATATTCAGTGGTAGAAAGACTCAATGTTGTCAGTATATTAGCTCTTCCCAACCTGATCTATAGCTTCAATGCAATCCCAGTCAAAATCCCAGACAGTTTGTTCATGAATTGATAAACTGCTTAAAAAGTTTTCATAAAGAGGTAAAAGACCTAGAATGACTGACTCAATATTGAAAGAGAAGAACAAAGTTGGAGAACTTAACAACAACTTCAAGACTTAAAAGCTACAGTAATCAAGACTGTGGTGCTGGCAAAAGAACAGAAAAATAGATCAAAGGAACAAACTAGAAAGCCCGGAAGTAAACCCACATAAATATAGTCAAGTGATTTTTGATAAAGGAGAAAAAGCAGTATAATGGAGCAAAGATAGTCTTTTCAGCAAATGGCGTTGGAACAAGTAAACATCCACATGTCAAAAAATAAAAAAAAAAAGGAATCTAGACAGATCTTACATATTCTGAAAGTAAATCAAAATATCATAAACCTAAATATAAAATGCAAAACTATAATTCTTCTAGAAAATAACACAGGAGAAAACCTAGATGATCTTTAACATGGCAATTAGTTTTTAGACACAACGCTGAAAGCACAATCTATGAAAGACATAAGTGATAAGTTGGACTTTATTAAAATTAAAAACTTCTGCTCTTTGAAGGACAATGTCAAGAGAATGAGAAGACAAGTCATAGGGAGAAAATATTTGCAAAAGACATGTCTCATAAATGACTGTTATCCAAAATATATGAAAAAGTTTAAAACTCGACAGTAAGAAAATGAACAACCTGATTGAATAATGGGCAAAACACCTGAACAGACACTAAACCAAAGAAGATATACAGATGACAAGTAAGCATATAAAAAGATGTTCAATGACATATGATTATATTATTAGAGAAATGCAATAAAACAACAACAATGTACCATTACACTTACTAGAATAGCAAAAACCCAAAACATTGACAATATCCATTGTTGGCAAGAATGTGGAGCAACAGGAACTCTCATTAATTGCTAGTGGGAATACACAATGGTATAACCACTTTGGAGGGCAGTTTAGCAGTTTTGAATAAACCTAAACATATTCTTACCATACAATATAGCAATTGCACTTCTTTGTATTTACCCAAAGATATTTACCCAATATCATAAGTTAAAAAGTAAGTCTGCACAAAGACCTGCTCACAGATGTTTATAGCAGCTGTATTCATAATTGCCCAAACTTGAAAGCATTCAAACCATCCTTTGGTATATGAGTGGGTAAATAAACAGTAGCACATCTAGACAATGGGATATTATTCAGTACTAAAAAAATGAGCTATATATAAAGCCATGAAAAGATATGGGGAAAAGTTAAATGCATATTACTAAGTGAAAGAAGCCAATCTAAAAAATATGATTCCAACTAAATGACATTCTGGAAAAGCCAAAATTATGGAACTGTGAAAGAGATTAGTGGCTGCCAGGGGTTGGGGGTGGTGAGGGAGGAGAAACAGATAAATAGGCTGAGCACAGAGTATTTTTAGGGCAGTAAAACTATCCTGTATAATATTACAATGATGAATGCATGTCATTATCTATTTTTCAGAATGTATAGAATTTATAACATCAAATGTGAATCCTTAGATATACTGTGGACTTTGATTGATAATGATGGGTCAATGTAGGTTCATTTTAACAAATGTACCACTCTGCTAATGGATGTTGACAGTGGGGAAAGGGAACTTTGTGTGGATGGGGTTAAGTGTATATGAAAACCCTCTGTACTTTCTGAACAGTTTTGGGAGAAACTAAAACTACTCTAAGAGATATAATTTATTAATTAAAAAATAAATGGAAGTTGTAATGCTTACTTGACCATAGAGGTGATTGTGTATATTGGAATATGTGAGAGCAATACAAATGTAAATAACTAAGTTTTTGTAGATTCAAGATAATCATAAAATTGACAAGTTTGTAAACACTTGTGTAATTTAGAAATAAAGAAAAAAATCCATGATGTAAGAGAATATTAATGCAACAGTTTTTCATTAAAAATTATCTAAAAAGTGAGATGATCATGTGCTGCTAACAGTTACATTGTTGTTCTAGAGAAAGCATTATGAGCTTTTACGAAATATTTCTGAGTTTTAAAAAATTGATGCTTCCAATTGGAAAAAAGTGTCGGTAGAAAAAGATGTCAATAGAGAAACAGCTCAATGATCTTTAAATTGTGTTTGTAGACCTCCCTTGGGCAATAGTTTCGAAAATCTTGACATTCTGAGTGTTTCTTTATGGATTCTGAAGATCTCTGGCAGAACCAAGCATCAGAAGTATTTCAGACAGCTAAAGGGTTGTAGCCTTTATCCTCAAGGCACATGTCATTTTTAATCATATCTGACTTTTCCTTCATTTTCTAGTCTAAAATGTGACCAGTTTCTAACACTTAAAATAAGTACAGAGCTCTCTTGCTCTGAGATCTATGCTAAATATAGTATAAACACTTTTTTTTCAGTGAAAGCTTCTATCTGATTGTCTTTGTTTTTCTCAGCTTCAATTGTTCAATTCTATTATTCTAAATTATTTTCATCTTGGGAATTAATGATTAATAGTCATTTAGAATATGTTTTATGAGACATTTAAACAGCCTACAGACGTGACATGGTATTTACATCAATGTGCATTTTCATCAAAAGTTTATGTTTCTATTTTAGTTTTCAGCAGTAACTACTTATTTCAATTAAAATAAATTAACTCTGTTACAAATGGTCTGATAAGGTTTTTCTAGCAGCTTGCTGTGAGGGAAGGAGGTATGGTTTGGTTGATAGGTACTCAGTAGCCTGGCTACACTATTTTGGTGGAATAAAATCTATTTAACTTGGTTTTTACCCTGACAAACAATTGAGTCTCTACATGTTATATAAAATTATTAAAATCATGTCATATTGTTGGTTATTGTTAATTTTAGGATTTAGCTCTGGAGAATCAAGAGATAATCTTAGGGTTTAACAGCATCTCTCTATTGTTTTCACATAATCTGAAATAAGGAAAATCAGTGAAAAGATGAACAGGAGAGTCAGAACTATAGAGAAGCATTCGAGAAAACATATATGAGTAAAAGGTGTTGATAATTTTGGTTAGACGAGTATGTAGTATCAGGATTATAGTTCAAACAAAAGTTAACATATATGAAATCTGAGAAGATTGCTGCTCCATTGGTTCTTTATTTCTCCAATTGTAGGTCATCATATTTGTAACTAACATAGAGTTATGGAGAATGAAGTGAATGTCCTGGTGGCCTTGTATGATACCCCCAGTTATGAATTCTGAGATAAGGGGTTAATCTGGAGTCCTATTTTTGTAGGTGTTTCATTGCTTCCTGAGATCAAGGAAATATAGAGCCCTTAGAACATCAGAGAAAGAAGAAATGACTCTGATAAGGTTATGTAAGAGGTCATCCTGAGGATGACAGTGGAGTGGGGGATTTTTAAGCTTGTTTTCTGACCTGAGACAGTAGCTTATGATCAATAAGGAAAATATGCATTAGTTTGTAACCTTTAATTCTCTTTGATTTTATTTCTATAGAACTCCTTCAATTACCTAATAAGCAAGACTATAAAACTGAAACCTCATGTGGCAATTTGGAAACCTAAAGGTCTACAAGGGTTGGAAGGAAAAAAAAAAATTTCCTCTCTTTGTGGCAGTAGATTTAGCTCAAGAAATGAGGAGTGAGGTGTGGTAGTCTCTGTGTTTTGTGAGTAGCAAGAGAGCAAGTCAGCAGGCATGTTGGAGAGTGAGCCTGGGAAGCATGCAGAGTGGGAAGAGCTAGAGGGTTCAGAGGCCCTTTCATAATACTAACGAGAGGGCTCAGAAGCCAGCATAGACTAGGCAACAATCAAACAAATAAATCAACCAAAGTATGTCCTAGAGAATTATCAAATATTTGTTGAATTGAATTAAAATAGGTAGTTAAAATGAAAATCAGTATTGGTTTATTAACTTTATGAAGGTTAGTATTGGTTTATTAACTTTAGATCAGGTTTATTTAAGGACTTATTATTACACAGTGCTTAGGTAGTGCTCCTTTACCTTTGGAGGTGGACATTTTATGCATCAACATGCCTAATGCTTGTTAGGGATTAGTGGAATTAACAGAGCATCATCTGGTTGGCCTCTGGTGCCCCCTTCCCAGTTGATACTGCCCCAAATCATCTCATAGAGACCCAGGTTATAGATTCACAGGATAAGAGGAGAGAATTATCCATTCTATACTCTATACTAATAAGCTTCCAAAACTTATATTATCTTTGGAAATCCTTGCCTCTTACCTGAAGGATAAAGTGGCTGAGGGTATGGAGGCTAGTTTTCAGTGTTTTATGACAATGTTAAGCAACAATGATTTTCCTCCATAATAATCACCTAGATGATGGGTTGATGAGTGCAGCAAACCACCGTGGCACATGTATACCTATGTAACAAACCTGTACATTCTGCACATGTATTCCGAAACTTAAAGTAAAAAAAAAAACAAGTATGCCACAAACACGCAATAGAATAAAATAAATAATCACCCAACGGTACAATGCTATGGTCATTTTCTTGACCTCATTCCGCACAATTCTTTGAAAAAGACTTGAATATTATTCTTAGATAATTTCTCACTAGCCTTCACAGAAACTCATAATTTTGAGTTTTAAAGTTTCTACCCTGAAATTTTAGCAAAAAGTTTTCCCCCAGGACTGCTGGCAAAAAAAATCCAACATCTCTGCTATTACCTTACACTTCTTACCCGGTTAACATTGTTATGATAAATAGCATCAGATGCTGCATGCTTGGAATTGTTTTTAATAAATCAATTTCCATTATGATGCTCTTTAAATATGGAAATACATAGTGCTGCTAGCAAAGATAGTCTGCTAGTTTATTAAAATTAAATTTATTAAAATTCAGAGGTGGCTAAAAGAGGAATGTTACTGGCTCATCAACATTTGAAGCTTTCAGTTTTTTCCTACAAGATTTATTTATTATACAAGCACAAAGGATTAGATGAAAGGGGTAAGTTTTATCTCAAGTTGCCCAGGTATGCATCATTTAGAAAGGCTGTGTGAATGTGTGTGTAGAGGAGATGAAGTAGGGAGTGTTGTTATTGCTCTTTAAAACAAACTAAACTGGATTTATCTTCATTGCCACAATAAGATAAGAAAGTCAGTTGGTCAGAGGAAAAAGTCATCAGGAAGAGTTAAGTTGCAGACCTCTCACTTCAAAGAATCTCAACTCATCAGGGTTGCAGCAAACCAGTCAAATCAGATCTGAGGCTTCCACACAGAGGGGTCCTTCAAAGACTTGCCTTAAAAATGTTGGGTCTCCTCAGATCATTGTTCCTTCAGTGACTTCCCTGGCATTGATATTAGTGTCCTCTGTGCCTGCTGAATGCTGCACACAACCCTGCAGTGGTGAGTGAAACAATACAGAAATAGACTCTAGAACAAGTTGCTCATTCAAAACAGCAGAATCAAAATGCATATAAAACACAACTTTAACTTTGGAAGAAACCCTGCAGACCATATTTTTATCTTCTCTCTGGTAGAACACTTGCTTTGATCATCCAGTGATAGGGAGCCTATGGACTTGAAAGAAAACAATTATGTTATGAATGCATTCATTCATTGTTATGATTATGTTATGAATGCATTCATTCATTGTTATGTTATTATGAAATAGAAGATTGTGTTCTCCGTTATTGATATGAAGTCTTTTTCTGAACTTCCATACGTTGGTCTGTGCTTGCTTTGAGGTTACCAATTTCAAAGTAACTCTGGCTTTGCTTTCATAAGCACCTCTTCTATATTTTAGGACTGCTTTCATATTCTCAGAAAGTATTTCCAATTCCAGTATAAACATCCTAGTTTCTTGTAACATTTCTTACATAAAATGGCAAGGTCTCTTAGCGTTATAGCCACCATTCTCAAAAGTCTCTACAGTTCTATCACAGTTCATTTAAAACATGGTAACCAGACATAAATATAATACATGGTACAGTTCAGGGAAGAGGTAAAGAAAAATGGTGGAAGAGAAGGCTCCACTCCTCCCTCAAGGACACCAATTTAACAACTGTCTACACAGAAAAAAACACCTTCGTAAGAACCAGAAATCAGATGAGCCTTCCTCATACCTGGTTTCATCTTTCTATCACTGAAATAAGCACAGACAATACAGAGAAAACAAACATCCTTGAATTGCCAATGCCACTAGTCCACAAACTCCAGCAGCCAAGGCATGGTGCAAAGAGCATCTTTGGGCCCTGCGGGAGGGCGAACACAGCAATTGTGAGACATTGAACTCAGTGCTGTCCTGTTAGAGCAGAATGGAAGACCAGACCAAATTCATCTGACACCCACCCATGGAGGGAGTATTTAAACTCGCACTAACCAGAGGGCAATTGCCAATTCTAGAGGTCTGAACTTGACTTCCCACAAACTCTGCCACCAAGGGCCACAGTACTCTGTGTCTGTAAGTAAACTTAAAAGGCAGTGTAGGCCATAAGGACTGCAATTCTTAGGTAAGTTCTAGTCCTCAAATGAGCCCAGACACAGTGGATTCAGTGGAGTGCATGCGACCTACTGAGACATCAGCCAGGGTGGTTAAGGTAGTGCTGGCATCACCCCTCCCCTAATCCCAGCCTGCTTCAAAAGAGATCCCTTCCTTCTGCTTGATGACAAGAGAGGGAAGAGTGGAGATAACTTCGTCTTGCATCTTGGATACCAGCTCAGCCACAGCAGGATAGGGCACTGATCTGATTTGTGAGGCCCTCATTCCAAGACCTAGCTCCTGGAAGACATTTCTAGACAAACTCTTGGTGAGAAGGGAACCCACTACCTTGAAGGGAAGGACCCAGTTCTGGCAACATTCATCATTTGCTTACTGAAGAGTTCTTGGGCCCTGAATAACCAGCAGCAATACCCAAGTACTATATTGAGGGCCTTGAGTGAGGCTCTGAGTCTTCCCTGCTTCAGGTGAGATACAGCACATCATCAGCCACGGTGGCTGTGGGGTGAAACTCCTTCATCTTGTGAAAAGAAGAGGCAAAAGTAAAGGGGAATTTGTCTTACACCTTATGTACCATCATGGCCACAGAGACGTAGAGCACCAAGCAGCCTCTTGGGGTCCCAATTCCAGGACTTGACTCGTGGATGGAATTTCTGGACTTGTCCTTGGCCAGAGGGGAGCCCACTGTCCTGAAGAGTGAGTCCAGGCAGAATTCGCCTTGGGCTTTAAGGGAACATCTGCAGTAGTCTTGCAGTACTCCTTGTGGCTTGTGGTGGCAGTGGGTATGGGATGAGGGTCCTCTACCTTTAGAAAGAGTGGGAAGAGCTGCGTCTTGTGGTGTGAGTGCCAGCTCAGCTGCAGTGCAGTAGAACACCAGGTAGACTTTTAGGGTTTTTGGCTCTGGTTCCTGTCTCCTGGATAGCATATCTGGACTCACCCAGGGCTTGGGAGATCTCACTGCCCTGAAGGGAAGGACACAAGCCTGGCTGGCTTTGCCATCTGATGAATGTAGAGGCCCAGGGTCTTGAGTGAACATAGGCAGTAGCCAGGGAGTAGTTACAGTATCTCCTGGGTGAGATCCAGGGCTGTGCTGGCTTCACATCTGACCCAGCATGGTCATAGTGGTGGTGGCCACGGGAGTGCTATGTCACTCTACTACAAGCTTTAGGTGGCTCAGAACAGAGAGATGAGACTGTTTGTTTGGAAGAAAGTAAGAGAAGCGAACAAGAGTCTCTGCCTAGTAATACAGACAATTCTCCCGGATTTTGTCTAAGACCGTCAAGGTGGTACCTCTACAAGTCTGCAAGAATCACAGTATTACGGGACTTTGGGTGCCTCCAAAAGCAGAAACAGCTTATATCACAACACTCAAGTCCTTTCAAATACCTGAAAAGCCTTCGCAAAAAGGATGGGTACAAATAAGACAAGACAATGAAGACTACAATAAACGCCTAACTCTTCAATGGCCAGACACCAAAGAACATCTACTAGCATCAACGCCATCCAGGAAAAGATGGCCTCACCAAATGAACTCAATAAGGCACCAGGGACCAATCTTGGAGAAACAGAGATGTGTGACCATTCCGAGAGAGAATTCAAAATAGATACATTGAAGAAACTAAAAAATATTCAAGATGACACAGAGGAAGAATTCAGAATGCTATTAGATACATTTAACAAGGAAATTGAAATAATTAAAAAGAATCAAGCAGAAATTCTGGAGCTGAAAAATGCAATTGGCATACTTAAGAATCAAAGTCATTTAACTGTAGAATTGATCAAGGAGAAGAGAGAATTGGTAAGCTTGAAAACAAGCTATTTGAAAATACATAGTCAAAGGAGACAAAAGAACGAGACTAAAAAACACTGAAGCACATCTATGAGATCTAAAAAATAATCTCAAAAGGGCAAATCTAAGAGTTATTGGCCTTAAAGAGGAGGCAGAGAAAGAGATAGAGGTAGAAAGTTTATTCAAAGGGGTAATAACAGATTAAAGTAAAGCTTATTCAAAGGGATAATAACAATAAAGAAAAGTCTGGGACCCAATGACTTCATTGCTGAATTCTACCAAACATTTAAAGAACTAAGACCAATCTCACTCAAACTTTTCCAGAAAATAGAGGAGGGGGGAATATTTCCAAACTCATTCTACAAGGCCAGTATTACCCTGATGCCAACACCAGAAAAAGACACATCAAAAACAAAACTAAACTATAGGTCAATATACCTGACAAATATTGATGCAAAAATCATAAACAAAATACTGGTAAAACAAATTCAACAACATATTAGAAAGATCATTCATTATGACCAAGTAGGATTTATCCCTGGGATGCAAGGATAGTTCAACATACACAGATCAATCAGTGTCATACATCATATCAACAGGATAAAGGATAAAAACCGTATCATCATTTAAATTGATGCTGAAAGAGCATTTGAAAAAATTCAACATTGCTTCATGATAAAAAAAAAAACTTAAAGAACTGCATATAGAAGGAACATATCTCAATATAATAAAAGCCATATATGATAGACCCACAGTTAGTATTATACTGAATGAGGTAAAACTGAAAGCCTTTTCTCTAAGATCTGGAATATAACAAGGATGCTCACTTTCATCACTGTTATTCAACATCATACGAGAAGTCCCAACTAGAGAAGTCAGACAAGAGAAAGATATAAAGGGCATCCAAATTGTAAAGGAAGAAGTCAAATTATCCTTGTTTGCAGATGACATAATCTTGTATTTGGAAAAACCTAAACACTCCACAAAATAGCTATTAGAACTGATAAACAAATTCAGTGGAGTGTCAGGATACAAAATCAACATGCAAAAATCAGTAACATTTCTATATGTCAACAGTGAATAATGTGAAAAAATTAAAAATGTAATCTCATTTATAATGTGATAATTCCTTACCAAGAAATTAGTAAAATAAGTGAAAGATCTCTATAATGAAAACTACAAAACACTGATGAAAGAAATTGAAGAGAACAAAAAAAACCGGAAAATTATTTCATGTTCTTGGATTGAAACAATAAATATTGTTAAAATATCCTTACTACCCAAATAAATATACAGATTCAATGCAATCCCTATCAAAATACCAATGGCATTCTTCACAGAACTAGAGAAAACAATCCTAAAATTTCCATAGAACCACAAATGACACAGAATAGCCAAAGTGATCCTAAGCAAAAATAATAAAACTGGAAGAATCACATTACCTGACTTCAAAGTATACTACAGAACTATTATAACCCAAACAGCATGATACTGGCATAAAAACAGACATACAGACCAATGGAACAGGATGGAGAACCCAGAAAAAAATCCACACACCTACAGTGAACTCATTTTTGACAAAGGTGCCAAGAACATACATTGGGGAAATGACAGTCTCTTCAATAAATAGTGCCAGACTAGATACCCAGATCCAGAATGAAACTAGACTCTTGTCTCTCACCATGTTAAAAAATCAAATAAAACTGGGTTAAAGATTTAAATCTAATACCTCAAACTATAAAACTACTACAAGAAAACATTGAAGAAAATATCCAGGACATTGGTCTGGACAAAAATTTCTTGAGCAACACCCCACAAGCACAGGCAACCAAGGCAAAAACGAACAAATAGGATCACATCAAGTTAAAAAACTTCTGCACAACAAAGGATACAATCAACAAATTGAAGGGACAACATACAGAATGGGAGAAAATATTTGTGCACTACCCATCTAACAAGGGATTAATAACCAGAATATTTAAGAACCTCAAACATCTCTATAGGAAAAAAATCGAATAATCCAATTAAAAAATGGGCAAAATATTTGAATAGACATTTCTTGAAAGAAGACATATAAATGGCAAACAGGCATATGAAAAGGTGTCCAACAATCATTTATCATCAGAGAAATGCAAATCAAAACTACCCTGAGATATCATCTCACCCTAGTTAAAATGGATTACATTCAAAAGACAGGCAATAACAAATTCTGGTAAGGATGTGCAGTAAAGGGAGCACTTGTACACTGTCGGTGGAAATGTAAACTAGTACAACCACTATGCAGAACAGTTTGGAGTTTCCTCAAAAATACTAAAAACAGGCCCAGCGTGGTGGCTCACACCTATAATCTCAGCACTTCGGGAGTCCGAGGTGGGCAGATCACGAGGTCAAAGATTGAGACCATCCTGGCCAACATGGTGAAACCCTGTCTCTAATAAAAATAAAAAAATTAGCTGGGCATGGTGGTGCATGCCTGTAATCTCAGCTACTCGGGAGGCTGAGGTAGGAGAATCACTTGAACCCAGAGGCGGAGGTTGCAGTGAGCTGAAATTGCACCATTGCACTCCAGCCTGGGCGACAAGAGCGAAACTCCATCTCAGAAACAGAAACAAAAACAAAACAAACAAAAAAAACCCTAAAACTAAAAACTGAGCTACCATATGATCCATCAATCCCACTGATGGGTATATATCTAAAAGAAAGAAAAACCAGTCAATAGAAGAGATATCTGCACCCCTATGTTTGTTGCAGCACTGTTTACAATAGCTAAGATGTGGGAACAACCTAAGCATCCATCAACAGACGAATGAAGAAAGAAAATGTGGTACATGTACACAATAGAGTAAATTTTCATCCTTAAAAGAGTAAATATTCCTCCTTAAATGAGTAAATATTCGTCCTTAAAAGAGAATGAGATCCAGTCATTTGCAGCAACATGAATGGAGCTGGAGATTATTATGTTAAATGAAATAAGCCAGGCACAGAAAGACAAACGTTGCATGTCTTTACTTATTTGTGGGATCTAAAAACCAAAACAACTGATGAACATAGAGATTAGAAGGATGGTTACCAGAGGGTGAAAAGAGTAGTAAGGGTATAGGTGGGGAGGTGTGGATGGTTAATGGGTACAAAAAAATAGAAAGAAAGAATAATATTTACTATTTGTTGGCACAACAGGGTGACTACCATCAATAATAACTTAATTGTACATTTAAAAATAACTAAAAGAGTATAATTGGATTGTTTGTAACATAAAGGATAAATGCTTGAGGGGATGGATACGCCATTCTGCATGATGTGCTTATTTCACGTTGCATACCTGTATCCAAACATCTCATGTACCCCATAAATATATATACCTACTATGTACCCACAAAAATAAATACATATATTAACAAAATACACTACATATGATCTGACCAAGATTGAGTGCACAGGTCTAAGTTCATTCTTTCCTCTTTTAGTATAGATTAGGATTTTATGAATATTTTTGGTAAACAATTGCATATATTGGCTTATATTGAGTTTTAGGTAACTGAAATGCTTATTTCTTTTTCTAAGTGAATTATTTAATTGATTTACTTGAAGAGTAATGCAGAATATTAGATTTATTAAATTTTACCTTGCTGGTTTTGGTCTTGATCTTGACTCTTGATAATTCTGGATGATTTGTTATCATCTGTGTATTTATATAGAAATATAAAACAAGAAGAAATAGTGAGTCTTGCTGTTCCAGTAGAAAATAACCTATATGTTGTCTTAATCCTCTTTACATAAGATTTTTTCAACTGGCTACAAATCCAGTAAGTTCATATTATTGTTCTAGCTTATCTTACATGCACAATTCCTCAGATGCCTCGTTGAACAGATTGTCATGTCTTTAGAGTATCCATACAGCTTCCTGGTGAGTACCAGCTTAACAAATCATGTATTTAAAATCCTACTCTAAATGTTTTCATGTATGTGTATCATAGTTTTGGACCCTCTTTCTAGAATTCAAATTTATTATAAAGAGAATTCATATTTTATCTTTTTTGAGGCCAACAAAATAGGTTTTAAACATAACCAAACTGTCATTAATAGCTTTTCCATAGTGATGTATGCAAATTCCTTCCCACACCTTGGACTATATAATTCATGATAAATTGCATGAGGGATCTGGGGCTTGAATCTGAAAATAATAGTGTGATTTTAATCGGGGTCACTTAGAATGTTTGTAATATCAGTTAAATGACTTACATTCTTCGTGATTTGGTCTGTAAGGATGATGAATATGAAAGAACTGATAGCAGTAACTATCAACCTTGGATTTATATATATATATACAATATATAATGTACCCATCTTTACACTTTTTCCTAAATTCAGCCAGATAATTAATTTTATGGAATATTGCTGGATAGCATATCTCCTCCACCTCCCCATTTATAGTACCTTTGGGAATAACTACTATTAGTCACAACTAAAATATTAATTAAATTGAAATTTGGCTAGACATCATGGCTCACACCTGTAATCCCAGTGCTTTGAAGGCCAAGGAGATAAGATCAATTGAGATCAGGAGTTAAGACCAGCTGGGGCCACGTAGGAAGACCCTGTGATATGGTTTGGATTTGTCTCCACCCAAATCTCATGTTGAATGTTGGAGGTGGGGCCTAGTGGAAGGTGATTGCATCATGAGGACAGTTTCTAATGGTTTAGTGCCATCCCGCCTAGTGTTGTTCTCATGATAGAGTTCTCACGAGATCTGATTGTTTACAAGTCTGTAGCACCTCCTCTTGCCCTCATTTATTCTCATTTGAATCCCAGTCCTTCTCTGTTTTGGCACTGGCCCCAGATCATTTTTTCCCTTTCCTTGTCAAAGGTTACCCATTACTGCTGACTTTCTGTGCCAATTCTACAACTGAAATATTCTTGTTCACAAAAGCTCTAAGTCACCAGAGGGTAGGCCTTAACTCATTTCAGTGTCAATTTCCATCATATTTCTGATGTTCTCATATGCTTTTGTATTTGGAGCAGAGACTATTAAGTCCTTCAACATACCATTTTAGAGTATAGTCACAAATCCATCTAACTACATATCGTTTTAGAGATTAGTACTATGTTTTGGTAGATTTTCAGAAGAAAAAAGCATAGCTGACATTAAGATTGGCAAAGCTTTGAACAATATAGCTATAAATAATTCTTTCAAGGGTGTCATATATTATGAGGGTAACACCTTCATAGACTGTCTGTATGTCATTCTCTCCAAAGCAGTTTCATAACTTTGATAAGCATATTTCCCTTTCCCTTTCCCTTTTGACATCTCCAGGCACTCAATTGCAGCACATAGAAGGCCATGTTTTGAAGAATGAAAGCAATTTTCAGCCCAGAATTCTGGCTTGCTTTCCCTATCATTTTCTCTTAGAATTGAGTAATCTTTGAATTGTTCCAGAAAATATGAAAATGAACATTGTCAGTGTGGGACCCTGTTCAATACACTTAAAGATTTTGATCACAATCTTGCTCATGTTTGGGTTTTGCATGCAATTTACATCAGACTGGAAAGACGTACGTAATAAGGATGGTAATGGCCTTCCTATTTGATAACAATACAAATAATAATTTTTTTTATTTTTCCTAAAGTGAAAATTCTTTAAGCCAATTGATGGAACTAGGGATTATTGGTATTATCAAGGCATTATAAAGGGAGTGTTGATACAAACCTAATCTTTTAAGTAAAATATTTCTTCAATGGATTGAACTAGAGATTATTGGTTATACAAAGAGCACAATAAGGCTGTGTGTCTCTGTTACAAGCCTAAATCTTTTTAATAAAGTGTTTTAGACCACCGTGTTTTCACATTTGCTTTTGAATAGGTAATGGCTGCTATTATGCTCTTTTATGATAAATTTTCAGAGTGATCCCTAAAGGCCATTGCATTAAAATGTGAGAGAGAGTGGGAGTGATCTGTACCTTTGACTCTTATTTTTATTAGCATTAGATGATTCCTCTTAATACTTTCCACTTGAGTAGCCATTATAAAATTATAACTTTTCAGATGGAAATTTTTTAAATCACAGAAAAAAGAAATGGAGTGTACAAAAGTGGAAAGTACTCATGCAGGAAGTGCCTTTCTTGCCTGGGGAATGCTATAATTTTCTGGGAAATAATGTCATAAAACACTTGATATTTTTAGAATGCTTTTACCATCAAAAACCTGCTACATTTTAACACCGCCTCGCTCTTCTTTTATTGCAAAAAGAAAATTCCAAGCTTCATATGTTTTAAATAAATGATTACCTTCATGCTTTCCTTTTCTTGCCTCCCATTCTCTGAGTTTAATATTACTTGGGTCTTTCCTTGGCATTTTGTGGAGAATAAGGTTGTGCCTGGCATACATCAAACATCGACAGCAAGGCCATTAAGTCTGGGATGTGAGTGGCGTCATTTCAGCTGTTGATGTCAGCCTAATGAGCACATATCCTGACTTTTGAACTTTATTAAAGCATTCCAAATTTATGTATTTCATATATATATGAAAAAATGTGATTTTTAAAATATGAATAATCAGTCTTTAAGATAGCAGGCCTTCTAAACACAGAGAAAAATTAGTGTGATCACCACTCTCACAAATTTTATTTTAAAATAAAATTATATTAAGGACAAGAACAAACAGGGACTTTCTGATTCTGAGAATGGAAACCCACATACAAGCCCTCTAGGGACAGTGTATGTAGATAAAAACAGTGAGAGTGGAATTTTCCTGAGTTTTATTTCTATAAATAATTAACCGAATATACTTATATAAATAAATACTTCCCTCTGGGAATTTCAGCATCATTTGGAATTTCTGAATACTAATTTTGGTTTTAGCCTCTATTCTCTATTCTCATTTTTAGCATATTTCTCTCTCCTTGTCTTTGAAGGAGAAATCTTCATTTTCTGAAAGAAATAAAAGCAAAATTGCATAATAGTCAAAACTAATGTTTGTTATTAAGAGCCAAATGGAATTACTATAAGGGGAGGCATGACAAAGGGGCAGGGAAAAATAACTTTACCACTGAAAATCCACAAACCTCTGAGGTTACAATTCCTAGGGAATTCCTCTGTTTCATTTTCATCTTGGGCCTTTATTCCATTACTCTTTTCTTAATAGAGAAATATCACTAAACTACTGTAAGTAGCTTTTATATCAGTCATATTCTCTTCATTTTTCAATTAATTACTGTTTTTGTAATACTGTAGAGAAAACCGTGGGAGTTAGCCTATACTTCAACCATCAAGAAGTCAAAGAGAAGCCCAGCACTTTGGGTGGCTGAGGTGGGCAGATCATGAGGTCAGGAGATTGAGATCAGCCTGGCTAACTTGGTGAAACCCTATCTCTAGTAAAAATACAAAAAATTAGCCGAGCGTAGTGGCGGGAGCCTATAATCCCAGCTACTCCTCAGCCTGAGGGAGGAGAATCACTTGAACCTGGGAGGTGGAGGTTGCAGTGAGCTGAGATCGTGCCACTGCACTCCAGCCTGGGCAACAGAGTGAGACTCCGTTCAGAGTGAGACTCTGTCTAAAAAAAAAACAAACAAAAAAAGAAGTCATAGAAGACAAGTGTTCTATTCCCTTATTTCTGAAGTCATGATAGCCTCCTTTTTCACCCTATTATGATTCAACACAAAAGAAAAACAGATGAAAGACTGTTAAACACTTACTTCCATAAATAAGGCATTTAGCTAGTACTAGGAAAAAAGCAAAATAAGCAAGAAGACTACATTGTTTTGGCAGTAAGTCATCATCTAAAATAGCTGAGAGAGTCATAGAAACTGGAAGATATAATTCACAAAGATTTGCTAAGTGTATGAGCAGTGAATTTCCACTTATCAGAGCTCTGTAAATGATATGTACCTAAAATTGTTTAAATCCGTTTCATAACTTCATTAAGGGAGCTCTTTGTAGAAGGAGTTCTGTGTAAATTCTTTTGGATTGTGAGTAATCACTTCTTCATTGATCTGTTCTGGAAGTCAGAACTGAGTTAGTCATATTTTCTTAAATCATAAGGATTACCCACATCGTAAAAAAGCTACATTTCTCTGAAGATCCCCCTTAACTACTATGGGGCCTAGTGTGAGAGTGGAGGTAGATTGGTGGGAAGTAGTGTCTAGTGAGATAGCTGACTCTTGCTTGTTCAGACCCGTTGAGAGGTGAAGCCAGTTGGACTTCCTGGGTGGAGTGGGGACTGGAGAACTTTTCTGTCTTGTAAGAGGATTGTAAAATGCACTGATCAGCGCTCTGTAAAAACGGCAGGAATCAGTAGGATTCTAAAAGTAACGAATCGCAGGGAGGATTGAGAAAAGGGCATTGTGATAGGACAGAAACAGGACATGGGAGGGGACAAATAAGGGAATAAAAGCTGACCACCCCAGTCAGCAGCGGCAAACTGCTTGGGTCCCCTTCCATGCTGTGGAAGCTTTGTTCTTTCACTCTTCACAATAAACCTTGCTACCACTAACTCTTTGGGTCTGTGTCATCTTTAAGAGTTGCAACACTCACCGTGAAGGTCTGTGGCTCTATTTTTGAAGTTAGTGAGACCACAAACCCATCGGAAGGAACCAACTCCGGACACACCATGATCTGGGGAGAATGACCTCATGGACTTATTAAAGACTTCCTCACCTTCTGGCTTCTTATTAATACTGATCGAAGATCTCCAGGTGGGACGAGAGAATGAGTGTTTATTTTGCTGGGTCCCTCCCTTTTGGGCTGCGGTATGTTGCCCATGTCCCTCCTTGTGTGATTGCCCCTTCAGTCCTAGATATAACCATGCTACTGTCACTAGCCCTGAGTACCACTCTTTACCTTGATGGTTTCCTAAAACTCTGCCTTCGCTCATAGTTCTTTATCAAACTCTTCTCAACTGTTTGAGTGAGCCATCTTACTTCTTGACCATATAGAATGTTTTATGATGTGCAAAATAGTAGATTAATTTTCAATAAAGACTCCAAATAGAGATAATTTCCCCTAAAAAGCATTCTGCCTTGCACGTTTCTCTTCAGCCCACCTATCCTCTCAATTGTCTTGGGCTGCAGGAGAAAATGCACTTGCTAGAACTAAAGAATATTGATCCCTTTCTACAAACTAAGACATGATAGAAAAGTTAAAGAGCTACCTTTCCTGAGAATTTCTCAGAGCCTTGGTTACATTAAAGTGTCTTCAAGAATAGGCATGAGATACAGATTCCAAAACTTGAAATATATGGAAGAGAACTGGATACTGGAAAGAACTATTCTCATAACCTTATTGATAATTACACATTTTAATTTTATTTATTTGTTCATTAATTTATGTATTTATTTAAAAATATTTGAGTAGTTATCTGTGTTTCAGGTACTTAGATAGGTATTAGGAATAAAACTGTCACATAGTAGCATCTCTATTCTTAAGGAGTGTATATAGCTTTGTAAATAGGGGCCACTGACTAATATCAAAACACACCATACACTCATTATAGCTTGTTAAAGATCCTTCTCAATCTTTGTATCATCTTAATATAACATGAAGTTAAAATAAACAAACACTTTAGAGTTATTGGTACATACAGGTACCTGAATATGATGGACTGTACCATCACTATTATTAACCAATTCTGGTGCTTCCCTTACCAAGTTAGGTCAGAGTGTCAAAGAGTGTGTATTAGTCTATTCTTGTACTGTTATAAAGAACTACTCAAGACTGGATAATTTATAAATAAAAGAGGTTTAATTGACTCACAGTTCCTCATGGCTGGAGAGGCCTCAGGAAACTTACAATCATGGCCCAAGGGGAAGCAGGTGTGTCTTACATGGCAGCAGGTGAAAAAGAGAGAGAGAGAGAAACACACACACACACAAACACACACACACACACACACACACACAGAGACAGTGAGAGACAGTGTGTGGAGGAACTGTCAAAACTTGTAAAACCATTAGATCTCGTGAGAACTCACTATCATGAGAACAGCATGGGGAAAACCACCCCCATGATCCAATCCAAATCTCCCACCAGGTCGCTCCCTCGACACATGGGGATTATGGGGATTACAATATGAGATGAGATTTGGGTGGGGACACAGGGCCAAACCATATCAGAGTGTATTATGTGTTAAAGGGCAGTCTCACATTTACAGTGGGGATCTGTGCTTTGTGTAGAGGCTGATGTAGACACCTCTATTCATTGCTCCAGCAAATACTGACCATTGAGTACATGTGTGTCTCCATAGGGAATGTGCAGAGTCACACATTTTGGTGCTCATTCTCTAAGAGTCTTCAGTTTTGCAATCTAGCCACACGATAAATTGTATTTAAATAAAAAACTGCCACAGTTATTTTCATATTTTTAAAATGCAGAAATGTTTTCTTCCATTTTTGGTCTCTATAAATATAAAAGGTAAATGAAACTGGACATAAATCTAGTCTTCCAAATTTCCCAGCACAAACACAAAGTGTAAAGAGTTTGAGCTGTAGTAATCCATACAGTTTTCTCTTTTCTTTAGGCATCGTGGAGCAATATCAGCATTGACTGTCCTGAAATCTCACCTTGTTTCCCAGAAACAAATAGACTGTACTACAATTAGTTTTGAAGACATTATAGAATCTCGCTAGATCCAAAATAATAATGATAGAAAATAGGTTAGAAATATTTATGGGGTTGTAACATTTTAGATGTTTCTTTTTTCAACTCTAGTAATGTGTATAGACACTTTTTAGCTCCTCTTCTTTTTCACACTGATTTAACCCCTCTTGTGAGATGCAAGCTGTTGATAGAGAAGGTAAGATTAAACCTCTGTAGTGGTACGGGAAGTTAACTTTATCCTTAGAGGCTTCCTTGCTTTAGTTATGGTAGGTAAAATTGCTTTTTTCCTTAAAGCAAAGCAATAATATTTTCTACAAGTATTGGCTGCTGTGTTTTAAAAATACATATTTTAATACATTCTAAGAGAATTTTCTATGCTTTTTTGAGGACATAACCAAATGATACAGAATTTCTTACATTGCCAATTTAACTGTCTATACTGCTCTCATGGTAAAAAATGAAACTGGGCAACATAATTCAAACATGGTATATGGGGCAGTGGTAGGGGGTTTGGGGTATGAAGGATCAGGGTCCAAAGAAGCAATTGGAAAATAGTTACTTCTACCAGTTGCTTTTAGAAAGTCTATTTTCCACTTACACTTACCTGGTTTGCCACTGCTGTACCTTTGTTATGCTACCAATTACATGTACAAAACCTATCTAGGCTTAAAGAAATAGTTTATTGCTTTCTTAAAAAAGTATTTCATGCTTTTCACATTATGTTATGTCTACTTGTGTTCTTTTTATTCTCTTACATTAAACTATGAGTTTCCTGAGAACAGGGTGTCTCTCTGGTTCACATTTGCATCCATAAAAACATGTAACAGAGTAAGTAACATGGTAGATGCTCAAATGACTTTGGCCAAACTAATGAATATACAGATGTGTGCTGGGCTGCAGTGTAGATTGTTCTGATTTATTTAATAAAAGGATTAAAGTATTATTTAAATCAGATAATGACTTAAACATTCCATTTAATCCTAAACAAGAAATACACCTACCCATTATTGACACGAAAGATTGACAAAGATAATAAAAACTTTTCTGAAGGACAGAAGAATACCAAATTCTGTGTACTGCTCCCTTATACAAAAGTATTTCAAAAGAAAGAGCATGACAAATTAAATCTTCACTAACAGATTTCAATGTTTAGTCTATAGATTATATAAGCTCTTTGCCTTTCATTTCCTTCCTTCCTCCCTCCCTCCCTCCCTTCCTTCCTCCCTCCCTCCCTTCCTCCCTCCCTCCCTCCCTCCCTTCCTTCCTTCCTTCTTCCCCTTCCTTCCTTCTTCCTTCTTCTCTTTCCTTCCTTCCTTCCTTCCTTCCTTCCTTCCTTCCTTCCTTCCTTCCTTCCTTCCTTCCCTCCTTCCTTCCTTCTCTCCTTCCTTCCTTTCTTCCTTCCTTCCTTCCTTCCTTCCTTCCTTCCTTTCTTCCTTTTCTGCAGTGTACCATCTTGGCTCACTGCAACCTTCACCTCCAGGGCTCAAGCAATCTTCCCACCTCATCCCCCCAGTAGCTGGTTCTACAGGCATTCACCAAGACACCTGGCTAATTTTTAGTAGAGATGGGGTTTTGCAATGTTGGCCAGGTTGGTCTCAAACTGCTGAGCTCAAGCAATCCTGCCACCTTAGCCTCCCAAACTGCTGGGATTAGAGGCATGAGCCACTGTAACTGGCCCCCTTCCTTCTTTGAGATACTCTATCTACTTTTTACCATTTAATCATTAGCTGAAACAAATCAGATATTTCTTTTTCTTGTCAGAAGCCTTTATTAAATATTCAATACAAGAATAAAATGTTGAATTACATAAACAGGGATTTAATGTATTTCTATTCTTTCTAGTATAATAGATCTTTGTAAGTAATGTGGAAAAATAATTAGATATTTTACCAAAGAAAAAGACCCACACAACCGGAATAAATGTAAAAATTACAATTCTGAAACACTTCTGGATCAGAAAACCATAAGACCTATAACTGAATGTTATCACCTTGGTCAAGTCATTTATCTTCTCTGAATCTTTCCTCTTAAATGTGAAATAATGATGGCTGAGTAACTTACAAAGTTTTGTTGAACATTTTTCCATTTTTGATTCTGAAATGAAGAGAAATTATTTTAAAATTATCCTTTGTATAACTCTTTCCATACATCATTTTATACTCACAAAACATCCCCTAAAGTGGATAAAGCAGGTACTATTAACTTCTTTGATAGGGAGGGAAATTAGGGGAAAGAAAGAGTTTTTGAATCATTTATTCAGGGTCACATATCCACATAATGGGACCCAAAACTAGAACACATGAAAATTTAGTCCTTGTCCTGTGCTTTTCCTGTGTTAGCAATCTGCTTCTCCAAAAGCCAGACATTACACATGCATAAAAACTCACAAGCACACGTGTATACAGAACTTCTTTTCTACTTTATATACACAATGAGCTTGTGTTGATATTGACATTGGCAAGCATATAGCTCTCTGGGTCAATGACTCTACATTGAAGAAGGTTGGAAGTATTTCAATTATTGGTTTTATGCCAATGTATAACCCAAACACTCACATGAGGGCAATTATTTAAGTAGCTGCAACAGATCTAAGACGATGCATCTTCCCTTCTCTAGACCCCTTATATTGCCAACATGTAGTTTCTACTGCACATATTGGCACATGGAAATTGATTTATAATAAAATATGTCATAATTTTTTCTAGGGTTATGCTATTTACAATTTCCTACATAAGTTGGAACTAATAGCCCTTGCAACATTCTTGCTTTATAAGTTTTAGCATACTGTCTTAAATCCAAGGATGCATAAATAATTACTCTTGCTACTGTACTAGAACATTGCAGTTACACGAGTAAAGTTTTAATAGAAATATTTGAATACAATATTCTTTCTTATAACCTTGATATAAAGAGTTTTGCTATTTTTCCCTTCTCCCCTGCAAGAGGAGATGACATAATCATATGACAATGAAAAGGAAGAAATTATGTTTTTAAACATATCTTGTTTTGTTCAAATAGTAATATAAGGCAGCTTATATCAAATTACAAAATACATAAAGATGCAATTTTTTTAAGTTTAACTTTTATTTTAAGTTCAGGGGTACATGCGCAGGTTTGTCATACAGGTAAACTCATGTCATGGGGGTTTGTTGTACAGATTATTTTGTCACCCAGGTACTATATCTAGTAACCATTAGTTATTTTTTCTTGATCCGATCCTCTCCCTCCTCCCACTCCTTGCCCTCTGACAGTTCCCAGTGTCTGTTGTTCCCCTCTATGTGTCCATGTGTTCTCATCATTTAGTTCCCACAAAATGCAAAAATTTCAAAGTAGTTAGAAGGTCTCAATGGCCAATTAAAAAAACAAAAAAACCGAAAACATACTCAACTAGACTTTTTCTAATAGAAACAGTATTCTATTAGACAAACTCATGGGAAAACATAAATCATTATTTCTGACTAAGAGAGGAAGGGTTACTGTTCATAAAGCAGTTATTTTGGGGATTGTTTATCAAAGGCAATAAAATTAATTTCATATTAATAACATAACTATAATTAGAAACACAGCTCATTAAATATTATGTCCAGGCCCACTTCCCTCTTTTTGAAGAACTAAATTAATGTCATAGTAAATAAAATGATAAAAAGTAACATCTGGGTATAAAAGGATATTTGTCTTTATGGTGGGATGATTCATATTCATCCCATCTTAAAAATGTACTGAGCAATTAAGAAAAATTTAAAGAGTGAGTGAGGAGATGCTGGTCTAGAACCAGGACTTCTGGAAATCATCAAATCATTAGCAAGATGCTAAGTCCAGGCTCTTAAGAGCAGTGATGATTAGTGTTCTATGTCAAGTTCATGTAGCTTTGCTAAGCAGTGCCGGTTAACATCCAAAGACTGAGAACTTTCAAACAATCATTTCATTACTTTTAGATTTTGCTGCAAGTTTGAAATCTATAGTGGAATAGATGTGCCTAAAGTCTACTTAATTTACATGTAAAAGATTGATTTGAAAAATCCATTTTGGTACTTTGGACAAATATTTTAATACCCTTATTTACCTGTCATTTGGGATATAAAAAATAGTGTTTCTTTGAAAAAGAATGTTATAGCTGAAACCATAATACTGAGCACAAACTACTATACTGGTAAAAATTACAAAGATGAATAAATGAGTAATCACCAGAGCCATTATAAGTGGTCCTCGAATAGAACCATGTGTAGGACATCTTTCCTGAATGCCTTATTCAGGTTTTGATCATTGTGAAGGACTGTTTCCAGAACTGAATCAGAACAGCCTGAAAATCTGCAAAATCAAGTCAAGAACATTGACCTATAATGCTGCTAATCTTCTCAGGTACAGCAGATTAAATCTCTACAACTTCTGTCTCCAGGTTCAAACTGTAGAAAACAATGATCCAGCCGGGCGCGGTGGCTCACGCTTGTAATCCCAGCACTTTGGGAGGCCGAGGCGGGTGGATCACGAGGTCAGGAGATCGAGACCACGGTGAAACCCCGTCTCTACTAAAAATACAAAAAATTAGCCGGGCGTGGTGGCGGGCGCCTGTAGTCCCAGCTACTCGGAGAGGCTGAGGCAGGAGAATGGCGTGAACCCGGGAGGCGGAGCTTGCAGTGAGCCGAGATCGCGCCACTGCACTCCAGCCTGGGTGAGAGCGCGAGACTCCGTCTAAAAAAAAAAAAAAAAAAGAAAAAAAAAAAGAAAACAGTGATCCAGATTATGCAAAAAAATGCTAACTAAATTATAGTCAACAGATACTTGTGCACTCTGACAAATAAACTTGTGGTTCTCCATTTACTCTCCCACGATCAACAGTTAAACAAAATAGTTTTCGAGAAGGATACGTTTTTTAATATGGAAATGTCCTCCACTGTAGCAGAGTTAAATATCCTGGGGACACAAGAAAGGTAAGATTGAGATGACACATTTAAGACCTGGGATTAGCATCTGTAAGTCCCATCAAGTAGAAAAATCCTCGATTTACACATTCTGTGCAGTATTTCTTAAATGGCTATTCAAGTACCTACCCTTAAAAAAAAAAAGTGAAGGGGAACAAAACCCCAAACACTTCTTTAGATGGGCTTCTGACTGTGCATTGTGAAATTGCACTTTGAAAAAAGGTAGCAAGTTACACTCCCACCAACAGCATACAAAAGTGACTTTATTTTGAAAATTTTCTCTTATCTCCTGAAAGATTCCACTGCGTGCCTATTCTTCTTTAATACCTTTGTTTAGTGCTTTATAAATTTACTTTTAACTAGGAAGGCAAAATACACTACAGATGGTAGTAGTTGTCAGAGTGAGAGCAAGTGATAAAGTTATATTTGACACCTCTTCTTGGCACAGCAAATGTCTGGAACTGTGAATAACTGAATTCCTGAATCTGGAAGGTGTCTGTACTGAAGAAATGGGCAATTACACTAGTGAATTAAGATCGTTGTCTGAATTGCGGAGAAAATTATATGAAACGTTGTTCCTGAAATTAATTTCAGGAACCATTAACAACTTATAGGTTAAAACAACTTTAACTCTGATAAAAATTAACAGACATTAGAAAGAACAAAATTGCAGCAAATGCAAACATTTAATGCAAAGCATAGATAGTTGGTATAACTTTGAAATCTTCGCTAGATCAAAGAGTTAAGTTTTAATACAATGAAACTATCCTAATACACACAAGGAGCCTTAATAGTTCAATGAAACAAATTGGGAAGGAGTAGAAATAAAGTGCATATGAAGAAAGTTGTTAAATAATTATGCAGCAGAAAATAAGTACTTCTTGTATATTATTTCTTATTAAAGGCAGTTTCATTTTGTCAGGAATTATAGCCATGATATTTTTAAAGTGATTTGCAAAGACTACATTTTAGTAATAGCAAATTGGGTTTCATTTTTGCTTTTAAAAGGACCTTGTAATGTTGAGCAATTTAGTCATGCTTTGAGAAGGGTCAATAACGATTCCAGTTTCTAAACAATCTGCAGCATTTACTAATAACCTATCATGTGACCAGCATTGTGGCAAAACATTTTACCGAACATAAATTAGGTGCTAAACTAACAACTCAACTAATTCATAAGGAGGTCTAAAATGTGACAGAGACACAAACTGGAAGCTGGTATAATTTTAGTTTCTATAAAAGTATAGGAAGGCTTTACTACTATAAAGAAAGTAATGGAATAATCAGCCATTAAGAAAATGTGATCCCTTATTTGGAAAATATTTTCACAAAAATAAAAAAGGCCAACTTTATTAGGTTAGAAGGAAAGAAAGGACTCACTCACAGGCAGCAAATACAGGTAGAGAAATCCAAGGACACCTCGTATCAGTCACAGAAAGTGTTTAGAACCAGTGTTCCTCTCATTGTTTCATTTCCCCCCAATAGAGAATCTGCAAAGTCCCTCTCCCTTTCCCATATGTGAATGATTCAGATCCTTTTTGGAAACTAAAACAAAGGAAAAGAAAAAAGAGGAAAAAATGGAAAGAATAAAGGAAGGGAGGGAAGGTGGGAAGAAGGAAGGAAGGGAGAGAGGAAGGGATGGAAGGAGGGAGGCAGGAAGGAAAGAAGGAAACAAGGAAGGAAGGAAGAAAAGGAAGGAAAGAAGGAAAGGAGGGAAGGAAGGAAGGAGGGAAGGAAGGAAGAGAGGAAGGAAATTTTTCTAGAAATCATGTAAGTTTTTCTACCACTGTAGAGAAAAATACTGTTGCATCTTAGAGATTACCAACCATGATAAACCACCCTAACTTCTTCAAAATTAAGAAATTAAACTATTCAACTGAACTCCAAATTTACCACTTATATTTTAATGCCTTTGAATAAGCATTACTCTAGATCATCACAGTTTAGTAGACATTTCCATGGTGCTGGTAATCTTCACTATCGAATATGACTATTCACATGGACCTACTGAGTGTTTGAAATGTGATGAGTTCAGCTGAGGAAATAAATTTTTAATCTTATTAAATTTCAATTTCAATAGCCCAATGTGTCTAGTGTCTATATTAGACAGCACGGTTCTGGACTGTAAATACTCTGAAGGCAGAGGGTTGGTGCAAAGTAATTGCCATTTTTGCCATTACTTTCAATATATGAAATATAAGACTTAATCTATGACTGAGTCCTATAAAAGAGGGAACTAACTATAAAAGCTCAAAAATTTAATTGCAATCTTTTGCCCTTTAAAATCAGTTATCTTTTTATGTCTTTTAAATGTCTTTTTGTCCAAGAAAACATCAATGAAAATTTAGATGGCTCTTACCTTGAATATATAAGAAAATAGAATATATCCCAATCATTGTATCAATTGACATAACAAATATTTTTAAGTCACCGTGAAGTTGATTAAGAAAGAGGCCACAAGTGTTTCTCCTTGAAAGTTGTAGGCTCTGTTTGCTCTCTAGCTTTTTTGGGCTTGAGGTCAACAGTAGAACTGGAGTCGAGTTCTATTGATACTTTGTTAATGTGTAATGTGTAACCTAGGATTCTGAGTTCTGTTTTGCCACACTGCCTCTATAGATGCCGCAATAATGAGTTTTCATATATCTAAGGCTCAGATCCTTTGTCATCTATGAATTGCTAATGGGGTTTTAGTACAAAGGGTCTGTCGTAAGACATCTTACAAGATATTCTTTTAGGTGGCACAAAAGAAATAAAACAACATTGGCTTCTATTATGAGCCTAGGTTTAGCCTATATTTGAATGAAAAAATGTGTCATTTTCATTTAAGAAAACAAAGTATAATTATATTTTAAAGCTTCTTTCTATTTACTGCAAATTGTTACTTGGGTCACAATCACAACACTAAAAAAACTCTAAGAAAGAAATTTTACTTCTCCTCTGGAAACCCCAGTTATTTTACTTTCAGTCATGATAGGCCATTAACAATATCGAGTATTACATGGTGTATTAAAACGCACCATCAATAGATAAAGTGATTGAGTTAAAACTGAACAATAAGGTCTGTATCTACATACTTATATCTTAGCCTTCCACTTGGTCATACTTTCATTATTTTTCATATTTCTTTAAAGAATTTCTATATTTCCATTTTTCAATAAAAGAACAGAGAAATGTTAGTACTGTTGAAATTAACTCACAAGAGTGACTTATGCATGGAACTGCAAAGAATTATATGCTTGGTGTTGCAAGTATCACGAATTGCAGAGAATAGGCTTGCAGACCTCTGGGTTATATGGCTCACTATGTTAGGGGTTAACTGGGCCAAAGTTGGTGTCTTCTTGGCTGGTTATTTCCAAAATAAAATCTCAAGATTTGAAAACCTAGTGTACTGAAGGGTTCCAAACATGGGAAATGAGGGCATTGACATTAGGAGGTGGAATGTTTAGAGCCCCGTAGAATATGAGTAATAATAAACTAACAGGGGAGCACACAATTATTCACAGCTTATGTATATGTGAATTTTCCTACTTGCTAAAATTTATTTGTAAACCTATCCTAGTCTTTTTGGGCGTCTCTAACAAAATAATCATAATTGGGTAGCTTATAAACAACAGAAACTTATTTTTCACAGTTCTGGGTGTTGGAAAGTCCAAGAAAGGTGCCAACAGATTCAGTGACTGGGGAGGTCCTGCTTCCTGGTTGATAGTGTAAGCTGAAGAATCATGAGGCTCATAAATTTGGAAAGGAGAGCTTTATATCTTATAAGGAGTTGCAGCCTGCTGGCTGGCCATCCCATAGGCTGGGAAATGTTGCCTCCAGAGTGCAAGCACTTCAAGGGAGGGGTAAAGGGAATAGGAATTTGTGGTAAGTGAGATGGCCAAATATACGTACTGAAGTTGCAGGAGGAGTCATGAATGTTTAAGAAAGAAAATACATATGTACGTGCAATGGCACCTCATACTGCTTCAAAGGTTACATGTTCAAAAAATGGTGTCATTAGTGTGATCTGAGGGTGCAGTTTTTGGCTCTTTGATGTAAAAGGTGAAGTGGAGGACACAAAAACCCTCACTGTGCATCCTCTGTGAGTTGGCCAATGTCTGTCTGGAGATGGTGGTCAGTTTTTAACATTTATTTTTTATTTTTTAGTTTTAAGGAGTGGAGAATTTAATAGGCAAGAAGGAGGGGAGAAGACAGAAGGAAGAAGCTACCCTGTACAGAGACAGAGGGAGGGGGGCTCCAAAGCCAAAAGAGGAAACCCCAGTGGTCAGTTTTCAGGAAGGGATATGCTGTGAAATTGGTGAGCTATCATGTCAAAACTGCAAAGAGGATGGGAGAGTTTGATCACATTATTGGCTAAAGGTGATAAAAGAATGAGTCATCTTTTTGTTTTCTGGAGTTAGTTTCTGTCTATTCCTTAGGAGAAATTTCTGGTTAAAGGTTAATAAAGAGACCGGGTGTGGTGGCTCATGCCTGTAATCCCAGCACTTTGGGAGGCTGAGGTGGGCGGATCACGAAGTCAGGAGTTCAAGACCAGCCTGGCCAACATGGTGAAACCCCATCTCTACTAAAAATACAAAAAAAAATTAGCCAGGCGTGGTGGCAGGCACCTGTAGTCCCATCTACTTGGGAGGCTGAAGCAGGAGAATCACTTGAACCTGGGAGGTGGAAGTTGCAGCGAGTTGAGATTGCGCCACTGCACTCCAGCCTGGGCAACAGAGTAAGACTCTGTCTCAAAAAAAAAAAAGGTTAATAAAGAAGGGATCTACTGAAGTGTGTCTGACCTCTCATCCCATTATGGCTGAAAACTCAGTTTTCAGGGTGTCTCTGGGGTTCCCTTGTCTGAGAGAGTGTCCATTCAGTTGATTAGAGGGGCTTAGGATTTTATTTTTATTTCTCAATAGGCAAGTCTTCTTATTGTGACCTCCCCTTGTGGAAGGGGGTAAGGGAGCTCTCTAGGATCTTTTATAAGGTCCCTAATCCCATTCCTGAGGGTTCCACCCTCATGACCTAATCACTTCCCAAGGGCTCCACCTCCTAATACCATCACAGTTGGGGTTAGGATTTTAACATATGAATTTAGGGGAGGGGCATAAACATTCAGTCTATAGGGACACCGGAATCAATACTTGTGCTTTCACAGTTATCGTGGGCATGTACAGCAAAACATTTGAGGTGTCCTATGCATGTTTCCAGTTGAGGTTGAACAAGGCAATACTCTGCCTACTTGTTTCATACTGTAAACAAGTGCCTTTTTCATGGTCTGTTTCGTGCAACATTTCTCACCTTTTTATGCTTTTTGTTGTTGATTTCACTGTTTAAAATCACCCTTAGGCTTAGGGCTGATGTGCTATCTAGTTCCAAAATACATGAAGGCTATAATGTATCTTAGGAAGAAAATGCATATGTTAGATAAGCTTCATTCAGACATGAATTATAGGGCTGTTGGCTGTGAGTTCAATGTTAATGGGTCATCAATATATATTAAATGAGGCATATCTAAATAGATTACACATATAAGACAAGGTTATGTATTGATAGGTAAATAGAATTGTGACCAGAGGCTCTCCGGAACCTAACCCTAAATTTTCCCTAGAAGCAATCGTTCATTATTTGTAACAACTTTATGGAATGTAAATATTGTGAATAATGAAAATCAATTGTATGTATTGGAGAAGTAGGGAATGTGAGATATTTAATTATTATTTTCCAGGGAATATTTATGCCCATAATGGGCTCTTGGCTCCAAGCTGAGCACTAGGACAGTAGAGACTGAAAAGTTTCTAAGACATGTTTTTGTGTTTCATTTTTTAAACTTAGATCCATGGGTTAGCTTTAGCAAGTCCTCAAATTCCCTGAAATGGAAGATTTTATTGTGAATACATATACAGGTGTGCATTTTTCTATGGAATAGGGTTTAGAATTTCTATGAGTCCATGAGTCAAAAAATAATTAAGAATTACTGCTGTGAGATGTTGGCACGAGGCCCAGGACCATGCCACAAGGTACAGAGCATCAGCTGATGAATTGCAGACTGGAGTTTGTCCTGTGGCAGTGTCTGACAGGGCTTAGCAAGGACTTGGCCAACAGAGTGTGATGGGAGATGGAGCTTAGGTGGCTTGTTAGGCTCTCAGAGAAGAAAGATTAGGGAGTCTTTTACATCTGATGGCAAATAATAGCTGCTCAGTCATGAATTTAAAAACCTGGAGAAGACAGGCTCTAAAATCCTAGAGGATTATGTGGACTTTGGTCCCTCAGTTATATGTTCATTTCACAAAAACTGGAGGCTCATTAAAGCCTCGGTATAAGAAATCATCTACAAACACTTAGTCTATAGTCATAAATGTGCATATTTTAATTTATAGTTAAGCTGAAACTCAAAGAAAAATCTCCTGGTG
This sequence comes from Hylobates moloch, assembly GCF_009828535.3. NCBI lineage: Eukaryota > Metazoa > Chordata > Mammalia > Primates > Hylobatidae > Hylobates > Hylobates moloch. Next base: position 55,759,763 of record NW_026652279.1, on the reverse strand, counting down.
TAGGAATTCATAGTCATCAGCAGTGTTTTGTGAGTGGTGACTGGTTGTACAGTGCCATCATCCTCTCCCGGTTCTACCTTCCCCATCCTTGGCCTTCTTGCCAAGAGCACTTTCCTAGGGCTGTGAATGGCCAGAAAGCCTATGTTTACTGGTGTGGTGAGGACATTAATAGTAATTAGGATTACAAATGAGATAAAATGCCTGTAGGTGCCCAAAGAGAAAAGGCAAATCTCGTGGTTTTGTAGGTCTCAGAAAGAACTGATCCTACAGCTGAAGAAAAGTCTCCTCTGTTCACTCATTGGCAGTCCTCTAGCTGTGCTCTTCATTTGTTCTTGTCTCAGGTCTTTACTATTAAATAACTAACAAATAATATTTGATTTTTACCTCGCAACCCCCTTAGATACATTAAATACATTAATCTTGTTGGACCAGCAGATTCTGTTTATCAGGCCACTGCCTTACTACCTCAAATAATAACTTGTATTTGTAGAATTCTTTTTACTCCTAATTTATATTCATATATTAAGTTAAATTTATCCTGTTCAGAACAAATAGTAACATCCTGGAATGGTTTAGGTTAGTGATCAAGAACACCAGCTCTGAAGTTACTCAGCCATTTACTATGTGAAAAACAGTAATTTTCACCTTATGCCATGGTTGAGAGAACTAAATAAAATAATATAACAAGAGGACCATTTAGCCTGGTGCCTGTAGATACATAGAGCTTGATCTATGTATTAACCATTGGTTATTATTATTATATCACACATTGAACGCTTTTTTGACTTTTAATTATACATTTTGGAAAACTGAGATCCAATAAATTACTTTCTCCAGAGAACAAAACTAATGCAGATAGATTTGGGACAAGAACCCAAGACACCGACTTACGGGATGGTGATCTTTTGTGTAAATAACTGTCAGATATACATATTTGTTCAATTCGACGATCTGGTGCCTGAAATTTGGTAGCCCTGGCATGCTTTAATAGATGCCTTGAAATTGCAGCAGGGGAACTAGCATCCTGTTCATTGAGGACCTAATTGTTTTGAAAACAACTGGTCTCGTTTTTATTGCAAAATATATCTGTAGTTCATTAACTCTCTGAAAAAGACCATTGTTGTGGAAAAGTTTAAAATCCCCTTCTTCCCTCGGGCTATGAGAGAAGGGCTAAAATGAGGACTTTGTAGGACACATCAGGCGAATACATCATTTATTCTTAATTTATTGAGTGGCTCCGTAGGCATGAATCTCATGCTTATAAATCAGAAGCATCCTTACAAGGTGGGAAAGTCCACGATCTTTGATATTATAACTGGGCTTATTCCTTGTTTTCCAACCTTAGTGACTGCTGAGCATTGGTGCAGCTGGGCAGCACATGGTTATTTAAGTATAAAATTATACACTGCAAAATAAGATTACATTTTCAAGTGTACTTTACCATTGTTCTGGTATTCAGATGTTCTTACAGTGACATCAGCATCATCTTCATTTTTGTTGTTGGACAGGGTAAATAACTAGCCCAAGGTTATACCTATATTACTAGATAAGGTAAACCTATATTCCTAGCTTTCACTTTAAAGTTCAAGTGATTTTTCTCCATTGTTTGAACCATGATTGTAGAAATAAATGAACCTTATTGAAGCAAATTACTGTGGACTCTCTTCCTTTCACAAAGTGTGGGTTTGTAGCCTTAAAGCTAAACCTACGCCTTAAGAGATAATTTTCCTAGCAGCCTTAAGGTAAAGGAAAAAATGGTAGACAGGAGGGTGTGGACCAGACTATTCTTGTTCATTGCCAGATATTTGGCCCCATATTAATTTTCAGTAACTTTACTCTGTCACTGTGAAAACCAAAGCCAATAGGGCTCTCCCTTTCCCCCAACTTTCTAAAGGCCCTTTTGAGAACCTCTGGTTTAGATTCCCTGGGAGTAAATGAAAGAACCAAAGGCCACTGATTTTTAATAAGTACTCTTCTCTAAAAGCTTTTGGCACTAAATTCACCATCTTACCAGTAGAGTCTGAATATTTTTTGTTTTAACCCACCAGTCCCTTTAGCAAAACTATTCTGAAGCCTATAAGGTGAAGAATATTAAAGTAAAAGGGAAATATTCTTACACTTTCCTGAAACTAGGCCTAACATCTATTTAGTAAAAAACACTAAATGCCAGTACATTGGACAAAGTGACTTCAGTGGTTAAGTAGTTTTCCTTCCTTATTTACTTTAATCTATGACTGTCTCCTGAGTTCCTTTAGCTTTTTTATAGTGCAAATACCTTACACTTAAGATCGGGCTCACTAAAAATGCGTATATATAATTCTGAAAGTTTATAAAATTGGACCTTCAATACAAAATGCAAAATAATCAGAAGAGCAAAAGGACAAAATAGGGGCCTTAAAACAATACCCAAAGGGAGGCCTTACAGCCATACCAATAATGTGGGAATTGATCAAACTCAAAGTTAACGATCCATGAGAAGTCAGAGAGGAGAATTAATGTGGCTGTGCAGTGGCAAAGCCTGGTGCTGCTCCCATGTACGTGAGACTCCAAGTGAGCCCTTGTATATATGAATAATGCTTTAAAAGTTGAAATCAAGTCAAATTTCTCACAATATACAACTGAACGTCTTTCCATTGTGCTCTTAATCCTGTCTCTTAAAATTAAATGGAAAAAGAAAAAAACACCCATAAACCTTGCTACCTATCTGTGAATAAAGTCTTCTTTGCCTGACTTGTCTGAGTGTTCTGTCTCAGTGGACTCAAGCAACAGGTTGAGAACCTTTAGGATGGTCTTTGGATTAGAGAGGGGCAGTGACAGTTGAATATAGGTTATGGATTAGGAGTTAATGTTTATGTAATAAAAGTGGAGACAACTTTACCCTCTGGAGCATTCTTTTCTGGGAAATTTGGCCAGACCAAGAAAATATCTAAAAATGATAACATTCAGAATTTCCCAATAAAAGAGTCCAGCTAGATCTTCCTACTGTGAAGTCTACAATAGAAAAACTATGTGTATGTGCTTCTAAAAAAGCTTTTAATCTACCACTTATAATACGAACAGATAGAGAAAAAAATAAACAAGCATCTTGGAGGAGACAGATTTTATAAAGATTAAGGGGAACTTTAAAATAAGTGTTATTACTAAATTCAGAGTTAAGAAAAATATGTTGCATCCATGGAAAAATAATGGGATGCTGTGTCAAACAAACAAGCAGAGAATGAATTATTCTTAAAAACTAAAATAGTAGAAATATACAATTGAGAAAAACTTGAAAGATAAAAATATTCTCAGAAATAGAGCAAAACAAATTTTTTAAAAGAATCTAAGACACAAAAAATTTTTAGAAGTTAATATAAGACAATAGAGAACCACTTTAGGAGATGTAACATCAAACTGACAGAAAATCTGGAAAGAGACAATAGAAAAACTAGAAAGTAGGAAATGATAATTCAAGAAAATTTGTCAGAAATGAAGAATATCAATTTCCAGATTATGCCCAGCACAATAGCCAAAAATCAGCTAACACAAAGGTATATAATTATTCAATTTCAGGACTTGAAGGCAAAGGAAAAGGATTCTAAAAGCTTCCAGAAAGAATATAAACATGATCAATAATTAGAAAGGCTTGTGATGTATGGAAGTTACACTAAAGCTAGAGGACAATGCAGAAATGCTTTCAAGATGTGGAGAAAAAATAATTTTGAATCAATAATTACTAAACCCAGCAAAGCTGTACCAGTCAAGTGTGAGGGTAGACTAAAGATATTTTCAAACTTGAAATCTTTCAAGTATAGTCATACATCATTTAACGACAGGGAAACGTTTTGAGAAATGCATCTTTAGGCAATTTCATTGTTGTATGAACACCATAGAGTGTACTTACACAAACCTAGATGATGTTGCCTGCTACACACCAAGGCTAGAAGCTATGGCCTACTGCTCCTAGGCTACAAACCTGTACAGCATGTTACTGTACTGAATACTGTAGGTAATTGTAATATCATGATTAGTATTTGCATATCTAAATAAAGAAAATACTATATAAAATATTATAGATAACACACTGTATAGAACACTTACCATGAATGGAGCTTATAGGACCGATGTTGCTCTGGGTGAGTCAAAGAGTGGGTGGTGAGTGAATGAGAAGGTCTAGGATATTACTGTACACTACTATAGACTTTATAAACACTCTACATGTAGGCTACACTAATTGTATGAAAACATTTTTCTTTCTTTAAAAATAAATTAAAATGAATTTACTCTAACATTTTTACTTTATAAACGTTTAACTTTTTTTAACTTTTTCACTCTTGTAATAGCACTTAGCTTGAAACACCAACACATTGTATAGCTGTATGAAAATACTTTTTTACTATACTTATTTTATAAGCTGCTTTCTATTGGTAAAGCATTTTATTATTATTATTTACTTTTTAAACATTTTTAAACATAAACACACATATTAGCCTAGGCCTACTATGGGTCAAGATCATCAGTAATCTGTCTTCTACCTGCACATCTTCTGTTTTCTACCTGCACATCTTTTTTCCATTGGAAGGTCATCAGAGGCAAAAGCATGCATGGAGCTGTCATTTCCTGTGATAATAATGTCTTCTTCTGGAATAGCTACCCAAGAACCTGCCTGAGGGTTTATTACAATTAACTATTTTTCATGTAAGTAAAAGAAGTACACTCTAGAATAATAATACGCAAGTATAGTGTAGTAAATACATAAACCAGTAACATTGTCATTTATTATCATTGTTAAGTATTATGCATTATACGTGATTGTATGTGCTATACTTGTAAACAGCTGGCAGCTAGTTTGTGTAAACTGGTTTGTTTACACCAACATCAGTACAAACCATGAGTAATGCATTGGGCTAGGATGCTGCTTTCCAGCTCCATTATAATTTTATGAGTCTACTGTCTATATATGGTTCATTGTTAACCAAAACGTCTCTGTGTGGTACATGACTGTAATTTATCGCCCATGCTGTCTTTTTTACAAAGCTACTGGAAAAGTTGTTTCACCTAATGAGAGAGTAAATCAAGAAAGAGAAAAACAGGATGCAGGAAATAGAAGCTCCAACTCAGAAAAGAGAGAAAGAGATTGCTCCAGGTTGAAATTGAAGGTAAATTTCAGGATCATGGAATTTCCAAGGCACGGATCGCAACCAATCTAGTTGGAGCAGATCAAAGGCCTCTGAAGAGTTGCATTCAGGAACTTGATACGATTTTTATGAATTTCGAACAACTCAGGAAGAGTTAGGACACAGAAGACTAAACCAACAAAAAACAGTACCATTAATACCAACAAAGTATACAGAGAGTTGCTCAAGAAAAGAAAAATAATTCTAGTGTAAAATGTAGCCCAGTCAGAATTTAAAAATATATAATAATAATGTAAACCTTGAATATTGCTCTAACTAAAGTTAAAACTCTCTTTGAAGTATGCAAACATTTGTGCAGTAGTGAGGGTTAGACAGTGAAAATAATCCTAAATTCACATTCCCCATTGTGGAAAATCAACAAATTGACATTTAACTTTTTTTAAAGCATCAATATTACAACGTTATTTGATAATATGTAGGTAAAGAAACATCTACAAATGTTGAAAGTGAACTCTGAGGTGTGGGAAATGCAGTTGTTAGGGAGAGAGGTGATGGATTTCTATTTCACAATTTTAATGGAAATTTTTGGCTCATTCAACCCTGTGTGTGTATATACACTTATGTATATGTCTATATAAATATCTATCTGCTGAACATAAAAAATTAATTATAAATTTAAGAAGAGTTAATGCTGGTTATGTTTTATTACAGCATTTTCTCTTGCATTCACCTTGGTCACATTGTCTCATTGTTGGAAACCCTAAGAGTAAATTAATATTGGCATTTGCCACCTATGTTTAAGGATTATTTTATTTTATTTAAAATTGTAAAATTGGATGCTTTATTCTTTATATAATCAATATAATTATTTTAATGTTATTTGTGGGTTAGCTGGCATAGATAGACTAAGGATTGTATTACATTTCTTTAAGTGCTTTCCCTCACAAAACTCATCATTCCAAAGGGCTGCTAGGATAAGTTTGGGCCACTTGTAACTTCTTAAATGATCTCAAGGTGTGCTGATGTTGCATGCAATAGAGAAGAAGTCAACCATGCTTATTGGTAGTACAGAGAAATGAGCCATAAGTGACTTTGGAATCATATTTTCCTACTTTACAGATAATTTGACTTCAGGTAATATTTACTGAACTTGAGATTCACTGGCAGTTTGTTCACTTCTACGAAGTATACAAAATTTTTATGTACAGGTTTTCTAAATTACTCCCATTGCTCTTTATTTCAAGATCTAGCTCATTCTGTCCTTTCTAGATTTGAAAGCTCATTTGAAAATATATTTTCTTTTCACCTCATTATCCATTTATTTTATTTTTTTCTTACTTGCTTTATTATTTTGAAATACTTCACTGAACTTTTTGATACCTGGTTTGTAGGAGAGAGAATCTGCTATTTCAGATTCTTGCTGATATTCCTTGCTGGTATTTTAGAATACAGAAAAAAATATAAAACTATTAGATAATGTTGTACAAGTTATTGATGTAGAAAAGGTAAAATAAAAGCCTGGTCTGTTCTACTTATTGTTCTCTTCATCTTCTCTGGTATATATCTTCTTGGTTTTCCCTAAGTGTTACAACTCATTAAATTTTACTAATCATTTTTTTCTGATTAAGGAGATGACTTACTACTTCCATTATTTCACCATAAAATGGAAACAATAAATGAAAGACTTCTAAAAGATCAGTTAATTTAGGAGACCGATAGTAAATAACATCCTTTTAAAAGAGGCCAATCTTATTATCATGTATTCAATATACTTAAAGAATTTCCAAGCCATTTTGGTCCTTTTTGTTCCTCTAAGAATTAAACACACATACACCCAGAGCCATACACAAATAATTCTTTAAGTATCACCACACTGACCACTGGGTAAGTGTCCCTATTTTTCTCTTTAGCAGTCTACATAGATATACTACATTTGATCCAAGCCAGAAATTTTTACCTATGTTACATCTGAGTTCTAATATATGACAAGAAAGAAACTAGGTCTTGCCAGGACCTACATCATCATGATTACAAATTTTTCACTATTGGTTCTATAATTCTTTATTTTTGTAATTTCAGCAACATGGTTATTTAAGTAAACAAAAATATTCATAATTGAAGACTATGGATGATAGTGACATCCTTATATTCCTCCGTGCATTTAGATTTTTTCTCAATTTTATATTAGGTATTTGAGGGAAAAAAAAAGCTTGCTTTACATACTGAAGTAGTTAATGGGTAATCACAAAATTTTAGGTGAAAGGACACATGTCATCCTGAATTTAATAATAAGGATAAGAACAGCACCAAGTTACAATCTTTTAATGGCCCAGCTATAAGAAGTTGTGTAATATGAATAGATATTTTAAGGGAAACTATAATATTTCCATAAACATTATCCTGGCTATGCAAGTCAATGAATCAACTTCTAATTGTTAAAAAATAACACATTTTAGTGTAATCATAAGTTTTCTTTAAATTTTATTTTTATGATAGTTACATTTGCACATATTTAAAAGGGTCAAGTGGTTTTACAAGTCTTATTAAGAAAAATAGCAATTGCCCCTACCCTTTCTTCCATTCACATTTTCTCAGAGGCAACCTTCAACTGTTTCAGCTGTTACTTCTGGTATTTTTCCTCTGCTGGTATAAGTAAAAATAATAAGAACAATTGTTGATAACAAGAAGAATATAATATTTCTATTTCTTAATCTTTTCCACTTTCTACAATTGAAGAAAAGGATTGAGCTCTTTCACTTACTAAGTTCCAGAGATAAAACATACATACTTCCCAATTCTCTATCTTCACTCTATAATTATTGGATAATTTTGATTGGGAATATTCAGGAAAAATTATTAAATGTATGCAAGCAGTGTTCACAGGTAAGCTATGTATAAACTGTGACTACTTCCCCCTCACCCCCTTTTTTTTTTTTTTTTTTGAGACGGAGTCTCGCTCTGTCGCCCAGGCTGGAGTGCAGTGGTGCAATCTCGGCTCACTGTAAGCTCCGCCTCCCGGGTTCACGCCATTCTCCTGCCTCAGCCTCCCGAGTAGCTGGGACTACAGGCGCCCGCCACCAAGCCCGGCTAATTTTTTGTATTTTTAGTAGAGATGGGGTTTCACTATGTTAGCCAGGATGGTCTCCATCTCCTGACCTCGTGATCCACCCGCCTCGGCCTCCCAAAGTGCTGGGATTACAGGCGCGAGCCACCGCACCCAGCCCTACTTTCCCTTTTTAAAGCATTTTTTTTCCTATGTAGTTAATAATCATCTTATTCGTCGTTAGCTTTATTTTCTATATACTAACCGATGAAAGATGCCCAAAGTCTCCCAGTTACATAAGTAATTCTATCATCCTAATTTTCTTATAGAATATCTTCCTGGAGCCTTCTAAGCTTCTCCATTCTTGGTCTTTCTGTCCAATGAATTGCTGCATTCCTGGTACCTCCTATCATCTTCATCATGGAGCTTTTCTTTGCCTTTATATTTGCCTTAATAAAAAGGCAAAGAAAATCTTATCTCCTCGATCCCATATCTCCCTTTTTCTTGGTTATTTTCTCATTTTCATAGAGCACTCCTTTAGAAGTTTCTCATGAAGTTTGCATGGCAGCTAAATTTGTGAAACTCTTGAAAGTACGAAAGTGTCTTCAGTCTCTCCTTACCATTGATCTGTCATTTAGGGTAGGAAAAGGAAACAAGAGGCAAATCTTTTTAACCTCAGTTAAAAAATAATGTCTTCATTGTATTTTAGCTGCTAGCTCTGCTCTTAAGTGGTCTAAAGCCAATATGCTTTCTCATTGCTTAAATGTGACATATTTTGTCTTTCTGAAAGTGTTAGAATCTTCTATTTAATCCACGGTTCTGAATTTACACTCTGAAGTGCTCTGGGGTAAACTCTTATTCCACTTAATGGGTTATTAATAGAATCTTTCAACTTTGGAATTCATGTATTTTCGTTCAGATAAGTTTTCTTGATTATTTAATGATTTACTGTGCTCTGTTTTATCATTTGTATGTTATGCCTTTTGGGCTGACTCACTGCTTTTCATATAAATCTCATATAACTCATCTTTTTGTCACATTGAAACTGACCCAATAGTCCCATAGACTGTTCTTTTGGATAAACATAGAAATTGACCTTTCTCGTCTTAAAGCTTGAAGCTTACATGTGTTTTATGTTAGTTCCTTCCTCAGCAAAGGACCCTCAGGCCTCTGGAGAAAAAAAAGTATCAAAGAACTGAAACTCATGAGATCACCACAGCCAGACAACGAGACTTTGGACCCGTCATTCATCCTGATTGCTTCTTTGCCCCTCCCTAGTTCCTGTTTTCTTACACATATTGTATTTTTTTCCCTGCTATATAAACCCCGAGTTTTCGTGTTCAGGCAGATGGATTTGAGGTTGAGCTCCCATCTCCTCAGCTGCAGCACCCAATTAAATCCTTCTTCCTTGGCAATACTTTCTGTGTCAGTGATTGGCTTTCTGTGCTGTGAGCAGCAGGACCTAGACTGAAACCCTGGTGTTTCGGGAATAACTTTGCTCTTCTTTCTGGACTATTTTTACATCTTTTTACAAAAAAATTCATCTAAAAAAATGGGATACACGTGCAGAATGTGCAGGTTTGTTACATAGATATACATGTGTCACGGTGGTTTGCTGCACCTATTGACCTGTTCTCTAAGTTCCCTCCCCTCACCCCCAACCCCCAACAGACCCTGGTGTGTATTGTTCCACTCTCTGTGTCTGTGTGTTCTCAATGTTAAACACCCACTTATGGGTGAGAACATGTGATGTTTGGTTTTCTGTTCCTGTGTTAGTTTGCTGAGGATGATGGCTTCCAGCTTCATCTATTTCCCTGCAAAGGACATGATCTCATTCCTTTTTATGGCTGTATAGTATTCCATGGTGTATATATACCACATATTCTTTATCCAGTCTATCGTTGATGGGCATTTGGGTTGGTTCCATGTCTTTGCTATTGTAAATAGTGCTGCAGTAAACATATGTGTGCATGTGTCTTTATAGTAGAATGATTTATATTCCTTTGGGTGTATACCCAGTAATGGGATTGCTGGGTCAAATGGTATTTCTGGTTCTAGATCCTTGAGGAATAGCCATACTGTCTTCCACAATGGTTGAACTACATTCCCACCAACATTGTAAAAGTGTTTCTATTTCTCCACATCCTTGCCAGTACCTATTGTTTCTGGACTTTTTAATAATTGCTGTACTGACTGGCGTGAGATGGCATCTAATTGTGGTTTTGATTTGCATTTCTCTAATGATAAGTGATGTTGAGCTTTTTTTTCATATGTTTGTTGGCTGCATAAATATCTTTTCTTGAGACCTGTCTGTTCATATCCTTTGACTACTTTTTGATGGGGTTGTTTGTCTTTTTCTTGCAAATATGTTTACATTCCTTGTAAATTCTGGATATTAGGCCTTTGTCAGATGGGTAGCTTGCAAAAATTTTCTCCCATTCTGTAGGTTGCCTGTTCACTCTGAAGATAGTTTCTTTTGCTGTGCAGAAGCACTTTAGTTTAATTAGATTCCATCTGTCAATTTTGGCTTTTGTTGCAATTGTTTTTGGCTTTTTTGTCATGAAGTCTTTGCCCATGCCTATGTCTTGAATGGTATTGCCTAGGTTTTCTTCAAGGGTTTTTATGCTTTTGCATATTATGTTTAAGTCTTTAATCCATCTTGAGTTAATTTTTGTTTAAGGTGTAAGGAAAGGGTCCAGTTTCAATTTTCTGCATATGGCTAGCCGGTTTTCCTAGCGCCATTTACTGAATAGGAGATCCTTTCCCCATTGCTTGTTTTTGCCAGGTTTGTCAAAGATCAGATGGTTGTAGATGTGTGGTGTTATTTCTGAAGCCTCTGTTCTGCTCCTTTGGTCAATATGTCTGTTTTGGTGCCAGTACCATGCTGTTTTGCTTACTGTAGCCTTGTAGTATAGTTTGAAGTCAGGTACCATGATGCCTCCAGCTTTGTTCTTTTTGCTTAGGATTCTCTTGGCTATACAGAGTCTTCTTTGGTTCCATATGAAATTTAAAGTAGTTTTTTTTTTTTTTAATTCTGTGAAGAATGTCAGTGGTAGTTTGATGGGAATAGCATTGAATCTATAAACTACTTTGGGCAATATGGTCATTTTCATGATATTGATTCTTCCTATCCATGAGGATGGAATTTTTGTTTGTTTGTGTCCTCTCTTAGTTCCTTGAGTAGTGTCTTGTAGTTCTCCTTGAAGAAGTCCTTTGCATCCCTTGTTAGCTGTATTCCTAGGTATTTTATTCTCTTTGTAGTGATTGTGAATGGGAGTTCACTCATGATTTGGCTCTCTGCTTACCTATTGTTGGTGTAAAGGAGTGCTTGTGATTTTTGGGCATTGATTTTGTATCCTGAGACTTTGCTGAAGTTGCTTGTTAGTTCAAGAAGTTTTTGGGCTGAGATGATGAGGTTTTCTAAATATAAATTCATCTTATCTGCAAACAGAGACAACTTGACTTCCTCTCTTCCTATTTGAATACCCTGTATTTCTTTCTCTTGCCTGATTTCCCTGGCCAGAACTTCCAATACTATGTTGATTAGGAGTGATGAGACACGGCATCCTTTTCTTGTACAAGCTTTCAAAGAGAATGCTTCTGGCTTCCCAATAAATATGATATTGGCTGTGGGTTTATCATAAATAGCTCTTGTTATTTTGAGATATGTTCCATCAATACATAGTTTATGGAGAGTTTTTAACATGAAGGGATGTTGAATTTTATGAAAGGCCTTTTCTGCAGCTATTGAGATAATTATGTGGTGTTTGTTTTTGGTTCTGCTTATGTGATGGATTACATTTATTGATTTAAGTATGTTGAACCAGTCTTGCATCCCAGGCATGAAGCCAACTTGATCGTGGTGGATAAGCTTTTTGATGTGCTGCTGGATTCGGTTTGCCAGTATTTTATTGACGATTTTCACATCAATGTTCATCAGGGATATTGGCCCGAAGTTTTCTTTTTTTGTTGTGTCTCTTCCCGGTTTTGGTGTGTCTCTTCCCGGTTTTGGTGTGTCTCTTCCCGGTTTTGGTGTCAGGATGATGCTGGCTTCATAAAATGAGTTAGGGAGGAGTCCCTCTTTTTCAATTGTTTGGAATAGTTTCAGAAGGAATGGTACCAGTTCCTCTTTGTATTTCTGGCAGAATTCAGCTGTGAATCTGTCTAGTCCTAGGGTTTTTTTGGTTGGTAGTCTATTAATTGTTGCCTCAATTTCAGAGCTTCATATGGTCTATTCAGAGACTCAACTTCTTTCTAGTTTAGTCTTGGTAGAATGTATACATCCAGGAATTCATCCATTTCTTCTAGGTTTTCCAGTTTATTTGTGTACAGGTGTTTATACTACTCTCTGATGGTAGTTTGTATTTCTGTGGGATCAGTGGTGGTATCCTGTTTATCATTTTTTATTTTGTCTATTTGATTCTTCTGTCTTTTATTCTTTATTAGTCTAGCTTGTGGTCTATCTAGTTTGTTAATTTTTTTTCAAAAAACCAGTTCCTGGATTTGTTGATTTTTTTGGAGGATTTTTTTTGTCTCTGTCTCCTTCAATTCTTCTCTGATCTTAGTTATTTCTTGTCTTCTGCTAGTTTTGGATGAGTTTGCTCTTGCCTCTCTAGCTCTTTTAATTGTGATGTTGGGTGTCGATTTGAGATCTTTACAGCTTTCTGATGTGGGCATTGAGTGCTATAAGTTTCCCTCTTAACACTTCTTTAGCTGTGTCTCTGAGATTCAGGTACATTGTCTCTTTGTTCTCATTGGTTTCAAAGAAGTTCTTGATTTCTGCCTTAATTTCATTATTTACCCAGAAGTCATTCAGGAGCGGATTGTTCAATTTCCATGAAATTGTGTGGTTTTGAGTGAGTTTCTTAATCCTGATTTCTAATTTGATTGCACTGTAGTCTCAGAGACTGTTATGATTTCCATTCTTTTGCATTTGCTGAGGAATGTTTTACTACCAATTATGTGGTCAATTTTAGAATAAGTGCCACATAGCACTGAGAAGAATGTATATTCTGTTTATTTGGGGTAGAGATTTCTGTAGATATCTACTAGGTCCACTTGATCCAGTGCTGAGTTCAAGTCCTGAATATCCTTGTTAATTTTCTGTCTTGTTGATATGTCTAATACTGACAGTTGGTATTAAAGTCTCCCACAATTATTGTGTGGGAGTCTAAGCCTCTTTGCAGGTCTTTAAGAACTTGTTTTATAAATCTGGGTGCTCCTTTATTGGGTGTGTATATATTTAGAATAGTTAGCTTTTTTTGTTGAATTTTTCCCTTTACCATTATGTAATGCCCTTCTTTGTCTTTTTTGATCTTTGTTGGTTTAAAGTCTGTTTTTTGTCAGAGACTAGGACTGCAACCCCTGCTTTGTTACCCTGGAGATAGGGTCTTGCTCTTCACCTAGACTGGAGTACAGTGGTGTGTTCTTAGTGCACCGCAACCTTGAACTCCTGGGCTCAAGTGATCCACCCCTCAGACTCCTTAGTAGCTAGAGCTGCAAGTGTGCACCACCACACCCAACTAATTAATTAATTAATTTTTTTTTTTCCTAGAGATGAGATCTCACTATATTGACCAGGCTGGTACCAAACCCCTAACCCCAAGTGATCCTCCTGCCTCAGCCTCCCAAAGTGCTGGTTTTATACTTTGGGGTTATGCACCCAGACTCATTTCTTACATTTCAGGAATTCTGAGGCACCACTAGATTGCTTCCTGGCTTTCCCACTGCTGCATAAGTGTTGAGTATCTTTGGGCCTTCTAAGTCCATGATCACTTGTTCTTGTACATTCCATACTCCAAAAAGTTGTGCCTAATATGCTTTGATTTATACTGTTTATTTTTGTGAGTTATTTTTTAAAATCAATTTACTTTTATTTTTTAGAAGTTTTGTGAGGGACCAGAAATAAATATATATAGACAAATTGTCCTCTTTAAAGGACAGTTTGAGTGGTATATATTTATTCCAATATAACTATATGCATGTATACATATTATGTATATGTATAAATAAAATGTAAAATGTTTATCAACCTACTTAAATGACCATTTTTGAACCCCACATAAGAGTTAATTGTGTAGCTATTTGTCATTTCTTTCATTACCTTTTTTCTACCTTTGAGATAGTCTTAGAACTCCTTTGTTTTGCTGAACTAGGAAATAGATAGAAATTAAGAAATTAACAGAATTGATAAAATAAATTGATGTTTGCTTGTTTATTTCTAATTCTTATGATCATTCAGCAGCGTAAGTATTGCCTCCATTTTAAATATAGGGAAACTCAGGCTCTAAGATAATTTGCCTAAATTTTTCAAAATAGTGTGACTGGAATATAACAAGACTGAAATCTAACTAGCTGGAAATGTTGTAGCATTTATACACAAGAAACACATATATGCACATGTATGTAATGACTATATAAGTCATTCTATAAGAAACTTATTTTAAAAAATAAAAGCCCATCAGAGGGGATTACAGCTCATGCTTGTAAGCCCAGCACTTTGGGATGCCAAAGTGGGCAGAACACCTGAGTCAGGAGTTTGAGACCAGTCTGGCCAACATGGTGAAACCCCGTCTCTACTAAAAATACAAAAATTAGCCAGGTGTGGTGGTGTGTGCCTGTAGTCCCAGGTACTTTGGAGGCTGAGAGAGGAGAATCGCTTGAACCGGGAGGCAGAGGTTGCAGTGAGCTGAGATTGTGCCACTGCACTCCAGCCTGGGTGACAGAGTGAGACTCTGCCATCTCAAAAAAAAAAAAAAAAAAAAAAGCCCATCGGTGGTTTTCTATGTAATTTTTTAAAGTGAGGACTTGCGAAGATCTTTAGGGAAAAGAGTTGTTGAAAAGGAATATTTAAAAAGTTGATGATTGTGTGCCATGTAATATAACATGCTTATCTATCTTCCAACAAAATTGACAATATTTATAAATACTTATGGGTTAGATTTTATGACTTTATGCTAAAACAATGAGAGAGATTATATTCAAATGTACCAAATATATTAAAAGTACACTATTTTGAAAAGCTTGGCAATTTATTCCATTTCAGTGTTCTCATGATGTGGGATACCTACTTCACTGAATTGTTTAAAGGGTTGGAAATAAAAACCAAATCAATACGAGGAAGGTGGATTCTTAATAATATAACCTCTTATAATATATTAGATTCGCCAAAACTGCTACATGTTGTTAAGTGAATACAAATTCAATCTATGAATTTGGGATGAATTGGACTCACTACACATTCTCCCTTTTATTTTGCCCAAACTCTAATTCTGGCAAGTTACATTGAGCCTTAAGAAGAAGCCCTCTATTCCAACTGCAGTCTATTTCCTTGATATTCTCTTGCCAGAAATAATGAAAAGAATTCATTTTGAGAGTGTTTCTCTAATAGGAAATAGACTACTGTTTAAATTTGTTTTACATTTCTATCTGTGGCACCTCACATATGATTGACAGACAATAGACTCACTGTCAATACTTATTGAGTGAATAGATGAACGAAAAGGTGACCAAGTTAAATCACAGATTTTTCTAGTTAGGCTTTCAACTAGTGTTATTGTTTCCTAACTTATCTTTAAATCTGTAACTTATATTAGGGCGGAGGCCAGCAAATGTTTCTGTAAAGGGTCAGATAATAAATATTTTAGGCATTGTTTCCTAACTTATCTTTAAATTTGTTTTCTAACTTATCTTTAAATCTATAACTTCTATTAGGGCAGAGGTTAGCAAATGTTTCTGTAAAGGGTCAGATAATAAATATTTTAGGCATTTGTTGTAAAATTGTAGACCATTGTAGCCACATGTTCTTTTATTTTATTTTATTTTTTTTGTGAGCAACATGGCTGTTTATTTCACCTGGGTGCAGGTGGGCTGAGTCCGAAAACAGAGTCAGCGAAGGGAGATAGGGGATGGGGTGGGGCCATTTTATAAGATTTGGGCAGGTAAAGGAAAATTACAGTCAAAGGGGGTTTGTTCTCTGGTGGGCAGGAGTGGGGGTTGCAAGCTGCTCAGTGAGGGAGATTTTTGATCCAGGATGAGCCAGGAAAAAGAGTTTCACAAGGTAATGTCATCACTTAAGGCAAGGACAGGCCATTTACACTTCTTTTGTGGTGGAATGGCATCAGTTAAGGTGTGGCAGGGCATATTCACTTCTTTTGTGATTCTTCAGTTACTTCAGGCCATCTGGGCGTATAGGTGCAAGTCACAGGGGATGCGATGGCTTGTCTTGGGCTCAGAGGCCTGACATTCCTGCCTTCTTATATTAATAAGAAAAATAAAACAAAATAGTGTTGAAGTGTTGGGGCGGTGAAAATTTTTGGTGGGTGGTATGGAGAGAGAGAATGGGCGATGTTTCTCAGGGCTGCTTCGAGTGGGATTAGGGGCGGCGTGGGAACCTAGAGTGGGAGAGATTAAGCTGAAGGAAGATTTTGTGGTAAGGGGTGATATTGTGGGGTTGTTAGAAGAAACATTTGTCATGTAGAATTATTGATGATGGCCTGGATACAGTTTTATATGAATTGAAAAACTAAACGGAATAAGAGAAGGAGAAAAACAGGTATTAAAGGTCTAAGAATTGGGAGGACCTAGGACATCTGATTAGAGAGTGCCTAAGGAGATTCAGCATAGCCTTGCCAGCAAAGATTATTTACTTCAAGAGTTTAGAGTGGCGGTTTGGGGATAGCACCAGGAGATATCAGCTGTGATGGCTTGGAGAAACAGTGTAAACCGGCAGTGTAAACAAGAGCAGGGCATGTATGGGTAGTTGAGAACGGTGAATAGGAGTATGACTAGACAGAAGATAGTAGGGATGACAAGTTTTTTGGGGCACAGTCTAAGTTGGTCTGGTGTCTAGAATGAGACTGGGGCCTAATAAAAAGGAGCGTCTATACAGGAGCTTAAATGGGCTGTACCTTGTAGCATTCTGAGGACAGGCCTAAATTCTGAGAAGCGAAAGTGGTAAAAGTATTGTCCAGTCCTTTTTAAGTTGGTGGCTGAGCTTGGTGAGGTGTGTTTTTAATAGACCATTAGTCTGTCACTGAATACTAAGAGCCTGAAAAAATGCTTGGCTGATTTGACTAATAAAGGCTTGTCTGTTATCAGACTGTATAGAGGTGGGAAGGCTAAACTGAGGAATTATGTCTGACAGAAGGGAAGAAATGACTGCAGTGGCCTTCTCAGGCCCTGTAGGAAAGGTCTGTACCTATCCAGTGAAAGTGTCTACCTAGACTAAGAGGTATTTTAGTTATCTTACTCGGGGCATGTTGAGTAAAGCTAATTTGCCAGTCCCGGGTGGGGGCAAACCCTCAAGCTTGATGTGTAGGGAAGAGAGGGGGCCTGAATAATCCATGAAGAGTAATAGAATAGCAGATGGAACACTGAGAAGTTATTTCTTTGAGGATAGATTTCCACGATGGAAAGGAAATGAGAGGTTCTAAGAGACGGGCTAGCGGCTTGTAACCTAAATGGAAGAGGTTATGAAATGATGACAGAATAGAATGGGCCTGTGAGGCTGGAAGGAGATATTTTCCTTGGTCTAAGAACCATTTGCCTTGTGTGGGAAGAGATTGATAGGTGGAAGTTTCAGGGGGGGGAGTAGGTGGGAGTGACTGAAGTGAAGGAGAAAAACTGGCCGTGAGGGACAGAAGTTGGAGAGCTAGCTGCTTGTCTAGCCACCTTATCAGCATAAGCGTTGCCTAGAGCAGTGGGATCTGACGCCTTTTGATGCCCTTTGCAGTGAATGACCCCAACTTCCTTTGGAAGTAAAGCGGCCTTGAGCAGAGTTTTTATTAAAGAGGCATTAATGATGGAGGACCCTTGTGTAGTGAGGAAATCTCTTTCAGCCCATGTCACTGCATGGTGGTGCAGAATATGAAAGGCATATTTAGAATCAGTAAGATATTGACATGTAGTCCTTTTGCAAGAGTGAAGGCTTGAGTTAAGGCAACTAGTTCGGCTTGCTGAGAGGTAGTGGAGGGGGGCAGAGCAGTAGCCTCAATGATAGATGTGGAAGATACTATAGCATAGCCTGCCTTTGCTGGTGTGTGGCGATTAGGCCTGATGGAACTGCCATCACTAAACCAAGTGTGATCAGGGTGAGAAACAGGGAAGAAGGAAATGTGGGGAAATGGGGTGAACATCAGGTGGATCAGAGAGATGCAGTCATGAGGGTCAGGTGTGGTATCCGGAATAATGTGGGAGGCTGGATTGAAGTCTGGGCCAGGAACAGTGGTAATTGTGGGAGACTCAACAAAGAGTGAGTATAGCTGAAGGAGCCAGGGAGCAGAAAGTATATGTGTCAGGTGTGGGGAAGAAAATAGATTTTGGAAATTATGAGAGCTGTAGAGAGTGAGTTGAGCATAGTTTGTGATTTTGAGGGCCTCTAAAAGTATTAAAGCAGTGGCAGCCACTGCATGCAGACATGAGGGCTAGGCTAAAACAGTAAGGTCAGGTTGTTTGGACAGAAAGGCTACAGGGTGTGGTCCTGGCTCTTGTGTAAGAATTCTGACCACGCTAACCATGCCTAGGAAGGAAAGGAGTTGTTGTTTTGTAAAAGGTGCTGGGGTTTGAAAGATCAGTCGGACACGATTGGCAGGGAGAGCAAGTGTGTTTTTATGAGAATTATGCTGAGATAGGTAACAGGTGAGGAAGAAATTTGGGCTTAACTGAAGTAATGGGGGCTGTCTGTGAAGCTTTACAGCAGTACAGCTTAGGTAATTTGCTGAGCTTGATGGGTGTCAGGGTCAGTCCAAGTGAAAGCAAAGAGAGGCTGGGATTAAGGGTGCAAAGGAATAGTAAAGAAAGCATGTTTGAAATCTAGAAGAGAATAATGGGTTGTAGAGGGAGGTATTGAGGATAGGAGAGTATACGGGTTTGGCAAGATGGGGTGGATAGGCAAAACAATTTGGTTGATAAGGCGCAGATCCTGAACTAACTTGTAAGGCTTGTCTGGTTTTAGGACAGGTAAAATGGGGGAATTGTAAGGAGAGTTTATAGGCTTTAAAAGGCCATGCTGTAGCAGGTGAGTGATAACAGGCTTTAATCTTTTTAAAGCGTGCTTCGGGATGGGATATTGGCATTGAGTGGGGTAAGGGTGATTAGGTTTTAATGAGATGGTAAGGGGTGCATGATCGGTCACCAAGGAGGGAGTAGAGGTATCCTGTACTTGTGGGTTAAGGTGGGTGGATACAAGAGGAGGATGTGAAGGAGGCTTTGAACTGGGTGAAAAGGTGGCAATGAGGCATGGCCGTAGCCCAGGAATAGTCAGGGAAGCAGCTGATTTAGTTAAAGTGTCTCGGCCTAATAAGGGAACTGGGCAGGTGGGGATACTAAAAAGGAGTGCTTAAAAGAGTATTGTCTAAGTCAGCACCAGAGTTGGGGAGTTTTCAGGGGTTTAGAAGCCTGGCCGTCAATACCTACAACAGTTATGGAGGCAAGGGAAACAGGCCCTTGAAAAGAAGGTAATGTGGAGTGGGTAGCCTCCGTATTGACTAAGGGGACGGACTTACCCTCCACTGTGAGAGTTACCCAGAGCGTCTGTGATGGTCCTATAGGCTTCCGAGGTGATTGGGCAGTGTCAGTCTTCAGCTGCTAAGCCGAGAAGATCTGGGAAGGAGTCAGTCAGAAAGCCTTGGACCAGAGTCCCAGGGGTTCTGGGAGTGGCTGCCAGGTGAGTTGAACAGTCCGATTTCCAGTGGGGTCCCACACAGATGGGACGTGGTTTAGGAGGAATCCCGGGCTGCAGGCATTCCTTGGCCTGGTGGCCAGATTTCTGCCACTTGTAGCAAGCTCCTGCGGGAGGCAGGCCTGGAGGAATGCCTGGCCACTGCGGTTCAGGTGTTTGGAAGTTCTTTTGTGCTGAAGCTATGGCTGGGGTTTGTCTCAGAGTGGAGGCAAGGAATTGCAACTTTTTTCTATTATTGTACACCTTGAAGGTGAGGTTAATTAAGTCCTGTTGTGGGGTTTGAGGGCCATATTCTAATTTTTGGAGTTTTATTTAATGTCCGGAGCAGATTGGGTAATAAAATGTATATTAAGAATAAGATGGCCTTTTGACCTTTTAGGGTCTAGGGCTGTAAAGCGTCTCAGGGTTGCTGCCAAAGGAGTCATGAACTGGGCTGGATTTTTTATATTTGATGAAAAAGAGTCTAAATGCTAACTGATTTGGGAGAGGTCAGATAAAGAAAAAGGAGTATTAACCTTGACTATGCCTTTAGCCCCAGCCACCTTTTTAAGAGGAAATTGCTGGGCAGGTGGGGGAGGGCTAGTCACTGAATGAAACTGTAAGCTGGACCAGGTGTGAGGAGGGGAGGTGATAAAAGGATTATAGGGTGGAGGAGCAGAGGCTGAGGAAGAATTGGGACCTAGCTCGGCCTGGAGAGGAGGGGAGAGGTCAGATGGGTCTGTAGAAAAGGAAGATTAGAAAGACTCAGCGACGCTTCGGGCTGGGACTGAGGGGACAGGCGGGAGGGAAAGGAGGAAGATTTGGGACGAGTTGCATTGGGCACAGAGACTAGGAAGGCACAGATGTGTAAAAGAATGCCAGGATGTCAGGCACCTCAGACCGTTTGCCTATTTTACGACAAGAATTATTTAGATCTTGCAGGATGGAAAGATTGAAAGTGCTGTTTTCTGGCTATTTGGAACTACTGTCGAGTTTGTATTGGAATCAAGTGGCATTGCAGAAGAAAATAAGGCATTTAGGTTTTAGGTCAGGTGTGAGTTGAAGAGGTTTTAAGTTTTTGAGAACACAGGCTAAGGGAGAAGAAGGAGGAATGGAGGGTGGAAGGTTGCCTATAGTGAAGGAGGCAAGTTTAAAGAAAAGAGAGAGTAGAGACATGGAGTGATGTGGTTCAGGGGTTCTTACCCTCCAGAAAAGCGGGAAAGGGGTTGGGGTGCAGAGATATGAGGTCAGGGCATGGAAATAAGGGATCGGGGCATGGAAATAAGGGATTGGGGCACAGAGATATGAGGTTGGGGTACTTGTCCCTCCCCCAGAAAAGCAGGACTTGCTGCTAAGGGTGAAGGACCAAGGCAGGTGTCCCTGTGTGGTCTGACACCTCTGAAACGTGGGTGAATAATCAGACAGGCATCCCTGCAATGATTAAACACCAAGGGAAGGCTGCCTTCCTAGTCAGTGACTGGCACCAGAGTTTTGGGTCCACAGATAAAACGTGTCTCCTTTGTCTCTACCAGAAAATGAAAGGAATTGAAATTAAGAGAAAGGAGAGATTGAAGAGTGGAAGGAGAAAGTGGTTCAGGGATAGTGAGAGAGGTTGGAGAAGAGAGTAAGAAGAGGCCGCTTACCTGATTTAAAATTGGTGAGATGTTCCTTGGGCTGGTGGGTCTGAGGACCCGAGGTCGTAGGTGGATCTTTTTCATGGAGCAAAGAACAGGAGGACAGGGGATTGATCTCCCAAGGGAGGTCCCCCGATCTGAGTCACGGCACCAAATTTCATGCGCGTCCGTGTGAAGAGACCACCAAACAGGCTTTGTGTGAGCAACATGGCTGTTTATTTCACCTGGGTGCAGGTGGGCTGAGTCCAAAAAGAGAGTCAGCTGCCGTGTGTTCTCTTGCAGTGAGTAAAGTCTGCCATTGTGGCATGAAAGTGGCCAAAGTTAGTATGCATACAAATGCACATGGCTGTGTTCTAGTAAAACTTCAATTATAACCACTAAGGTTTAAAGTTTACATAATTATCACGGGTCACAAAATATTGCTCTTTTGATATTTTAGGGCAATTTAAAAATGCAAAAGTCATTGTTTTCACTCACAGGCTGCTTGGAAGCAGAAAGTGGGAGAGATTGATAGATTATAGTTTTCCAGTTGTTTTGTTAAGGTATGGCTCTTTGTTTAAAAGCAAATAGAGAAAATGCAATGAATCATTTCTTCCAGTTTCCAGCACAGACATATAGCAAATATAAGATATTTCTATTACAAATTACAGTAGCATTTCTTTTTGAACTATTTTCAATAAGATTTTCGTGGTAAATTTGAGATCCAGTTTATTCAAGTTTTATAGTTTCAATATTACGACAATGATGTTTATCAAACATTTTGTTCATCTGTTAAAGTTTTCATTGGATTCAAACAAATCAACTATTATTTTATTTCTTTCACCTTACTCAAAACCCCAATTATCTTTGACTACTCCCTCTCCCTGCATCTCTCCCCCTAACCCCCAAAGACAATTAATTTCTTAATTTTGTCAGTTTTCCTTTTCTTCAAGTCCTAAATGTCTTCTTTTCTGTCCCCACTCACAGCCCAGTTCAGGACCTCATCTGTGGCTGTATTTTGTGAAATAAACATTTTATACACTCGATTTCTCTTCTGTCAATCACCTGTCGCTATAATCCTCTGAAGTGGGAAAATGATGTAAGGAGGGACTTGTTAGGAAAACTGCTATGTACTCTTTTTCCTTACAAGGACAGGGCATAAGGTAGTTGTCAAAATTACAGGACAACTATCTTGGAAATAAATACAAAGAAAATTGTTTTCAATGCCATAGGACTTATGACAGAAAACAAATTATGTGTCTAGGTTGTATTTAACCCTGACCACTTATTCACAGAATTTGCAAAAAAGAAATTGAAAGGAGAAAGATCAAGATATCAGGCTTCAGGGATCAGCAAGAATCCTTTGATGGTATCTCTTCCTGTTTTTAGACTTAACTGCACGAATTTCTCTACATAAAAATCTTCTGATTGGATTCTGAATATTTGACATTGATATTCAGGCACCAGGATTGCTATGGACTGGAAGTTTCTGTCCTCCCTTCCCCCTCACCCCAAATTCATATTTTGGAAACCCTAATCCCTAATGTGATGGGATTTGGAGAAAGCTTTTGGGAAGCACTTAGGCCCTGACGGTGCAGCCCTCACAATGGGATTAATGCCCATATCAGAAGAGATAGGAGATCTCTTCCTCTCTTCCTTCTTTCCTTCCTTCCTTCCATCCTTCCCTCCCTCCCTCCTTCCCTCTTTCTTTCTTTCTTTCTTTCTCTTTATTTCTTTCCCACCTCTGTCTCTATGTCTCTCTCTTTCTCTCTGTCTCTCTCTCCCTCTGTCTCTTTCTCTCTGTCTCTCTCTCCCTACTCACCCATGTGCGAAAACCAGGAAAAGTGATCTCAGGAGACACCAGATCTGGGGGCAACTTGATCTTGACTTCATAGCTTCTGGAAAAAAATAAATGTTGTTGAGCTACTCATAGTATTTTCTCATAGCAGCTAAAACTAAAACAATGGTATTACTTTTGAAGTTTCTTCTACTGAAATTTATTGAACTTTATCAAAGTTAGAAAGTATTGTTAGATGTGAATTAATGGGCAACTTGCAATATCTTTCATGTCCCATTCAAGAACTCTACGCTATAACATTTTCTATTTGCAAATATAAATGTAAACATCCTTATGAAACACCTATTAGATCTAAGGAAGAGGAGACACAGGAGGCTGTCAGATGGCTGTGACACAATGAACACTTAAAACAGGACAGAAAACCTTTGTGGCCCAGACATCCTCCCTGGCTAAGAGCAAGTTAAATATTCAAAGCAATTGACCACATTTTGAGTTTTCCCTGCCCCTAAACAACAGTTGGCTTGGTCTTGCCTTTACATGAATCTGAACTCAAGTGTTCTCTACTTCCAACTTTGATTCTCATTTTTGGATCTTCTAGGATTTGTATTCATAGGTGGTCCTTTCTATTTGCAGACCTTGAGTTTACAGAATTGATTGTTGTTTGACTTTTTTCTTTTACCTCTAGGTAACTCAATCTTCTCCACTTTTCTTTGCCACTTTGTGCCCGGTCCTATAATTCTTAATCACTCTCCAAAACCCTGAGGAAAGAGACACCCCATTATGGAAAGAGAAGTTTATGTGAATGATGTTAGATTTTAATTACTATACATTTGCTTGAAAATTGCCAACGGAGAAGAAGCTAGAGTTTGAAAAGCCAGAAACCTGCTTGACACTATTAATTATTTTGAGTGTCTGAACAAAGTCTTAGAAAGCATATTGATCAGATTCCCAGATGACTCAGTTTTAGGTGGTCTGACTGACAAGAAAGGTCATAAAATAAATATTCATCCTTGAGTAATGGTAGGCTATTTTATTTCCTTGCCTGGATTTTCAACATATCTACTTCCATTGGTTTTTAACAAGAGAATTTATTTTTAAAAATGCAAATTTTTATCAGTATAGGTTGAAATGTTGGACTGAATACAAAAAGATTCTATCCAGAAGAATGATACAAAAATACGCATTTGTGTTTTGTTTTTCAAAATTTGCTAAAAATACAAAATGGTATAGACATGGCTTGTCAGCTAGAAGGGACTGAGCTTAACAGCTGTCAGTATGTGGAAAAAATCTGGAGTTTGTAGACATGAGCTGACTTAAAAACAACAGAACATTAATAATCATAGACTGAATTAATAGAATTGTGGTATCCAGATAAAAGAAAAGACTATTAATGAAAGAAGACTCTCAAATATTTCTCTGCCAAGGCATACTTAAATATGAACACGAATATAGTCTGAATTTCACTCATGATAAGAGAAATTAAAATTAGGGTTATTTTAAAATATATTTTCTTTTGAAGTGACCAAGATTAAAGAGTCTGATATAATGTATCAGTGAGGAAATGGGCGAAATATATATTGTTGATAGTTGTTTACATTTCTAACAGTTTGGGGGAGGACAATTTGGCATCTATCAAATTTGTAAATATGCCTACTCTTTGTGGTCAACTGTGCTGGGAAATATTTTAAATATTTCCTTCCATCCCTATGGGGAGATAAGGATATATCCATACCCAATTGATTTGAACCTTGACCATATGACTTTCTTTGTGAATAGAAGCGACATGTATTATTATTTCCAAGCAGAAACTTTAAGTACCCTCACATGGTTAGTCGTGTCCTCTTTTCCTTCTACCAAAAACCTAGCATGTCCTAGAGAAGGATTACTCCTTTAGTCCAAGCCAAAGTAGCCTGCAATAGAGATGTAACATGAGTGAAAGAGAAATCTTTAATGTTATAAGCTACCAAGAGTTTGACATCATTTGTTATTATGGAATAATTTAGTGTAATCTGGTTCATGTAAGCTATAGCCTTTAACTCAGTGGTTCTACTTGTTTAAATTTATCCTGTAACTATACTCAGGACTATATGAAATGGTATATATACATGGATATCTGTTACTTGTTACTGTATTATATGTAATAATAAACTATTATGACCACCCTAAATGCTCATCAGTATGGAACTGGCCAAATAAAATATAACGCAGTCATATAAAAATATTCTGAAGTTGCAAAAATATTATGAAGTTTCTTTCTATTCACAAAGAAAGTCATATAGTTGAGGCTGACATCAATGGGTTGTGGATATATAATTATCTCCTCATAGGGATAGAAGCAAATATTTAAAATATTTCCCAGCACAGTTGACCACAATGAGTAGGCATATTTATGAATTTGATAGATGCCAAATTGTCCTCCCTAAAACTGTTAGAAATGTAAACAACTATCAATTTTATGTATTAATATGGATTGATCTCAAACATATACTTACAGTTATGTAAATAAGAAGGCAAATATAAAATATGTGTTTATACATAGACTTTCTCTGAAATGAGATAGGAACTTGACTCTGTGTAAGAGAAATGGATGACCAATAAATAAGTTTGAAAGGGTGATTTTTTTTTTTATTGTGTACCCTTTTGTACCTTTGGAATTTTGAATGTATATGAATTTATGTTACATATTTAAAAGAAAAACAAAATGTTAATTACCAAAAGAAGATATAACATTTGATTAGACCATATTTGAATTTTGGAGTTCTGTACTCTCTAATAATTTTAGATTGATTTTATAATCAATCCTGCCTCTATCACTTTGCTGAATATATCACTTGTCCGTTCTACCTACTAAATAACTCTAACCGTTTCTTATGTTCAATCTCACTATATAGCTTTTTTTTCCCAGTGTAGCCCACTTGGATTTTTATGTCTTCTCTGAATTACAGTAAACACAGTTGGTGCCCTGTCTAGAACTACTTACTGGGTTGGTGTGCCCATATTGCAGCTACTGTAAGTGTTGCAGTGATTAACATCTGAATTCTTCTCTGGAGAATTGTCCTTGGCCAGTGGGAAATCTCTTACCCTGAAATGTCTGGGAAGTTATGGAACTGCCCAGAGGACGCTTATAGCTAGAGCTAACTGAATCAAGGGTAAACAGTCTTGTGCATCAAGATGGAACAATTTTGTGGTGCCATTTGCACTCCAGAGCTCCCAATGAGATCAAGACTGAAAATCAAAGATTTGTTCAGTTTATTCTTCTCCATGATCCTAATTTCTTTATTTCCTCACAGATTTCCCCAATTGTTTCATCTTGTCAGCCCATGGGACACTGTATTTACCGACTTAGTACACTGTGTGTGTGTGTGTCTATGTCTGTGTGTGTAGGAGGCCAACATTGTTGTCAGTTGTGGTCAGTAGGGGCTCTCCTTTGTAAGTTGGGCTTTTTATCACAGATCTAAGATTCTTAGCAATGAGAATGATGGAATCCTAGACTAGCAGAGGCCAAGTAACAGTACTTAACTATTAGAAGTCATATTGTATTTATTCATATTTTTGTTTACCATGCACTTTCTTTCTTCCTCATGTTCCGAATTTCTTTCCTTTGTTTTTTCTATTCTGTTTAGCAAATTTCCTTCAGCCATTGTTTTAGTGCAGGTCTGCTGATCACACGTTCCTCAGTTTTCCTTCATCCTAGAGGTTTCTTCTTTATTCCTAAAGGATATTTTCACTGGATAGAGAATTCTGGGATGACCTTTTTTTTTTGCTTTCAACACTTGAAAAATATTGTGATACTTCCCTCTGACCTCCAATGTTTCTGATGAGAAATCTGATATTCAAATTAGTTTTCTCTTTCCCTTTTAGATATGGTGATGGGTTTTCTGTATGCTTTTACAGATTTTTTTGCTTGTTTGCTTGTTTCTTTGTTTTTGAGACAGAGTCTCGCTCTGTCATCCAGGCTGGAGTGCAGTGGCACGATCTCTTCTCACTGCAACCTCCACCTCCCGGCTTCAAGTGATTCTCCTGCCTCAGCCTCCCAAGTAGCTGGGATTACAGGCATGCACCACCAGACCCAGCTAATTTGTGTATTTTTAGTAGAGATGGGATTTCACCATGTTGGCCAGTCTGGTCTCGAACTCCTGACCTCAAGTGATCAGCCCGCGGTGTCCTTCCAAAGTGCTGGTGAAACGGGAAAAGGTCCCTTATTCCCTTCACAGGGAATGCAATGGGAGTGTGGCTCATTTCAGTGCTCTACTGCTCAAACCCCTAGGGGGAGCATGCCGACGGGCAGGTTGTGTGGCTCCAACCCCACACCAGCATCTATTGTTGAGTGTTTGCAGTTCCTGAAGCCCTAGTGTGTGTGTGTTACAGTGTGCTCTTTCAGCTTAGCCATCTGCAGGTGGCTTGTGTGAATCACCTGAATGAGACCCTCTGCCTTGTCACAAGGATGGAGGGCTTTCTGTATCCTGGGTTCCTGCCTTGGTGTTCTGGAAAAATCAGATTACACATGGGTTTGGAGAATGAGTGCAAGGTTTTACTGAGTGGAGGTAGCTCTCAGCAGATGGATGGGGAGCCAGATAGGGATGGAGTGGGAAAGTGGTCCTCCCCTGGAGTCTGGCTGCCCCTAACTAGATTCCTCATTGTCCCACTGTAGATGGCCTGCTGGCATCTGCTGGTGTCTGTCTGTATGCTCTGCCACTCCTCTATTCCTCTTGACGTTCACCGCCTATGTGTTCTTCTGCTGGTGTGTTCCTCTTGATGTCTAGCCAATTGTGTGCATGCCCTCTAGGGCCTCGGGGTTTTTATAGGCACAGGATGGGAGGCATGGCAGGCAAGAGTGGTCTTGGAAAATGCAATATTTGGGTGTGAAAACAGGAGTGCCTGTCCTCACCTAGATTCTTGGGTATAGGCTGGAGGGTGGAGCCCTCACCAGGGACCACACCCTTTTCTACTCAGCGCTTCACTGCCCCCATCCCGTATCACTGGGATTACAGACATGAGCCCAGCCCTGCTTTTGCAGTGTTTTATTTTAGTTTTCAGAAGCTTGATAATGATGTGTCTTGGCATGGATATCTGTGGGGTTGTCATATGGTGTTTGCTTAGCATCTTGAATCTGTAGGTGTATGTCTCATCAAATTTGGGAAGTTTTCAATATTTATTTTTTGTTCGTTTTATTTTATTTTATTTATTTATTTTTTGAGGTAGGGTCTACTCTGCATCCCAGACTGAAGTGCAGTGGCATAATCACAGCTCACTGCAACCTCAAACTCCTGAGCTCAAGCAATCCTCTGGCCTCAGCCTCCCGAGTAGCTGGGACTACAGATGCATGCCACCATGTCCAACTAATTTGTTGTGTCTGTTTTTTGTAGAGATGGGGTCTTACTATATTTCTCAGGCTTGTCTTAAACTCCTGGGTTCAAGCAACCTTCTCATCTTGGCCTCCCCACACTCTGGTATTACAGGCATGAGCCACCATGCCAGGCCCATTATTCCATTAAATACTTTTTCAGCCCCACCTTTTCTCCCCTCTCTTTTCAATTTTTCAGATGACACAAACATTAATTCATGTATTATAATCCTGTAAGTCATGGAGGCACTTTTTGTTTGGTTGGTTGGTTTGGCTTGTTTTCTTTCAGTCTATTTTCTCGCTATTCTTCTATATTCCAGTTCACTGATAGTTTTTTTCTTCCCCTCTATCCTGCTATTGAGCCTATCCACTAAGTATTTTATTTTGTGTGTTGTATTTTTCCGTTCTAAAATTTCCATTTTGTTCTTCTTTATTTTTTCTTTGTCTTTGTTGAGACTTTCAGTTTTTTTGCTGGTATTTTCTAGTTTTCAGTTAATTTCAAGTATGTTCATCATTGCTTTTAAAACAAATGTATTGTGACTGCGTCAAAATCTTTGTCAAATAATTCTAACATCTCTGTTATCTTGATGCTAGCATGTTCACTCTGGCTTTTAGTATGAGTTATTTTTTATCAAAATGTGCACTTTTAAAATGTTAAGACACAGGATCTCATTTTAACCTTCTGCTGTCGCTTGATTTCTCCAACAGCGCTCCAGAGTCTGTCTCTTTACTACTGAGTGGAAGTAGAAGTCCAGGTTCCCCACTCAAGTCTCCACTGCCACCTGAGGTGGGGAAACCCTCTTTACTGCTAGGTGGATATGGGAGTTTCAGTCTCCCGCTTGTATATTTTCCAGTGACACCATGCATCATATACAGGTGTCCTTGTTACTAACGGGTGATGTTGAAAGTCCTGACTGTCCCCTGAACCTCCTCTACTAATGCCCAAGGGAGGAATGGGCGAAGCACCTCATTGCTGCTGCACTGGGGTGGAAGTCCAGGCTTACCATGTGTTCTCCATTGACACTGGGATGGGGGCTGGGCTCATTAATACTGATGGGGGTCATGAAGGTCTCAGCTCTCTACTTGGTTTTCTCTGATACCACTCTGTTGGGGCTGTGGGCACACCTTTTTATAGGCAGGAGAGAATGGAGTCAGTGTTACCCATTTAGTCTTTGCTAACATGGAGGATAGGACCAGTTTTTTTACTGTGTTATTTGACTAGGATAGAGCAGTTATTGTCTGAGAAATTGTCCATATTTTTTGTGTGCCCCAAGGTTGTTAGTAGTCTTAGTGGGAGGAATAGGGAAATGTTCATCTATTTCCTCTTCCTGGAAGTAGTCTCAAGACTTAAAAGACAAAAACAAAAACAAACAAACAAAAAAATGGAAAAAAATTCCTCACTGATTTAGGACTCATGCTCCCCCATTCAGTCAAATCCAAATTCTATATTGTATTTCATTCTAGAAACAGAAATCTCCCCACTCCTTTTCATTCCCAAAGGTTTAAAAATAAATCCTCTAGGCTTTTTCCATCCCTCAAACTGATTTTTCTTACTCTGACGTTAATAAATGCTTTCATCAAATGGTACTTGATCAGATGGTTTGTGTGACCTGATAGGGTGACACAGAACCTCTTTTCAAACTGACAGAATATTCAAAGGCTTTACTCTTTCCAGAAGTAAAGCTGCTTTGTAAATGCCAGATTCTTTTAAAATTGTGTTCCTTGCAACTGCATGTATTATTCATCTGACTGAAGTATCCCACACTGTCAAGGGGGAAAATTGCAAGAAATCCATCTTTGAGCTTTCCTTTGATGCTGTGAGAAGATTCAGAATGAGTAGACTGGAAGATGATTGTATTTTTCCTTTACCTTTTGGTTAAACTGATGATATCTGCCGCATGCTTTATATCACCATGTGACATGTCTCCCAGGAGGATGACCCTGAGAGTTTGAGTCACCCAAGAAAAAAGAAGTAAGTCATGAGATCCAAGTGTCACTGAGGAGTTACCCATGCTGACAAATAGCTACACACATTTCTTTAGCTCTGTCCATAATGCTCTTTGAATGGGGCACCAAGCAACTTACTTGATGAAGTAGTAATAGCAGCAGATGCTGCAAAGTGCCTAGATATGTTCTTCCTAGTACACAATTTACAAGGCCAGGTCTTAAATGAGATAGAATAATACAAAGGTAAGACTGGAAAAGCCTTTACTGGTCATGAATCGTAACCTCTTTACCTATCCTGCCACTCTACAGATGAGAAGACCAGGAAGTTTCAGTGACTTGCCCAGTGGCAAATAACGGCAAAACTAAGACTTGTGTCTAGATCCCTAGTTTTAAGCCCTTGTTCTTTTATACACACCATATAGTCGCATATAATGACTTTTAAAATGCTGGCCGATTATTCTAAAGTAGACAGAAAATTATCAAAGTACCATAGAAGTGCAATCTATGGGACCTTTGGGAACTGATTCCCATAAGTCAAGAGTGTGATGACTAAGGCATTCAAAAACACGGAGGAGCTGCAGGAAATGGGCTGTGATTCATTTAGTGGGTAGCACTCTTTTCCTTGTGACAATCTATTCTCAAGTTGTCTTTATGGTCAGCTGGAAAGTGAGCCAAACCTGGACCCCTCTGAGGTCTCTACAAATCACAGAGTACAGCACAAATTTACCCTTCCAAAGTGGGCCTTAGTTGAGCAATAGTTTGGAATTCCTTTCTGATTCAGTTTTGGAGAATGACCTCTAACTGACCTAAATTCTCCTGAAGGCTAAAATTGTATGTAGTTTCCATCTTCTTTTGCTATCCTAAATTATGGAGCTCTTCTGCACAGCTGTTTAAAAATTTAGATTCTATACAGAGTTATCAGGGTACTAGTTGTACATTAAATGGGTTTTTATATGTTTAAATATAACTGACATGCATATGAAGGGTTCAATATGTGTTTATGAGTTCAAACAATCTAGACATGTTTTATGAAGTGCATTTGATGTTAAATGCCACTGTATATAAGTGTGTTATTATTTGCCATCAGAAAAAAAGGATGTAAAAATGCCATATGGAAGCAAGAGACTAAATTTTTTTTTATAATTATGTTTTACTTAATCCTCAAATCAGGGCACCTGGTAAGTAAACATAATATGTGTAACCTGGACCC
Source organism: Hylobates moloch (assembly GCF_009828535.3). Taxonomy (NCBI): domain Eukaryota; kingdom Metazoa; phylum Chordata; class Mammalia; order Primates; family Hylobatidae; genus Hylobates; species Hylobates moloch. The sequence continues at coordinate 55,728,032 of NW_026652279.1, read as the reverse complement.
CCAAAAAGATCCAGATCTCATGATTGTCAGAAACTTGGGGAAACTAAGTTCTCTTAAGAAGATCCATTAGTTCCTCAAAGTCCTTGCTGTGGAAATGATCAGAATTCTCTTAATTTTTACCCTGAGTAATTTTTGAAACTTTTACATCTATTAGACCTTGGTTTTTGCAAAATTTGACAATCTTTCAAATCTAATAGAACATAAAAAGCAATAAATAAATATAGACTGAATAAGTGAAGAAAGCAGGAGTTTATCTGATAGATAATAAGAGGGCCAGTGAGGGGCTTTAATATAAGTTTGTTTGGGGACATTTATCCATAGGTAGCTCTTGCATCTGCCTATTTTCTGAACAAAGGTATGGATAGCTTTGTTCCTTATTGTCTTTTCAAGGATGTTTGTAAGGTAAACAGCCTTGGAAAAGAGAGTGTATGTGTCTCTGTCTAGGGCAGAGGGAAGATTTGTTTGCTCTCCAAGATAATAAAGATAACGTTTCCCTCCAGGATAAAAGTTGGGCAGGTTGACTAGCTAGTCTTTCGGGAGATTGAGATTTTCTTAACCTAGGATTCCTAAGGTGTGACACGTATTCACTACTTGTACAGCATTTCCTTGAGCCATTCTGCATTACCCCCTGGGACTTTGGAGTCAAGGGGGACTAATGGGAACACATAATTATGCCCTCTGTCTCTGACCCAAGGGTCTCATGCCATCTACTAGTATCTATGAAACTGTGGCAAGCTAACATGCTAGCTTGAAAGCAGAGTAAAACCTCAGACTTTTCATAGTTCTTAGTTACAGGTGATACCAACATTCAAATGGTACATTTCCACATCTTACCTATGAGACCTACCTTAGCAATCTAAACTGAGTGCATCTATAAGGAGCCACAAATAAGAACATAGCTAGACAAAGAAACAGGATTAAAAATGATGAAGGTGCTCTACCTCCTGGTCAACTATGGTAATATTTCAACTTAAGACCCTGTCCTATATTTCACATTTTCATCAAAGCCATATATAAATGTTAGAGTGACACTGCTGGTGATCTTGAAAGGGAATGAGAGAGATATTTCCCATATAAATATTGCCATGGGCACAACAATTCTATTCTCTGCTTTCCTAAACTCTGGGTGTTCTTTCAGTGGCTTCCAGCACCCATTGACATTTCCTGTCCAGAACTATAATTTTGTCTTGCTATTCTGGCTCTTTTGTCATAAATGTTAAAACTTTTCTGAATATAGTTAGTAAGAAAAATCAAAGAATGTTGATTTATAGGTTAAAATCTAAGCTCAAAAACACCAAGCCCTACTTTGTCTTTCCTGGTATTAGAAGATAGGGAACTTCTCTGTTTCATAAAATAATACAGATTTGATTGTAAGGATAAATGCACAGGAACAGCTGGATATAGACATATAATTGAAATGAATAAGTTACTTAGAGGAAATGCTTGAACTATGCTGTCGATAGGCTAGCCACTAGTCATGTATGGCTGCTGGGTACTTGAAATGTGGCTACTCCAAATTGTCATGTTATAAGTGTAAAGAAACTGATTTTTGAAGACTGATTACCAAACAAAATGTAAATACTCATTAATATATTTTTATATTGATTTCATGTTGAAATGATAATACTTTAGATATGTTGGGTTAAATAAAATACAATATTAAAATGATTTTTGTTTCTTTTTTACCTTTTATCATGGCTACTAGAAAACTTAAAAATTATATATGTGATTTTTTTTGTATTCTATTTCTATTGGACACTGCTGTACTGGACTATTCCTTGCCATCTACCTTAGTGATATAAACTGAGTAGGGCTATAAGAAATCTTAGGGCTGATCCAATAGTTCTAAACTAAATCATGTCAACTGTTAAACAATTGAAAGACTTAAATCACTTGAAGACTTTCAAATAAAGTGCAGTTTCTTTAGGGCAAAGGTCATTATATTAATAGATTGGCATAACTTTCCTTTTCCCTAGTGACAAGATTAGTATCTCACTTAGCTTAATAATTTTTGTGAGCTGAATGAATAATAAACTCCAGGAAAAAGAAAACCTACAAGTGTGGCATTTTGGAATATGAGGAGATTGTACATATTAATTCCAAACAGGATGCCTGCATATTATGTTACTTCTCTTAGCAGTCGCTTGTAGTCTTCATTTCAGACAGCAGCCTTATGGTGCAATTTATCTTCCCATAGATCTTTCTGTTTTTTTAAGAAATCTAAGCTGGAAATGCTTGTTTTTCTCATGCATATTCACTTCTTTTAGAACACATAGGATAGTAATGGGGGTTAATTAAAGTGAGAATCACTTGTGCACAGATAAGTAAGTTAATAGATTCATAAGCAAAAAAATTTTTTTTTTTTAAGATTGTGGCCTTATAAAGTCATTCAATATGTTTTTGTGTGTAGAGACATAGACAGTTCTAACAGACAGGACAAAGAAGCAGTCTCCATGATGCCCTTGTGCTATCTTCATATCTTGCTTTATCTGCTTGTAGGAAATTCTACCAGTGAACAGGGAGAGATGTTCCCAAAATGTAAGATCCATGGCCATTAGCACTCACATACGTTGTGGCAGAAATTAATGGCTGGCATATGAGAGACAGGGATAAAGAAAGCAGCAGTGTTCTAAGATCTATAAAGCATATTTGGTGTGTTCTTTGTTAGGTTTAATCAATATAGATGCTGGTAAATGAAGGATAATTAATATATAGCATTTATGTTATAAATACTAATATAAACTTACTTTGTGATAAGCCATTTATACGATTTTTAAAGATACTGAAGAGGAGATATGTTATCCTTTTTTTAATAATTAAAAATAGCCTAACTTGAGATTGCACCACTGCACTCCAGCCTGGGCAACAGAGTGAGACTCCGTTTCAAAAAAAAAAAAATAGCCTAACTTTGAGAGAGAGGTTAAGTGTCATGCCTAGAGATAGGCTATGATCTGAGTGTTTTTGTTTCCCCCCAAATTCATATGTTGAAATCCTCACTCCCAAGGTGATAGTATCAGGAGATGGGACTTTGAGGGGGGGGTGATTAGGTCATAAAAGGAATTAGTTGCTTTATCAAAGAGGCGGGAGAGATACTCCTTGCTTATTCCCCTGTGTGAGGACACAGTAAGAAGGCGCTGTCTACAAGCAAGAAAGCTGGCCCTTGCCAGACATGAATGGTGCCTTGATCTTGGACTTCCCAGCTTCCAGAATCGTGGGAAATACATTTTTGTTGTTAATAAGTCACCCAGTCTGTAGTATTTTGTTATAGCAGTCCATTGGACTAAGACAGGACATAAAGCTTGTCAGGAAAAGAGTCAAAATTTGAAACCGTGTCTAGGCTAACTCCAAAGTCCATGCTTTCCATTAAACCAATTCCACCTCCTCTCCAATGTAACAATGGCATTATTATAATAATAATGATAGAGGAAAAACACAAACAGTGTCCACTGCATCATCCTTACGATTACCTGTTGTTTCTGCCTTCCTCCATTTCTGCTTCTCTTCCTCCCACCCTTGCTTCTCCTGATCCGCTTCCCCATCTCCTACTGTGGCTTTTACTATTTCTCATGCTCCCTTTCCTCTCCTTCTCCCCCTAATAATTCTCCCTTTCTTTTTCTGGTTTCATTCATTTTTCCTTCTCTCTTTTCCAGCTTTTATGGCCTAAGCTGCAGTTCTGTCAATGCCCTCTGGGAACCCTGAGGTGTGATAAAGTCTGGTTGCTAAAGCAATGCAAATGGCTATTGCAATAACTCAAGAGGCCAATATAGCCCCAAATTTCCTCAGACTTGAAGATAATTTTTCCACAAAATACTACAGATGTTCTGTTAGCATAGAATCCTACAGTGGCAGAGCTGGAAGGGAACTTGGAACTTACCTAGCCTGATACCTACATGATATATACCAAACTGAACTCTAGCTCCGAGAAGCTAAGACACTGCCCCCAGGGGACCAAGCTGGTTAGTGAAAAAGCCAGAACCAGGATCTAGGAATTCTTATTTTAGTTTCTAGGAAGGTGAATGAAAAATTAAGTAGAAATTTGAAAATGCAAACCTATTGACTAGCATTAAGTGAGGCTTATAAAAGTGAAGTTCGTTTCGTTGTTCCATACAGATGTTGAGATGATAAATGAAATAATGTGTGTGAAGTGCTCAGTGCTCTTAGAAAGGCCTGATTTAAATGTGAGGTAATACGTATTACCTGAAAGTTAAAGAATGACCTTTCATAGACTTAGGCCAACCTGAAGGAGTTGTTGGACTACAGACCCTTTAATGCTGTTTAACTTAGGTGACAAGACTTCTCTTTATATGTAGTAAATGGCTATTGAATGGATGCCAAGCAGATGTCTGTTTTACTATTGTTTCTGTTCACTGGAAAAACTTTCTCTAGGTAAGTATATAATGTAGTGCCTGAACACCTGCAGATGCAGTAGATAGTTTCCAATTTTTCTCTGCCTCTATCTGATTCCCTAGCTGATCCTAAAAGAAAATTTATTGCTGGGGTCTAATTTGACTCAGAGTTAGGTCTCATCTCTCTTATCCAATGTATGCTTTAGTTGAGGGAGGTAGCGCATTTTAGAGGAAAGATGTCTGTGGTGAGTGGCAAAACCTTAATCCTATATCAAGTTGTGACTTTAATTAGCCAAATAATTTGTACAAAATGCGTAACCATTTGCTTCATTTTATCATCTGTAAAATGCAGGTAATATTGGCATTGATCTCCAAAAATAAATAGTAACTGCGATGATGTGGATGTTATGGTTTACTCAGAATCTGACACATTGTGAGGCTCTAAAAATATTAGTTATTAGTTTTTTGTTTGCATGAAACTTTGTTTCAGGTGTTAGGATTTAGACTGTCAATATTTCTGTCTTTTAATAAGCAGCCTCAGAAAGTTGTGTTTATCACTCAGATCAAAGCTCTGTGAACTGGAATTGAATTTCAGAAGAACAGATTGATGCCCCACACATGAGATATCTTTCCCCAACAGGCCAAAATGTTTTACAGATTGGATGTTTGGCACAGAGCAGCATTCTGAAATAAAACTCCTATTGTTTTTCTCTTTTTTCTTATAAAAGTTTTTAAAGGGAATTGCAATCTTGGTTATTTATTTGCTTCCATGGAGAAAAAAAAAAAGAGCACATCTGTTTGCAATAGTGGATTGAAAGTTCTAAAAATAAATATGCTTTAAAGAAAAGAAACAAAACTTTGTCGGCATTCTAAATCCAATCGGCACAGGGAAAATGTTTTTTCTAGAGAAGATTGGCTTCCTTTAAAAAAGAAAGAAAGAGCAAATAATGTAGAATTATACAGTTCCAGTGAAGTGGTTCGCCACATAAAAATGTATTGTTTTTACTCATCTCATAAATAGTTTTAAATGTGCCATAATATCTTAACATTTACATTTTAATTCTGAATATACCCTGCGTCTGTCATTTTCCCTAAGAAGGGACTGGTGAGATATAAAAATGATTCCTTTACTCTGATAACCTGGAATTAGAAAGTAAGATGTCAAAGGACAAATATCTATAGTTTGTGTTGGCTCTAATCTTGGAAAGTTCAGTTGCTTTCTATAGTGAAAAGCGCTTTACTTAGATACACATTTTAGATTGTGTTGTTACCTTTTTATCACTTTGTATGAAAAGTAAAAGCCATCCATTGTAAAATAGGCTTAGAAATACTATTCTGACTGTAACCATTTCACAGAGAAGGGAACTATCATGCCAAATGACCTACAGAGCAGTTTTCTCTTGGGAAGCCTAGATCAACTAAGGTTAGGGAGTGGAAGTGGTAGGGGAGCAATTAGGGTTGACAAATAAAAGGGAGCTAGAGGAAATGGAATAGAAAACAAATGGAATTGATAAAGATGGAAGGGCTGCTGGGGTATCTTGAAAGACAAATACTGGCTGCTCAAAAGCAGCCAAGCCAGAAAATCCTTGCAAATGGGCCACTAAAAGACATTTGTCCCAGCAAAGAGAAGGAGGTCCAGGAAAGAGAGATAAGGGTTAAGAAGGATTTCTAGAGATGAGAGCATAGGCTTGCTAGTTAAAATCATCCTAAAGAAGGGAGGATGTGCACAGGAATAATAGTCAAGTGCTTGGCATCCTTGGTGAGCCCAGAAAGTTAAATACTCTTTTACCAGGGTCAAGGCATATCTCAAGTGATAAATTGGAAATAAATCTAAATAAGTGATTAATATATTAAACAATTGAATGCTTCAGTGTAGTTGTAACCTGCAAGTTTAACATTCAGTATTTGCTCTAGAAATGGTATTTTTAGTAAAGTAATGTACAGGATAAAATGCCAGGAAAATAAGTGAGAATATTGAGCCCTTGTGTTGTTGATCTGCCTAAGTTAGACCTTCCATGGTACCTATCTAGAACTGGGTAAATGCATTGCATGTAATATATATTGCATATATAAATATGCCAAGGTGGCTGCCTTCGTCTTGTAATAGGGTACATTAATCTGTCCCTGAGGAAATCTTATAAATAACTCTTAGCATTGCCTGATATTCCAAGCCTTTCCACCTTCTCCTCCAGGCAAAATTTACTGGTGTCACATTTCCTTGAGCTTGCAATATCATAAACAAGACATTTAAAAATACTATTTGGAGTAGGTCAGTGCCCTCAAGGCCATGGAGAAACTTATATTTTAATAGAGTCCTTAGAAAATATGAAGGTCCTCTGTAATGGTGGCATAACCTGAAACAGTCTCTAAAATACATCTTCTGTTAACTCTTCAGTTTTTCATATCATTAAGATTTGGACATTAAAAATGTCTGTTCAAGTAATCACTCAGAGTTTCCCATATTTGCCATGTGTACCTTCTCACCTCATTTATACACTCCATCCTACTCTGATCAGCTATCTCACACCATCCAAACTGCTCTTGGAAGGTCATCTGGGTTTCATATTTTCATTCCTTGTTTTAACTTGTCAACTTGTCAGTATTCGCCACAATTTTGGTTTAAAAGGCCTCATCCTTTTGATTCTGGGAAGTACTCTCTGTTTTCCTTCTACCTCCTTTGCTTCCTTCTCAATCTCTTTTGGAAGACCTTCCTCTTAAACCTGATGAGCCAGTATTTCAATTCTTCAGGACTCTATATTATCGCCTTTCTCGTGTCTCTCTACATTTCCCTCCCAGATGCTCTCAGCCACTTATGGCTTCATTCATGATGATATATTTACATCTTCAACCAAGACGCCTCTTCTGAGTTTCCAACAAGTATATGCAACTATTAACTTAACAAATCTACTCCAATTGAATGGTATAAAGATACTCTCAAGATTTTCACTTTTGATTCCCTTTTCAATGAATAGCACCAGTGCTTGCCTACTTTCTCATGTCAGAAACCTGGGCACCAGCTTTGTGACCTCTTTCTTCTTAATATCCGCTCAATCACCTAAGCTTGTTAAGACTCTTCCAAAGTATATCTTCCCTAACACAAGCTACCAACACATCTCATCCTGGTTTCCTTCAAAAGTCTCCTAAATGATATATGTTTACCTATTTATCTGCTTCCAGTCTATTCTCCAGATAGTTATTAGAATAATTGTTTATTTTAAAAAGACTAATCTAATCTTATCACTCCACCACTTAACACTTTTATATATCTCCCATGACTCTTAGATTAAGTTCTATTGGACTTTTATAAAACAGCCCTTACCCTGGTCCTAAAGTCTTATATGACCTTTTCCTTGTTTATCTCCTAGGCCGTATATCCTAAAAATCTCCCACTTTCTCACTAGTGCTTCATTCTTCAGGACTAACTTTTGGTTGTTTAACTGTCTGAGTTCTTGCAGTGGGATAATGACTCAATTTAAAGCCTTTTCTCTCATCCATTTGCTCTTAACTTGGCACTTTCTTCATCATTCTTTTGCATTAATTTTAGCTATAACTTCCTCGGAGAAACTGTACTGTTCATCAATACCGATTTAAAGCTATCGTGTTTTATCTTTCAGTATATCTAATACATAGTTAGCTTCACAGTTTATATAATAAACTGAAATAATAATTAATTGTGTAACAATGTGTTTAATTTTTGTGTCCCTCACTGAAATCTGAACAGAGTTTGATCTAGATCTTTCTTACTCACTACTCTATCCCTAATACTTTATCTCTCTATATTTCCACTGTATTTACAATACTGTATTTTCACTACATTTAGCATCATGCCTTTTTGCAGGTCTCACTATATAGCTTTTGAATAAATAAATGAAGTAAAAATGGATGAATGAATGAAAGAGTAAAATTATCATCATTATACTTAAAAAAAAGATGGTCTAAATGTTTCAAAACACAAAAGCCTTGTAGTTATACCAAGTATGAATAACCAATGTTATAGAATTATGTTCATTGTATTGTTGTTTGATTACCTCTAAGGTCAAAACAAGGCTTTTGATACCAACTAAAGTGTACTCCCTTAGATCGTTAGCTATAGACAAGCATAACCCTTTGGGAAGCAATTTGGCAACGGATATTAAGAGATGTGCAAACAAATATATTCCCTGGCTGAATAATCCTACTTGTAAGTATCCTTATAAGCCTGAAGATCACAGCAAGATTTTATCCTAGAAAATTTAAATTTGGAAACAACCCAGATGTCTGAAAATAGAAAACTGGTAAAGTAGATTACAATATATTTTTTTTTCCAACGGAATAAATTAAAATTAAATACTTCAAATATGCACACAAAATGATTACAGCTTTAGAAAATATGCATGTAAAAAAATGCAGAATTATATTCACACAAACTATTATAGTTAATTGGTTAGGTTGGTGAAGAGGTTAAGGAAGATTATTTCACTCTATTTGCCAAACTGTAATTTTATTTCTATAACTGGATTTATGCTTAAATCTATTTAACTTTTTACCTGGCAGGTCTCTATTATCTGTCCTTGGTTTTAATTTCTTGCAATTTCATAAGCCACATGACAGAAAGAAGTTGTATTCATTTTTCTCTATTCTAACATGCATCATCTAAAACAATTCAGTGATACTACAGAGTGGATTGCCCTAGAATATGGTAAATATTCTAATGGAAGTATGAAGAGAAACACCTAAAAAAGAGTGCTCGTGCCCCTTGAATAATGAGAAACCTGGAAAAAAAAGTCAAACAGAAAATATTTTTTAGAAGAAGTAAGGATGGCTAAGATGGTGGAAGATTTTCTGATGAATTTTGAGCATATTTATTTTACTTTCTCTTTTTTCTTAACAGCAATATTTTTCAGGATATTTTCTGGAAAAGTTGAGAATTTGATGAGCCCATACAGTGGGAGGGATTAAGACGGACATAATAGGAACACATGTGATTCAATTGCCCAGGACATTTTTGTTTTATTTTAAGCAGATATTTTTTTTCCTCCCAAATCAGAGATACATTCTTCTTTAACAAGAGAATTGAAGCCAATTCTGAAATTTTAACCCAAACCCTTAAAGTTACACAATAACCAGAAGAAAAGCACTAAAAAATTCCAGAAAGAGAAATATCTTTCAATTATTTCCTAGACTTTGATGACTCAGGAAGAATTGTGTGTGAGAAAAAAAATGTAAAGGTCATGTTTAACATTCAGATATAAACAGAGCAATTCCTTTAAGGATACTTTTAAACAAATACTTGAAATAAAACTTATTGCTTAAAATTTTCTATTAAATTATGATGGTAATTCTTATATAAGTGAGAGACTGATCACTATTTTTATTTTTTAATTGACTAGATTTCCAGGAAATGTCAGTCCATCGTCTTTCTCATTTGTCAGTCTGACCTACGTTAGACGTTTTTTCTTCTTTAAATATTAATCTACTTAAAATGTTAAGAAAATTATGCATAGCTTCTTGGAAAGCTTCCCCACCCCCTCCCATTCTCATCAGATATAGCAGGAATTCTCAGGAAGTGCCTCCTACAGTCAGATCTGCCTTCTTCAGGCACATTTTCTCCTGCACTGAGCCTGCTGCAGTGGGTTACCATCTCACAAAGATATTTTTTGCAGTTTGTCTCGACAAGTTTATCCACTTTCAACTCAACCCTTGATACCAAGCCAAGGGGCATCACTTTGTACGTATTTAGTGTATGGGTGCAGTTGCATAGTGCGTATGACTTTTAAGGAACACATCCATTGGATTTATAGCAACATATTTTCTTAGACTGCTGGTTCAGCCGACTCAGCACCGGGCAAGGACTGCGAGACATAACAATTCCATGCTAGCTCACAGGCCCCCAGCGTGCACAGAGACCTTCTTTAAACTCCTAAGGCAAGCACTGGGATGTTATAAAACTTCAGAGCGAAGTCTTTTCTCAAGGAAACTGATTCTTCACACTGGGATAGTGTATGCTTATCCACAGTGGTGAAATTCTTGAATTTAGATTAGAAATTGGATTATAAACTGCCTCTGGGCAGGTAGCAGCAGCTTTAATCAGTTAGGCCAGATGCTTCCATCCCCGAGGAATAACTGCTGAATAAGTGAGAAAAGGAAATTTATTTCCCAAGCTGTCCTCTTCTGTCTCATGTAAACCTCTCTCTCTCTCTCTCTCTCTGTCTCTCTCTGTTTTTTCATTAGCTAGTTGTCTAGGGAACAAGAGTCCTAGCAAGAGAATTTGCCAAAGCTAAGCCCAAGAATAAAAGCTTATTTGGCAACATTGGATATCATAAGCATACATTTTTTTAAAAGTTTTAAAATATTTTCTGTCAGAAACCAATTTTTGTGAATTCAAATGATTTTATAATTACTTTCCAACATAAAAAATACATTTACAGCTTGGCCAAAAAAAAATCTGTTCTTAAAATATTGACATATTTTCTAAATACATTTTATGAGCCTTCAGACATTTTCTGGTACACTGTGAGAACGCTAATAAAAGCACAAGTGCTCCAGATGTCTTACTATTTGTTTAAAATTTTTTAAATGGTAAAAAAAAAGATTATATAAAAAAAAGAGCAGTAAAGGCAATTGATATTTGTGTAAAATATTAGTTTCATCTGCCCAAGGCTTTAAGAGATTTCAGAGACTGCTGTGTGCACGTGTATGTGAATATTTTGAAACAAAATTTAAGAATCTTCCTGAATTAAGTAGAAATAATGGTTAAGTCTTTTTTAAAATGTTAAATTACAGGGGATTTTTTTTTGGTGAGGAAGTCCATTATATGTATTTTCCACTCACAAACAAAACACCAAACTTGAATTTTACTTTTTTTCTTGACCCTTAGACATGTGATAAAATGTTTTGGGTACAATATTTGTCATTCTCAAAGTCAGGTACAATCTTCACAAGACCTCCTATGATGAAGGAAAATAACCAACTCAATGTAGTTTGTTTGGTTTTTAGTTTCCTAGTACTTTTTCTTTAAAGTACACATTTGTAGTAGGAGATAAATGAGCTCTAAACCACTCTGGTGGTATTTGTTAATTACTTGTTAATCATATCGTTAACTGAAACGAGTTGTTGAGAAATTTTGTTGAAATGAATTCTTAGAATTTAGAATAATCTTTCATTTCATCTGTCTCAGTTATGAGCTCACACTCAGAAATGTACAGACTTCTTTCCAGTCCTTTGCTTTCTGGGATTTTCCAGCACTAGACAATGACACAGTGGGAAGAAACACTAGCTGTGAGTTCAGTGAGCTGACCCAATAAGATTAAAATTGCTTTAAACAAAATGCTAAGAAAAACAAGTGTTGTCAATTTTGATCTAATATTCATGTTCTGCCATCACGTAACTGTGGGATCTTAGGCGAGTTACCTGCATTTTCTGGGATTTAATTTTCTCATCTGTAAGTAAGATGTTTGATTAGATTAATTCTTTCAAGCCTTTATATTTTAAGGTAAGGAAGCATATTCTATAAAACTGATGAAATCAAGAGTTCCATATTGGGAAGATTCCATAGGTTGTGAGATGTAGAAACCAGTTTACTTAAAACTTCACTTCAAAAAATTACTCTTCCCTGTGAGGGATTTCTTTAGATCACAGTTTGAAAACTATTGGGCCAGATATTCTCCAAACCCCCTACCACCTCAAATATTCTGTGATTCTAGATGCTATTTTGGAGGTATGTAAAAATCTGGAATTTGAAGTTCAAATAGACTTTAGAATTTATCAACTCAATATCCTCATTTTAAAGATATTAAAATTAAGAACGAAGTTTATCAAGTTCCTAAAAGTTGGATCCTTAAACTTAGCATTTTCTAAACACACTGGAGCCTGATTAACCAGAATGGATTCCCTAGATTGCCAGGACTTTTTCTAAAAGGAAGAAATGATAGAAGCCAGCTACTCCCTTACCTGCATACATTGTTCGAATTTGTCTTATCTTTAGGCTTGTGGTTTAAGATTATGCAGAGGAAGAGAACATAAAGGGTAAGTTTGAGAAACTGGATTATGCCATGGGGTATCCTCATCTGAAAGACCCAAAGAAAGTATATTAATTTTATGGCTCCACTGAGGCATCGATTGGATCTGTTTGGAGAAGTGTGAGACCTCCAGATTCAACTGGAACCCAAAATAATCTTGAGGTTCTATTATTCAAATCACTCCACCCACATTTGGACTTTTCTTAACAAAGGCACTATTGAGATAATTATTGTAAGTTTATAGCAGAAGGGTTTTTATTCCAGAATATTCTGTATGTACAAACGGTACATTTCCCTTTTAGATTTTTTTCCAGTATGGCACTACTTTCTTGGAAAGAACAAAGTCTGAGGCTTTACAGATGAGAAGTAGCTGTGAGAATTTCTACTGTGAGACGCTAAAGTGAAAAACAGAAAGCATTTGCATTGGTGGGCTTTCCTAGAGTTTTGTCCTGGAGTGATTGAGATAGCTCTGCAAGCCATGCATCATTTGTAAACTATGTTTATGTGTGATTTCTTCTTCTTTTTTCTTTTTTGTATACACTACCTTAAACTGGGAGTTAAGAAACTAGGTTTCTAATCTTAGTTCCTACCTAGGCTCATGGTGTGGCCCTGGGCAAATCAATTAACTTTTGTCATCTTATTTAGGCATAACATCAATATGCTAAAACTTGAAAAACAGACATTTTCAAAGTGACTTGAACACTACGGCCAAAACGATATTACTTTGGAGAAATCATATGTTCAAAGAATTTCATGATTATTGGCAAGAAATGGTGAATTTCACTGGTGATGTCTGCCAATAAGCCGGTTCTATTTTGGAGGACTTGATAAGATGTAACAATAAATTTGGAAGTAAGTGGCCCCAGTGAGAAAATTACATTTCAAACATTTCTTCTGGACTCACTAATGGAACACAAAGTATGTCAGTGGAGACTAAAAATGTAAAGGTAGTTTGAAAAATATTTAACCTTGAAGAAGAATAAATTTATTATGTTTCTAGGAGTGTTCTAGGAAAATATTGTCTAATCAGAATAGTGAAATGCTGGAATCACTTCTTTTTAAATTGGTTTACTAACCCATGTCTTCAGTAGGTCTCCTTAAGAACAAGGATTCAATCAGCTACAACCCTGAAGGTGATCTTTACACATATATCTTGCTTAGCACTTAGTAGCTACTCAATAAATGATAATTCATTGAAATCTTGACATATTTTATTAACTTCATCGTGGAGTGGTAGTTGAGGGAAGAACAAAGCCATTTCATGATTTGGATAAGGGTTAGACAGAGCATGCAAGCATTGTTCTTGGCCAATAATAGAATTACCTAGTTATTGTTCAGAAAGGGAAAAGAGTGGGAAAAAATTGACCCTCAGGCTTTTTCATATATTATCTTCTTAAACAGGCAATTTATTATGAAATCTTTCTCAAGTCATAATGTATACAATTATACTCCTACTAATTTACAGATTTGTTTGCCTGAAATAGACGAAAATGTTCAATCTTGAGTTCCTATTTTAAAAGACCGGGGGGAGGGCAAGATGGCTGACTAGATGTAGCCAGGTGGGACAGCTGCCACCGAGGGGCCAAGATCCAAGATGACTGGTGCACTCCCAACAGATCTTCAGAAGAAGGCACCGAGAGTGAACGGAGGGAAGACACAGAAGCTGGGCTGAAGTGGGAGAAAGCTGGGAACTCTACTTGTCCTGGGCTACTGTGCACCAGGACTTGTTCTGGCCCCCAACGACTCTGGAGGAACGGGTGAGTTGAACTGGCAAGGAGCAACTCGCTCTCACCATGGGCCTCTGGAACCCTGGCAAGAGGAGACCCCTCAACCACCATGGACACTGGAGTTAACAGAGAGAGCTGCTTAGAGGAGTGGCAGGGGCAGCAAGCCAGCTGATGTGGAGCCCAGAGGGTTTGGGGCGAGAGCGCCTGTAGCAGAGCATGGCCAGGGAGGTCATATCCCTAGGCTTGACTTGCTCCCATAGAAGACTTTAGCCCTGGAGAAACTGTCAGACCTGAACTCTGCAGGGCCGTCTTTCCCCTCAGAGGGGGCAATCCGAACTGAACACCTCTTGGGCAGCTGGCCTCTCTCAGGGTCCTAGCCTGGCTACGACTGCTTGCTGGGGAAGCCTGGGGTGCCGTGGCGGCCGCCTCATAGCTTCTCCACTGGCGGTCCTTGCCAGACCAGCAGAGGGCTCCAGCAGGGCGGCCCCCATGGCTACGCACCTGCGCCTCAGGCTCCCTCCGCACACTGCAGCCTCCCCTGGGCCCACAGCAACTTCCCGCGTTGCATTTTTGGCACGTGTCTGTGTGGGTGGGCTTTGTTTTCCTTGCCTGGCCAGCAGGCAGGAGTGTAGTCCACTCATCCTCCCGCTGCTTACTGCCACTGCAGTCAGAGCCTTGGCGGGCAAAAAACCAGCCAGCCCGGTCCCCACCTGTGCGCCAGCCTTGCGCTAACACTGCCACAGGAGTAAAACTAGGCTCGGAGAAGAGCAGATCCTCCCCGGCCCTCAGCGATCACTCCTGCTTGTGGGGCACACGGCACACAGACCTGAGCCAGTCAGTGACCTGCCCCGAGCCAAGACCACAACCAGCCCAACTCGCAAACTGTTGCCAGCAGGGGTCCCCCACACCTTCCCAGCTGCATTGCCTCCACCACTACGTGAATACTGGCAGGGAGGCAGGCACCCCGGCACCCACTGGCACCCTGCTGCAGCGGAAACTACTGCTGCTGATGGCACATGTGAACGAGGACGGACTCTGCTGTCACTGCACTAGGAAACACTTTGGCTGACATCACCCATTGGAATGTAGTCACCAGCAATCTGGGAGCACCTCCCAAACTCAGTGGATTCCTAACCTCGAGGAGCCAGAGAACAAAGTTGGGGCCCCATACAAGTCCCCCAGAGTTACAGCACACAGTCCAAGAGTTGGGAGCTGAGCGCTGGCCCCCTAAAATCTTCCAGGAAAAAAGCCAGAGGGCTCAATCCACCTTATAAGCCTTCAAGGTCATCAAATAGGATAAGAGAAAAAAAAAAAGCATCCAAAGATCAGCAACCTCAAAGATTGAAGGAACATTGGACACAAAGATGAGAAAGAACCAGCAAAAGAACCCTGACAACTCAGAAAGTCAGAGAGACGTCTTTCCTCTAACCAACTGCGTCACCTTTCCAGCATGGGTTCTGAACCAGGCTGAGATGGCTGAAATGAGAGAAATAGAATTTGGAAAGTGGATAGAAACAAAGATCATTGAGCTAAGGAAGTATGTTGAAACTGAACCTATGGAAGCTAAGAATAGTGATAAAGCAATGCAAGAGCAGACAGACAAAATAGCCAGTATAGAAAAGAAGGTAACCTGATAGAGCTGAAAAACACACTACAAGAATTTTATAATACAATCACAAGTATTAATAGCAGAAGAGACCAAGCAGAAGAAAGAATCTCAGAGTTTGAAGACTGTCATTCCGAAATAAGACAGCCAGACAGATTCAATGCTATTCCTATTAAACTACCAATGACATTCATCACAGAGCTAGAGAAAACTACTTTAAAATTCATTTGAAACCAACAAAAGGCCCAAATAGCCAAGGCAATCCTAAGAAAAAAAAAAAAAAACACACACACACAGCTGGAGACATCACACTAACGAACTTCACGCTATACTACAGAGCTACAGTCACCAAAACAGCATGGTACTGATACAAAACAGACACATAGACCCAAGGAACAGAATAGAAAACCCAGAAATAAGGCCACACACCTACAACTATCTGATTTTCTACAAAGCTGACAAAAACAAGCAATGGAAAAAGAACTCCCTATTCAATAAATGGTGCTGGGATAACTGGCTAGACATATGCAGAAGATGGAAACTGGACCCCATCCTTTACCATATACAAAAATTAAGATGAATTAAAGACTTAAATGTAAAACCCAAAACTATAAAAACCCTGGAGGACAACCTAGGCAATACCATTCTGGACCTAGGAATGGGCAAAGATTTCATGACGAAGATTCCAAAAGCAATTGCAGCAAAAGCAAAAATTGACAAATGGGATCTAATTAAACTTAAGAACCTCTGCACAGCAAAAGAATCTGTTAACAGAGTGAACAGACAACCTACAGAATGGAAAGAAAATTACAACCTACACATGTGACGAAAGTCTAATATCCAGCATTTTTAAAGAACTTAAACAAATTTACAAGAAAAGAAAACAAACATCCCCATTAAAAAGTGGGCTCAAGACATAAACAGACACTTTTCAAAAGAAGACATACATGAGGCCAACAACAAGCATATGAAAAAGACTCAC